>NC_086454.1:261203892-261803892 GCF_028390025.1 Pseudophryne corroboree | reverse complement strand
CCAGCTCCTCGGTGCTGCTTTCCCCATCCCGTCACCTGTATCCCAGCTCCTCAGTGCTGCTTTCCCCATGCCGTCACCTGTATCCCAGCTCCTCAGTGCCGCTTCCCCCACATCCCATCACCTGTATCCCAACTCCTCTCTCCCTCTTTGCTTCACCCGGCATCCTGATACCTGTATCCCAGCTCTCTGTGCTGCTTCCCCCTGCATCCTGACACCTGTATCCCAGCTCCCCTGTACTGCTTCCCCCCATCCCGTCACCTGTATCCCAGATCCTCGGTGCTGCTTTCCCCATCCCGTCACCTGTATCCCAGCTCCTCAGTGCTGCTTTCCCCATCCCGTCACCGGTATCCCAGCTCCTCGGTGCTGCTTTCCCCATCCCGTCACCTGTATCCCAGCTCCTCGGTGCTGCTTTCCCCATCCCGTCACCTGTATCCCAGCTCCTCAGTGCTGCTTTCCCCATGCCGTCACCTGTATCCCAGCTCCTCAGTGCCGCTTCCCCCACATCCCATCACCTGTATCCCAACTCCTCTCTCCCTCTTTGCTTCACCCGGCATCCTGATACCTGTATCCCAGCTCTCTGTGCTGCTTCCCCCTGCATCCTGACACCTGTATCCCAGCTCCTCTGAACTGCTTTGCCCCATCCCGTCACCTGTATCCCAGATCCTCGGTGCTGCTTTCCCCATCCCGTCACCTGTATCCCAGCTCCTTAGTGCTGCTTTCCCCATCCCGTCACCGGTATCCCAGCTCCTCGGTGCTGCTTTCCCCATCCCGTCACCTGTATCCCAGCTCCTCGGTGCTGCTTTCCCCATCCCGTCACCTGTATCCCAGCTCCTCAGTGCTGCTTTCCCCATGCCGTCACCTGTATCCCAGCTCCTCAGTGCCGCTTCCCCCACATCCCATCACCTGTATCCCAACTCCTCTCTCCCTCTTTGCTTCACCCGGCATCCTGATACCTGTATCCCAGCTCTCTGTGCTGCTTCCCCCTGCATCCTGACACCTGTATCCCAGCTCCTCTGAACTGCTTTGCCCCATCCCGTCACCTGTATCCCAGATCCTCGGTGCTGCTTTCCCCATCCCGTCACCTGTATCCCAGCTCCTTAGTGCTGCTTTCCCCATCCCGTCACCGGTATCCCAGCTCCTCGGTGCAGCTTTCCCCATCCCGTCACCTGTATCCCAGCTCCTCGGTGCTGCTTTCCCCATCCCGTCACCTGTATCCCAGCTCCTCAGTGCTGCTTTCCCCATGCCGTCACCTGTATCCCAGCTCCTCAGTGCCGCTTCCCCCACATCCCATCACCTGTATCCCAACTCCTCTCTCCCTCTTTGCTTCACCCGGCATCCTGATACCTGTATCCCAGCTCTCTGTGCTGCTTCCCCCTGCATCCTGACACCTGTATCCCAGCTCCTCTGTACTGCTTCCCCCCATCCCGTCACCTGTATCCCAGATCCTCGGTGCTGCTTTCCCCATCCCGTCACCTGTATCCCAGCTCCTCAGTGCTGCTTTCCCCATCCCGTCACCGGTATCCCAGCTCCTCGGTGCTGCTTTCCCCATCCCGTCACCTGTATCCCAGCTCCTCAGTGCTGCTTTCCCCATGCCGTCACCTGTATCCCAGCTCCTCAGTGCCGCTTCCCCCACATCCCATCACCTGTATCCCAACTCCTCTCTCCCTCTTTGCTTCACCCGGCATCCTGATACCTGTATCCCAGCTCTCTGTGCTGCTTCCCCCTGCATCCTGACACCTGTATCCCAGCTCCTCTGTACTGCTTCCCCCCATCCCGTCACCTGTATCCCAGCTCTCTGTGCTGATTCCCCCTGCATCCTGACACCTGTATCCCAGCTCCTCTGTACTGCTTCCCCCCATCCCGTCACCTGTATCCCAGCTCCTCTCTCCCTCTTTGCTTCACCCGGCATCCTGATACCTGTATCCCAGCTCCTCTGTACTGCTTCCCCCTGCATCCTGACACCTGTATCCCAGCTCCTCTGTACTGCTTCCCCCCATCCCGTCACCTGTATCCCAGATCCTCGGTGCTGCTTTCCCCATCCCGTCACCTGTATCCCAGATCCTCGGTGCTGCTTTCCCATCCCGTCACCTGTATCCCAGCTCCTCGGTGCTGATTCCCCGCATCCTGTCACCTGTATCCCAGCTCCTCTGTGCTGCTTCCATCCATCCCGTCATCTGTATCCCAGCTTCTCTGTACTGCTTTGTCCCATCCCGTCACCTGTATCCCATCTTCTCGGAGTTGCTTCCCCCTGCATCCTGACACCTGTATCCCAGCTCCTCTGTATTGCTTTGTCCCATCCCGTCACCTGTATCCCGGCTTCTCAGTGCCGCTTCTCCCCATCCCATTACCTGTATTCCAGTTCCTCTGTGCCGATTCCCCCATCCCGTCACCTGTATCCCAGTTCCTCTGTGCCTCTTTGCCTCCCCCACCCCCGTATCCCAAACCTGTATCCCAGCTCCTCAGTGCCACTTCCTCCGCATCCAGTTACCTGTATCCCAGTTCCTCTATGCTGATTCCCCCCATCCTTTCACTTGTATCCCGGAACCTCTGTGCCGCTTCCCCCCATCCCGTCACCTCTATTCCAGCTCCTCAGTGCCGCTTCCCCCCATCCCGTCACCTGTATCCCAGCTCCTCTCTCCTCTTTGCCTCCCCCACCCCTGTATCCCAACACCTGTATCCCAGCTCCCCTGTGCCATTTAACCTATTCTGTCACCTGTATGCCAACCCTTTTTTGTCACTTCCTCTGTCACCTGTATCACTGCTCCTCTGTGCTGCTTCCTCCCATTATATATATATATATATATTATTATATATATTATATATATATATATAGGATAGTCCGGCACTCCTTTGATGTCACAAAATAGTTGCCCGGGTTCCCTCAATACGATAGGTTATATGCAAAGAAGAAAACAGCGGCACTGCGGTTTTAAATCAATAAATCGTGTTGTATTCAGGCGATTGTTGTCAAATGCGTGTCCGACGTTTCGGGGCCCGTAGCTCCTTTTTAATGTAACTCACCTTGAAACGGGGCTACGAGCCCCGAAATGTCGGACACGCATTTGACAACAAATGCCTGAATACAACACGATTTATTGATTTAAAAATGGAGTGCCGCTGTTTTCTTCTTTCTCATATTTTCTATGAGGTGCTGTATCATCTAATTATCCCTGGGTCCCCCCGGTTCCCACCACAACCTGCTCTCGCACAACCCCACAACCCTCACCATTGCCTATTTGTACACTGGTAATACTAATAAAAATATATAACTACTAAGACTCGAGTGCTGTTTCTGGTGTTACGATGTCTACTTTCATGTACAGTCAAACCACACTGGCACGCCCAACCTCGTCCGATCTTGGAAGCTAAGCAGTGTTTTGGGCCTGATCAGTACCAGGGAGGGGGACTGCCTGGGAATATCAGGTACTGTAAAGAAGGACAAAATGACGTCAAGCCAACTAGAGACCGTATCGACATCACTGAATACCAAACAGGTTCACGATTTGCACAACAAACCAGATAAACACTGAATATGGAGGGCGATACCGTTACAGGTTACCCAACATCATTTTCTGTCACTTGTAATCAGTTTCACTTTGATACCCATAGCCTCGATGTATAATTGTACTCACAGTAAGGATTACGTCCATGTCAGCACTCTCCCTATCCTCTAGTATTAGTTCACTCACCTAAGGGTGGATCACATTAAACTCATCCTCTCCTCCTTCCCTTCCCCCCCCCCCCCACTTATTAATGACACCTAGGAGCGTCAGTACCACTATGCATACTAGTAATTTGTATCTCTGAAGGTTTCATATTAATGCCTACACCTGATAAGAATCACATCGTATTTTTCATTTTTTGTATTCTTTGTATTTTATACATAGTTTGTATATATCCATTCCAGCCATTTGATAATCATCTCCCTCTGATATAACTTTTCATGTTTGCTCATATAAAACTAGCATGCATGTTTTTCACCAATCTTTTTTCTTATTCTTATGTTTACATGGAATGGTTTCCATGGATACCGGCATACCCTGTCTCCAAAAACTCCCCCAAGATGGCCGCCGCATGTACAAGTACTGTATGGGAATTCCCTAACAACAACATGGCCGCCATAGTACTGAATGAGAAGGACTATCAAGCTTACAGCATACTTGCATCTGACTCCAGAGCCACAAGAGACGCCGCAGACGCATGCGCGGTACGCACGGAACGCCGTCGACGCATGCGCAATAAGAAACCGGAAGTGGGGCGGAAGTTAGCCCGGAACACGTGACCCGCGATCCCCGTCACCGGAAGTGTGGCGGAAGTGCCGCACTTTAGTAATAATGCACGTTTTGAACCTACGGACACTGTTTTAAGCACTTAAACATTTCGTTTTTTCTTAATTATGTACCCACAGTGATTCCTAGAGCTATGACTTTGTTAAACACCATTTCCTTGACTGTTCTCCAGACCAAATGTATATAATTAGGTCACATGACTGAGTGTGACATCACAATCCCTGAGCAAACATATCAGGGTATAAATAGCTGGTCAATTCAGTAGGTCCCTACCCTTTGAAGAAGTCTGATTGAGACGAAACGCGTTGGGTGCCCTGCAGTGACCCCCCCAGCCTTTTAATAAAGCTAAGTCCAAATCCCTTACCTTTTTATTGAGATTTTATATGCTTTTAAACCAGTACTTGTGAAATATTCTGTATTTTATTCCATTATTATATTAAACGGCTTGTTTGTTAATTTTATATTTTTTGGCTCATAAATCGTAATTTATAGTGCATGTATTTTAAACAACACCAGTCGCCGGTACCCATATTCCCCCATTATATATATATATATATATATATATATACATACAGTATATATAATTTATGAAGTCCCAAGCGCTCTGTATCTACATATTAAACAATACATCCCCTGAGACCCCACAAAACATTACTACAGACACCTGCCCCCGCACCAAGCAAACATAACTTAACACCATGCGCAAGTAACTTAGATACAGTATATTTAAATATGACATTATCCCACCCCACATATAACTGCTATACCCACCTCCCCAGATAATATTAATATACACCCCAACCCCCAGATAACACTAAAAAACACCCACTTACCCTACTGCTTGAAGGGTTCTGCATTTTCTCTCCCTCATACTGCACTGCACACTGAGGAGCAGGGCAGGATAGGCACCCACAGACAGAGCATGATGATGACTCCAGGAGTAGGAAGAGGTGGGGCCTCGAGAAGAGGGGGCGGGGCCTCGAGAAGAGGGGGCGGGGCCTCGGGAGGGGCAGGAGAAGGACATACTAGTAGATAGGTGGTTGGGTCCCGGGGAACAGAGCAACCACAGTGCAGAGAGGAAGGGGGGCGGGCGTCAGGCACTGCTGCTGGCTGCACCAGACATGTCAGACTGTGACATGTCTGCAGTCTCAGCCAGTAAGCCTGTGCCAACCGTGGCTGTAGTAAAATAAGGATGTCTTTTTCAGAGACATCCTTATTACTGTGCTGGGAGACTCGGTGCCGCCCCCTCAGGAGCCAACGCCCATAGGCAGCTGCCTAAAGCTGCCTGATGGTAGTGCCTGCCCTGGGCTGCAGTAAACAGTGGAAGGCGCCAAAATGCCTCTGGTACCGCTCTAAGGTAACTCTGCCCCCTACAATGGCGCCGGAGCTACAGTGATATATTATACTGGCAAAGTCTCCTGTCAGCTTAAAAACAGGATTTTAATACCTACCGGTAAATCCTTTTCTCCTAGTTCGTAGAGGATGCTGGGGTCCACTTCAGTACCATGGGGTATTGACGGTTCCGCAGGAGCCATGGGCACTTTAAGACTTTTCTAGAGTGTGAACTGGCTGCTCCCTCTATGCCCCTCCTCCAGACCTCAGTATAGGAACTGTGCCCAGAGAAACGGACATTTCGAGGAAAGGATTTACTTTTAAGTTAACGGTGAGATTCAAACCAGCTCACACTTCAACCATGCCGCACACATGGCATTCAACAAAACACATGCCAACGGGCATGAACAGTACAGCAACCGTGCTGAAAACATTTTTAACAAAATAACAACTGCAGGTAAAGTACGCACTGGGCTGGGTGCCCAGCATCCTCTACTGACTAGGAGAAAAGAATTTACCGGTAGGTATTAAAATCCTGTTTTCTCATACGTCCTAGAAGATGCTGGGGTCGACTTCAGTACCATGGGGTTATACTAAAGCTCCAGTATGGTTGGGAGAGTGCGAATGACCCTGCAGCACCGATTGACCAAACTTGAGGTCCTCATCGGCTAAGGTGTCAAACTTGTAAAACTTAGCAAACATGTTTGCCCCTGACCAAGTAGCTGCTTGGCAAAGTTGTAACGCTGAGACCCCCCGGGCAGCCGCCCAGGATGAGCCCACCTTTCTAGTAGAATGGGCATTCACAGAATTCGGTATCGGAAATCCTGCCGTGGAATGAGCGTGCTGAATCGTACCTCTGATCCTTGGCGCAATGGTCTGCTTAGAAGCAGGACACCCAATCTTGTTGGGAGCATAGAGGACAAACAGAGCCTCTGTTTTCCGTATCCAAGCAGTTCTTGCGATATAAATTTTCAAAGCTCTGACCACATCCAGAAACATTGACAGAGCGAAGGTGTCAGTAGCCACTGGCACCACAATAGGTTGGTTTATATGGAAAGAAGAAACCACCTTTGGAAGAAATTGCTGACGAGTTCTTAACTCAGCCCTATCTTCATGGAAGATCAAGTAAAGACTCTTGTGAGACAAGGCCCCTAACTCAAACAGCCTCCAACAGCATGACCACTTTCCAAGTGAGAAACTTCAACTCTATCTCCTGTAGAGGTTCAAACCAATCCGATTGAAGGAACTGCAACACCACGTTAAGATCCCATGGTGCCACTGGAGGCACAAATGGAGTTTGGATGTGCAGAACCCCTTTTACAAACGTCTGAATTTCTGGAAGGGAGGCCAATTGTTTCTGAAAGAAAACGGACAAGGCCGAAATCTGGACCTTGATTGAACCCAATCTAAGGCCCGCATCCACACCTGCCTGCAGAAAATGAAGAAAACGTCCTAACTGAAACTCTTCCGTAGGAGCCTTCTTGGATTCACACCAAGACACATATTTTCTCCAAATACGGTGGTAATGTTTAGACGTTACTCCTTTCCTGGCCTAAATCAGAGTGGGAATGACTTCTTTTGGAATACCCTTTCGGGCTAAGATCCAGTGCTCAACAGCCATGCCGTCAAACGTAGCCACGGTAAGTCTTGATACACGCACGGCCCCTGCTGCAGCAGGTCCTTGCGAAGAGGAAGAGGTCGAGGATCTTCTATTAGCAACTCCTGAAGATATGGATACCAAGCTCTCCTTGGCCAGGCTGGGACAATGAGAATCGCTCGAACCCGTGTTCTTCTCACGATCTTGAGCACTTTTGGTATTAGTGGAAGTGTAGGAAAAACATACACCGACCAAAACACCCACTGGGTCACCAGTGCATCCACTGCTATTGCTTGAGGGTCTCTCGACCTGGAACAATATCTCTGAAGCTTCTTGTTGAGACGAAATGCCATCATGTCTTCTTGAGGAACTCCCCAAAGACCTGTCACCTCTGCAAAGACTTATTGGTGGAGGCCCCATTCTCCTGGATGGAGATTGTATCTGCTGAGGAAGTCTGCTTCCCAGTTGTCCACTCCCGGAATGAAAATTGCCAACAGAGCTCTTGCATGTCTTTCTGCCCAGAGGAGGATCTTTGTCACCTCTGCCATTGCCGCTCTGCTTTTCGTTCCGCCCTGACAGTTTATGTACGCGACTGCTGTTACATTATCTGACTGGATCTGTACGGGTTGATCTTGAAGAAGATGCCCCGCTTGTAGAAGCCCGTTGTAAATGGATCTCAACTCCAGAACGTTTATGTGAAGACAGGTTACCTGACTTGACCATCTTCCTTGGAAGCTTTCTCCCTGCGTGACTGTACCCCAGCCTTGGAGACTTGCATCCATGGTTACTAGGACCCAGTCCTGCGTCCCTCTAGTAGGTGAGAACTGTGTAGCCACCACAGGAGCGAAATTCTGGCTTTGGATGACAGGATTATCTTCCCGTGCATGTGTAGGTGGGATCCGGACCACTTGTCCAACAGGTCCCACTGCAGTACTCTGGCATGGAACCTGCCAAACTGTATGGCCTCACAGGCCGTTACCATCTTTCCCAACAACCGAATGCATTGATGAATCGACACTCTTGTTGGTTTCAGAATTTGTTTGACCATTCTCTGGATTTCCAGATCCTTTTCCACTGGAAGAAATATCCTCTGTACTTCTGTGTCCAGTATCATCCCGAGAAAGGATAATCTTGTCGTCGGTTCCAACTGTGACTTCAGGGAGAGTGCAATGTTCTGCACCAACTTTTCCCTGGACCTCGCTTTTATCAGGAGATCGTCCAGGTAAGGAATTATATTGACTCCTTTCTGTCGAAGGAGGACCATCATCTCCGCCATCACCTTTGTGAACACCCTCGGTGGTGTGGATAGTCCAAACAGCAACGTCTGAAATTGATAATGACACTCCTGTATCGCAAATCTCAGATAAGCTTGATGAGGAGGAGAGATGGGAACATGTAAGTAGGCATCCTTTATGTCCACTGACACCATGAACTCCCCTTCCTCCAGACTGGAAATCACTGCCCTCGGAGACTCCATCTTGAACTTGAACCTTTGCAGGTAGAGATTCAGAGATTTCAGGTTTAGAATTGGTCTAACCGAGCTGTCCAGCTTCGGAACTACAAAAAGGCTTGACTAAACCCCTTCTCCTTGTTGTGACAAGGGAACCAGAACAATGACTTGATCCTGACATAATTTTTGTATTGCTGCTACTACTACTTCCCTGTCTGTAAAAGAAGCTGGTACGGCCGATTTGAAAAATCGGCATGGGGGGGAACATCTTGAAACTCCAGTTTGTACCCGTGGGACACAATTTGTAAGATCCACGGGTCCAGGCCAGATTGAACCCAGAACTGAATGAAAAGTTTCAGACGTGCCCCCACCTGAGCTGACTCCCGCAAGGGAGCCCCAGCGTCATGCTGAAGATTTGGCAGTAGCAGGGGTTGATTTCTGCTCCTGTGATCCTGGAGACGCTGCAGACTTTTTTCCTTTTCCCCTTCCTCTACCCGCAAAGAAAGGGGAACCTTTACCCTTTTTATATTTATTGGGCCAAAAGGACTGCATCTGAGAGTGATGTGTCTTTTTTGCCGGTGCAGGAGCATAAGGCAAGAATGTCGACTTACCTGCGGTAGCCACAGAAACTAAAGCATCCAGCCCATCTCCAAACAGGCCTCACCTTTATACGGGAGAGCCTCCATATTTCTTTTGGAATCTGCATCAGCATTCCATTGGCGAATCCACATCGCCCTCCTTGCTGAAATAGCCATGGTAGCGGCTTTTGATCCCAAGAGCCCAATATCTTTCATGGCTTCTAGCATATACACAGCAGAGTCTTTGATATGACCCAACGTTAGGAGAATCTCGTCTCTATCTATTGTGTCAATCTCTGATGACAAGTTTTCTGACCACTTTTCAATAGCACTACTCACCCATGCACAGGCAATGGTAGGTCTGAGTAGCGTCCTATTGGCCACATAAATAGATTTTAATGTAGTCTCTAACTTGTGGTCTGCCAGTTCCTTTAGGGAAGCCATCCCAGGCGCAGGGAGAATCACCTTTTTTGTTAATCATGACAGGGAACTGTCTAAAATGGGGGGTGACTCCCACCTTTACCTGTCCTCTGCCGGGAAAGGATAAGCTACCTGAATTCTTTTGGGAATCTGAAATTTCTTTTCAGGGTTTATCCAGACTCCCTCAAAGAGTGTTCAGCTCATGAGATGGAGGAAAAGTTATGTTCATTTTCTTTTCTTTATAAAAGTAAGACTTCACCTGAGGTAAAGGAGGGGGTTCTGTAACTTCTAAGACCTCCTTTATAGCAACATTCATATACTGAATGTTTTTCGCTAATTTTGGATCTATTCCCCTGGAATCACTAGTGTCGACACAGGAATCAGAGTCCGTGTCGGTATCAATTTGTACTATTTGTGCAAATTACCTTTTATGTGACCCATAGGGGTCCCCTGTGGATGAAAAAGCAGAACTATTAAAAATCACATTTTCCACGGATTTTCTCCAGGTTTCTGCATGAGACTCAGACTTATCCAATATCTTACTGATATGATTCACACTATCACGTAATTCTTTCACCCATTCTGGCTCGTGGTGTGCTGGCAGCGCCACCACATTACAACTCTGTGTCCCTAAAATGGCTCCCTCAGGGGAAGAGCTCCCTGCCTCAGACATGTCACCACATGTGCACAAACACACCACAAACACTCCGGGGCTTATAGGGGACAGAATCACAGTAAAATATGTCAGAAGGACACAGAAAGGATTTGCCAGTTCACAACTCAGCGCCAATATAAAATCCCTGTGTAATATAAAATGTCCAGAGACCTGTAGTGCTTTTATAATGTCAAATTATACAATACAGCACCAAATACACTGTGCCCCCCCTTATTTACACCCTGATACTTGGTTCAGAAATGGAGGAGGACTATCGTTTCTTCCCCTGCAGCCTGTGTGGAGAAAATGGCGCTGAGCAGTGTGCTGGCTGACTGAGGAGGAAGCCCCGCCCCCTGTAATGGCGCGCTTGCCCTCTGAATTTCTCACTAAAATATTTATACTGGCGGGGGTGTAGGATTGTGCCATGGCATAATATGCTACTTTTGCCTGTGTAAGAGTAGGTTTTCATGCTGCCCAGGGTGCCCCCCCGCGCCCTGCACCCTGCTGTGTGCTGTGTATGGGTAGCATATCCGCGCAGCGTTCCCACTCGCTGCGCGGTACCTTGAGCCGTCACGATGACCGGAGGTCCCTCTTGCAGATCTCCGGTAATAATACTTACGCGTCTTCTGACTTCTGGCTCTGTTAGGGGGGTGACGGCGTGCTGTGGGAGTGAGCGCAAAGCCGCAGCTAGTGTTCAGTACCCTTCAGGAGCTAATGGTGTCCTGTCAGCAAGAAGCAGAGCCATGAAACTATTTAGGAAGTTGGTTCCTACTTCTTCCCCCTAAGTACCACGAAGCAGGGAGACTGTTGCCAGCAGTCTCCCTGAAAATAAAAAACCTAACATAAAGTCTTTTCAGTGAAACTCAGTAGAGCTCCACTGTAGTGCGACCAGTCTGCCTGGGCACATTTTCTAAACTGAGGTCTGGAGGAGGGGCATAGAGGGAGGAGCCAGTTCACACTCTAGAAAAGTCTTAAAGTTCCCATGGCTCCTGCGGAACCGTCTATACTGAAGTGCACCCCAGCATCCTCTAGGACATATGAGAAAACATCACAACCAGTGCTAGTCTAAGCGGTTTTGTGCCAGTCTACACAGGGAATCCTAGTGGGACCCCCCTTGAAGGGTCCCGTACACCACGACCATGGTCAGCCGCACAGTGAACCGGGGGACCCCCTAGCAAGGCCCCCGGTTTGTACTCCCCACTGATGTCACCTTCAGGCAGCGTTAGGGGTGTGCGGCGTGCTGCGGCTGTGACAGTCAAGGTGCAGTGCCCCGCTGAACAACAACCCATCAGTAGGGAAGCGGCTCTGTACCTCGGAAGGCCCGTGACCGACCCCCCCCCCATCTACCATGGTGCAGGTATGCTGTTGCCTAAACAGCATACTGAAAATGACAAACATGAAAAATAAATTGAGGAAACTCTCTGGAACTCAGAGATGTGTATCCTCTCCTGAGGGCACATTTTTCGAAACTGCCTGGGGAAAGAGGGGTCGTGGGGGGGGGGGGGGGGGCATACAGGGGAGGAGCCAGCACAACCAGTGAAGGAAATGTAAAGTGCACTGGCTCCTTTGGACTCCGTCTATACCCCATCGTACTAAGTCTCCCCCAATATCCCTTATAGCTGCTAGAGAAATAGTGGTATTGTCATAGGGAGAAAAAGTGATCCTAATATCTAACTTGGCCACTTTACCAGCGGCGGCTCCTACATACTTTTAGGAGGGGGGCTGCAGCTAACCCCATACCCGGAGAGGAGACAGCCAGCACTGTGTCTGGCAAGTGCCGGGATAAGCGAATAGGCAAACCCCTGGTTTCTATGGACTGCATCAGCTGCAGCTCATAGAAGCTGGATTGAGCTGCGTGAAAGGCAGGGAATGGCTTTCTACAGAAAGCCACCTCTCTGCTTTTTGCAGCCTGCTCTGGCAGTCCCGGAGGGAGGAAACACCTCCCAATGGGACTGCCTGTAGTGTCTGTGACTGACAGGTAGGGCTTCCAATAGGAAGTCACTGCCAGTCATAGTGAAGGCAGTGCAGTCACAAACTGCATCTGGCTCACTGACACTGATGGGAGTGGTAGATTTTACATGGGGGGGACTGCAGTCCTGCAGCCCATAGGTAAAATCTTCACCTTACCATTTCCAGTTATTAAACAGTCCCCTTTCCTGTTAATCCCCTTTTATTTGCATCATTGTGAGTACTTACCATTTTCGACTACACCCACACTGCTCATATTTCGGTTCAAGGATTTTAATTTGAAACACAGGACACGTGACAGACACTTTATAACCACAAATTTTATCCAGCGTGGGACATCCGTATTTGTTACCGAAGGTGTTAACATGTAAGAGACTAAAATGGCGGCAAGTATACTGGCCACCATAATGGCCATACATAGACAGCAGAGTATACCTATAAAATAAATGACAAGAATTAGTGCTTCTTGATTATTTCAATATAATAAAAATACAATAATTAAATCAGAAAAATAAATGTGCCTTATTATATACTCTGAGCACATATGAGAAAAGGGGTTTGGGAGAACAGGCAAAAAACAAGCAGGAATGGGAGATCTCTGTGGGAGAGCATTCGCATAGTAGTGTTACGAGCCGCTCCGACTTTTAAGTGCTAGTCCCGGTCATTGCTAGGCGACTGGGATGTCATATCGCTTACGCCCAACAGCTTCTCTGATGGTCGCCTGGGCAACCGGGATGCCGGGCGGCTGCGGGGGGTTGTGGGCAGGCCGTGGGGACGTGCAGTGTTCCAGTTGCACAAGATAATTAATCAAAGGAGGTTTGTCCCAGCAGGCCTCCGGATTGGTTCTCCTGCCCTATATCTCCCAGACACCCCTGTATCACCTTGCTGGTTATAGTCCTCAGTTACTGGGGGATCCCTTGTTGCTCTGTTTTGTAATTTGGATATTTCTAGCACATCTGTCTTCCACAGTTATCCTGTAAACCTGGTCTGTCAATCATATTCTGCAAACCCATTTTCATCTAATCCTGCAACCCTGGTCTGTCAATCATATCCTACAAATCGCAAACTGTTATCCTGCAACTCCGGTTCATCAATCATATCCTGCAGAACCACGTTCAGCTAATTCTGAAACCCTGGTCTGTCAATCATATCCTACAAATCCGCAAACAGTTATCCTGCAACTAGGGTTCATCAATCAAATCCTGCAAACCCACATTCAACTAATCCTGCAACCCTTGTCTGTCAGTCATATCCTACAAATCCACAAACAGTTATCCTGCAACCCTGATTCATCAATCATATCCTGCAGAACCATGTTCATCAAATCCTAGCAACCCTGGTCTGTCGGTCATATCCTACAAATCCGCATGCTGCTGTCCTGTAAACGTGGTCTGTCAGCAGGTACCCTGGAAGCTTTTGCTTAAGACTGTCTCGCACATTACATCAGCGAGCTAATATCTCTGCAGGCTAAGCCTCGGCTATCTAACACACCTGCCCTGCTACCTGACGATTTGCAAGGCCAAGCAATCCCAGTACTAATGGTCCTGGCTAGACAGCTGGTACACTTTACAGCGGAGCCGCAGTTGTTCCAAACAGACTTTCTGACAGTATCTATAAAGGTCCAACTTCACTACCGGGTGGTTCTTACTGCCTCTCTCTCCAGTCTGAATCCAGATTGATCGGGATCACTGGTCTATTGGGATTGCTCCGACTTTTGGAGGAATTAAGTCCAGGGGGCCCTCTATGTACCAATGCGCTCAACCAGCACTACGGGAATCAGAATCAGCTTTATTGGCCAGGTATACTTGCATATACAAGGAATTTGTCTTCAGTTTGCTATACAACAGCCAAGTAGGTAACAGATGAGCAGGTGTGTGTGTGTGTGTGTGTGTGTGGTGGTGGGGGGAGTAAAGTCACACAGATAGGCATACTGTACTTTAGGGACACAAGTTAGTTATATGTACATCTAGTCAGTTAATGTTCAGGAGTTCAGCAGGCGGACCGCTTGGGGAAAGAAACTTTTGAGGCTTCTGGTGGACCTGGCGGGGATTTATTTTATTTATTTATTTATTAACAGTTTCTTATATAGCGCAGCATATTCCGTTGCGCTTTACAATTAGAACAGTAATAGAACAAAACTGGGTAAAAACAGACAGAGGTAGGAAGGCCCTGCTCGCAAGCTTACAATTGGCCCTGTAATGCTGCCTGAAGGAGGCAAGTTATACATGCTGTGGTTGGGGTGTAGCTGGTCTTTTACTATCTTCGTTGCCTGCTTTTTAGCTCTGGACAGGTACAGGTCCTGGACTGAGGGAAGGTCGGCCCCAATGATCTTCTCTGCGGTTCTGACCGCCTTTTGGAGCCTGCATCTGCCCCTCGCGCTGGTGGAGCTGTACCATACCAGTATCGAGGAGCACAGTACCAACTCCACAATCGCAGAGTAGAAAAGGAGCAGAAGCTTTTGTGGGATGTTGAACTTCCTTAGTTGCCTGAGGAAGAACAACCTCTGCTGCGCTTTCCCAACAGTGGCATCAGCGTTGGACCTCCATTTAAGGTCCCGGGAGATTGTGGTCCCTAGAAACTTGAAGGAGTCCACTAGCAATACCACACTGTCAGCAATCGTTAGTGGCGGTGCACTAGATGACTTCTTCCTGAAGTCCACTATCATCTCAACAGTTTTGAGGGGGTTGAGCTCAAGGTTGTTGTGGATTCACCACTGGGCCAACCGGTCTACTTCCTGTCTATAGGCCGATTCGTCCCCGTCCTTGATGAGGCCGATGACGGTGGTGTCATCGGAGAATTTGATGATCTTTACTGATTGCGCCTCTGAGGTGCAGTCATTTGTGTACAGGGAGAAGAGCAGGGGTGAGAGGACACAGCCCTAAGGGGCCCCTGTACTAATGGACCGCGCTTGAGAGGTGAATTCCCCCGCTTTCACCACCTGTTTCCTATCTGTCAGGAAGTCTACTATCCAGGAGCAGGTAGCTTCTGGGACCCCTAGGCGAAGTAATTTGGGGTGGAGGATAATGGGGACAATTGTATTGAAGGCCGAGCTGAAATCGTCAAACAGGACCTTCGCGTAGGTACCGGGAATGTCTAGGTGCTGTAGAATGTAGTGCAGGCCCAGGTTGACTGCATCCTCGACACACCGATTTGAAAGGCGAACTGTTGGGTGACAGTCATAGTTTTCAGGTGATTCAAAACCAGATGCTTGAACGTTTTCATGACCACAGACGTCAGTGCTAGCAGCCTGCAGTCATTCAGGTTCGTGATACAGGATTTCTTGGGGACCGGGACGATAGTAGACTTTTTGAGGCAGGAAGGAACTTTCAGTAGCTTCAGCTATTTGTTGAAGATCTTGGTGAATATGGGGGCGAGCTGATAAGAAGCAGGGGTCAGACATAGAATGAGGGAAGAATGAGACCACAGACAAGAATATGGGGCCAGGGTCAAATACAGGAAGAGGGTAGAATCAGTTGATAAACATACTTAGCAATGGAGGGCTGTCTGATGTAGGGAGTATTTGGGTCAGGACGATGAGGAGAACAGAGAATCCCAAGACAACAGTGATTTTAAACATAATTCTATGCTCAAGATATATGAAGGTTCCAATTATATCCAGAAAAACCAAGAACAACATAGGGACGATAAAGGAGATAATCTGCACTGCAGGGTTCCTTTTCACGATAAACTATAAAGTAATGAAAAATAAAATTAGTATATACAGTACAACATATGAATGTATAAATATAAAATAAAGGTTTTTAAACTGGATAGGGTCTAAATAATAATTGCAATAATAAATATTGAAATAAGCGTGGGAACAATTATTTGAACAGAATGCAATAGGTCTGATTCAGAGGTGGACACTTTGAGGGTAATTTAGACCTGATCACTGGGCAGCGTTTTTTGCAGCCCTGCGATCAGATAGTCGCCGCCTACAGGAGGAGTGTATTTTAGCTGTGCAAGTGTGCGATCGCATGTGTAGCAGAGCTGCACAAACTAATTTTGTGCAGTGTCTGCCAGCTCAGGACTTACTCAGCCGCTGCGATCACTTCAGCCTGTCTGGGACCGGATTTGACGTCAGAGACCCTCCCTTCCAATGCTTGGACACACCTGCGTTTTTCCAGACACTCCTTGAAAACGGTCAGTTGCCACCCAAAAATGCCCTCTTCCTGTCAATCTCCTTGCGAACACCCGTGCGATCGGATCCTTCACACAGACCCGTCGCTGACCGACGATATCTGTTGCTGGGGTCCATTGCGTCTGCGCATTGCGGTGCATACGCATGCGCAGTACAGGACTGATTGCCCGCTGTGCGAAAACGTACAGCAGCGATCAGGTCTGAATTATCCCCTGTGTACGCAGTTGCAATGACACCAGGGCCATGTTCAGACAGACATTCTGCGGCTCCATAGGGCTGCTGCAATGTTTCAATGGATAAAGGAGATGTGTACGTGTGCAGTCAGCAGCAGCTGGTAAGAGGATGGTCAGGTCCTCCAATGTATATGAATAAAAGAAAAAAACAATATACCAGCGCTGGCTGAAATAATAAAAAGATGGTTTGCTTATATAAAAAGATAACAATTTATTATTACATTTAAAAACACAGGAATCGATTCCTATTGCCCAATGGTATTAGCACTTGCAAATCATGTTATCTCCCTGGATAAGATATATTGTATTTCCGCTCTCCTTTATGACGTTTATTGTATCCTTAAAGCTAGGACAGTCTCCAGACAGCATTCACTGAAACACAAGAATAGTTACCGACTCCACAGTAGGTATATGAGATGGCATCAGCTTTAGGAAAGGTCCATTGCTAGCTGTATAAGTGGATCGGGTCCTTGTTTGTGAAGTTTCCTCAGTGATCGGAAGTGTCCATTTGTAGCCAAGGATGACAGAGTCCCAATGAATATATGTCGGAGAGTGGTATCCAGGTAAGTGAGTAGGCTCAACGCTGGCAACAATATGATCCAGCTTCCTCAGGAGCATAAACTCAGTGTGTGCTGGGTTGTCTATTTATACCCTTCTAAATAACTTAATAGCCAGCACCTGTTTAGTGCATAACTTTAAAAAGCAAACCGTCTTAAAACACTTATATAAATACATAATTAGTATCATAAACTTCTACTTAATTCATCAAATAAACCTCATACCAAAATGAGGATTAAAACTATTATTTATTATTCAAATAAGTTCAGATAAGGCCGATCACGTGATATACATAACACGTGATCTAGGTCTTATCCAATCCCATTGGTCCAACTAAAGACATGTGATCTTGGCCACGTGATTGGAGCTTCAGCTATCCCCTTCTTCTAAAGTACTCTGGTGATGTTTCTATATCAAGAAGTATTATTGACTCTCAGCGTCAACACTGCTTAGTTCCGCGCACATGACTCAAACTCTCCGGTCACGTGACCGCATCCGCTGAAAATGCATTTTGTATCTTATATATTCACCAAGGTCCAACTGACTTATATCGTGACCGGGACCTGTCCTATATTCTTTATATATTTTAAACATATAGGTCAAGACTCATATCAACAATTATGTAAAGCATCTCCTTTTCAAGAGTTATAAAGGGGATATGTAATATGAATTGATCACATGACCGATATCTCTCCCACGTCTGTAGGCTGTTTATAATCACATGGAACGGGGGCAGGTCTCAGAGAAAACTGTTACCATGGAAACTAATATATATACTTAAATCAACAGACATGATTCATACAGATGACTAATAATTATATTTCTATAAGCATGTGAATCATTATTAATATATACATATATGCACAGATCTATATATGTGCATATTCTCATAAATTTGCAAGATTCTGAATCTATAGAAAATATAATATAATTTGTAAGTATAAACACTATATTTAATAATTGTAACCCATATGTGGTGTATTATATAACATGATTTATAAATATGTCCAAATAATGAAATATAACAATCTAGTCACATTTGTTTATTTTGAGGATACTGAATAAAACCCAAGCTAATAATAAGGTTCATATAGATGTATATCTTCATCCACAGTAACTGAAAATATTCTTATATCACATAGATATATACATGAAGCAGTATAATATCCTATTTTTCAAATGGCCAATTTATGTCCATATTTTTATTGGTCCAATATGGGGGATTCGAATGCTAGATTACCTGTGCCTGATAAACCTGATTTAATTAAAGATTTTTATAGATCAGAAAATCTTTTGAAAACTGAATCCAAAAACTGGCTGGATAGTGTTAATTTACATAAGTATGTAAATAAGAAAATGATCCCCAGGGGTCTTAGGCTTTTTAAATCATCTATTTTTCAAGAGAATACAAATTACCAGAAGGAATGGGATCAATTATTAGATAATTGTTCCCTGGAATTAAATTGATTATCAGGTACAGGAATGATAAGATATCTTTGATTGAAAAAGAGATTGAAGAACTTAATAGAACCATGGAAAAATATAAAAATGAGGAAATATTTGAGAGGAAAGATAGAGCTGTGAATGAGAGGGTGTCATGTCTGAGGATTCTTGTGGATCCAGATTTGGGGAAGATGATTCTGGTGCACTTGGATCTCTGAATAACAAACGAGCGGGACGAATGAAGGTCTTGCGCATTTATTACTTGGAGTAGTTTAACAAGGTTCGCCAAAGACAGTTGAATAGAGATACGACTGTAGGTTAGCGGGTGGCTGAGGATACCGGAACCGTGACCCAGTACACAGCCCAGCCTGTTCACAGAAGCCCTGGCTCCACAGCAGCACTGCTAACCCCTGCTGGAGGGACATGCTGCCAGTCTGCTGAGCTGCCAACCAATGCCCCTGCCTGTCCTCCCAGCACACCCTGCCCAGCGCCAGCAGCCCGCACCTCCGCCAGCTGGACCTCTCCAAAGGGACCGGACAGGTAAGAGCCGGCTCCCCTGCACAGTCTCCAGCAGGACCGTGACAGAGGGTCATCAAATTTGAACATAGTCTCATGGAGACAAAAGAAATTTAAACTTGATCTACACGATTATGAGAATAATGTAGTTCGCACATACAAACAAAAACAAAGATTCACAGAAAACATCACTCAATACAAACGTAACACTTATCAGGGTACTTATAAGACACAGAGACGAGATCAATACACTCCAAAACAACAGGATTTTACACATCATAATAGATTTGTGCCATTGATGGATTTAAAAGACAGTGATATAGATTCACCGATAAGATCCAACATGAATAGACACAAGAACAATAGATCAGAAACAGGAAGGGGCAATGAGAGATATACCTCAAGAGACATTGAGAACTATGAACAGAAGGGAAGTTTTTTAGTAGCACGCCCCAAAACCAATGTAATGTGGACAACGGACACCGAACAACGAACCACCCCCAATAGAAACTGAGATCTAAATACAGAGGATGCAGAGGAGGAGGACATGGGACACAAAAACCCAAGGAGGTTTTAACTAACACTAAATCTAGATCTAAGCCCACTGTCTTCAACCTATCAGATAAAATCTTGTCAAGATCGGAACTCTCTTTACTAGAAAAAAGTCTCAAATTCTCACCTACTAGCAGTCCCAATATTTTTGAACTTTATCATGTTATCATGAATAGGTCATATTATTTGAATGAGGCCTTGAGTCAATTAGAGAACAAACTGTTTTATAGTATCCTTACTCAAGATCCCACTTTAAGGTTCATACAGGAACTTAGAACACTACTGGATCATGGTATCAGTACAGGGGTCATATCCAGAGAAGAATCACAGTTCCTATTTCCTCACTTTCCAATCACAACCACTTTTTATTTTCTTCCTAAAATCCACAAGTCTCTCACCTCACCTCCTGGTCGTCCCATCATATCCGATATCAATTCTCTCACTTCTAATCTTTCTTTTTACATTGATTCTTTTCTTCAACCATAAGTATCCTTATTAAGTTCACATTTAAAGGACACGAAAGACTTTTTAAACAAAATACAGAACATCCAGTGGAAGGATACTTATGCTTTCCTGACACTGTATGTACAGGCACTATATACCAACATTCCCCACGTCACCGGTGTAAAGGTTATTTCTGAATTATTTGACAGGACAAAAACTCTTGGCAAACAACATCAGTCTTAGTTTATACACTGCATCACTTTTATTTTATCACATAATTATTTTATTTTTAATTACAAATATTATTTGCAGCTCACAGGTACCGCCATGGGGACCAGGTTCGCCCCCATCTATGCCAATCTGTACATGGGTGACTTTGAAGACACCCATGTGTGGTGTGCTGGCTGGGAGGTGAACCTGGTCTTCTATGGTAGGTACATATATGATCTATGTATCACTTGGGATGGGGACTTTCTGCTTCTTTTGTCACTAGTCTTCAATCTAATTCACATAATCTTACCTTTACGTATTCATATGATAGGAGCCGTGTTGACTTTCTGGATGTGACCCTTGAGACCAAAGACAATCAAATAGTAACATCTAATTTTGTTAAACCAGTGAATACCAATTCTTATTTACATTATAAAAGCGCCCATTATGCACCGTGGAAGAACAATATACCCAAGGGACAGCTCATGCGTCTTAGACGCAACTGTTCCGATATATATACATTTAAATTACAGGCTAATGAACTTTTAGAATCCCTTAGAAATAGAGATTATCCGCAACATCTCTTGAACAAGGCTCTGGAAGAAGTTGTTAACATAAATAAACAAGATCTACTCTATCCATCTTCTTCGAAAAGAATAGACAAATACAACACAAAAGAGAGAGAAATGGCTTTCATTTGAAAATATAACAGTTGTGCTAAAGAAATCAAAACAATAATTGAAAGAAACTGCAGGGTATTAAAACAAGATAATATTCTAGGGAGTCTTTTACCAAATAAACCACAGGTCATACATAGAAAAAATAGGGCTTTAAAAACTATATTGGCACCCAGTTATTTTAAGACCTCAATAACAAAGAAAAATGGAGATGGTTCTGACTGGTTAACCAAGAAACCTCTGGGTTTCCATAAATGCGGAAAGAACAGATGCACCATGTGCCAACACATGGAACGTAAAACTACCTATATTTCGATTCCATCTTCAAATGAGAACTATTATTTGTAATCCTTTCTGAACTGTGACTCTAAGTTTGTGATATATGTGCTAACATGTGGGTGCAGTTTGAACTATGTAGGAAGGACCACAAGATCACTACACATACGGTTCATGGAACATCGACGGAACATAATACGCAAATACATGGCCCATAGTGTATCATGACATTATTTCAATGTACGTGGGAACAATCCCGCATGCCTTTCAATAGTTTGTCTTGAACATATTGCTCCCACCGATAGGAGTGGGGACAGATTCAATAGGCTGTGTCGTAGAGAAGTCTTCTGGATGCTGAAGTTTAATTCTCTACACCCAGATGGACTTAATGAAGAAATTTAATTGAACTCAGTTCTCTAGTTGAAGGTGTCTATCTTTGCTCTTGCCTTGATATCTAAGGTCGTCTGTGTGTATGGGGGTGGGATTCAGCTAAGGGAGTTCCATACTGACGGTCCCGTGGATGGCACTCCCTAACTGAGCTCCGCAACCAAGAATCATTGAATATAGAGAAAAAATATGGACATAAGTTGTCCATTTGAAAAATAGGATATTATACTGCTTCATGTATATATCTATGTGATATAAGAATATTTTCAATTACTGTGGATGAAGATATACATCTATATGAACCTTATTATTAGCTTGGGTTTTATTCCGTATCCTCAAAATAAACAAATGTGACTTGATCGTTATATTTTATTATTTGGACATATTTATAAATCATGTTATATAATACACCACATATGGGTTACAATTATTAAATATAGTGTTTATACTTACAAATTATATTATATTTTCTATAGATTCAGAATCTTGCAAATTTATGAGAATATGCACATATATAGATCTGTGCATATATGTATATATTAATAATGATTCACATGCTTATAGAAATATAATTATTAGTCATCTGTATGAATCATGTCTGTTGATTTAAGTATATATATTAGTTTCCATGGTAACAGTTTTCTCTGAGACCTGCCCCCGTTCCATGTGATTAGAAACAGCCTATAGACATGGGAGAGATATCGGTCATGTGATCAATTCATATTACATATCCCCTTTATAACTGTTGAAAAGGAGATGCTTTACATAATTGTTGATTTGAGTCTTGACCTATATGGTTAATCCTTCTTGATATAGAAACATCACCAGAGTACTTTAGAAGAAGGGGATAGCTGAAGCTCCGATCACGTGGCCAAGATCACATGTCTTTAGTTGGACCAATGGGATTGGATAAGACCTAGATCACGTGTTATGTATATCACGTGATCGGCCTTATCTGAACTTATTTGAATAATAAATAATAGTTTTAATCCTCATTTTGGTATGAGGTTTATTTGATGAATTAAGTAGAAGTTTATGATACTAATTATGTATTTATATAAGTGTTTTAAGACGGTTTGCTTTTTAAAGTTATGCACTGAACAGGTGCTGGCTATTAAGTTATTTAGAAGGGTATAAATTAGAGATGAGCGGGTTCGGTTTCTCTGAATCCGAACCCGCACGAACTTCATGTTTTTTTTCACGGGTCCGAGCGACTCGGATCTTCCCGCCTTGCTCGGTTAACCCGAGCGCGCCCGAACGTCATCATGACGCTGTCGGATTCTCGCGAGACTCGGATTCTATATAAGGAGCCGCGCGTCGCCGCCATTTTCACACGTGCATTGAGATTGATAGGGAGAGGACGTGGCTGGCGTCCTCTCCATTTAGATTAGAAGAGAGAGAGAGAGAGATTGACCTGATTTACTGGAGCTTAGGAGTACTGTAGAAGTGTAGAGAGTGCAGAGTTTACTAGTGACTGACCACAGTGACCACCAGACAGTGCAGTTTTATTTAATATATCCGTTCTCTGCCTGAAAAAAACGATACACACAGTGACTCAGTCACATACCATATCTGTGTGCACTGCTCAGCCCAGTGTGCTGCATCATCTATGTATATATATCTGACTGTGCTCAGCTCACACAGCTTATAATTGTGGGGGAGACTGGGGAGCACTGCAGTGCCAGTTAATAGTTATAGGTTATAGCAGGAGCCAGGAGTACATATTATATTAAAATTAAACAGTGCACACTTTTGCTGCAGGAGTGCCACTGCCAGTGTGACTGACCAGTGACCTGACCACACTGACCACCAGTATAGTTAGTAGTATACTATATTGTGTGATTGCCTGAAAAAGTTAAACACTCGTCGTGTGACTTCACTTGTGTGGTGTTTTTTTTTTTATTCTATAAAAAACTCATTCTGCTGACAGACAGTGTCCAGCAGGTCCGTCATTATATAATATATACCTGTCCGGCTGCAGTAGTGATATATATATATTTTTTATATCATTATTTATCATCCAGTCGCAGCAGACACAGTACGGTAGTTCACGGCTGTAGCTACCTCTGTGTCGGCACTCGGCAGTCCGTCCATAATTGTATACCACCTACCCGAGGTTTTTTTTTCTTTCTTCTTTATACATACATACTACTACATCTCTTTATCAACCAGTCTATATTAGCAGCAGACACAGTACGGTAGTTCACGGCTGTAGCTACCTCTGTGTCGGCACTCGGCAGTCCGTCCATAATTGTATACCACCTACCCGTGGTTTTTTTTTCTTTCTTCTTTATACATACATACTACTACATCTCTTTATCAACCAGTCTATATTAGCAGCAGACACAGTACAGTACGGTAGTTCACGGCTGTAGCTACCTCTGTGTCGGCACTCGGCAGTCCGTCCATAATTGTATACCACCTACCCGTGGTTTTTTTTTCTTTCTTCTTTATACATACATACTACTACATCTCTTTATCAACCAGTCTATATTAGCAGCAGACACAGTACGGTAGTTCACGGCTGTAGCTACCTCTGTGTCGGCACTCGGCAGTCCGTCCATAATTGTATACCACCTACCCGTGGTTTTTTTTTCTTTCTTCTTTATACATACATACTACTACATCTCTTTATCAACCAGTCTATATTAGCAGCAGACACAGTACAGTACGGTAGTTCACGGCTGTAGCTACCTCTGTGTCGGCACTCGGCAGTCCGTCCATAATTGTATACCACCTACCCGTGGTTTTTTTTTCTTTCTTCTTTATACATACATACTACTACATCTCTTTATCAACCAGTCTATATTAGCAGCAGACACAGTACAGTACGGTAGTTCACGGCTGTAGCTACCTCTGTGTCGGCACTCGGCAGTCCGTCCATAATTGTATACCACCTACCCGTGGTTTTTTTTTCTTTCTTCTTTATACATACATACTACTACATCTCTTTATCAACCAGTCTATATTAGCAGCAGACACAGTACGGTAGTTCACGGCTGTAGCTACCTCTGTGTCGGCACTCGGCAGTCCGTCCATAATTGTATACCACCTACCCGTGGTTTTTTTTTCTTTCTTCTTTATACATACATACTACTACATCTCTTTATCAACCAGTCTATATTAGCAGCAGACACAGTACAGTACGGTAGTCCACGGCTGTAGCTACCTCTGTGTCGGCACTCGGCAGTCCGTCCATAATTGTATACCACCTACCCGAGGTTTTTTTTTCTTTCTTCTTTATACATACATACTACTACATCTCTTTATCAACCAGTCTATATTAGCAGCAGACACAGTACAGTACGGTAGTTCACGGCTGTAGCTACCTCTGTGTCGGCACTCGGCAGTCCGTCCATAATTGTATACCACCTACCCGTGGTTTTTTTTTCTTTCTTCTTTATACATACATACTACTACATCTCTTTATCAACCAGTCTATATTAGCAGCAGACACAGTACAGTACGGTAGTTCACGGCTGTAGCTACCTCTGTGTCGGCACTCGGCAGTCCGTCCATAATTGTATACCACCTACCCGTGGTTTTTTTTTCTTTCTTCTTTATACATACATACTACTACATCTCTTTATCAACCAGTCTATATTAGCAGCAGACACAGTACAGTACGGTAGTTCACGGCTGTAGCTACCTCTGTGTCGGCACTCGGCAGTCCGTCCATAATTGTATACTAGTATCCATCCATCTCCATTGTTTACCTGAGGTGCCTTTTAGTTGTGCCTATTAAAATATGGAGAACAAAAATGTTGAGGTTCCAAAATTAGGGAAAGATCAAGATCCACTTCCACCTCGTGCTGAAGCTGCTGCCACTAGTCATGGCCGAGACGATGAAATGCCAGCAACGTCGTCTGCCAAGGCCGATGCCCAATGTCATAGTACAGAGCATGTCAAATCCAAAACACCAAATATCAGTAAAAAAAGGACTCCAAAACCTAAAATAAAATTGTCGGAGGAGAAGCGTAAACTTGCCAATATGCCATTTACCACACGGAGTGGCAAGGAACGGCTGAGGCCCTGGCCTATGTTCATGGCTAGTGGTTCAGCTTCACATGAGGATGGAGGCACTCAGCCTCTCGCTAGAAAAATGAAAAGACTCAAGCTGGCAAAAGCAGTAGCACCGCAAAGAACTGTGCGTTCTTCGAAATCCCAAATCCACAAGGAGAGTCCAATTGTGTCGGTTGCGATGCCTGACCTTCCCAACACTGGACGTGAAGAGCATGCGCCTTCCACCATTTGCACGCCCCCTGCAAGTGCTGGAAGGAGCACCCGCAGTCCAGTTCCTGATAGTCAGATTGAAGATGTCAGTGTTGAAGTACACCAGGATGAGGAGGATATGGGTGTTGCTGGCGCTGGGGAGGAAATTGACCAGGAGGATTCTGATGGTGAGGTGGTTTGTTTAAGTCAGGCACCCGGGGAGACACCTGTTGTCCGTGGGAGGAATATGGCCGTTGACATGCCTGGTGAAAATACCAAAAAAATCAGCTCTTCGGTGTGGAGGTATTTCAACAGAAATGCGGACAACAGGTGTCAAGCCGTGTGTTCCCTTTGTCAAGCTGTAATAAGTAGGGGTAAGGACGTTAACCACCTCGGAACATCCTCCCTTATACGTCACCTGCAGCGCATTCATAATAAGTCAGTGACAAGTTCAAAAACTTTGGGTGACAGCGGAAGCAGTCCACTGACCAGTAAATCCCTTCCTCTTGTAACCAAGCTCACGCAAACCACCCCACCAACTCCCTCAGTGTCAATTTCCTCCTTCCCCAGGAATGCCAATAGTCCTGCAGGCCATGTCACTGGCAATTCTGACGATTCCTCTCCTGCCTGGGATTCCTCCGATGCATCCTTGCGTGTAACGCCTACTGCTGCTGGCGCTGCTGTTGTTGCTGCTGGGAGTCGATGGTCATCCCAGAGGGGAAGTCGTAAGACCACTTTTACTACTTCCACCAAGCAATTGACTGTCCAACAGTCCTTTGCGAGGAAGATGAAATATCACAGCAGTCATCCTACTGCAAAGCGGATAACTGAGGCCTTGGCATCCTGGGTGGTGAGAACCGTGGTTCCGGTATCCATCATTACTGCAGAGCCAACTAGAGACTTGTTGGAGGTACTGTGTCCCCGGTATCAAATACCATCTAGGTTCCATTTCTCTAGGCAGGCGATACCGAAAATTTACACAGACCTCAGAAAAAGAGTCACCAGTGTCCTAAAAAATGCAGCTGTACCCAATGTCCACTTAACCACGGACATGTGGACAAGTGGAGCAGGGCAGGGTCAGGACTATATGACTGTGACAGCCCACTGGGTAGATGTATGGACTCCCGCCGCAAGAACAGCAGCGGCAGCACCAGTAGCAGCATCTCGCAAACGCCAACTCTTTCCTAGGCAGGCTACGCTTTGTATCACCGGTTTCCAGAATACGCACACAGCTGAAAACCTCTTACGGCAACTGAGGAAGATTATCGCGGAATGGCTTACCCCAATTGGACTCTCCTGTGGATTTGTGGCATCGGACAACGCCAGCAATATTGTGTGTGCATTAAATATGGGCAAATTCCAGCACGTCCCATGTTTTGCACATACCTTGAATTTGGTGGTGCAGAATTATTTAAAAAACGACAGGGGCGTGCAAGAGATGCTGTCGGTGGCCAGAAGAATTGCGGGACACTTTCGGCGTACAGGCACCACGTACAGAAGACTGGAGCACCACCAAAAACTACTGAACCTGCCCTGCCATCATCTGAAGCAAGAAGTGGTAACGAGGTGGAATTCAACCCTCTATATGCTTCAGAGGTTGGAGGAGCAGCAAAAGGCCATTCAAGCCTATACAATTGAGCACGATATAGGAGGTGGAATGCACCTGTCTCAAGCGCAGTGGAGAATGATTTCAACGTTGTGCAAGGTTCTGCTGCCCTTTGAACTTGCCACACGTGAAGTCAGTTCAGACACTGCCAGCCTGAGTCAGGTCATTCCCCTCATCAGGCTTTTGCAGAAGAAGCTGGAGACATTGAAGGAGGAGCTAACACGGAGCGATTCCGCTAGGCATGTGGGACTTGTGGATGGAGCCCTTAATTCGCTTAACAAGGATTCACGGGTGGTCAATCTGTTGAAATCAGAGCACTACATTTTGGCCACCGTGCTCGATCCTAGATTTAAAGCCTACCTTGGATCTCTCTTTCCGGCAGACACAAGTCTGCTGGGGTTGAAAGACCTGCTGGTGAGAAAATTGTCAAGTCAAGCGGAACGCGACCTGTCAACATCTCCTCCTTCACATTCTCCCGCAACTGGGGGTGCGAGGAAAAGGCTCAGAATTCCGAGCCCACCCGCTGGCGGTGATGCAGGGCAGTCTGGAGCGACTGCTGATGCTGACATCTGGTCCGGACTGAAGGACCTGACAACGATTACGGACATGTCGTCTACTGTCACTGCATATGATTCTCTCACCATTGAAAGAATGGTGGAGGATTATATGAGTGACCGCATCCAAGTAGGCACGTCACACAGTCCATACTTATACTGGCAGGAAAAAGAGGCAATTTGGAGGCCATTGCACAAACTGGCTTTATTCTACCTAAGTTGCCCTCCCACAAGTGTGTACTCCGAAAGAGTGTTTAGTGCCGCCGCTCACCTTGTCAGCAATCGGCGTACGAGGTTACATCCAGAAAATGTGGAGAAGATGATGTTCATTAAAATGAATTATAATCAATTCCTCCGCGGAGACATTGACCAGCAGCAATTGCCTCCACAAAGTACACAGGGAGCTGAGATGGTGGATTCCAGTGGGGACGAATTGATAATCTGTGAGGAGGGGGATGTACACGGTGATATATCGGAGGATGATGATGAGGTGGACATCTTGCCTCTGTAGAGCCAGTTTGTGCAAGGAGAGATTAATTGCTTCTTTTTTGGGGGGGGTCCAAACCAACCCGTCATATCAGTCACAGTCGTGTGGCAGACCCTGTCACTGAAATGATGGGTTGGTTAAAGTGTGCATGTCCTGTTTTGTTTATACAACATAAGGGTGGGTGGGAGGGCCCAAGGACAATTCCATCTTGCACCTCTTTTTTCTTTTATTTTTCTTTGCGTCATGTGCTGTTTGGGGAGGGTTTTTTGGTAGGGACATCCTGCGTGACACTGCAGTGCCACTCCTAAATGGGCCCGGTGTTTGTGTCGGCCACTAGGGTCGCTTATCTTACTCACACAGTCAGCTACCTCATTGCGCCTCTTTTTTTCTTTGCGTCATGTGCTGTTTGGGGAGTGTTTTTTGGAAGGGCCATCCTGCGTGACACTGCAGTGCCACTCCTAGATGGGCCCGGTGTTTGTGTCGGCCACTAGGGTCGCTAATCTTACTCACACAGCTACCTCATTGCGCCTCTTTTTTTCTTTGCGTCATGTGCTGTTTGGGGAGTGTTTTTTGGAAGGGCCATCCTGCGTGACACTGCAGTGCCACTCCTAGATGGGCCCGGTGTTTGTGTTGGCCACTAGGGTCGCTAATCTTACTCACACAGCTACCTCATTGCGCCTCTTTTTTTCTTTGCGTCATGTGCTGTTTGGGGAGGGTTTTTTGGAAGGGACATCCTGCGTGACACTGCAGTGCCACTCCTAAATGGGCCCGGTGTTTGTGTCGGCCACTAGGGTCGCTAATCTTACTCACACAGCTACCTCATTGCGCCTCTTATTTTCTTTGCGTCATGTGCTGTTTGGGGAGGGTTTTTTGGAAGGGACATCCTGCGTGACACTGCAGTGCCACTCCTAAATGGGCCCGGTGTTTGTGTCGGCCACTAGGGTCGCTAATCTTACTCACACAGCTACCTCATTGCGCCTCTTATTTTCTTTGCGTCATGTGCTGTTTGGGGAGGGTTTTTTGGAAGGGACATCCTGCGTGACACTGCAGTGACACTCCTAAATGGGCCCGGTGTTTGTGTCGGCCACTAGGGTCGCTAATCTTACTCACACAGCTACCTCATTGCGCCTCTTATTTTCTTTGCGTCATGTGCTGTTTGGGGAGGGTTTTTTGGAAGGGACATCCTGCGTGACACTGCAGTGACACTCCTAAATGGGCCCGGTGTTTGTGTCGGCCACTAGGGTCGCTAATCTTACTCACACAGCTACCTCATTGCGCCTCTTTTTTTCTTTGCGTCATGTGCTGTTTGGGGAGGGTTTTTTGGAAGGGACATCCTGCGTGACACTGCAGTGCCACTCCTAGATGGGCCCGGTGTTTGTGTCGGCCACTAGGGTCGCTAATCTTACTCACACAGCTACCTCATTGCGCCTCTTATTTTCTTTGCGTCATGTGCTGTTTGGGGAGGGTTTTTTGGAAGGGACATCCTGCGTGACACTGCAGTGACACTCCTAAATGGGCCCGGTGTTTGTGTCGGCCACTAGGGTCGCTTATCTTACTCACACAGTCAGCTACCTCATTGCGCCTCTTTTTTTCTTTGCGTCATGTGCTGTTTGGGGAGGGTTTTTTGGAAGGGCCATCCTGCGTGACACTGCAGTGCCACTCCTAGATGGGCCCGGTGTTTGTGTCGGCCACTAGGGTCGCTTATCTTACTCACACAGTCAGCTACCTCATTGCGCCTCTTTTTTTCTTTGCGTCATGTGCTGTTTGGGGAGGGTTTTTTGGAAGGGACATCCTGCGTGACACTGCAGTGCCACTCCTAGATGGGCCAGGTGTTTGTGTCGGCCACTAGGGTCGCTTAGCTTAGTCATCCAGCGACCTCGGTGCAAATTTTAGGACTAAAAATAATATTGTGAGGTGTGAGGTATTCAGAATAGACTGAAAATGAGTGGAAATTATGGTTTTTGAGGTTAATAATAATATGGGATCAAAATGACCCCCAAATTCTATGATTTAAGCTGTTTTTTAGGGTTTTTTGAAAAAAACACCCGAATCCAAAACACACCCGAATCCGACAAAAAAAATTCGGTGAGGTTTTGCCAAAACGCGGTCGAACCCAAAACACGGCCGCGGAACTGAACCCAAAACCAAAACACAAAACCCGAAAAATTTCAGGCGCTCATCTCTAGTATAAATAGACAACCCAGCACACACTGAGTTTATGCTCCTGAGGAAGCTGGATCATATTGTTGCCAGCGTTGAGCCTACTCACTTACCTGGATACCACTCTCCGACATATATTCATTGGGACTCTGTCATCCTTGGCTACAAATGGACACTTCCAATCACTGAGGAAACTGCACAAACAAGGACCCGATCCACTTATACAGCTAGCAATGGACCTTTCCTAAAGCTGATGCCATCTCATATACCTACTGTGGAGTCGGTAACTATTCTTGTGTTTCAGTGAATGCTGTCTGGAGACTGTCCTAGCTTTAAGGATACAATAAACGTCATAAAGGAGAGCGGAAATACAATATATCTTATCCAGGGAGATAACATGATTTGCAAGTGCTAATACCAGTGGGCAATAGGAATCGATTCCTGTGTTTTTAAATGTAATAATAAATTGTTATATTTTTATATAAGCAAACAGTCTTTTTATTATTTCAGCCAGCGCTGGTATATTGTTTTTTTTTATTTTTTTTGCTGCAATGTTTGATAGTGCGACTGATTCAGGCCTGTTTTAACAGTATTGTAGGCCCTGAGCAAAGCAATGCCCTGGGGCCCTTACAAACCCATTCATGGGAATAAATTGGAAAAAATACCCCCTTCTGTCGTCCCTCGCTGTTTCTCCACTTTTCAATACAGTGAATGGCTAACACACTGTGATTGCCACCAATCAGCATGCTGACAGCCATTCACTGTCTGGCTGCAGGCTGGGAGGCATGAAGATAGTACTGCTAGGCCGCTGTGACTGTGTGTAATTCACAATCAGTGAATACTCTACATGCCTCCCAAGAAGCTCCAGAGGCACCAGCCCAGCATGCTCAAAGGCCCTTAGAATTGTGGGGCCCTAGGGAGCTGACTAGTGTGCCTATATGATAAAATGACCCTGGACTGATTATGTGCCTTTACGCACAGTGATGTCTCAAATGGAAGCCCATCAGCTGCAGCATTTAGCACAGAGATGCTGTCGCACTGCGGCAAAGGACACAGCAACTGCATCCAACTCGACAAATCCCAGGGGGTCAGGTTGCCACGGCCCATAGATTTTTCTGCCTGGCTCTGTGGCCGTGGGGTTTGGTTTGCTTGGGGAGTGGAGGGAAACTGCTCAGCAGTGTGGCTGCTTGGGGAGAGGATCAGTTTTTGTGTTGTTGGTTTTTTGTTTGTTTGTTTGTTTGTTTTTGGGGGTGTCAGTGGTCTGGCTCCTAAACTTTCATCCTGGCTCCTTATTTAAGAAAAATTTGTCAAGCCTGGTGTTAATAATCTGTAATAGTAAGGACACTAGGGTAAAATGTAAAGTTATCCAGGGGTGTAGCTAGACCTACAGGGGCCACATAGCAAAATTGGGAGGAGGCGTGGCCGTGGTGCATATACCGTATGCAGGGGCATCTTAAGAGAGGAGGGAACCCGAATGCAGCCTCCGTTGTGGGTCTTCTCCTCTCCGGCAGCAGTCTACTGCGCAGGTCTCCGGGACCATGGTGACAGCGCCTTGTCCCCAGGAACATCTCCAGTGCGCATGCATAAATCACTCAGGACTCCGGAGGGGTAAGTATAATATATGAGTGCAGACAGGGTGTGCGGTGTGGTCCCGCCTGTACCCAGGGGCCCTTGTGCACCGGAAACACTGCACCCATTATAGAGATGCCTATGATTGTATGTCCCAGCAGGCTCAGCACAGCCATGCCTCCTCCCAGCATCAGTGAAGAAAGACGGAGCCAGCTGGGACAGCAATTGAGCCTGCAGCAACCCATTATTAAGAAAGCAGAAGCTGCCCACAGGCGTTCAGGAGGTGAGTGCCTAACCATTGGCAGTGTAATTCGGCGGCCGTGACCCCGTAGCAGCCGCTCCTTCCTGCACCTAGTGTACTATAGCTAGGCACCTTGTATGTATCACATTGAATAGCTCTGCCATTAGCTCCTTAAGTGCTTCTTGTATAGTACTTAAATTAACTCTCGTGATGGCTGTTATATAATACAATGTTATAATTAAGCCTAATAACACATGTATGTTTTGCTGCACTTAAAGGAAATGGGAAATGGTTTATACTGTAACATAGTTACATAGTTATGTAGTTGATGAGGTTGAAAAAAGACAAAATGTCCATCGAGTTCAACCTGTATTATAAAAATTTTATATCATTTAAAAGCTGTAACCTTGGATATTTCTTTCAGTTAGAAATGTATCTAATCCATTTTTAAATTTATTGACTTAGTCCACCATTACTACCTTCTCTGGTAGAGAATTCCAAATCCTTACTGCTCTTACTGTGAAAAACCCTTTCCTCTGTTGTGTATGAAAAATGTTTTCTTCTAACCTCAGGGGGTGTCCTCATGTCCTGTGTAGCGTTTTTTTTTATAAACAGATCGTCTGATAAATCTAATAATGTCCCCTCTCAGCTGCCTCTTTTCCAATGTAAACATATCTAACCTTGTAAGTCTTTCCTCATAATTCAGTGCCTCTAACCCCTTAATCAGTTTGGTGGCTCGCCTCTGAACCCTTTCGAGTTCCAAGATATCTTTTTTATAGTGCGGTGCCCAGAACTGTACACAATATTCCGGGTGCGGCCCCACCAATGATTTATACAGTGGCAGGATTATACTCTTATCCCTTGTTTCCATTCCCCGTTTTATGCATGCTAACACCTTATTTGCTTTTGTTGCTGCATTTTGACATTGCATACTGCTACTAAGTCTATTATCGATGAGCACACCCAAATCCCTTTCAACTATCGTTATCCCTACATTTTCCCCATTTAATTTATAGGCTGCCTGAATGTTCTTAGTCCCAAAGTCCGTAACTTTACATTTTTGTATGTTGAACCTTATTCTCCATTTGTCTGCCCAGACCTCCAATTTAGATAAATGATTCCGTAGAGACTCAACATCCTTGTCTGAATTAATTACCCTACACAGTTTAGTATCATCTGCGAATATTGACACTGTGCTTTCTAGGCCCACTCCTAGGTCATTAATGAATATGTTAAACAGCAATGTCCCGAGTATTGACCCCTGTGGTATTCCACTAAGCACTGAGGCCCATTCAGAGAACATCCCATTAATCACCACTCGTTCCCTGTTGTATAGCCAATAACTCACCCAAGCACAAATAGTGTTTCCTACTCTAAGCTCTCTTAATTTGAAAATTAGTCACTTATGTGGGACTTTGTCAAAGGCCTTAGCAAAGTCCAAAAAGACCACATCCACTGCTTTACCCTGATCAATATTATTGCTCACTGTCTCGTAGAAGCTTATTAAGTTAGTTTGACATGACCTGTCCTTCACAAAACCATGTTGATTCCTATTAATAATCTTGGAGGTATCCAAGTACTCTAGTATGCTATCCCTTAATATACCTTCCAGTATTTTCCCCACTATAGATGTCAAACTTACTGGTCTATAGTTACCGGGATGAGTTTTAATTCCATTTTTAAATATTGGGACTACCTCTGCTATACGCCAGTCCATCGGTATTATTCCAGATGTAATTGACTCATTGAAAATCAAATATAGGGGCCTCGATAGCTCTGAGTTAAATTCCATAAGAACCGTGGGGTGAAGTACATCTGGCCCAGGAGATTTATTTATCTTATTTTTACTTAGTCTCTCCCGGGCTACTTCCTCATTTACCTCAAGTACTTAGCAATGGGTCGTTATCATAGCTTATGTTGTGCACTACTCCCATCAACCGGTCCTCTCTCGTGAATACTGATGACAATAATTTTTTCAATAAATATGCTTTTTCCGTTTCATCATTAATAAAGACATCCGATGCGCCCTTTAATGGTCCAATATTCTCCTTTTTTAACCTTTTACCGTTTATATATTTAAAGAACTTTTTGGGGTTTGTTTTACTCTCCTTTGCAATTTGTTTTTCGTTCTCTATTTTAGCTGCTCGGACATGGTTGAGCAACATGGTTGAAAGTGGGTCATAAATGTTTGAGATGTGGGCCTAGTATAAAGACTGAATGCATCCTGATCACAGAACAAGCTATTCATACTGTATTTGATTGCATTATCTTTAGGGGCAATTCACACACATTATACCACTTACTTTGCATCAGCCCCTGGGTGCAAACATTTATTGGTTTTCATATGTACTGTACTTTTTCTAATTTGTGGTTTACATATTATTAAATCCCTGAAATGGGAAGCATTCTAAATCTGGGGAGATTGATATTCTGGTGCAGCTGATTTTTCTACCTGATGCTGCACTAGTAACCCCCCAGCACCACCACCACCATGGCATTTCTGTGCCTCCTATCTGGAATTCCAATTTAAGAGAGGCACATCCTATTAGGAAACTTCATATTCAGTGCGGTAACAGGGCAGCAGTGTGCTCTGTTCCATCCCCCAAACATGTGAAATTATGACGTCATGCCTAGGGAATGGGACCACTGGCTCTGGGAAGTACAGTGCTTCCGGAAAGAATTCACAGCGCTTCACTTTTTCCACATTTTGTTTTGTTACAGCCTTATTCCAAACTGGAATAAATTCATTTTTTCCCTCAATATTCTTCACACAATACCCAATATTGACATCATTAAAAATTTTTTTTAGATTTTTGCTAATTTATTAAAAATAAAAAACTAAGAAATCACATGTACATAAGTATTCACAGCCTTTGCTCAATACTTTGTTGATGCACCTTTGGTAGCAATTACAGCCTCAAGTATTTTTGAATATGATGCCACAAGCTTGGCACACCTATTTTTGGGCAGTTTCACCCATTCCTCTTTGCCGCACCTTTCATGCTCCATCAGTTTGGATGGGAAGCGTCAGTGCACAGCCATTTTCAGATCCAGAGATGTTCAATCGGATTCATGTCATGTGAAGGACATTCACAGAGTTGTCCTGAAGCCACTCCTTTGATATCTTGGCGTCCACTTCGGGTTGTTGTCCTGCTGAAAGATGAACTGTCGCCCTAGTCTGAGGTCAAGAGAGCTCTGAAGCAGATATTCATTCAGGGTGTCTCTGTACAATGCTGCATTCATCTTTCCCTCTATCCTGACTAGTCTCCAAATTCCTGCCACTGAAAAACATCCCCACAGCATGATGCTGCCACCACCATGCTTCACTGTAGGGATGGTATTGGCCTGGTGATGAGCGGTGCCTGGTTTCCTCCAAACATGACGTCTGGCATTCATGCCGAAGAGTTCAATATTTGTCTCATCAGACCAGAGAATTTTGTTTCTCATGGTCTGAGAGTCCTTCAGGTGCCTTTTGGCAAACTCCAGGCTGGCTGCCATGTGCTTTTTACTAATGTGAGGCTTCCATCTGGCCACTCTACCATACAGGTCTGATTGGTGGATTGCTGCAAAGATGGTTGTCCTTCTGGAAGGTTCTCCTCTCTCCACAGAAGAATTCTGTAGCTCTGACAGTGACCATCGGGTTCCTGGTCACCTCCCTGACTAGGGCCCTTCACCGCTGATCGCTCAGTTTAGATGGCCGGCAAGCTGTAGGAAGAGTCCTGGTGGTTCCAAACTTCTTCCATTTACGGATGATGGAGGACACTGTGCTCATTGGGACCTTCAAAGCAACAGATATTTTTCTGTACCCTTTCCCAGATATGTGCCTCGAGACAATCCTGTCTCAGAGGTCTACAGACAATTCCTTGAACATGCTTGGTTTGTTCACTGTCAAGTGTGGGACCTTATATAGACAGGTGTGTGCCTTTCAAAATCATGTCCAATCAACTTAATTTACCACAGGTGGACTCCAATTAAGCTGTAGGAAGATCTCAAGGATGATCAGTGGAAACAGGATGCACCTGAGCTCAATTTTGAGCTTCACGGTAAAGGCTGTGAATAATTATATACATATACATATGATTTCTTAGTTTTTTATTTTTAATAAATTTGCAAAAATCTCAAAAAAAACTTTTTTCATGTTGTCATTATGGGGTATTGGGGGTCATTCCGAGTTGATCGTAGCTGTCACACAGCTGCTACGGCCCGCCCCCCGCACGGTCCGGCCACGCCTGCATTGTCCGGACCCCTCCCGCCCAGCGACCGCCCCTGCCTGTCAATCAGGCAAAGGCGATCGTTAGGGAAAGATGTCCTTCGGCCGTCCGGCATGCGCCGGCTTGTGCTGGCTCACATGCATGCGCAGTTCTGACCCGATCGCTGCGCTGCAAACAACTGCAGCGAGCAATTGAGTTGGAATGACCCCCATTGTGTGTAGAATTTGGAGGGAAAAAATTATTTATTCCAGTTTGGAAAAAGGCTGTAACATAACAAAATGTGGAAAAAGTGAAACGCCTTGAATACTTTCAGGATGCACTGTAGAATACTATACTATCTGCAGTGTCCTAAGGACTCTCTGGGCAGCTTTACAGGCATCGGGCAGCTCTGCTACTGGCTAGAGTGCTGCCCCCAGTGTCCTTTGCGACAGACCCGCAAGCAAACCGATAGTTATGGCCCTAATCATAAAATGATTTCCAGTCTTCTCAACCATCAAAGAAATAGCTTTAATTTGTTTTTACTGGTGAGACCTTTCTTATGTACACATATCTAAACGGGATGTGGTTAGGCTGCGGGAAGGGAGGGTTAGGGTCAGAGGCAAATTTAGACATCATGGGGCCCTAAGCAGGATACCAATTTAGGGCCCCCTCCCCCAAACAATCCATAGCACTATACTTTTGTTCCTATTTGTGCCCCTTACATTACTTGTATTTTTTCTCCTCATATTGCATTACTTTCCCCCTTCACTGATTGCAGCACCATGTCCCCTGCCATCTAATTTCCTTTATTACTCCACTCAGTTATTGCATTTTAGATCAGTGCCCCCGCACTGAATGTAGCAGGTCCCCATACCCCATTATTACACCCTCACTCACTGACTGTATGGTATATGAGTGACCCAGACTTACTAAATGTAGCAAGCCAAATTGTCTAGAATACTCATTATTATCCACCCCATACTCACTGTCCGCATTTTACATCACTGCCCCCCCCACCCCGACCGCCCTCAAGACTACCACCTTCATGGATTGTAGCAGGTTACCGATCCCTTCTAACAATGTGCAGACCATAGCCATAAGAAAGCAACAAGCAAATCATTAAGAAATAATGGAAGTAGAGCCATTAGAGACACAGCATCTGAGTGGCATCACACGTTAATAGTAACACAGGGTCCAGACCAGTCTTCTTTGAATGTAAGTGTTATTTATGGATGCGATTCATTTACCAGCCGTCGGGATCCCTGCGGTCAGGATACCGACGCCGGAATCCTTACAGCCAGTGAAATGCTGGCAGTCAGTATCCCCGCATGTTTGGAGATTTCCTCTCCCTGTCCCCCATACTTGTGCTGGCAGCAGAGAAGCGGGTGTTGGCTGCATTCCCTGGTGCCATTCAGAGCTGGTTTACAACCTGCTCTGAATGGCATCTCCCAGATTGTGATGGAGTCGGTGATCGTAACTGGCGTCAGTTGCAGATGGAGACTGCTGCCACTTTGCATCTCTGCGGCTGATGCGGATGGAGACTGCTGCCATTTTGCATTTCTGTGGCTGTTGTCTTGCACCTGGTTGGTGGTTGAAGGGTCAAGGAGTGTGTCTACTGACCCGATTCAGTAGTGAGACTCACTGGAGGCTGCTGGTATGGATCCTGAGGATCCAATTCTGCAAAGTTCAGCAGTGGGTGTACAATATGCTGCACTACGGGCACAATAGCAACATTATCTATTTAAAAAATGGTGCTGCCAGCAATGATTGCCTAAAATTTGAGATGGCTGCAGAGAGACAATCACGGCTTCCTGCATCATCACGCCAACCCTTTTGGCTGTCTAATATAGCCAGTGCGAGGCAGGCAGAGGCAGGCAGTTCGGTTTTAAAAAAAGCTATAAAATTCCATAGACAAAAAACCTTACGGTTTCACGTGTCCCATTAAGGCTGCTTACACATAACCTGGCATTTCAGAAACCTGTTGTAGCTCTTCCACTCAAACTCCAAAAAGCAATGAAATTCCGATCATTAAGGCTGACGCCTTAATGGACGTGTTCCTTGCGCAATACAGATATGGTATGCCATCACAGCCTGTGGGTAAGTGTAGATTCAGCACTCTCACAGAGTGAGATAGCTGTCACTCACACAATGTGGAGCTGCTAATTCACAGATTTGTGTGCTCATTGGAATACACATATGCAGTAAATGCATCTAAAAGTCTGAGCAGTTATGTGGTGCACCCATCCCACTCATTGCCCACAACCATCCTATGCGGTCACCACAACAATCCCACCTTCTAACATCCTTCTCACTCCATACATCTATCTCATTTATTCTACACATTTAGCTCCCTCAAACATCTTGTTTAATTGCTAAAACTATAATACCCCATCTACGGTCTATGCATCTACACTTACTTCCCCTATATGCCTCCATGCTGCTCTTTCTTCCCCAATCCCTACTGCTGTTTTCTCCCATCTGTGCTAGTCTGTATAAGTTATCCGCACAATTTGTCTTTCCCAATCTGTGCTTTGTCCGTATCACAGAGAGAGTGTCAGGCTCCGGAGCCTTACCTCCGGTGGGTGCTCCCGGGGGTTGCCGTCCCACTGGTTGGTGCTGTGGCGGCAGGGAGCAGCTGGCAGCGGGTCCCCTGGACGGATGTGTGTGGCTGCCGGGGGCCAAGGGTCTGGAGAGCCTGGCGCTGCGGAGGGGATCGCTGCGGTAAGGTCCTCTAGTGGTGACACCGTATAGTGTGTCAGAGACAGAAGCTGGCTAAAGCTGTGTGCTAATAGCTGAGTATGTCTCCTGTGCTGGGGGAAACCATGTTTGAGACCAAAACATTACCAATTAAGTTCCCATTCTGTGTCCAGCCAATCATGCTGGCTCAGAGGGAGAGCGCCAGTGCTTCAAGTTACGTCCTTGTGAAAGGTTCTACAGCTCTGTGCTCCCAGGTTACTTCTGGTGCCCCTGGTACTGCTTGCTCTCATCTATCGGTTACCTAAACGCTGCTGCAGTCCTGCTGTCTAAGTCCGTTGCCACTCGTGGAAGCGCTCATGGGGTCCCAGGTCGTAGAGGAGCTCGAGGTGCTAATAAAGGTTCTCGTAGATGTCTTCATTTCTTCAAAGTCCAAGTACTTCAGCCTCGTCTTTCAATTACAAATCACAGTCTTCATTTCTTCAAAGTCCAAGTTCTTCAGCTTCGTCTTTCAATCACAAATCACAGTTTTCATTTCTTCAAAATCCAAGTTCTTCAGCCTTGTCTTTCAATCACAAATCACAAGTCTTCAATTCTTCAAAGTCTAAGTTCTTCAGTCTCGTCTTTTAATCACAGTTTTCAGTTCTTCTTTACCAGAGTTCTTCAGCTTCACTCTTCAAGTCATTTAACCATAGACTCTAATTCTTCCAGTTTTGTCAATTTCTCCAATATTCGTGTACAGCCTGTTATTCATTAAAACTACAGTTATCTGTTATGATTCCAGCACTCTGGTCAGAGGAGATCTTAAGGCAAGGACCGGAGCACTGGAACGGAATGCTGGGGAAGGGAGCAGGACAGGAAAATAGCCCCTGGCGCCCTAACTCTGTTGTCTCACCCGTGTTGTCAGAAATCCCCTGCGAGACTATGGTTTCTTGAGCCCTTGGCAGCCGCGTTTGAAGGGCGGATTATGTCTGCCCAACTTCGATGCCCCCGGTCTTAATGAGAGACAAAGGGAAACCCGAGACAGGGTGATAACAAGAGGCCCTCTAACTAAACAACCAGGCCAGGGGCTAAGCAAACTCAAAACTATAATATGTGCGGAGAAACCGCCAGGGAAAAGGACAACCAAAATATCCACTTGTCCAATTCTCCTACCCGGCACCGCCGAGTACCAGAGAGGACTTGTGGAAGCGGAACCCTCCGCAAATGCTCCAAACACAAAATATAAAAGGTAAAGCGGCTGAGCCGCAACACACGGCAGAGCCGCAACTCACGAACACCACTGGATATAAAACGGTGATCAGTCAGGACTCCAGGGAACCAAACGACCTCTTGGGATGAGATGACAACTCCCGAATACCTGACTTCTGAGGACTGGAATGACCGGATACAGCAGGACTGGAAACAGATTCTCAGCAAACAAAGGCAGCATGCAGGAAGCTATTACCGGCGTCTGTGAGAAGCCCTGGGAGTGTATTTAACAAGGAGTCCTCCAATCAGCTGCTAAAGGCTGATTAGAATAAATGCCGTGCAGCTGCCTTGCTGCACGGCCAGAGAGCAGGTGAATATCTTAATTTCCTAAAGCCTAGCAACGGGGAACGCGGTCCGCCAGTGGCGTCCCCGTTGCTAGGGTCCGTGCGGGTCAGCACGCCCGGCGTCTAGCGTTGCTAGGGAGCCGGCGGCTGTACGTGCACGGCGTCTCTAGTTGCTAGGCGCCGGGCCGCGCAGACCATCAAGCGGACCCCGGCTCCTAACAGTACCCCCCCCTTGAGGAGGGCTCAAGGAACCCCTAAAGCCAGGTTTCTGAGGAAATTCCCGAAAAAATGCTCTCTTGAGCCTCGGGGCATGAAGATCCTTATCCAGGACCCAAGACCTTTCCTCCGGACCATAGCCTTTCCAGTGAACCAGAAAATACAGCCGATCCCGGGACAATTTGGAATCGAGAACCTTCTCTACCAAGAACTCCTGTTGTCCCTGTACATCCACTGGAGATCTACCCTGAGAGATCTTCCAAGGAAATCTACTGGAAGAAACGTATTGTTTCAACAGGGAACAATGAAACGTATTTCCAATCCTGAGAGATCTTGGTAAACGTAACCAAAAGGCAACTGGGTTGACTCTTTTAATAATAAGAAATGGCCCAATAAATTTGGGTCCCAGTCTAGCCGAGGATTGTCGAAGCCTGATGTTGCGAGTCGACAACCACACCCTATCTCCCACCTTAAAAGTGCAAGGACGTCGGAGCCTGTCAGAAAATTTCTTCTCTCGAAAGGCCGCTTTTCTGAGAGCAAGGTGCACCTTTTTCCAAATGGCTCTGAGATGGGAGGTTAAGGTAAGCGAGGAGACTGAGGAATGATGAAAAAAAGAATTAGCTCTGGGGTGAAAACCAAAAACTGAAAAGAATGGAGACTCTTTAGTGTAGGAATGACAAGAATTATTGTAAGCAAATTCAGCCAACGGAAGAAACTCGGACCAATCATTCTGGAGTTTGGCTGAATACAAGCGCAAATATTGTTTCAATGATTGGTTAACTCGTTCGGTTTGCCCGTTGGATTGTGGGTGGTAACCGGATGTTAACGACAATTTCATCTTCAATGAGGCACAAAAACATTTCCAGAATTGTGCGATGAATTGTGGACCCCGATCAGAAACAATATCAGTAGGCAACCCATGAAGCCTGAATACATGGCGGAGAAACAAAACTGCCAACCCTTAGGCAGAAGGCAATCGGGGAAGAGCAATAAAATGAGCCATTTTACTAAAACGGTCCACTACCACCCATATGACTCTGAATCCGGCTGAAAGGGGAAGGTCAACCACAAAATCCATGGAAATATGAGACCACGGCCTGAGAGGAACATTTAAGGGCATAAGTTGCCCGATGGGCAAGGAACGGGGAACCTTATGCTGTGCACAAACCTGACATGAATAAACAAATTCCTTGACGTCTTTAGAAAGACCAGGCCACCATACTGAGCGAGAGACTAACTCCAATGTCTTAGAGACTCCTGGATGCCCTGAAACTTTGTTATCATGGAATTCCGTTAAAACAGTAGCTCTCAAAAACTCAGGGACGTAAAGACGACCAGCAGGAGTAATTCTAGGAGCTTGGTGTTGAAGCTGTTTTAACTGGGTAAATAAATCTTGTGTGAGGCCCGCCCAGATGACCGAAGATGGAAGTATTGGGGTAACAGGATTGTTATTGTGAACCGGAAGAAAGCTACGTGACAGGGCATCAGCCTTAGTATTCTTGGAACCAGGCCTGAAAGTGATTATAAATTTGAAACGCGTAAAAAATAATGCCCAACGTGCCTGCCGGGCATTAAGCCGCTTAGCCGATTCAATGTATTGCAGGTTCTTATGGTCAGTCAATACTGAAATAGTATGTTTTGCTCCCTCCAGCCAATGCCTCCACTCCTCGAAAGCCCATTTTACCGCCAGTAACTCCCGATTACCAACGTCATAGTTGGATTCAGCGGAGGAGAATTTCCTGGACATAAAGGCACAAGGATGTAACTCCAGAGACTCCGGATCCTTTTGAGAAAGGATAGCCCCCACTCCAACCTCCGAGGCATCAACCTCCACCACAAAGGGCAATTCCGGATTAGGATGTCTGAGGACTGGAGCCGAGACAAAGGCTTGTTTCAAGGCCCAGAAGGACAACTCAGCTTCACACGACCAGTTGGTAGAATCCGCTCCTTTCTTTGTCAGAGCTACAATGGGAGCAACCAGGTCAGAAAAAGAATGAATGAACCTCCTATAATAATTCGCAAACCCTAAAAAGCACTGAATTGCTTTTAAATTGGTGGGTTGCGCCCAACTAAGGATGGCCTGGAGTTTCTTTGGTTCCATGGAAAATCCCTGAGGGGAAATTATGTACCCTAAAAAAGATACTTCCGTGACATGAAACTCACACTTCTCCAGCTTGGCATATAAATGATTCTCACGTAACTTTTGAAGAACCAGACGCACCTGGGTAACATGTTGTTCCATTGATTCAGAAAAAATCAGGATGTCGTCTAAGTAAACGACCACGAATTTCCCTAGGAAGTCACGGAGCACATCGTTAATGAGGTCTTGAAAAACTGCCGGAGCATTGGACAGGCCGAACGGCATCACCAGGTATTCGTAGTGACCCGACTGAGTACTGAAGGCCGTTTTCCACTCATCTCCAGATTTAATTCGGATGAGGTTGTACGCTCCTCTAAGGTCAATTTTAGAAAAAATCACAGCAGAACGTAACTGATCAAAGAGTACAGAAATCAACGGCAAAGGATAGGTGTTTTTAACTGAGATCTTATTCAGGGCTCTAAAATCAATGCAAGGTCTAAGCGAGCCATCCTTTTTCTCCACAAAGAAGAAGCCTGCACTTAAAGGAGATTTTGATGGTCTAATAAATCCTTTCTCAAGGCTCTCCTTTACATAATCATTCATAGCCGCAGTTTCTGGCCCGGATAATGCATATAATCTTCCCTTTGGCAATGCGGCACCAGGAATTAACTCAATAGCACAATCATAAGGCCGATGGGGAGGCAGAATGTCCGCATTGCCTTTGGAGAAAACATCAGCAAACTCCTGGTATTCCACCGGAATGAGTTCTGGAATGATAGCTGCTACTCTGACTGGAAACGTGATACATTCCTTCTCACAAAAAGTACCCCAATGTGAAATCTCCCCCGACCGCCAATCAATGGTGGGATTATGAAAGGCCAGCCAAGGGTGACCCAGAACAACTGGAACTGCTGGGCAATGTGTAAGAAAGAACTCGATTTTCTCGGAATGTAGAGCTCCTACTGTAAGTAGTACAGGGGGTGTACGGAGAGAAATAATCCCATTAGACAGCGGACTCCCATCTAAGCCATGCATGGTGACACACCTACCCAAAGGTAACTGAGGAATGCCTAAGGCCTTAGCCCAAGTTAAATCCATAAAGTTTCCTGCAGCTCCACTGTCAACAAAAGCCGACACCGAAGAACTGAGGCTGCCAAAGGAAACTTTAACTGGGACTAAAGGGGAGTTATTCGAGGAGATAAGCTGCAGACCTAGGTGAACCCCCTCACAATTCACCTGGTCAAAGCGTTTCCCGACTTGTTCGGACAATTACGAGCAAAATGTCCCTTACCCCCACAGTACAGACAAAGACCAGAATTTTGCCTTCTGGCTCTTTCTTCAGGAGACAGCCGGGAGAGACCCATCTGCATGGGCTCCTCTACGTCTTCAGGAATGGAATATACACACGGACTTGACCTTACAGGTGCTCCTTTTTCAGCCCTCCGCTCTCTGAGACGACGATCAATCTTAATAGAAAGCTCCATGAGTTTATCGAGAGTCTCAGGAGCGGGGTACTGAAGGAGACTGTCTTTTATAGACTCTGATAAGCCGAGGCGGAACTGACTGCGCAGGGCTGGGTCATTCCAGCCACAGTCGTTCGACCAACGGCGAAACTCCGTACAATAAACCTCCGCAGGATTTCTACCCTGTCTGAGAGCGCGCAACTGACTTTCAGCGGACGCCTCTCTATCAGGGTCATCATACAAGAGCACTAAAGACTCAAAAAAAGCGTCAACTGACAACAATGCCGGATCCTCTGCTCTTAAACCAAATGCCCAGGTCTGAGGATCCCCCTGGAGCAAAGAAATAATAAACCCGACCCGCTGAGATTCAGTACCCGAGGAAGTCGGTCTTAAACGAAAATAAAGTTTACAGGATTCTTTAAAATTAAAAAACTCTTTTCTATCACCAGAAAAACGGTCAGGCAAATGCATCTTTGGTTCAGGGACTACCCTTGGGGAAGCTCGCAAAAGATCTTCCTGCGACTTCACCCGAAGAGAAAGATCCTGAACCATCTGAGTAAGTTCTTGAATCTGGCTGGCTAAGAGCTGACCAGGATTTGGCCCTAAACCTGTTGGATTCATGAGGCCGATAAACTCTCACAAAACTGAATGAGAAAAAATTAAACCCCGTTTAATTTTAAGTTTTGGTATGGCCGGTAATAATGTTATGATTCCAGCACTCTGGTCAGAGGAGATCTTAAGGCAAGGACCGGAGCACTGGAACGGAATGCTGGGGAAGGGAGCAGGACAGGAAAATAGCCCCTGGCGCCCTAACTCTGTTGTCTCACCCGTGTTGTCAGAAATCCCCTGCGAGACTATGGTTTCTTGAGCCCTTGGCAGCCGCGTTTGAAGGGCGGATTATGTCTGCCCAACTTCGATGCCCCCGGTCTTAATGAGAGGCAAAGGGAAACCCGAGACAGGGTGATAACAAGAGGCCCTCTAACTAAACAACCAGGCCAGGGGCTAAGCAAACTCAAAACTATAATATGTGCGGAGAAACCACCAGGGAAAAGGACAACCAAAATATCCACTTGTCCAATTCTCCTACCCGGCACCGCCGAGTACCAGAGAGGACTTGTGGAAGCGGAACCCTCCGCAAATGCTCCAAACACAAAATATAAAAGGTAAAGCGGCTGAGCCGCAACACACGGCAGAGCCGCAACTCACGAACACCACTGGATATAAAACGGTGATCAGTCAGGACTCCAGGGAACCAAACGACCTCTTGGGATGAGATGACAACTCCCGAATACCGGACTTCTGAGGACTGGAATGACCGGATACAGCAGGACTGGAAACAGACTCTCAGCAAACAAAGGCAGCATGCAGGAAGCTATTAACGGCGTCTGTGAGAAGCCCTGGGAGTGTATTTAACAAGGAGTCCTCCAATCAGCTGCTAAAGGCTGATTAGAATAAATGCCGTGCAGCTGCCTTGCTGCACGGCCAGAGAGCAGGTGAATATCTTAATTTCCTAAAGCCTAGCAACGGGGAACGCGGTCCGCCAGTGGCGTCCCCGTTGCTAGGGTCCGTGCGGCTCAGCACGCCCGGCGTCTAGCGTTGCTAGGGAGCCGGCGGCTGTACGTGCACGGCGTCTCTAGTTGCTAGGCGCCGGGCCGCGCAGACCATCAAGCGGACCCCGGCGCCTAACAGTTATCTTCCTACGGAGTCCTCCTTTTCTTTCCGCCCTCCGGCCAACGTTAACACTTAGTTTGGCCTCCACCTCATGAGGAGGAATTACATTCAGCCACCTCGTTTACTCTCTTCACAGGTAGCTGTCCCTTCAGCCCAAACTCGGTTGTCAGAACCCCAACTTATGCTGAACGTGACAGTGAGAAGGAAACTGTGTCTATGGAATATATATTTATAGACACATAAAATCAATGCATATTGGTGCGGAGGAGGCGTGCTGCTGCTCACCCAAAGTCACAGAGGTTGCCATCCTCCTGCTGGGTCGGCAGTGTGGTACACACAGGCTGTGACTCCCAGCACCACAGCGTATATATGAGGGCGAGGAGCAGCAGTGCTCAACTGCTAGTGCTGCACTGCCAACTCTTGGTATGTGGTGTGCAACTTGCACATGCTGTTTCTGGGTATCGGGGAGGGTGGACGTGTCCAATGCTTGCGGCGCTACTACCGGTACTCGGCAGTATTCAGCAAGCCCTGCCGGGAGTATTCAGCAAGCCAGCTGGGATGTTTACACCAGTGCTCGCTGTCTGCCGGAAATGCTGACCTCCATACATTTTTGTATGTGAGACCCCTGGGACCTGCCGGGTCCTAAGCACCTGTCTAGGTTGCACAGCGGTAAATCCGCTACTTGTTAGGGTGACATTGGGGAAAGGTACGTATGCCATGGTCGGTATTCTGACCACCGGCATCCCAAATGCCGGTATATCACACCCAACCCCTCTAAACCAATAGGAAAGCTGGTATTGATTATAATATGTGATGTTTGTTTCTAAAGTACAGTATATCCGATTTGTTAAACCTATTCAAAAATAGACTGCATGTACATTTAGCTAATTATATTCTTGTCTAATAGCCCCTAAATTCATCCTTCAATTTCCCAAGTAACATGATTATTTACATTAAATTACTGACTCATTTCACAATTCCTAAATTAGTTAGTGCAATCTTTTAGATTATATATTTTTTTTAATATAGAGTCAATCTCCATAATTGATGAATTGTTCTATATAATTAAATGAGTTGTAGATGCAACATTACAGAACTTTTTGCATTTTTCAGATGTTGAATTCAATTGGTTAATCCTAACCAATAAAATGTTGACACATAAGTTTAAATGATTTTAGGGTTAGGGTTTGTCTTAGAGGGCCTGATTCACAGTTGTATGCAAACTGGGTGTTTTGTGTAGAACTACAATTGCGGGTTTACTGCGCATGTGCAAGACCTATTCTCAGAGGCGGATTGGAATAGAAAACCAGCCCAGGAAATTTCTGGATGCAACCCTAATGGAGACGGAGTCTGTTGTAGGGGTGTTGGCTAACGAGCGGAGCAGGAAACTCGCTCTTCATAGGGCCTGATTCTGAGTTGGGCGCAGTTGTGGCCTTCCTTGGGTCCGCTGCAGCAATTGTGTTTACAACTTTATGCTAATCCAGCTACAATGCCCTTCCCTGGTGGACATCGTGCTTCCGAATGTGCAAGGACTGAGAAATCCATTGTCAGTTTCTACAGATGCTGTAGTCATGCTTTATGCATCATTAAACACCACCATCACTCGCACCACTGAAACTTTCATCAGCCCTATGGTAGGTGCAGATCATCCATCTGAGTTTGCCTCTAATGTGAGCAATTCACCATCTCTATACGCAACCACTATCAGCAACATGTCCATGTCACTACAATATCACACCCATACTATGTTATATCTGCATCTGATTAGCCAACCATCTGTAACTGCCTAGGAATGCGCAACACATTTCTAGTACACAAGAGTACTGCGGGTCTGTACGAATACAATAAGGACACGTGCGATATAACTCATATGCATGCGCAGAAGAAAAGCATTGCACAAGAAAAAAAGAAACAAAACACATTTACTCCCACAATGTCATCCAAAGGAAAATAACCATTACACTGACACCAACAGGAAAATAACCATCACATTGACACCCGACAGGAAAAAATAATAGAGAGCTGGAAGATTTACAGACCCTTTCGCACTGACCTATGCACTTGACCAACAACAAGCTATGTAACTACAAAGGGGCAAGCGGAACTTTTTAATCTCCCCCTCTCTTTCCATTCTCTATCTGCCCCTACCCAATCTCTCTCCCCAAACCCTATCCCTCCCCCCCTCTTCTACATATGCAGCAATATGAAATAAATTACCATAACCACTATATCCAGCCTGTCCGGCAGCAGTAGGTTAGAAGCTGTACATTCTCCTTTTAGTTTCACTTTCCCCTGTGACAACAGCTCTGTGCAGGCTGAGGCTGTATTCTTTCCCTCTGTGTCTGCCCGGTGACAGCTGACAGCCACATACTGTACATGAATTGGCCCAGCGTGGGGTGTGTGTGGCGGGGGCACAGCTACTAAGGAAAGTACAGGACCCAGCACAGTGGCATACCATCCCGGCATCCTGTTGGCCAACTTGCCCCTGCCTAATCTGCGCATGTGCAGAACAGGTCCTGCGTCGTCACACGCAGTGCCCATTAAGGCTGTTTGGGGGCGGGATGGGGACCATTGTCCCTCTTTTGTCGATGCAGGTTTACTGGTCCCGGAAGAGTACTTAGGTTTACTCAGATGGCCGATGGCTGCAATGGTGATCCGATGCTTCATCTTCTGATGCGTCTTTGTGATGCTGCTAGGAGGCGTCTTTTTTTTTCTTCAGACGCCTCCTGCAGCATTAGCATATTTTTGCATTGCTGCTGCATCCAAAGAAGCAACACTGATACAAACTGTGTCCATCTCTGAATCCAGATTAGGCTGCAATTAGGGTTATGTGTTAGGTTTAGGTTGCGATTAGGGTTATGGTTAGGCTGTGGTTAGGGTTATTTTTAGGTTTTGGGTTAGATTTACGGAAACTTACAGTACCTTGCAAAGCAAACCCACATTCATTTGCAGGGGACAGCACATATATAGTAGAGCTCTTTTTGGGCTCAGTGGATTAAAGCATAAATGTGGCTTCACTGCACGTGCTAAGGGAAACAAATATTTAGGAGAGCAAAGTGATGGCCTCCACAGAAGGCCATCATTGAACGCTGAACTCTATAGCAGCTGCATGGATGTCATTTATTTTACTAGAGGACTGCCATGGAAAGGGAGAAAGCAGTTGACATGAGGCCTGATTGTATGATAATGCATTTACAGGTGCAATCTTGTACGCAGCAGATGTGCAAAACCATGCAAATGAAACAGACGCCTGAATTTGTACTGAGACGTCCACCGCAGCTTTGCAGATCCAAGCAACTCTGTCAGGGGTGTAAGTTAATACCAGACGCCCGGAGGTAAAAAAGTTTATATTAACTCCCCCCCCCCCTTCCACTTGGCCCAGTTCCGGAATACACACACAGCCACATATACATGCATACACACACTTACATATATACAAATACACACCCAACCACATATACACACAGCCATGTACACACACACACACACACACACACACACACACACACACACACACACACACACATTATACCACTTATACACACATAGCCACATACAGTATATACACACACATAGCCACATATCTACATTCTCATAGCCACATATACACACACACATCTATACAAATACACACAGCCACATTGACACACACACTGTCCCCACCCTGACACTCTCCTCCATCGGTTACCTCTTCTCACCTCTGCCAGGCAGCCTGAGTGTCAGTATGCAGGAGAAGGGCAGCTGTGCTGTGGGGCAGGAGCCAAAGCTGGGCAGCTGTGCTGTGGGGCGGGAGCCCGAGCCAGGCAGCTGCATTGTGGGGCGGGAGCCCGAGCCAGGCAGCTGCATTGTGGGGCGGGCGTCGGCCAGCCGTGATGTTATCATGCTGAAGCTGGAGCAGGGCAGCTGCGCTGTCAGGGGGCGGAAGCTGGCCAGACGTGGCATCATCATTCGGGAGCCGATCAGTCGCACTTGTCAGGGCGCAGGAGCTGGGGTGTCATGCGGGAGACCGTAGCCACAGCCAAACAGTTGCACTGTCAGAGGCAATGGAGAAGGTGTCCCCTTCACTGCTGTAGCCCGGCGGCAACTGACTCCCTTGCCTCACGGACTTCTGCCACTGAACTCTGTACAAGTACGCAGCGTCAGTCGTAGGTTCTTCAATAATTGACTCCCTGTGTAATCCTACCCTGGTCACGCTGAATGGATATGGAAATTGAGAACCTGGCTCTATGTTTTGTGCATACAGGATTGTGGTTGTAGGCTGAAACATGCCCCGAAAATGAACACAAAATGCCTGCATTTTTGTCGCCACACCCCGTTACCTCCCACAAACGGTCTCTAGCTGTCCTCCACAATCACTTTACGTATAAATCCTCACTGCGGGCGACATCACTAAGCGTGCGCAGTATAACTTAGACACATGCGCGTTTTGCAGATAAATGCTCATGTCCATAAATCTTGGCATTGTGTACATCTCTGTATCAGACCCATAATGCAGCATAGCAATTGTAGGCAGACAACCAGCACAAGTGCCTTCTTTAACTTCCACTGAGGTTTGATTTTCTTCATCATTCTTCCTTCCTCAATTTTTATGAATGTTTGTTTATTTTTTATTTTACTTTTTTACATGTTTCTATGTTGGCAAACAGAACTTGGCAGATGAACACGTGACTTGTTATACATTTAAACTAAAATTGCTAAATGATAAGCATGTAGAACTCCTCTCTTACCGTGTAATAAACTGCAGAGGTCACCCTATCCACAGTAATGTCTATTAGGGTCCATTCTCCTTTATTGTAATAAACTTCCATTGAACCTTTAAATACCTCAGAGGAATTGGCCCCTGGTTCCATATAAATGTCTGTATCTGTAAAAGAACACAATGTGTGTATGGCATCATGATCTTACAGTACCTAATTTCAATAACATTTACAATTTAATAGTTGACATTTTTTACCATACCTGTTTCTTTCTGTAGCAAAAATGTATTGCAAAAAAATATATATATTTTCTTCCTAAAATGGAACATTGATACAATGAAGTGCACAAATCCCAAGTGGGATTCCTGCATTTCATTGATTGCTAACCATCAATGCTAATCATCGATTGCTAACCAACGATGGGTAGCATATACTGTATAAGGTTTGTAACCGATGATCAATGGTTTTGCCATTAATGACAGTTATGCAGTAATTTTTTTTTACTCAATGAGTCCTGACACGTGGAGAAATAAGCCCTATCTCCTTTGTCTGATTTGCTTTCCACCTGACATTTCCTACAGCAGGGATGGCTATCAATGGATATATACCACCGATGGTTCCCTGTCAGTGGTATCATGCGATCAATGTTTACCACTGATGACACCATTGATAGTGACCATCGATGGTTAACCTACCAACAGCGATACATACTCAGAAAGGACCAGTTCAGCATTAACTTGTTTCTTTTTTCATTTCCTTTAAGGGGTATATGCAATTAGCGGCGAATCGCGGCAAATTATCGGCCGTTTTTCAACTCGACACAATTCGACAGGCTAATTTCGGCAAGTGGGTGCCGAAATTGACCATATGCAATAAAAAACGGATTCGACAGTCCCGCGGCCGAAAAACGGCCGATTTGACGGATTTTGATCCAGTTTTTTAAAAACGGGGAAAAACGGGAAAAACCCGAAAAAAATGGCGTGGGGTCCCCCCTCCAAAGCATAACCAGCCTCGGGCTCTTCGAGCTGGTCCTGGTTCTAAAAATCCGGGGGAAAAATTGACAGGGATCCCCCGTATTTTTAAAACCAGCACCGGGCTCTGCGCCTGGTGCTGGTGCAAAAAATACGGGGGACAAAAAGAGTAGGGGTCCCCCGTATTTTATACACCAGCATCGGGCTCCACTAGCTGGACAGATAATGCCACAGCTGGGGGTCACTTTTATACAGCGCCCTGCGGCCATGGCATTAAATATCCAACTAGTCACCCCTGGCCGGGGTACCCTGGGGGAGTGGGGACCCCTTCAATCAAGGGGTTCATCCCCCCCAGCCACCCAAGGGCCAGGGGTGAAGCCCGAGGCTGTCCCCCCCATCTAAGGGCTGCGGATGGGAGGCTGATAGCCTTGAGAAATGTGAAAGAATATTGTTTTTTCCAGTAGTACTACAAGTCCCAGCAAGCCTCCCCCGCAAGCTGGTACTTGGAGAACCACAAGTACCAGCATGCGGGAGAAAAATGGTCCCGCTGGTACCTGTAGTTCTACTGGAAAAAAAAATATCCAAATAAAAACAGGAGACACACACCTTGATAGTAAAACTTTATTACACAACTGCCGACACACACATACTTACCTATGTTGACCCGCCGACTGCCACAGTCTCCGACGATCCGGGGTACCTGTGAAAAAAATTAGACTCACCTCAATCCAGTGTCCGGAAGATAATCCACGTACTTGTTAAAAAAACATACCGCATACCCGACCATGCCGGACTGAAAGGGGTCCCATTCCCCGAATGTGCCGGGACCCCACGTGACTCCTGTCACTGAGGTCCCTTCAGCCAATCAGGAAGCGCTACTTCCGTGGCGCTCACCTGATTGGCTGTGCGCGTCTGAGGTCAGACAGCGCATCGCAAAGCCTCTCCATTACTTTCAATGGTGGGAACTTTGCGGGTAGCGGTGGGGTTACCCGCGGTCAGCCGCTGACCGCGGGTGACCTCACCGCTGACGCAAAGTTCCCACCATTGAGTATAATGGAGAGGCTTTGCGAGGCGCTGTATGACAGCTCAGACGTCCAGCCAATCAGCAGAGTGCCAGGACGTTGCGCTCGCTGATTGGCTGAAGGGACCTCGGTGACAGCAGTCACGTGGTGTCCCGGCATTCGGGGAAAGGGGTCTGATGTGTAAACATGGGACCCCTTTCAGTAGGCTGGTTAGGGTAAATGCGGTTTGTTTTTTTGCCAAGTACGTGGATTTATATCTGGACACTGGATTGAGGTGAGTATAATTTGATTCACAGGTACCCCGGATCGTCGGATCAGGAGACGTGGCAGTCGGCGGGTCAACATAGGTAAGTATGTGTGTGTCGGCAGGTGTGCAATAAAGTTTTACTCTCAAGGTGTGTGTCTCCTGTTTTTATTTGGGTATTTTTTTTCCAGTAGTACTACAGGTACCAGCGGGCCCGGTTTTCCTCCGCATGCTGGTACTTGTGGTTCTCCAAGTACCAGCTTGCGGGGGAGGCTTGCTGGGACTTGTAGTACTACAGGAAAAAACAATATTCTTTACATTTTCTCAAGGCTATCAGCCTCCCATCCGCAGCCCTTGGATGGGGGGGGACAGCCTCGGGCTTCACCCCTGGCCCTTGGGTGGCTGGGGGGGGGGACCCCTTGATTGAAGGGGTCCCCACTCCCCCAGGGTACCCCGGCCAGGGGTGACTAGTTGGATATTTAATGCCACGGCCGCAGGGCGCTGTATAAAAGTGACCCCCGGCTGTGGCATTATCTGTCCAGCTAGTGGAGCCCGATGCTGGTGTATAAAATACAGGGGACCCCTTCTCTTTTTGTCCCCCGTATTTTTTGCACCAGCACCAGGCGCAGAGCCCGGTGCTGGTTTTAAAAATACGGGGGATCCCCTGTCATTTCCCCCCCGGATTTTTAGAACCAGGACCGGCTCGAAGAGCCCGAGGCTGGTTATGCTTTGGAGGGGGGACCCCACGCCATTTTTTACCGGGATTTTACCATTCCATCTAAAAAAATATATATATATATATTATTTTTAAAAATATATAAAAAATACTTGTGCCTCCAAAAAAGACAAACCAAGTACCTAATCCCTTCTAATATAAATAGATATGCTATTACCAATAAAAAAAACACCAAAAAAAAACATGTTTTACATTTTTTTTTATTAGTTTCACCCACCAAAGTGTGGCGGATTGAAAATGACGAATTTACTGTCTAAAAGCACTGTTGTCGAATTTCCAAACTTCAATTGAATATACTTTGGTCGAATTGCAGCACTTGTATCATTGCAGAAAAGTCGAATTTGACAAAAGTCGAATTTCAAAAAGTCGAATTTTGAAAGTCCGTTTTTTTGACGGAAAGTACTGAATTGCATTGTCGATTTTTTTTTTGGCGAAAAAGTCCAGTTTTTCGCCAATTTCGGGAATTCGACCGCAATTGCATATACCCCTAAATGTGCAAAACAAGAAGAGTGTCCCTCTTGTATTAGCCGTTTAATCAATTAGTAAAAAAAGAGATTAGTGAAATATTTAAATTAATCAAGGCTTTTTCAGTTGGTTTCTGGTTCTTTTAGTATTTTTCTGTTTCACTCCAAGTCTCGGCAGCCCTTGTTGATAGGGAATGCTGGTATTTGGAGTTCTACATGCACCAGAGTGCTCTGGCAGATGTGCCAGTGTACCCTAGCTGCCAGAGCATACGGGTGTGGTAAAGAAGTTAGACACTTAAAAGAGAGACAGTCATTAGGTCGACACCATATGGTTAACAGACAAAAGGTCGAAAGACTCAAAAAGTCGACAGGGTCAAAAGGTCGACAACATTTTTTGGGAGTTATTTTGTGTTTTTAAAAAAAAATTACCCAAATTTGTTGAACTGCATCCCCTTGCAGGCTCGATTCGCTCACCATGCCTTGGGCTCCGTGGCTCGCTCGCTTCACTCACTACAGGGTTACTAAAGGAAATAGTTTGTGACATGGATAGTAAATGAGGCAAAAGGTGTAAAAGCATGAAAAAACCCTAAAAAAAGTGTTGACCTTTTGACGACCATATGGTGTCAACCTAATGACTGTCTATCTTTTAACTTTCTATACAGAACCCCTTATGCAGATTGTTGAGCATGAGCGCATTAATACACTGACGTATCTATAACATGTGCAGGGTGTCCTAAGCAAATGGGCCCACACTGCACACCCTGCACCCATATAATTATTAGAGATGTGTACCGGACACTTTTTTCGGGTTTTGTGTTTTGGTTTTGGATCTGGATCTCCGTTCGTGTTTTTATATCTGGATTGGTTTTGCCAATACCACCCTTTCCGGTTTGGTTTTGGATCTGGATTTTTTTAATAAAAAAACATAAAAACAGCTACAATCACAGAATTTGGGGTTTTTTCTTGTTCCTACAGTACTATTAACCTCAATAACATCCATTTCCACTCATTTCCAGTCTATTCTGAGCACCTCACAATATTGTTTTTAGGCCAAAAGGTTGCACTGAGGTAGCTGGATGACTAAGCTAAGCAACACAAGTGGGCGTCACAAACACCTGGCCCATCTAGGAGTGGCACTGCAGTGTCAGACAGAATGACAGATTTAAAAACTAGGCCCCAAAGAGCACATAATGCAAGGAAAAAAGAAAGAGGTGCAAGATGGAATTGTCCTTGGCAATACATCTACACAGTGGGATGTCACAGTCACATAGTCCTTAGTTTGCCCTGCTCCACTTGTCCACATGTCCGTGGTTAAGTGGACAGTGGGTACAACCACATTTTTGAGGACACTTTTCTTAACGTCCCTGTACAGTCCGGGAATCGCTTGCCTAGTGAAGTGGAATCTAGACGGGATTTGGTACCGAGGATACAGCACGTCCAGCAACTGTCTAAATCCCACTGTACTAATGGTGGATACCGGACGCATGTCTAATACCAGCATAATTGTTATGGCCTCAGTTATCCGCTTTGCAACAGGGTGACTGCTGTCATATTTCATCTTACTCGCAAAGGACTGTTGGACATTCAGTTGCTTAATTAAAGTAGTACAAGCGGTCTTCCAACTTCCTCTCTGGGAGGACGATCGACTCCCAACAGCAACAACAGCAGCTGCAGCAGGAGGCACCTGTTGCCCGGATTTGTGGAGAAATAATTCCACAACGAAGAGGTGGCTTTTTTGGCATTTTGCCCAGGCATGACAATAGGCTTTTACATTTCATGGACAACAACTGTCTCCACTGGTGCCTTATTCAAACAAACAACATCACCACCAGAATCCTCATTGTCAACTTCCTCCTCAGCGCCAGCTACACCAATATCCTCCTCATCCTGATGTACTTCTACAGTGAAATCATCAATCTCAATATCAGCAACTGGACTGGTGGTGCTTCTTCCAGCATTTGCAGAGGGTGTGCAAATGGTGGTAGAAGCCTCCTCTTCCCATACAGCTTTAAGTACACCAGGTGTGGCTCCTGGGAGAGGTATGGGGCTTCATGGAGGGGGCAGAGCTTCATGGCCCGACCCCCATTTTTTTCCTCACTCCAGGGGTTCGGGAGGTGGGGCTGCCCCCGGGAAGTGCCGTGTGTACAGTGCCGGCTCCTACACAGTGTCAGGAGCCAAGTGCTGCACATAATGTAACAGCGCAGCACTTGGCTCCTGTCACTGAGCAGGAGCCAGCATTTTGATGTCACACCTCGGCGGGTGACACCCGGGTGCGGGCTGCACCCCCGTCCCCTGCACCCCCTTGTGATGCCACTGACAACTACCATTGTTTGTTTTATAGCTTTAATAACATCACTGTATCAGGTGTTGTACAGAGCAACTGCTTTTTACGGCTTCATTTTAGATTTGTCTAATTGAGTCCACAACAGAACTTGACAGGGGAGGTGGGAATCACATGAGTGTATCCATACGGTACAGCAGGTAAACTTGAAGGAAGAGCCATTATGAAGGCTTGTCCTTGTCTTCAAAGATGTAGCAAGATAAATCTGCCAAGAGGAACTGTATAATAGACAATCAGCAAGGAGAAAAGTTTGGTGTAGTGTAAGTGAAAATCCCAAGATTCTAAGGAGCAGACTTCTGAGGGTGTGGCATGTCAAGACGACAGTACTCATGTATCTTGTTGACATGAGAATATGAACGTGGTTGCAATGTCAACATGTAGCATGTTGACATGCTTAGTATGTAGACATGCTTAGTATGTAGACATTCATCATATCTACATTGACGACATGCCAATATGGTGGCCCAGTGATTACTTACCTGTCCCAGTGTCTTCTACCAGGTCCTGTTTGTCATGTGACGTGCAGTTCCAGTGTATGCATCTTACGAGCAGCATTCTGGTAAGAATTCTCTACTAATCCCTACCCCAAACCTTAACATTCCCCCTAGTGTCTAACCTGGAACAATTCTGTGGAGTAGTAGCAAAACCTTTCAGGGACTTCTTATCAATGTCTATTGTCTGTTCCTCTATAGAATGCTGCAGGCCTGGCAGCACAGCCAGTCTGTCTACTTTAGCCTATGGCTGCTAGGTCATGTAGATAGCAAACTGTTGTAGAAGTCTGAAGTAGTGGAGCCTGGCGATAAATGTAATGCTGAAGGCCCAGGTGATGGTGGCAGGGATATGGAGCAGGATGAGAATGGAGGATCCTCAATCCAACTAGATTTAATAGGGCAGGAGCGACAAAAGCTAGATATTGAGCCACGCCCCCTTTATGTTATTTTGAAAATATTCCACAGGTATCTAACCAATGACATACATCATGCTCATTTGCTCTACACTGTCAAAGTAATCTAAATAAGGAACAGTACATTTTATAGAAAATATATATACACACAAAATAGTATAAGAATTTATCCACCTTATTTCTCAAGTACATATAACTATATCAAATACATTGATATACAACAATATAACTTACAGTGGGATATGTTTCCCATTAAATGATTCTTTCTTCATATCTCTTATTTTTGAAAAACTAAAACACATCTGGATCTTATGAAATGGACTTAGCTAATTGAAATAGGTTTTTCCTGACAAGTTCAGCAATAGTAGTATCTTACGAGGAAAGCCATAAGCATTCCTATGGTATTACCAAGAACAAATAATCATTTATGAGAAGAGCATTGTCAAGGTTGATGGATGTTAAAGTTGACCAGGCCAAATGTCATACTTGTATATGTGTTATGCGGACTACAGTCTGCTATGGGCTATCTGATGGTTCTTGGTGATGCGCATGCAATTACCCTTGCCCAGCAGTCTTTTAGCCTCCTGCAGCCAAAGACTTCGCTTATAGCAGCTGCCTTTCCAGGGCAGATTAGGTCCACCCTGTACTCAGATGCCCCCATGTTTTATGTACAGACAAGGTGGCTATTGGAGGCTGGGCAGGAGTAGGTTGCAGCATGTGGAGACATACACTGAACCCTATACCACTGCACTACATGCAGACAGAGATAAATAACCGAATGCACATGAGTGCAACAATGCACAGGTTGAAATATAATCTTAACACAATCAATATGTACAGTATATACTACAATGCACAGGATTTTTATTAGCGACAAGACTGTATATACATGTACAATGCACAGGGTGTTATTAGCAACAAGACCGTATATACATGCAACAATGCACAGGATGGTATGAATAATAAATAATTTAGCAGTGAGATCCTAAGGGAGATTGGCAGATCAAAGCAAGGTACAGATAACAAGATTACTTAGCTGCAGGAGACCCTTGGATTCCAGGCAAGGCAGGACAAAGCAAGACAAGGCAAGGTAAGGCTGGAGCTGTCTGAAAGTACTTCCAGGCTAGGTCTCACATGCACAATCAGAAACTCAGGTGACAGGTAATGAACTCAGGATTCTGGCAGGACAGGGTACACAGGATTCTAACTGGACTGGGTATCACAAGTAATATAATAGCATGACTGTACAGATTCTAGATTCACCAAGGAACAAGGACCGGACACAGGTACTATCAGGAACAGGTATGGTCATTAGGTGTCAACTACACTTAGGTTGACAGTCATTAGGTCAACCAGTATTGGTCGACATGGTCACTAGGACGACATGGTCATTAGGTCGACATGAACAAGGTCAACATGAACAAGGTCAACATGAGTTTTTTTTTACTTTTTTGGTGTCATTTTCTTTGTAAAGTTACGGGGAACTCCAATTAGTGCACCGTGTCCCTTCGCATGGCTCACTTTGCTTGGTTACTTTTCCCAATCGTCGTTTATGTTGATCGTAAAATATGAAAAAGTTCCAAAAATAAAAACAAATGTGAAAAACTCATGTCGACCTTTTTCCATGTCGACCTTGTTCATGTCAACCTAATGACCATATCAACCTAGTGACCATGTCGACCTAATGCATGTCAACCAATAGTGGTCAACCTAATGACTGTCAACCTAAGTGTTATCGACCTAATGCCCGTATCCCATCAGGAACAATAAGCTTCAAGCTATAACTGGCCTCAGATGAGGGGCAGGCAGGGTAATAAAGGAATTAAGCCCCAATCAGTATGGCTGGAAGCCAGACACAAGGTAATTGCTAATTATCTGACAGGTGAGACTGCACAGGCCACACATACAGGAGACAGGCTGCAATAAACCAGACACAAGGTAATGGCCTAATTATCTGACAGGTGAGACTTCACAGACCACACATACAGGAGACAGGCTGCAGTTCACAGACTTACCAAAGGCAGCCCACAACAGTACCCTAAACAAGTACATAAGAAAACCTGTAATGCTGACAGAATACAACAGCCTCACAACATAAAAACATAAACAGGAATGAGCCACAGCAGTGGCTCATGACAACATATAAAGCTTGTTGCATAAGTCTGTTGCATAAGATGTATGATGTATTTGGGGTGGGGTTATGTTTTTTTGTATTTGCCAAAAAAGAAAAAAGTTTAAATGTATCAATTAAATAAATAATTGTTATTTGCATTCTAATCCTGAGTGTGCTATTTGCCATTCAGTAAGGGCTGATCTTTATTCAACTTTAATTTACTCATTATTATCAAATACAAGCAAGGAAAATTTGGCTTTATCAGCACCTGAGAAACACAATAATATAACGTTTACCCACTCACATAAATGTAACATTTGATTTTTGTGATACATTCATTGTTTACAAAATATATTATACCCATAAATACACTCCATCAACCAGCTAATAAAGGATATATTTTCTACTAACTATGGGCCTAATTCAAACCTGATCGCAGTAGCAAAATTGTTCTCTAATGGGCAAAACCATGTGCAGTGCAGGTGGGGCAGATATAACACGTGCAAAGAGATTAGATTTAGGTGGGAAATTTTGTTTCTGTGCAGGGTAAACACTGGTTGCTTTATTTTTACACTGCAATTAAGATTTCAGTTTGAATACACCTCACCCAAATCTAACTCTCTCTACACATGTTATATCTGCCCCACCTGCAGTGCACATGGTTTTGCCCATTAGAGAACAATTTTGCTGCTGCGATCAGCTCAGAATTATTGGTACTACAACAGGGCAGACCCATTGGAGGTTTCACTGATTCACAATCAACACAAAACTCAAAATAAAATACTCGGAGTACAGTGCTGTGCATAAATCATGTAAGCTCACTCAAATAACCGAAATGTACAGGATCTGCATATGTATTGAAAAAATAGCATGTATATCACATATAGATCCTTTTTTTGTTGCAGCCAACACTTATTTCTTAATTACATCCTGATTCTGAATCAGTTGCAGCTGTGTCCGTGTCCCTGTCTATTTCCAGTCGCACATCTGTGACCTCATGCAAATACATCTAGTACCGCTGGTATACTGCCATGTGTTGGCATTCACAAGGACTGAAACACCCACTTTGAGTGTCTTTAGCTGCTGAAATCATGTATGATGCATCTTTAGACTCAACCATCAGTCTCACCATTGAAACTAGCATCGGCCCCATTCTAGGTGCAGATTCTTTAAGTATGGCCTCCAACGGGGATGTGGTCAAATTACCTACAATCAAAATCCCGATGATCAGAATCCCGACAACCATTGACAGATGGTAAAAACCCAGACAAGGTAAAAATCCCGACATGGTCAAAATACAGACATTTAAAATACCGACAAGGTAAAAATACCGACATTTAAAATGTCGACAGGTCAAAAAGTCGACTTCAGTTTTTTATGATTTGTTTTTTTTTAAACCAACTTGTTCATACTTTACCATCCCAGTGGACCTGGAGGGGGAATATAATAGAGTGCTGAGCGCAGTGAGTCACCGTGCCCAAAGCATGGCGGGATGCGGTACACTTATATGGGGTCCATGTTAACCTATGTCGACATACACCCCATAAAACAATGAGAAACTTGTGTTGACTTTTTGACCTGCTGACATTTTAAATGTCGGTATTTTGACCTTGTCGGTATTTTATATTTCGGTATTAATGACCTTGACAGTATTTTGACCTTGTCGGGATTTTGACCGTCGGTCAGTTGTTGTTGGGATTTTGACCATCGGGATTTTGATTGTAGGTATTTCATTCTGATCCCCTCCAATGTAAGTGATTGCGCATTTGAGTTTGCAAACACTTCAGCAACACGTTCTGGACCATCTCCATTTGTCCGCATAGCCACATCCCCGTCACCACCCAGGAGCTTTCAATCCAGTCCAGTTTCTATACACATCTGAGACCACGTGCCTTAATCAGCACTGTGCGCAGACGATTGGGACCCATGCATAGTACAACCTAGGCACATGTGCAGTCAAAAAATAACCCAGCTGCATTCAACTTTGGCAGTGCGACTACAGGCCCTACACGTGTGTTGCTGCATAGTCTGCAAACAGTATCCTTATGATTTCAACAATTTGGGTGAATTTACATACATTACATAAACAATAAAAAAGAAATACAAACATACAGATGTAGCCATGTTCAGCTTTGCTGCATGGCACGGCAGGCTATGACTATTCGGAGCTGGCGATCTCTTCATTAATTCCTATGGATGTTCGCTTGTGTACGTACACGTGCATCTTAGTCACAGACACAATAGTCGTGCCAGCTATTCTGCAATGGGTACACATCGCACAAAGCTGAGCGTGGCTTTATCTGTATCTTTCTACTGAGTTTGGGGATCAAAAGCTTTTGAATGGATCTGTGCGTCTAGCATGCGGACTTAGTAGGAGTGGGACTTGCATATGATTGCCCGTCTAGACTACAGGCTATTTCACTTCAGCCAGTCATTCAAGTTGTTCATGGGAAATGGTTGTAGAAACAATAATTTTAGCAACGTACCTGGTTGAATGTAAGAATCAAAAGTCAGGAAACATGTCTGGGTGTCAAACGGAAACAAGAACATGTCTAGGTAACAAGCGCTAACAATTCGTAAAGGGTATGCAGCTCTGATGGTTCCAGTGCTGTTAATATTATAGTAGAGAATTACTGGGTTCTTGTCATCTGTCTCTGTCCTGTGTAATAAAATGTATATGACACAAAAAGGTTTATTCTACAGTATACAGATTTTTGACCAACACTTTCCATCATCTAACAAAACAATGGTGAATAGTGTAACAACTTTGAGGGAGATTTGTCAAACTTAGGAGAGAGATAAAAGCACCAACCAATCAGCTGATAATTGCCATGTTTGAAATTTGACAGTTAGGAGATGGTTGGCTGGTACTGTATCTCCGCCCACTTTTTCTCTCTCCAAGGCTTAGTAAGTAGATCCCTTTATTTTTTAACTGTAGACATATTTTTAGTACTGTATATTATTGTAAATCCCACAGTCTCTGCATTGTGACAACATGCGGGCACAGCTATTATCACGACACAGCCACAAACGCATAAAATCAGTAGGCACATAGGGTTTGGTATGATTTACCTACGGTGGGGATGCCGGCTGTCAGTATACCGACAACGACATACCGACCGTCAATGGGGTGAGCGCAAAGAGTCCCCTTGCGGGCTCGGTGGCTCGCTGCGCTTGCCACAGGTTTTATTCCCACTCTATGAGTGCCGTGGACACCCATAAGTGGGTATAGCCCCTGTGAGCTGGGATTCCGGGTGTCGGTATTGTCAGCAGTCAGATTTCCGGCCTTGGTATCCTGACCACCGGGATCCCGACTGCAGGCAAATTAACTGCATCCCGGCACATGGCTTACTCAGATGAAAGTTGGATGCATACTCATCAATATTTTATTCTGCTGTGCCAATAGTCAGGTTAGGTGAACATTTTGAAAGTAAAATCCAATCTGATGTACTGCTCCGTGGAGTGGCAACTAGCTCATTGATAATGAGGAGCCATAAGGTCCATGAGACTGAGGACAGCTTCCAATGGTAGCTGCTAATGAATAACTTGAACAAGAATAACATTTTATACCAAGCATCAACGACCTGTATAACGCCAGTTCCAATTATAGAAATATATGGCCTAATTCAGAGTGACAGGCTAGGGCAAATTTAGGAATCAGGGCACCCCTGGGCACATCAGTAATGGTCGCCCCCCTCTGTACAGTTTTAGTATTTTCATTGTTTGGTTATAAGCTCTCATTATAATAATAAAAAAAAGCTATGAACTATAACAATTTATTTTATTTTAATTATGTAAAATATATTTACTAAGTAGGATAACTTACAGGGGTAGTCTGTGCATTTCCTATCCATTTACACTCCACCCAAGGTGGTGTATAGTAGAGTAGAGTAAAATATCTTGTAGTTACTGGTAAATTCCAGAGTAACAATACTGAAACAAGCAGCCAGGTTCCGTCCCCCAACAAGTGCTGCCCCTAGACACGTGTCTAACCGGAAATTCTCTGCTGGCCGCAGGCAATGATGATGTTCTTGTAATTGAGCAATGTTTTGTTACTGCAAGTGTGCAAAAATCCCTAAGAGCTCTTACAGCTTATGCCTTGTACAGATTGCATGCGCATAGGCACTACTGCGATCGAAACGGGCGGTATAAGGAATGTCTTGGTGATGGCTATTTCTGGGCAGTTATTGGGAGGTGGTTTAGCGAATGCACGGAGATGGTCTGTCTTATGGGCATGTTACAGGAATAAAACTGGTGTTCAAGGCCGGACTGGCCATCTGGCAAATGCCGGAAGGGCCGACGGCCGGGTGGGTCATTCCAGCTGGCCACACAGAGAGTGGGGCTTTTTGCCCACTATCCCTCCATTCTACCCATGGCTGGTTTACAGATAGATTGGGTGGTGCTGCGAGGCCAGGCCCACCTGATTCATGGCACGCCCCTATAAGCTGTGTTCACACTGCTGTGTAGCTCTTGTTGTGTGTGCACAATTCATTTTACTTTAATTATGTAAAATATATTATCTCAAATATATTTGAGATGCTGGCGGTCAGAATACTGACCGCGGCATCCCGGTGTTTGCTCTCCTGACAGGGGAAGGTAAGTATACTTACCTGGTCCCCTAACCCCCCCTCCCCGCAGACTAACCCTAACCCTTTTCCCCCGCAGTGAAGCAGTGTTTTCTCGGTCGGCATCCCGCATGTCGGGATTTCGTCGCTGGGATGGTGAACCTATTCAGGATGCCGTTGTCAGGATTTGTGATTCCGACGTCAGGGTTCTGAGTGCCAGGATCCTGACCGAATCCGCTACCAACAGCTTAAAAATACAAAAGCACTGTACATGATAAATTGAGTGTCACAATTGAGGTACCCCATGGACTGGAGCAAACTTCCAACCAATGGATTAGAGGGGAACTAATGAACCAGAAGGGAGAAGAGTGTGCAAGGAGTAACTCCAGTATGTGAAGTATGGTTGATCATCGTCAGGTTACCTGTCAATTGTCAATTGTTTTTAATGATTGGTGCAGATTAAAAGAAAAGCCACTGTGCATGTGTCACAGTGGTTTGTGTACAACTCCGATGGTGGGTGGATTGTGGATGTGCAGAATGGGTCCTGCATAATTTTATGCAGTGTCCCTGACTAAAAGGCTACAGCCATTTGGAGATGGGGAGTTGGTAGGGACAAACAGCATTCCTCAAAATGGGGGCATGTCATCCCTTCTTTCTGGGTGTGTTGAGGCCAGTATTTGCTTTTTACAATGCAGATTTACTGCTCTCGGTAGTGCAGATGAGGCAGCCAATCTGAGTAGCCTTAGGCTTACTCAGATGGTCCGGATGCAGTGCTCAGATCTGCACTACTAGCAGTAGGTGTCTGTTGGCTTGAGGCATCTCTACCATATTTTAGTGTCGCTGCTGTGATGAACGACGTTGCAGCGATGCAATAAGCATCCACCTCTGAATCACCCCATAAGTGTGAGTGCACACAACAGGATGCATATACACGTGAACATAATTCATTAACAGTTGAGCATATATTGTATTTATAATATACCATGTCTTGTTCTGGATTGTAAATTTTCTCATCCAGGTGTGCTACCGTCTTTACAACTAGCCAGGAGACTTATGACTTTCATACCTCCCAACTTCTTAATCGCCCTAGGAGGGACAACTGCATGTGCCGGAAATTAGGGGGCGTGGTGTCGTGGGAAGTGCAGCGTTAACAAGCCACCCTGTTTTTGTCACTATGGGGGCATGAACAGTGCACTGTCAGCTGCTGGCCATGCCCCCTGTCCCTCTCTGCCGGTGAGTGTGCACAGCGACTATTCACTGCTGCTTTACTATGCAGAGCAGCAAGAGAGAGGATCTCCCAACTGCCCCCCTTCCCCACCCACCGCGGGACACTGCAGCCCAGGGGGTGGGACAGCGGTATAGTCTGTGAAAAACGATTGACTGACGCATGATCGCCATCAGGTGCAAGCCTTGTCCATGTGCACATCCTTTCATCTGTGCATGCGCAGTCACAGATTTCTTTCTACAGACTTTCTGTAAGCTGAGATCTGCAATTTAACTTGTCTGATGTAGACTCATCACCTTTAGCTGGATTTATCCGTAATTGTAAATGTTGCCTTTAAATTTCACAATAATTATAAAATGTAGCTATTAAACTTACATTTCTTCAATATACAGGTCTGGTTTCCAGATTTTGTCAGCTGTTGTAAAGACGTCTGTAATCCCACAAAAGGCATTTGGATCCCAGGATATGAATTCATTCTGCCATTGCTGCAATGAGGAGAGACTTTAGTCAAACTGTACATCACCCCGTGCAATACGTAAGGACACAATAAATCCATTGGCAGTTAAAGGCCATTACATTTTTGCAATGATGATTTATTATTGAATGAATGAAGTGTGTGGGGCTAAGAATGCATTGTTTTACCAACCTATGGCAGAACTGGAAGATGAGAACAGGGAGGAACATCACTGCCCCACAAATACTGGATTGTGAGATCCGCCACCTTCCCTACTGGGCCAATTCAGCATTCCTTGCGGACACACCCAGGTCCCCTCACAAGAGTAGGAACCCTTGGGCAAGGTGTCCCACAATCCTGGAATTATACTATGCCCATTTAACAGCAATGCTTCCCCACAAACACAAAATCAGACAAACAAGCAGCACAGGCCCATCAAGCAAACAGTAGAACATGAGATGATCGGGGTAGCTGGACTACTTCTGGAACTAAGAGGCAGATCCAATCTATTTGCAAGACTAGATGATTTGCGTACAGCTCCAATGGCGGCTGGACTGCAAAAGAGCATGACCAGTTTTGCCCATATGAATCATCGCATGCAGTGCCCCCTCTGTGTGGAGGTGGGTAGTGCGTGGTGGTTAGGACCATTTTACAAAACAGAGGCATGTTGCCCACGTTTTGTAGGGGTGCCAAGGCCAGGGTCTGTGTCATCCGATGCAGACGTCCTGGCCTCGGCAAAGAATTTCCACTGGTCATTCCATTGTCGGACTGGGGCATGAAGGGCCTACCGGGGGGATGCTGCTTAAGGATGTGGCCAGGCTCCACTGGGGCGTGGCCAGCCACCACAGATGTTTTGCTAACCATTACAGAGCACATGTTCTGTTCCCCTTGGTAAATATATAATAAATCATATTCTTGTGATATATAATGTAACATAAGTATAATGCATAATTCAAATGCACTAGGATAGAGTCTGAAACCTGATCTCTAGAGGAGGAGGAGGAGGGCCCACAGGCAGTGGGGCCCACCGGTGGTTTCCCCTGTACCCCTGTGGGCCAGTCCGACCCTGTGTCATTCTGAGTAAGCGTACTCAAATGCCCGATTCTGCATCTACAGATGCAGTGATCAGATCTGGCAGTAAGTGTCTTTTGTCCTCAGGCATCTCTAAGCATATGATAGTATTGTGTCCAAAGACGAAGTAGCGATATAATAAGCATCCATCTCTGAATCACCCCCTAAGTGTGAGTGCACATAACAGGATACATACAGCACACATGAGCATAATTCATGACCAGGTGTACATCTATTTATTGTGATTTAATACAATTATTCCCCTAAAAAAAAATTAAAATGGCAAAGTATTAAAATATTGAGAGAAAAGAAAAAGAGTGTAAGTTTTAGCGCCTGGGGCTCTCTGATATTGCGAATCAAGGCTATATATATTAATATCAATTATCACTAAATTCTGTATGTATAGAAAACAAAGGTGTGGTCATATATATACTGAACAGCTCACCAAAAAATGTCTATATTCCTGATGTATCATTAATAATGAACTCTGTGGAATAAAGTTGATATATTCATTTAGTTGTACACAGTGGTGCAAGTAGAAATATTTTCTTAGTGGTACTGAGTGCTGAAAAATAAGCATGGTCATGTGTTGTGAGAGGCGTGGCCACCTGCTGCTAGTGGGAGTGGCTACATGACACTAGCGGCGTAGCCACATGACAGACCCTTTTTTGGGGGGAATCTGGAGGCAAGGCTAAAAATATATAGTAATGCCTCCAGTATAATAGAAATATATAGTGATACCTCCAATTCAATAACAATATATAGTAATGCATCCATTATAACAGGAACATACAGTTACTGTCGCACTCCCAGTAACCCTGACAAACTGGGAGGAGCCGTCATGCTTCCAAGCACCATGGTCTTGTTGCTTTTGGCACATTATAATTGTGGTAATGGCAACGTTTGTGGCAGGTGGTACTGCATACCCGCTGCCAAATTCTTAAGGGTACTCTGTACCTGAGCGTACCCGCATACTTGCACCGCTGGTTGTAGTGTCATTATTACACTCATTGTTTTGTTCATATGTTTGTAAATCCAGTCATCAGGACACAGAGACATGTGAGTTCACTGCTGTGCTGTTTATTCCATCACCAACTCCAGACACACTGCACACTGAACCACCCACTTCCCAGCATCCCACTGGTCCCAGGGACCATCACTAAAGATTCAGGCTTTCACAGATTAGTAAGGGAGTGCCTACAAATATTAAGCATTCTAATACACTAACATCACATCCTCTTTTCTTTAAAGATAAGCCCTGTATGCTTCAATGCAACAATTAACGTCATATTAAGAAAATCATCTAACACGTTTCAATGAGTCTCTCAGGTCTGCGTATTTCCCTTTTGGGTATTTCATACACAGTCTGTGTTTCATCTACCATGTTGGACCTTTCTAGAATTGTGGTTTGTTCACCATTATGAGGATCATCATACATGTCAGATGAAGGGTATTCTTCAGTCATGTTGTCTTCATTATGGTTAGGTTGAGATCTTAAATCCACCCGATTTCTTCTTACTTCTAATCCACGCTCTGTACGTATAGTATAAGATCTAGATGCTACTTGTGCTTGCACAATACCTTTCTGCACCTAAATACCTTTCTTGTGATCTCTGAGACGGACTTGGTCACCCGATTTTAGATCAGATAAGCTTTTTGTTCGCCTGTCATGGAACAGTTTCTGTTTCACCTGTTGACGTTCCTTACTCAGTCTGACCTACGCTGAGTTATGTGTATTAAGCAGTTCATCATGTATTGGGAGATTTGCTCTAATCCTCCTTCCCATCAGCATTTGTGCAGGAGAAAGTCCATTCTGTAAAGGTGTACTGCGGTAGATTAAAAGACTTTTGTAGTAATCTTCTTTACCTTCTTGAGCGTTTTTCATGAGACTCTTTACAGTTTTTACTAAACTATCCACCAACCCATTTGAGCGTGGATAGTGGGGACTTGACGTAGTATGGACAAATTCCCACTCATCAGCAAATTGTCTAAATGCAGCACTGGAAAACTGAGGACTATTGTCAGTAAACACTTCCATAGGAACACCATGCCTTGCAAAGATTGACTTCATGCAATTGATTACGGTTTTACTAGTAGTTGTATGTAGTGTCTTCACCACAGGGTAGTTAGATTAATAATCAGTCACAACAATGTACGTTTTCCCATTACAATCAAACAAATCTGCGCCAACTTTCTGGTACGGTCTCTCTGGCACTGCGTGAGGACTCAGTGGCTCGACTTGTTGTTTTGGTCTATATGTAAGACATAATTCACATGCTGTAGTCTGTGCTATGTCTTGGTTCATTCTTGGCCAATACATAACTTCACGTGCTTTCCGCTTACATTTTTCTTCTCCTTAGCGGTCTTCATGTATCTTGCACAGCATATTTTTTCTTAGTCGTGCAGGTATGACAAACCTATTGCCTTTGTAAATAATACCATTGACAACTGTAAGGTCACTGCGGTACATTCAATAATCATGGATAGACAGCGGGCACGCATGTTTTTCTGCTGGCCAACCTTTCAGAATGATATCTTTCAACACTTTCATTGTGTCATCTGTCTCAGTTTCTTTCCTAATCTGTTCTTGTCTTGCAAGAGACACTGGTAGAGAAGCTACGATCAAATTAACATAGGCTTCTATCTCTTCATCCATCAGACTTTTGGAACCTTCACTTTTGTCCACAGCACGAGAAAGTGTATCAGCAATGTACATGTATTTGCCGGGACAGTACAGCAAGTGTACATCATATTTCTGTAGTCTGATAAGCATTCGTTGAATTCTCATGGGACAGTCATGTAATGATTTTGTCATGATAGCTACCAATGGCTTGTGGTCAGTTTCCACCGTAAATAACCAAAAAACCAAATAAGACAGCGCTTCTCACTTTGTATAAATTGAATTCCTTTTACTTTTAAATATACAATTAATACAGTCAGATACCGGCCAGTATCAATATACACATTAAATTAAAAATATACAATAAAAACATTTGACAAAGAATATAACATTTTATCTAGAGCGCATTGGTATCGTCTAAATATATAGTCCATATATATTATATGGCATGATCCCAATATCGCTTTAAATAAACAATAATTTAATTAAGCAATCAAAACAATTTATAACTCTACACACTCCAATTATTAAAACCACGTCTAACTAATGCTAGATGTTAATAGAGCAAGCAGCTGATGGTTAGTAATAAAAGTCCGCATATGCAAGGAATAAAGAGTTAGACGTGTGAGTAATTAGTCAAGCAAGCAGCTGGTGGTTAATTGTAAAGTCCGCATTTATAAGTTGTTAAGCAAACGAGAATTTTATAAGCAGAGATGATGATTGCTTAGAATCCATACATACTATAGGCAGTTTTTAGTATGTTTTGTAAATTGTTAGTATTCTGACAATCTCAGTTTTGATAATCACAAAACAATTGCATAAATGGCTGGTTGAACACTAAAGTTCCAAATCCACCTTAGAGTACTTTTAGCTGTGTACCCAAATTTGTACCTCTCCTAAATATAGTGTGGGCGTTGCAGCCTCATCCCAGGAGTATAGTGGATAATGGAGACTCTTATGCAGCGTGTTCTTTTCAAATGCCTCTCCTCCGTATCACCAGCAATTGCCTCTCCTCCGTATTACCGGCAGTTAGATCCTCAGTACTGCAACAGGTAATAGATGATGGTTTTTAACCAAGTGTGAGTTTTCCAAACGCGTTTCTCCGCCTACCCTCCGGTCTCAGCGGCTTCCTCAGTGTATGAATCATACACTGTTTTGTGATTATCAAAACTGAGATTGTCAGAATACTAACAATTTACAAAACATACTAAAAACTGCCTATAGTATGTATGGATTCTAAGCAATCATCATCTCTGCTTATAAAATTCTCGTTTGCTTAACAACTTATACATGCGGACTTTACAATTAACCACCAGCTGCTTGCTTGACTAATTACTCACACGTCTAACTCTTTATTCCTTGCATATGCGGACTTTTATTACTAACCATCAGCTGCTTGCTCTATTAACATCTAGCATTAGTTAGACGTGGTTTTAATAATTGGAGTGTGTAGAGTTATAAATTGTTTTGATTGCTTAATTAAATTATTGTTTATTTAAAGCGATATTGGGATCATGCCATATAATATATATGGACTATATATTTAGACGATACCAATGCGCTCTAGATAAAATGTTATATTCTTTGTCAAATGTTTTTATTGTATATTTTTAATTTAATGTGTATATTGATACTGGCCGGTATCTGACTGTATTAATTGTATATTTAAAAGTAAAAGGAATTCAATTTATACAAAGTGAGAAGCGCTGTCTTATTTGGTTTTTTGGTTGTCTACATTTCTGGGGAAATTGGGTTCAGTTCCCTGAGTCTAGCTGCTCTCACTCTGTAGTGACAGCGCCTGGTGTATATATAGATATTCCACCGTAAATGTTTGACCATACACAAACTGATGAAATCGCTCACATGCATATATCGCTAGAAGTTCTTTTTCTATCTGAGCATACCTTGTTTCAGCACTTGTCAGTGCTCTTGATGCATAGATTACTGGTTGCCATGTATCCTTATGTTCTTGTAACACAAGGGTGGGGAACCTTCGGTCCTCCAGCTGTTGTTGAACTACACATCCCAGTATGCCGTGCAACAGTTTTAGCATGGCCAAATAGCAAAACTGTAGCAAGGCATGCTGGTATGTGTAGTTCAACAACAGCTGAAGGGCCAAAGGTTCCCCATCCCTGTTTTAACAGCACTGAGCCTAGGCCAAATTGCGAAGCATCTGCCGAAATTCTTATTCTTTTTGCAGGATCAAAGAATTTTAGCACTGGTTGCTCTGTAATGATCTTTTTCAAGTTTTGCCAACTTTCTTCTTGTTCATGTGACCACACCCACTCGTTATCTTTGTCCAACAACCATCTAAGAGAGGCTGTTCGTTCAGAGAGTTGAGAAATAAACTTTCCTAAGTAAGTAATCATTCCTAGGAATCTTCTGACGTCGTCTTTGTTGTTAGGACATTCCATGTTCACTATGGCTGATATTTTCCTTGGGTCTGGTTTTACACCTTGATCAGCGACCACGTCGCCCATAAAGGTAAGTGTATTCACGCCAAATTCACATTTGTCCTTGTTTAGCTTTAGATTCACTTTCTTGACAAGTTCCATTACTTGTCTCAATCTAGAATCCTGTTCTTCCTTTGTAGATCCCCAGACAATAATGTCATCCATCATTATTTCAACACCTGGAATATGTTCAAAAATCATGTGTATCTTTTTGTGATATACTTCTGGAGCAGACAATATTCCATATGGTAGTCGAAGAAATCTGTATCTACCTTCTGGTGTATTAAATGTACAAAGCTTTGAGCTGGCCTCATCTAGCTTCATTTGCCAGAATCCTGAAGATGCATCCAATTTACTGAACCATTTTTCTCCCGCAAATTGCGACATGATTTAATCTCTGGTTGGTAGTTTGAAATGTTCTCGTTTAATAGCTTTGTTTAAATCTCTGGAGTCTAGACATATTCTGAGTTGTCCATTTTTCTTTTCAACAATTACTAAGGAGCTTACCCATTCAGTAGGCTCATCAACTTTCTGTATCACACCCAAGGCTTCCATGCAATTTAACTCTTGTTTCAGTTTTTCTCTCAGCGCAAACAGCACTTTTCTACAGGGGTGTATCACTGAAGAAACTTGCGTGTCTATATTTATTTTATGCTCTCCAGGCAAACAACCTAGACCTTCAAACAAGTCTCTGTATTCTGTAAACATCGATTTGCAGTCATCTTCTACTTGTGATGTCACCATAAAAACTTTCTTTAGCAAGCTTAGTTTCTCACAGGAACTTAATCCTAGAATTGGTTGCACATCTTTATCCACAATCAGTAGAGATGTTTTAAACTGTTGTCCCTTATATTTCAGCGTCACTAAGCATGTACTTTTCACAGGAATTTCCTCCCCAGTGTACCCTGTAACTCTCACTTTGGCTGGATAAATTTTAGGTTTTACTCTAAAAGTCTTATAGTCTTGAAACGATATTAAATTCACCTGCGCACCAGGGAATGACAATCTTGTTCACAGTTAAAGGGACAATCCATTCTTTCTTATCTGCACTGCAAAGTTCAATGCAATCCACAAAGAATTCCTCTGTTTGTTTAACAGCATACACTTTGGTTGTTTGACTTTTCATTTTATAGCATTTGGCAAAGTGATTAAGTCTACCACATTTCATGCAGGTTTTACCATAAGCAGGGCACATTTTAGGATTGTGAGCATTTCCACATCTACTACACATTTCCTTGTTAGACTATGGCTTAGACTGCTTCATTCTTGAGAATGGAGGTTTGCATGGCTCTGTTTTCTGCACTACCTGGACAGCAGCATCAACTTCCTTGTGTAATGTTTTGGCTTGAAATCTAGTTATTTCTGCAGATCTGCACATAGTCACTGCCTTGTCTAGTGTTAGGTCTTGCTCTCTCAGCAGTCTCTCTCTGAGTCCATTATCAGGTATTCCACAGACAATAAGATCTCTAATCAGTGAATCCTTTAAATCACCAAACTCACAGGTTTTACTGAGTGATTGCAGCTCTGTAACATATTGATCAAATCCATCTCCAGACTTCTGATCACATGTGAAAAACTTATATCTTTCATATGTCACATTTTTCCTTGGCACAAAGTAATCTTCAAACTTTTGCATTATAGAAGATAGCACCATATTCTGCCCCTCAGCAAGCTGAAAACTATTCTAAATGTCCAGCACATCTTCTCCTATCACATGGAGGAAAATGGATGCCTTAGTTTTGTCAGCCTCTGTATCAGCTCCACATGCAGCAAGATATATATTAAACCTTTGCTTAAATCTTTTCCAGTTTTCAGACAAGTTACCAGACATCAGCATGCCGGTTGGAGGAGCTAGTTTATCCATGGTTACTCACTGTTTGAAGAGAGGAGCACACAGCAGGCTTTGCAGACACTGAGTATCACAGCCTGACAGACTGCTGCAGGATTCTTTCACACTCTGAGAGCACTAGCAGTCCAAGTTAAACTTCTTCTGACACCATGTTTTGTTCATATGTTTTTAAATCCAGTCATCAGGACACAGAGACATGTGAGTTCACTGCTGTGCTGTTTATTCCATCACCAACTCCAGACACACTGCACACTGGACCACCCACTTCCCAGCATCCCCCTGGTCTCAGGGACCATCACTGAAGATTCAGGCTTACACAGATTAGTAAGGGAGTATCTACAATTATTAAGCATTCTAATACACTAACATCACACTCATTACATTTATTATATTAATGATGTTGTATTTGTACTGTTTTCAACAACTCATCTATATTCCTCAGTTGAGGTGAATGTCTTTAAAGGTATTATATGAGCTTAATATCATTACACAGTAAGGTTTTATGCTTAAACTATATGAGAGGAGGGGTCCAAAGATATCCTTGATGCTTGGGTTTCATATATTTTGGTGATCCCTTAAACAGAATATCTCTCCCTAAAAATTCTCTTTTTATTTGTGATTGTAGAATTTCTTCCAGAACCACCATTGGATCATATAAGTGAATACCCAGTTTATACCGTTATTGATAAGTCTTATAACAAGAGCTTTATATTAGATGTCATCATGGACAAATGTCCTTTCATGCATTTTAGGATGTTAAATTCATCCAACGGAAAAAGTTATAACAATGTTTAGTTAGTATGATATAACTGTTGCAGATCACATGCCTTCAATCAGCATGTTTGTCACTGCTTGTCTGTTGTTAACAAGCACATTCAGTTAGGTTGTGTCTATGTTCCTTTCATGATCAGGACCAGGAAGTGACAGCACGAGAGGGCAAATGAGAACATCCGCCCTTTCAGCACCGTAATATTTTATCCGTTCTCCGTTTGTTTGAGGTTATTTTGTTTTTTCTATGCACCATTGTATCCTCTCGGGCTCGCTTCATTGCCACACTTCGGGCTCGGTGTCTCGCTCCGCTTCGCTCGCCTGAGGTTACTGTTCCAGATAGTTGGTGACATGGACCCAGGGGCTTATGGGAAAGGTTCTCTCCACAAAGGATAACTAGATGCTACCCATTCTTCAATTACCAGAGTAGAGATTACTGAATGATAGGTACAGTATACATTATATTCATATAAACCGACCGATGTTTCCCTTTATAGTTATCATCCAATTACATAATATATATATGTGTATATAGCCTTTGCCTTTTTATAAAGCAGAGTTCAATGTGTCAATTTAAATGACAGTATGTATCAATAGAATAGACACAGTGTCTTTCTATCAAGCGCTGCCCTGCAGTCTCATTAGTAATCACACTGTGTGTTATTCTCAATTGCGGGGGTATTGTGCAGTCCCTGAGTTGAATCTAATAGCAGCGCTTAAATAATGAGGCACCTAGCACCCCACAAATGTGCATTTTTCCCCATAGCTTAATCATGATGTGAACCAGGTGCATGGGCTTCACTCCCCCTATGATTCCATCATGGCCAATCAGAGCATTTCCATATTCACTTTGCCAGCCAGGAAGTGCTAGTCACTTCCTGATTACCCTTCTAGAAGTGATCAGAGGATTTCTGATACTATGAATAGGGATGGCCATTGCTATGTTTTCCATCAATGGCAACCATTCATGGGAAACATACCGATGGCCATCCCTATACATAGGGGTGTATATTTCAGGGGTATATCTTTCACAGATCCTACGCAGGATCATCTGGTAACACTGAAGGAACACTTTTTGCACTTGAATCCATCTCGGGAACCCTCCTCTAACCAGATTAACCTAGGCTCTCATTTCTAATAATTAATAGAAGTGAATCAGGTTTGGACAGAGATTCTTATAGTTTACCAACTGTCTCAGGATGTTCGTAATTTATATACATTTGAGATTTAGATCATATTTTCTGCAAAATATATACCCCTGATGAAGTCTCACTGAGAGACGAAACGCGTTGGTTCTTTCTTACAATTGTGATTCCTGACCTTCCTAGCAAGAAGTCGGGAGAATAAATTTCTGTCAAAATATGAACTGTTTTTTCCATCATTTCTGTAAAAATATGAACCTTGTTTTACCAGACCTTCACGTGTATGGTTTTATATGGAATTGATTTTTTAATAAATGTGTGAAATTGGAACATGCAGTTTCAGTTCAAATGAACTCTTAGGAATTATGTTTTGCCTAATCCTCTAATCAATGTGGGTTTAAACTTTGGTTGTAAAAACATTTGGGGCGCTCATTCACTACTGTTGAATATATTTGTTATTGTCTCTAGCTAATAGGGAGCTCAGTGAAAGTAACTGCCCACCACTCATTATAACCTGAAGGGGTACCATAGCACAGAAGAAGAGTATTGTTATCTATTGAGTATTGTTATCTAGCATCAAACATTGCAATAGGTTGTTAAGCTGACCAGCCCGGCCATTCCCTTTTGGTCAGTCCCTACATTGACTTTCAAAAATATGAGCATTGCTCTCAGGCATCCTTTGGATTTTAAATACCCAGTATAATTCTATCGTGGGTTTAGGGCCTTTCCCACTCTTTTAAAGAGACAGAACCACACCCAAGCATATCAGTTAATGAACACCTGGGGATATATGAGTGCTGTGGATTAAAGCCTATTGTTTATGTAAAATTGTTGTGGTCACACTTTTTCTTGCACCCCCATTTTCCATATGTAAATCAAATGCTAATAAATTCCCAGGTGTTCATTAACAGATATGCTTGGGTGTGATTCTGTCTCTTTAAGAGAGTGGGACAGGCCATAAACCCATGATAGAAGCATACTGTGTATTTAAAATCCATTGAGGTGGAGCTTCCCAGGGCAGTGTTGCACCTCAAATTTAAATTGGCCTTATGTGACCATATAAGTGAGACACAAACTGAAAAATATTAGGCTCTTAAGTCAATTGCTGCTCCCAGCCCTCCTTTAAGAGATCCAAAATCTCTCTAGGCTGCCTACCATAAATGAGCTTAAAAGACCTAAATCCTTTAGATTACTGGGTTACTGCCCATACTGCAAACACAAGGTAGGGTAGGAGCAGGTCCCAATTTCACTTCTCTTGGAGCACTGCCCACCTTCTCATCTGTTTAAGGGTTTGGTTAAATCCTTCTGCCAGTCCGCCTGTTTGTGGGTGATACATTGAGGTGGTATGTCTAGCAACCGGCACAATCACTCATCAACTTAGACATAAAAAGGATACCCTGGTCCATCAGATTCAGGACCTCTTTTGGGATTCACAACTGTGTAAATAACATTACCAGCTCCTGGGCGATGGTGCTACACTTAGTATTCCTCAGCGGTATTGCCTCAGGGTACCTGGTAGTGTAATCAACCACCACTAAGTTATATTGATGCCCACAGGCAGATTTTTCCTCTGGACCTACCAGGTCCATACCAATCAGCTCAAAAGATACGAACATGATAGGAGAACCAGGCGTTCTCTAAGTTCTGGTCGAGGTGCTGTCTTCTGGCATACCGGCATTTCTTGCAATATTTTTTTACTGCAGCAAGTTGGAGAGTTTTTTTCCTTTCCTAAATGGCCACCCCATAAATGTGTGAGAGTAGCACTCAGTTCCCACTGCTCATGCTTTTTGGGGACCAGTAAATGGTCTATCTTTTTGCCTTGCACATAAGTAACCCGGTACAACAAATCATTCTTTATCATGAAATATGTGTGCCATCAGGCAGTAAAGCAATTTTTATTTTACTGTTTATCATTACATTTTCAAATGTATGTACCAAATTGCCATCATTTTACTGATCCCTTGCAAAGTCCTGTAAAGAAATGTTTTTATCAAAGGGTGACCAATTAGCATCTAGATCACTTCCCTCTTGCTGCTCACCAACCAGGGGAGGTTTTATGGTCACAGGACTTTGGCAGAGTACAGTTCTTGTGTTTATGGGGACCTCAACCAACTGCCGGTTTCCTTCACTTTCATGCCAGGTAATTATCTCATGTACCACAGGTAAGTCCCAACCCAAGATCACTGGGTAGGGAGATGTTAGGGCCACGACAGCCACCATTTTTATTGGTGACCCCTTTAGCACCACCAACAGTTGTACACAGGGGTACTCTTCCTCATCCCCATGAATACACAGTACTCTCATAAGGGTAATACCTGACCAGCCCCTTTTGATACCAGGTTAGCTGACACAAGGGACAGTTTACTAACCGTATCAATCAAAGCCCAGACCTCCCAACCTTCAATCTTTATGGCCATCTAGAACAAGGTGGTTCACTCTGGAGAGGCAGTGCCTGCCAACATACTGAAAACAGGTTGGGCTGATTTACCTGTGCTACAGTCCATCAACTTACCCAGGTTTGGGCAGTCCCAGCATATATGACCAGTTTCACTGCAGTTATAACACTTGACTGGAAGCTGTTTGTCTGGCTTAACAGCTGGAATCTGGGTCCTAGGTTTAGTAACTGGACGGTACCTTTGCTTGAGTTTATTCAACTTTCTCAGGGTCCCAAATCATTAAAGTATGACTTCCACCTCCTCCAGTGATTGGGGGTGAGCCTGGAGAGACCATTGTTGAACCTCACAATCTAAGACCCGTACAGAATTGTCTAATGCAACTACCTCCATGATACACTGAGGATTGTTCTTATCCATTTGTAACCAAGCTCTTATTCCCGGGCCAGTTCAACCAGTTGAACCCTTGGAGTTTCAGAGGCGGTCAGTTGCCAGTCATGAAAATTTTGGGCTTTACTAGGTAGCATCACGCCAAACCTGGCCAGGATAACTGCTTTCAGGTGTGTATAGGAATCAGCCTGAGAAGCAGGTACAGTAGATCCACATAAGCTCAGGCTTCTCCTGTAAGACATGGAGCTAACCTTGCTGCCCACTGCTCCTCTGGCCATTTTAGCTGGGCAGCCATGCATTCAAAAGTACACGGCAATGCTTCTATATCATCTGATGGTGTTAGTACCACCTCACTCTCCAGTTCACATTTTCTTGACTCCACCAATTCTTCATGCAACAGCTGAATCCAAGTTTGCTGGCCTTATATACCAGTCTGCTGACCAGTGGCCATTTCAGAAAACAATTTCAAAACCATCTCCATTTTACACTGCAACTACACTCTGTGGACAAATTTAGCTGGTTTAAATCAAATCCCTTTGGTAAGACAGATTACCAGCATACTATTACAGCAGTCTACCCTAGACACTGCACATTGTTCCCTGACTCCAATGCATATACAAGAACTAACAAACAGTTTATGATGTGCACCATTTGGGAAATACACTCCAACACCATCCTCTGGATTTCAAACCAAATACACAGGGACAAATGTTAACACTGTGTGAACTACTGCTGTTCTATGGCTATCCTGCAATACTCACCTACCCAGCTGCTAGTAGTGTGACTAAGACTCAACAAGCCACAGCACAGCAGGTAGTGTCCTGCAATGCATCTTGCTGCCACTGTGGGGTTGATCTGGTCACCGTGTCTGGACTTTTGCTGTGTAGAAGTGCCAGCAAAGGTCCCTGTTCAGGCGCCACATGTGACAGATCCCCATAGACTGGAGTAAAATCCAAGATAAGTTTTATTCTCACCACAGGCAGTTTACAGACAATTGCAGGGGTCACAGGACAGGTTAGTTCTTTATAGCCAAACAATGTTTACAGAGTCTTCAAATACATGTAACCCTTAGTTACGTATAATATGGGTATATTATGCACTACTAGACTATTGGTATACTGTGCCTCCACCCAAGCTTAACTTAGGTTTTAATTACTTTATTTTACTGGGCTGGCTTGGGTTAGCCGATTATTTCTCTATTCCCTTTGTTAAATAATTTACTCACACTCCATTTATTAGCATTTTAAATTAATGTGATAGTATTTAATAAAGTAATATATCACATGGGTAGTAATATAACAATAGAATATACAGTTATTTGGAAATCACACCTTCCCTCTAATCCTACCCACCAGGCCTATACAGTTTCACACCTTATAATAAACATACATTACTGTATACCTTTAGGGCTAATATGTAAAATACAATCTTTACTTAGGGCTATATACATATTTCCATTCTCTCATCTCTTATCATGTCACCAACCCCAAGCGAATTTTTAATACATTTAAATCACTTCTTTACCCTCCCTCACCTCCCCCACTAGCTACTATCAGTGAACAAGAACTTGCTTCCTACTTCAAGGATAAGATTGATAAAATCCGAGATAAAATGGTATGCTCTAACTCAGCCAGTGACCTGCTCAATTCCCTACCTGAACCCTCTGGCACTTTCTCTTCATTTGATCCCACAAGTGAAGATGAAGTATCAACACTCATTCCATCGTCCTACTCCACTACCTCTCCTCTTGATCCTATACCCTCACAGGTCAGTAAAAATTTGTCTCCTGTGCTTATCCCAACCTTAACTAAAATCTGTAATCTCTCTCTCTCTACTGGTATTTCTCCCTCTCTGTTTAAACATGCAGTGATTACTCCCATTCTAAAAAACACAACTCTGACCCAAACACACTAACTACCGTCCCATTTCTCAGCTACCAGGTCCCACCAAGCTACTTGAGAGACTTGCCTACACTCGCCTTACACACTTTCTTAACTCCCACAACTTATTGGACCCTCTTCAGTCAGGCTTTCGTGCCCAACACTCCACAGAGACGGCACTGACCAAAGTAGTGAATGATCTAGTCACTGCTAGATCAAAAGGCCATTACACACTACTTATTCTTCTAGATCTCTCTGCTGCTTTTGACACTGTTGACCACTCTCTTCTCATACAAACACTACAATCCCTAGGTCTTCAGGACACAGCCCTTACTTGGTTCTCATCCAACCTATCTAATCGCTCTTTCAGTGTTGACTTCTCTGATTCTACCTCCTCTTCTCTACCTCTATCAGTTGGAGTATCGCAAGGCTCAGTCTTAGGTCCTCTGCTGTTCTCAATCTATACCTCCTCTCTTGGTAAACTAATCAGCTCCTTTGGATTTTAGTATCATTTGTACGCTGATGATACTCAAATCTACCTATCCTCCCCAGATTTATCATCATCTGTATTGACTCGTGTCACTTGATGCCTGTCTGCTATTTGGATGTCCTCTCGCCACCTCAAACTCAACATTTCCAAAACAGAATTAATTATTTTCCCACCAGCCAAGAGTAGTTACCAACCTGATATCTCCATAACTGTTGACAATGCAACTATCCACCCTACCCCACAAGCTCGCTGCCTAGGTGTCACCCTTGACTCTGAACTGTAATTTGTTCCACACATTCAATCTGTCTCTAAATCATGTTACATGCACCTTAAAACCATATCCAAAATACGCCCTTACCTTACACAAGACACTGCAAAAACTCTAATCCATGCACTCAACATCTCCCGCATTGATTATTGTAATAGTCTCCTTACTGGTCTTCCCAAACATAGGCTCTCACCACTACAATACATTTTGAATGCAGCTGTGAGGCTAATCTTCCTCGCCAGATGTTCTTCGTCTGCTTATCCGCTATTCTACCGTGTTAAATTTAAAATACTTTTACTTACATACAAGGCTATTATCCAAACTGCACCATCATACATCTCCTCACTCATCTCAAAATATCTCCCTACCAGACCTCTCCGCTCTACACAAGATCTGCATCTCTCATCCACATGTATTACCTGTTCCCACTCAAAATTACAGGACTTTACCTGGGCTTCACCCACTCTGTGGAATGCCCTCCCACACAATAAGAATCTCCTCTAGTCTCCAAACCTTTAAACGTTCCCTGAAAACTCATCTCTTCAGACAAGCCTACCAAATTCCAGACCCACCCACATAACCTTCAATGCTTCCCTATCCAGTTACATCCTCTCTGTACAGTCCACATAACCTCACATTTTGGCTTCCAACATTGCTGGGTGATCATATCATACAACCCATTAAAAACCTAGCAATCTGGGGGACCATTATGTAACAACAGGTAGCATCTATCCTTGTGTAATAATGCCTATTTCCCTATAGATTGTAAGCTTGCGAGCAGGGCTCTCCTACCTCTATGTCTGTCTGTCTTTGCCCAGTGTTGTTCTATAACTGTTGCTCTAATTGTAAAACGCAACGGAATATGCTGCGCTATATAAGAAACTGCTAATAAATAAGTAAATACTCTTTCATATAAGCGCTGTAGACGCCAAAACAGATGTCCTCTTAAAAGTGCACTTTACAATTTTTACGCTGTTTGTTATCTCTAAGATTCATATGTCCAGTGAACCTGTTTCTAGCTCAGTCTTTTCTCTATTATAAGCTGGTTGTTGTCTGTTAGGTTTCCGCAATAAATTACTTTACTATCCCAGACAGTACTTGTTATGATTTTGTATCTTTCTGGTTGTAGCAAAATGCTGCTAGATTATCTGGCAGAACTCAGCTTCCAAAGTCTATTTGATACTTTGTTTAGCCAGACTGAGTTTTGTAACTAAAATGTTTCCAAAGTCTTAAAGTCTAGTTGTACTTATCTGACAGCCCTACTGATGTCTCTTAGGGTGGTATATAATATTATACTGTCACTGAGCGCCTGAGCAGTACTTAACAACAAATGACCCTGTGCACATATATGGGGTTTTTCTTATGTGTATGGCTTAAGTTTCCAGCAATGAGACTGGAACGATTAAAATGTGAATGATCCTTCCAGGCTACTTTGACTAAAATGTCTATTGGTTCTGCAGGTTAGTGTATTCAATATTTCTCACCAGTCCACGTCTAGCTGTACTCCTTGCTCTTTCTCTCTTGAACTGCCAAGCTACAGTATGTGCTGCATTGAGTAACGCTGGCTCTAGCTCTCCCTCAACCTTCTCCTCACCACCTGGTGTCTCAGATACTCGGCTCTGTCTATTCTCAGCCTCAGCATACGATGGAGAAGAACGCTCTCTGGCCAACCTCTGTCATAGCTCACTCTGTGCAGCTACATTCACTCTCCCTGGCATTAACATGTAAGAGTACTCTGCATACCTGCCTTATGTTTATAGCTGATGATGGGGCATAAATACTCTCAATGTGCCTAGCTCTTATGTGTATGGAGGGCAGCGCAATCAGTCTACCTACTGCCCACTCAGTGTTTACAGCTCAACGTGAGTGGCAGCAAGCGCAACTTGAAAAACGCCATATGACCCCCTAGGCGTGAATCAAAGGTGACCATCTCAGTCCTCTCCCTCTACTTACTCGTGTTTACAGCTCAGGTGAGTGATAGCAGAGGAGAGACTTCAACAGCGCCACCCACTAATGCGCCTTACACTTGCTAATGCTCGGCACTGGCTACAGCCCTGGAGCTGTCCTCCACCAATGATACAGCTCTATAGTGGCGGGGAAGCACCGAGGCACTGCGCACTGACTGAGGAAACTGCAGTCTGGTGAATGGCGCTGAGGAGCCTACTTTTATGTCCCTCATTGGTTAGGCTCGCGCTGACTGGCAGACTCCTACTGGTCGCTCCTCGTTCCTGCTGCCAATCAGCGCGACTCAACTTCCAGTGGCTTGCGTTCAGTGTAGCAGATGCGAGGGACCCTCTCTTCCTGCCCGGCAGACTGTTTCTCCAGTGGTGCGTGGGTGCATATGGGCAGCTCGAGGACAGCTCTTGCCGCCCTGCAGACCATTACCACTCGGCATGCGGTAGTCAGTACTGGGGAGCCACTATAACTACCATACTAAGTTCCTATAACCAGCTGCACTTGTCTCGTGCAGCAAAACTTTAATCCATTTTGTTTATAAACAGACAGCTCCCTGGCAACCATTAAATTAATTACATATTTATAAAAAACACATTAATTATAACATTTAATATACATATATATTTTATATTTTATCATATTTATTATGTTTTAACCTCTATGCATTTATCATAAATGTGGCTCTATTATTATGAATCTGACTATGAATTTTACCTTATATATTAATATTTATTATATTCAATATTGTTATTATTTTATCAATACATGGCTACAACTGGTGATCTCTTTATGCAGAAATAATTTTCACAAAGATCACCATCAAATTAATATTAATTGTAATAATATTTTATTGGCATGTATCCCTATAGGTCTCAGTGGGCCACCCCAACTGGTCATAAGTTAAAATTAAAGGTGGATGCCGCACCCTTTTTGAACGCTCCCTTATTCTCCCTTCTTGTACTACAATAGCACTAGGCTGTGACTGCAACTCAGATTCACAGTCCAGAAATATATCTTCTTCCTCCCTTTCATTCACATTTTCTAAATGTGAGATACCTCCAACATAAGGTTCTGACTAATTTTCCTGTCTATCCCTGTCAACCTCACTCTCAAAGGTTGCATCTCAATATTTGACAGTCTGACAGCATCATTAAAAGTAGTGTCAGCATCTTTATAATAACATCCATACCCCACATCTTCTTCCTCTACTTCACTCTCTATTTCAGGTTCAGATTTTACTCTACTCACTTCATGGCTTTCCCTTGAGATGACACTATTAGTGCCCTCTTTACATCCATCTGAGCATACCTCTCTTCCTATAGGTAACAGATGTTGTCTGTGATATGTAAGGATAATTTCCTCTCCTGACTCAGGTTTGATTTTGTACACTGGTAAGTCAACAAACTTTTCAACAATTATGAAAGGGTCTTCTTTCCATCTATTGGAAATGTTACATTTCCTACTGACTCCAAGCTGTCTCAACATCACCCTGTCTCCAGGAACTAATTCCACATCTCTTATGTTCCTATCATAACGGGTTTTCTTTTTCTTTTCCAGTTTATTAGCAATTTGTGTTGCTAATTCATATGCTTGATCTAGCTCTTGACGTAACTTCTCTGCGTACTTAGTGTGAGAGATTGATGATTTCTTAGTGGGAGTCACTCCTAGACTGACGTCTATGGGGAGTTTTGCCTCCCTTCCGAACATTAAGTAGTAAGGTGAATGACCTGTTGTCTCATTTCTGGTACAATTGTACACATGGACTAACCAATTTATATGTCTCTTCCAATGCCACTTATCAAAAGGGTTCAATGTTCCCAACATGTTAAGTAAAGTTCTATTGAATCTTTCTGGCTTGGGATTTCCTTGTGGGTGATATGGGGTAATTCTAGACTTTACAACCCCACAACAGTTACACAGTTCTTCTATGAGTTTACTCTCAAACTCCCTTCCCTGATCTGAGTGTAATCTATTGGGTAATCCATAGTGGATAAAATAAATTCTCCCACAAAGTATTTGCCACTGTTATCGCTTTCTGATTAGGTGTGACATACGCTTGCGCGTAACGTGTAAAATGGTCTGTTACCACTAATATATGACATTTCTTTTCTGGTTCTACCTCTAAAGTTAAATAGTCCATACAGACTAAGTCCATAGGCCCACTACTGCGAACAGTAACTAATGGTGCCCCTTTTGTTGGAAGAGTTTTCCGTGCAATGCAATTTCCACATATTTTGCAATAGTTTTCAACATCTTTCTCTATCCCTGGCCAATAAAATGTATCTGTCACTAATCCAGCAGTTTTATCACTCCCCAAGTGACCGTGTCTGTCATGTAAAGCTTGCAGTGCCATTTCTCTGAATTTCTTAGGTAGCACCAGCTGGTATTCTTCTCGCTTTCCAAACTTCTGCTTTTGCCTATAGAGCAACCCATCTTTCATAATTACATTTTTACGTTGCCTATATAGAAGATCTCTGTCTCTCTTATTCACATTCAAATGTCTTGTACATCTTATACCAGTTATTTGAGAAATTACATACCCTATTTGAGGGTCTTGATTTTGTTCCCTCCTCATTTGCTGTTGTCTAATTCTGGGTAACCCCTCCATTTCCATTTGACTTATCCAACAGTAGGATAATAGCAATACATTTGATTTTGCTCCTAACATAGATATATTTCATTCATGTTTAGGCATTGTATTTTGTATCACACAAGTTTCTCAACAAATGCCTTTTATTTCCCCAGTTGGTACCTCTACCCACTCTTCTCCCTGGGTATTTTCTGCTACTTGGCCTGATTCGTGACAAACTATCAGCATCAATGTTGTTTATGCCAGGATGGTATTTTAAATTAAAATTGTACATTGCCAAAGCCACTAAACACCGGTGACCAGTGGCATCTAATCTGGCGGTGGTTTGGATGTAAGTGAGGGGATTGTTGTCTGTATGCACTTCAAAAGTGACTGCATACAGATAGTCGTGGAATTTTTCCACAATACACCAAGGGCCAAAAACTCCAATTTATGGGTTGGATACCTCCTTTTACTTTTAGACAATCCTCTACTAGCAAATGATACAGGTTTAAGTTCATCAGAATATTTCTGGTACAATACCCCTCCTATCCCTTCTAGTGAAGCATCTACATATACCACATATGGTAATTTTGGATTGGCATAGGCCAATATGGGGGCATTTGTTAAACACTGCTTTAAATTCAGAAATGCTTCTTCACATGCAGGCGTCCACCTGTCTCTGAACAAATCATTCACTTTGTATTTAAACTGGGTAGGTTCTACTTTCCCTTTCACTTTCTTACTCTGTCTACTAGGATACCCCTTAGTAAGATCAGTAAGCGGTTTGGCTACTTTGGAGTAATTTGGTACGGACCGTCTATAATATCCACAAAATCCCAAATATGATCTTAACTCCCTTAATTTTGTGGGTCGTGGCCATTTGTTCGCCGCCTCAACTGTAGATGGATCTGTGAACACCCCATCTTTGCTTAGAATATGCCCCAGGTATTTAACTGAGGACTGACACATCCTACATTTGTCTAGAGACAACTTCAATTCCATTTCTTTTAATCTGTCCAGTACTTTCAACAGTCTCCTGTTATACTCCTCTAAGCTGTTACCAAGCACTATAATGTCATCTAGATATACAATGACTTCTCTGTAATTCATGCCCCCTATTATCTTGTCCATCGTTCTTTGAAAAGTAGCTGAAGCACCTTTAATCCCCTGGGGCATGCTTAAAAATAAAAATAAAAAAAAACCCTAAAGGACAGATAAAAGCAGTTTTTTCTCTATACTTTGAACACATGGGAATTTGGTAGAATCCGTTATGAAGATCTAACACTGAAAACCAACAACTCCCCTTAAGGCAGTCTAATGCTTTGTCTATTTTAGGAACTACATATTGGGGGTCATTCCGAGTTGTTCGCTCGCAAGCTGCTTTTAGCAGCTTTGCACACGCTAAGCCGCCGCCTACTGGGAGTGAATCTTAGCTTCTCAAAATTGCGAATGAAAGATTAGCAAAATTGCGAATAGACACTTCTTAGCAGTTTCTGAGTAGCTTCAAACTTACTAGGCATCTGCGATCAGTTCAGTGCTTGTCGTTCCTGGTTTGACGTCATAAACACATCCAGCGTTCGCCCAGACACTCCTCCGTTTCTCCAGCCACTCCCGCGTTTTTCCCAGAAACGGTAGCATTTTTTCACACACTCCCAAAAAACGGCCTGTTTCCGCCCAGAAACACCCACTTCCTGTCAATCACATTACGATCACCAGAACGAAGAAAAAACCTCGTAATGCCGTGAGTAAAATACCTAACTGCATAGCAAATTTACTTGGCGCAGTCGCAGTGCGAACATTGCGAATGCGCAGTTAGCGGAAAATCACTGCGATGCGAAGAAAAATACCGAGCGAACAACTCGGAATGACCCCCATTGTTCTGGTACTGTTCGTTGATTAAGAGTCCTATAATCTATGCGCATTTGAAGCTTTCCATTTTTCTTTTGTGCGATTACTACTGGTGATGCATAGGGACTCTTAGAATCAATAATAACTTGGTTTTCTACTAGTCCTTTTAAATGAGATCATACGTCTTCAAAATCTGCAGGGGCAATTCAGCAGGATCTCTCTCTGAATGGAGTATCATTTGTCAATTTTATTTGATGTTCTACCCCTTTTACTCTGCCAAAATCCCATTCTCCCATAGAATATACCCCTTCCTTCTCTTTCAGGCTTTGAATTCATTTGTGTTTTTCTCCTTCTGATATACTGCTCCCATCAAAACACCTGTCAAATTTGTCCCTTATCTCCTCAAGTTCAGGTTGTACTAGTGCAACAGATGCGGTGACAGGGTACTGTGATTCTTTACTGCTGCACCATTCCATAAGAGCACCATATAATTGTGTATTGGTTCCTACAATTATGGACACATCCTCTCCTCCCTGGGGTACTTCAGGGCATATAAGTGCAATGAATGTTATTTGTACTGTATCTCTACTGGACTTATTTATAAATTCAATTTCTGTCTCTATGTATCCTAAATATCTATACCCTTCTGTACTTAATCCCCATATCACAAGTCCAGTTAAAGTTTTTATTGGTACCCCTGTTAATTTATCTCTATACCACAGTTCAAATATAATAGATACTTGTGAACCACTATCAAGCAGTACCTTGCAGGGATGTCCATTAATTCTAGACTCTGTCATTGGGATGGGTCCTAATATACCTTCTGGCAATACTTCACTCCACCATGAATTCCCCATTGCGCTCACGCTGATATCTAGGGGGCCAATGCGGGGGTCACAGGCCGCCCTCGCCCGTTTCCCCTTTCTGTGACCTGGTCAGTGTTGGTTTGGTTTCGCAGACTTTGACTGCATTCAGCAGCTCTGTGTCCTAATTCTCCACATGTGAAACAGCCTCTTTGTCTATACCTATACCCCCTTCCCATACCTCGCACTGGAGGATAAGCAACATTAGCATTACTTTGAGGTGCATTTGCTCTGCTCTGTGAAGATATGAATTGGTCTATTTTTCTATTCTGTTCTTCAATAATTTTACACATTATTTCTACTAATGTACTACTCTCCACAGTTGGCACTACCACTTTTACCTTCTTGAATGTGCGTTCCCGCATATCAATCATTGTTTCTTCCATTTTAATTTCCTTCATTAATTCATTGAAAGTTGGAGGGGATTTGTTAATCTCTGAGCACCTTAACTTTTGTGCTATAGGGTATTTAGTTAATGCCCCTCTTAATAACTGTTTCACCCTGTTCTCATCTACTTCTGTTTTTTTTTCATTTATCCTTTCTCTATTATTTTGTATTTCAGTTTGTCTAAACAAAATAGCTAAGTACTTAATTTTTCTCCAGTCTCTTGGAATGTATGGTGCAATCTGGATTTTAGGTCCCTTACGTACTCTAATATTCCATAGGCATAATCTAATGCCTCAAAGTACATTTTTCAAGTGTAGCATTTGGATTGCATCTCCTTGCCACTTGGATCACTCCCATTGCTGGTCCACGCAAACTCTCTAACACCCTCTGATGTTTAATGTGATCAGGACATTGCCACTCCACTGTTTGCTGAACTGCTGCTTCCTTTCATACCTCATATGTTTCTTCCCCTTGGGGTACAGGTTGCATCCCTGAAAACACCCTTAATCTATGGTAACTTCCCTCATAGTGCCAATGTTCTAATTGTGGGACAAATCTGTCCACTATAGTCTCAAACTGGGTTCCTAGTTTTTCCTCATTTGTGTTTACTGGAGTATTATTATTTTCTACTCCCTTAGCACTATTCTCACTACTCTCTCTTTGGTCTACATTAACATCCCCTGTAGATGCTCCAGTGATTCTATCACCACTCTCTTACTGCAGGCATAATGATACTCCAACGACTCCCAGTATGTCTATCTGCCGTCATCATTGCAAGGATTAAATAGCAATCTAATAAATTTTTAGTCTCTGTCAAAATAGAGCATATTATTCCCAACTCCCCTCTCCATTTATCAACCACTTGGGGTTGTACTACACTAAATAGAGTACATATCTGAGAAATAACATCTGCATCTGAGAATTCTGAGAAGTTTCCCCCTACAGCTATACATTTTCTAGGGTTTTTCCATTTCTGTTGACTCCAAAGGAAAATATATTTCTCTGTTATACTTTCCATACTGACTGATTTTTAGTTTATGCTTGTACAACAGGGGTACTCCTATTTATTGGGATCTCAGCAGTGCCTCCACAATGTAACCCTTTGTTATGTATAATATGGGTATATTATGCACTACTAGACTATTGGTATACTGTGCCTCCACCCAAGTTTAACTTAAATTTTAATTACTTTATTTTACTATGCTGGCTTGGGTTATCTGATTATTTCTCTATTCCCTTTGCTAAATAATTTACTCACACTCCATTTATTAGCATTTTAAATTAATGTGATAGTATTTAATAAAGTAATATAATATCATATGGGTAGTAATATAACAATAGAACATACAGTAATTTGGAAATCACACCTTCCCTCTAATCCTACCCACCAGACCTATACAGTTTCACCTGCATGCAATACAAAAATGACCTTTACCTTTACCTTTGAGGTAGCTACCTGTATTCACCTTTGATTATAATAAAAAAAAAAAAATAATGTAGGTGAATGCCTGGGTTATAATATTTAAATGTCATGCATGACACATCTTCTTAATAAACATACATTACTGTATACCTTTAGGGCTAATATGTAAAATACAATCTTTACTTGGGGCTAAATACACTTTCATATAGGCTCCACAGATGTCCTATTAAAAGTGCACAATTTTCACGATGTTTGTTAACTCTAAGATCCGTATGTCCAGTGAACCTGTTTCTAGCTCAGTCTTTTTTCTCTTATAAACTGGTTGTTGTCTGGTAGGTTTCTGCAATAAATTACTTTACTATCCCAGACAGTACTTTTTATGATTTTGTATCTTTCTGGTTGTAGCAAAATGCTGCTAGATTATCTGGCAGAACTCAGCTTCCAAGGTCTATTTGATACTTTGTTTAGCCAGACTGAGTTTTGTAACTAAAATGTTTCCAAAGTCTTAAAGTCTAGTTGTACTTATGTGTATGGCTTAAGTTTCCAGCAATGAGACTGGAATGATTAAAATGTGAAAGTTCCTTCCAGGCTACTTTGACTAAAATGTCTATTGGTGCCGCAGGTTAGTGTATTAAATATTTCTCACCAGTCCACGTCTTGCTGTACTCCTTGCTATTTCTCTCTTGAACTGCCAAGCTACTGTATGTGCTGCATTGAGTAACACTGACTCTAGCTCTCCCTCAACCTTCTCCTCACCACCTGGTGTCTCAGCTGCTTAGCTCTGTCTATTCTCAGCCTCAGCATACGATGGAGAAGAATGATCTCTGGCCAACCTCTGTCACAGCTCACCCTGTGCAGCTACATTCACTCTCCCTGGCATTAACATCTAAGAGTACTCTGCATACCTGCCTTATGTTTATAGCTGATGAAGGGGCATAAATACTCTCAATGTGCCTAGCTCTTAAGTGTATGGAGGGCAGCGCGATCAGTCGACCTACTGTCCACTCAGTATTTATAGCTCAACATGAGTGGCAGCAAGCGCAACTTGAAAAATGCCATATGACCCCCTAGGCGTGCATCAAAGGTGACCTTCTCAATCCTCTCCCTCTGCTCACTCGTGTTTATAGCTCAGGTGAGTGATAGGAGTGGAGAGACTTCAACAGTGCCACCCACTAATGCGCCTTACATTGGCTATTGCTCAGCGCTGGCTACAGCCCTGGAGCTGTCCTCTGCCAATGTTACAGCTCTATAGTGGCGGGGAAGCACCCAGGCACTGCGCACTGACCGTGGGAACTGCAGTCTGGCAAACGGCACTGAGGAGCCTACTTTTATGTCCCTCTCCAGTTAGGCTCGCACTGACTGGCAGACTCCTACTGGTCGCTCCTCGTCCTTGCTTCCAATCAGCGCGTCCTGACTCCCAACTTCCAGCGGCTCACGGTCAGTGTAGCCGGCGCGAGGGACCCTCTCTTCCCGCCCGGCAAAGTCTGAGAGTAGTGGTAACAGTTGGATTATCTACCTTTGGCAAGGAAAGCAGCCAAGGGACGATCTCTATGTGAGTTTTCGAAGTAAAAAATATTACTTACAGAAAAGATACAAACGCCACACATTATGAGTCGCTATGCGTGCGAATACGCGCATCGAGCACAGCAATATATGGTAGCATATGCATTCACACAGACAAGCCACAAGGATATATTCAACACATATTTCATACCACACATAAATTAAACATGTCAAGCACTAGACATTATAAGGTTTTCAATTATATAATGTAATATAATATATAATATAATTATATTATATATAATATAATATAATTATATTATATAAATTATATAACATCATGTATATGTATTAATGGAACGGAACAAGATAAACATGTCATGCTTGGTGTCAAAATAATCAGAGGAATGAGTATGTTAATTTGATACCTGTGATTCGATTGTAGCACATTGCAATGATTAGTTATGATTAAATGTAGGAATATGAAGTCACTCTTATTGGAACAAAGAACATTCCATTTGAAGCATGTGTGGGCAGAAACCAGAGGCCAAACCCTATGATGTCATCTTCAAAGCTGGACATTGCTTGCATATGAACTGACCAATAACCCATCATGAATGCGCTGGCATTTTAAATAATTATTAGAAATATATTTGACTCTAACAGAGTAGAAAGGCATAGTTCCTCTAATGACACCCAGAGTTTCTAATCTTTTGCATGAGTCCACTCTAAAACTCGAATCAAAAGAACTGCTTGGTAATAACTAGAAATATGAGGAAGTTGCATTCCTCCACTGCGCTTCCACCTCAAAAGGATATCGTGTTTAAATCGGGGAGAGGTACGTCCCCACACAAATTTTCAGATAAGACTCTGGATAGACTGGAACCACAATGGAGGAATGTGAATAGGTAGAGTTTGTAGTTTATATACTGTAAAATCTTTGGGAGAGAATTCATTTTAATACGTTAATCCTGCCAAACCATGACAAACATAAGTGTCTTCATTTCTGATAGTCAAAGCAAGAGTGGTTTAAGGTTTAAAGAGAATAGTTGAGATAGGTCTCGAGAAATTTGAATACCGAAATATTTCAATTTGGTGTTATTCCAAGTAAAGGGAAAAGCATGCTTCAGATTATCGACAGCGTTAGTGGAAGCTGTTAAGTTCATAGCAACTGACTTTGAGTAATTTATCTTAAAATTGGAGAGATCTCCAAATCTCCAAAATTCGGACATGATATTTGGAAGGGATAAAGTGGGTTTTGAAATCAGGGCCAAAAGATCATCTGCGAAAAGAGCAAGTTTATGTTCTTGACCACCTACATGTAACCCCGAAATATTCGGATTCAGTCTAATAGCTGTCACAAGAGCTTCTATACGTAAAACAAATAAAAGGGGTGATAACGGACAGCCTTGTCTTGTACCATTTGATATTTCAAAGGAATCTGATAGTAAACCATTAATCCTTACCTTCGCCGTAGGCGTATCATATAGGGCCAAAATTCTATGAAGACTGGTATGGCCTAGGCCCAGGTGGCATAACACACCAGTCATAAATCCCCAATCAACTCTGTCAAATTCTTTTTCCGCATCTGTAGATTACACAATAGGGGACGCTGGGGACAGTGAGGCATAGTGGATCAAGTTGATGACTTTAGTCGTGTTATTTCTCACCTAGCGACCCAGTACAAAGCCAACCTGATCTCCGTGAATCAATTTAGGCAAGAAAAGTTTATTAACTTGGCGAATAATTTTATATCTATATTCAATAAAGATATTGGTATGCAGCTCGAGCTGATACTAGGGTCTTTACCGTCTTTCAGGATGAGAGCTATGTGGGCTTCCAATGAGTGTTTAGAAACGTGAGATTTGTCAGTTATGGAATTAAATGCATGTGCAAGAAGGAGGGCCAATTTAAATGCTTTATAGTATGCGATGGAGAAGCTATCTGGACCAGGGCTTTTACCTAGGGAGGAGATTCTATGACCTTAATCACTTCCTCAGCCAAAAAGGGCTCATCAAGGTAGTCCAGACATGGACGCGTCATGGACGTGCGTGCACCCTGGACCTGGCGATTAGCGCCCAGACACAGATGGAACCATGATTAGTGTAGCTCAATCTGTATCTGAATCATCTTGCACTCCTGAAAGGTTATATAATTTAGTGTAGTAAGATCAAAAAGCCTCAGCTATCTTCCGTGTTTCGTTGTGTACAGAGCCATGATCATCTTTTTTGGAATGTATAAAGATTGTAGCACACTGTTCACGAAGTGCTTTAGCCAAGAGTTTACCAGGTTTCTTACCCCATTGATAATGACGACTGACATTTACTAAATGATAATTTAATTTTGTCTGAAAGAAGTCTATTAAGGGAGGCTCAAGCCTCTTCCAGTTCAAACATGTTATTTAGGGGAATGGGAGGCTTTATGGGAGGTATCCAATAATTTTGGATGTCTCCAATAATTTTGGATGTCTCCTCTCGATCATTGTCACTGATATATACATCAATAGCTGAGCCTAATTGGCATTTACAGTGAATGTCTTGCAAAAAGGTATCGTTAAAGCACCAAGTCCAAGGCTTCGTTAGTGGATGGGGGAGTGTTAACTAAAGGAAGACAGGTGTGTGGTCAGACCACGTAATAGAACCTATAGAGGTGTCAGATAAGAGATGGAGATGTTGATGACTAAGAAACAATTAGTAAATTTGAAAATATGACTGATGGGCATATAAATAAAACGAGAAGTCTAATTCCGAAGGGTTGAGAAAGTCTCCAAGTGTCAATCAGCTAGTGGTCCAAAAGGGTGCATTTTATCCACCTATATTCCTTCTCAGGTCTTTACAAGGTTTTGTTGGAAGTATCTCGAGAAGGATCTAAAGTCCAATTTAAATCACCCCCCATCACCACTATCCCCTCTAAGATGGGTTCCGCTTTCGACAAAATAGATGAAAGAAAAGTTGTTTCACATTGGGGGCATAAATATTGAGTAAGGAAAAACGCTGAGCGTGAATATTACACTTGACCAGTAGGCCTCTACCCTCCACCAGTTTGTGGGTTGATATATTAGTGATCAGCAAGTGTCTGGCTAGTAATATAGCTACACCTAAAGTTTTCCCAGCCAAATTATTAGCTGTAAAGACATGAGGATAATAATGGCACTTGAGGAAAGGGGCATGTCCTAGTTTAAAGTGAGTTTCTTGGGTGAAAGCTATGTCAACCTTATCATCCTTAAGATTTTTGAGTAATTTAGACCCTTTTCTCAGGGATGTTCAATCCTTTAACATTAAAAGTAGCAGTTTTCAGATTATTTGGACCAGTCATGGCAAACAATACTGTGGAACCTGAGTCAAAAACACAAAAGTGTAGACCAGAGGTTCCCAAACTGTGCGCTGTGGTTCCCTGGGGTGCCTCGGGACACTTGCAGGGGTGCCCTGGGTTGGTGGTCGAGGACCAATTCAAATTATTCATGGTCAATATAATAGGCAAAACCAGTGCTGGTGGCTGACCATCATAAAATATGTGGCCAAACAGAAGCAAATCTTGTCCCTCACCACACAACTGACCCTAAGGATAACATATAAATGCGACCTACTTAATGTAATATTTCTTTCTAAATTTCTCAATAAGAAATTTTTGGCCTACGAGTGCCGTTAGAAAAATTCTGATATTCTAGGGTGCCGTGATTCAAAAAAGTTTGGAAACCATTGGTGTAGACATTAATGGAAAGACGAGACGCTAAACAGTCTCCATCAAGGGAGGAAAGAAAAACGAGAGAAAAAGGAGTGCATACAGGAAGACAAAAGGGGAAGAAATACATAAGGAGAGAGAGTTGAGTTGAGGGTAAGAACAGTAATGGTCTATAGCAGTACACGAATCATAAGAAGATGAAAGAAAATAAAAAGATGAAAATCAAAAATAGAAATTTAGCTGCAATTGGACCAGGAGAGGAAACCTGCCTGCTCCCAGACCAATATTTTCCTAGGTGCAGCATAATGGGAGTAACTAAGGGGGTCGACAACAGAGATAACCCAAACTATAGGGAGTGTATACCAAAACACTTATATGAATAATATCCAATGTGTATGTGAGTATATACCTGGAACCCTGGGACAGTACATGAGACTTAAAGAGCCACATTATAGAGCATTCTGAAAACATGAAGAGTCAATGAGAAAAAACTATGCATCAAAACAGAGAATACAGGTTATAAAGGAAACATTCAAACATAGAGCAGTGACACAGCCGAGTGATTGATAACTATTGGTAGCCTTCCAAGCGGAATGAGCGTTGGCAAGTCCAACATGCATGCTGGACCGAATAGAAGGCAAAAAGTATATTACCAACCAATGAAACAATAAAGTAGTTCAGGTTACTTCAGATGAGGTTGGGTCGAGGGCCGGCTTTGCTTGTCGCCTGGAAGGATGGGCTTTTTTCTAAAGATCCCTCTGAAACATGAGGGAAGGCAGCTCAGGTTTATGGTGGTAAGATTCCCAATCAGCAAGACTATAGATTGCATTCCCAACGAGGAGCAGAAGTTCGGTAAATCTGCTGGTTTATACAGGGTAATCGGTTTACCATTATGAGTGACCTGAAGATAAAATGGAAAACCCCAACAATATTTCAGATTAAGGTTACGCAATGCATCAGTGAGAGGGTTTAAGGCACGTCGCTGCTGTAAAGTGGACCATGCCAGGTCAGGAAACAGTGGAATCTTATCGCCCTGAAAGTCTATGCTGTCAAGTTGCCGAACCTTTCTCAGGATTTCCTTTTTCTGAGTAGTAGTGTAGGTGACATATCACGTCCCTGGGTTTATCAATAGGTAGGCCTCTAGGTCTGAGTCCATGATGAGCTCTGTCAAATCGAATGTCATCATTTGGGTCCAGGTCTAAGATTTCCACAAATATCTCTGACCCTGATATTATTGCGCTTCCACGATTATCCAAATCCTCTATACGTGATTTTAACAAAGCAATTTCAGTGGCTTGGTGAGAGACTACATCTGTAAGTTGAGTAAAGGCATCTACTGTCGCCATTTCGTGATCTTCCATGGCGTCAATCCAGACAACAAGATCACACTTGTTTAGAGAGGAGGCCTGCAAAGGCGTTGTGTCACCCGAGGCCGACATGCCGTCTGAAGATGTGCATAGTGCGGGTGAAGTAGGATGAATATCATCAGGAGGAAGATCATTAGTAGGAATCTTTAGGTACTGTCGCATGTCGGACATAGGGCCACCTGTAGCTTTCAGAATCCCTTCTGGTTTAGTTTTGGATCTTCTGTTCCTCATCATGGGACTGACAGGTATAGAAGAAATCGAACAGTCAAGAATCAAAACAGGCATCACTCAAAAGGCATACAATTTATATGAAAAAAGAAACGGAGCATTGCCGCGAGCCGACCTCCACGTAGCTTTAGGTAGCCAAATGATTCAGTCATGATGGTTGAGGAGAGCACAATTGGTGTTATCTGGATACAGGAAGCAACAGTAAGCCCGGCTCAGAGCACAGTGAGATCCAATAACAATGAATGTAACATAACCGCCAAGGTCAATAAAGGCAAAACAAATAGTTGGCAAAGCTCCTTAAGGAATTATATTGTTGCAAAGGGAGCCAAGGAATATAAAGAAACACAAGAGGGCGCTTGAAAGTAGTCAATGAATGAGTCAATAAAGGGCTGTAGTCCACATCTGTGTATAAAGTCTGTCCCTGTACTGATGGGGGGGACTGATGTGTCCAGAGGAACCAGGGGGCCTTATTAAAGTTGATGGAAATGTCCCCAATGAGTGACCAACCTGCAAGTGTGCGAATCCCCCTTAGTCTAAGAGTCTCCTTGCCAGGTGCAATGTGGGTGCAGGAGCCGGGGTCACAGGGGGCTGTGAAAGAGGGAGCAGCAGCCAGCAGCAGGATCCAAACCGCAGAGTACTACCACAGCAGAACGGAGCCTGGGGAATCAAGACGGCAGACATCCCCGCTGCTCCAGTAGACAGATGACCAGCGGCATCAGTGAGGGCCCCACAGCAGGTGCAGGAGACCAGCCGGACCCCTCCTTGCGGGAACAGCACAAGGTGCAGTGAGAGGACCACTCACCAGAGCACAGGGACCCATGGCTAAGGAGGACGTAGCAGCAGTCGGTCCCAAGATGGTGGGCGTCCATCTAGCCCAGGGAGACGGGATCAGCAGCTTCGGCAGGACCTCACAATGGGCGATAAGGAGCGGCCACTCCAGTGGTAAGTGTGGCAGGCGTCCATCCAGAAACCACTGGGTGACAAGGGGGGTCAAAAAGTCTGACAGGGTCTGCCGATCTGAAGGCAAGGCAGGGCTAAAAATCTAGGCCCCGGCTCGTATGGGGGAGGTAGGCCGCAACTCGCATAGAGGCCTAGAGCCCCTCCCGGCTCAACGAGTGCTACGGTACCTACCACCGGGTATGAAGTGTTAAGCCGCAGGGAGCACAGTTAGGAGGGAGTGGAGCATGGTCAGGGGTCGAAAAGCAATTTATGGTGGTGTGGTAGCAGGAGCTCCAGTGCAGCACGTCTATTTCCAGTGGCTGCCAAGCCACGCCCCTTTCTCCTTTTTCTTACCTCGTGCACCATAGTTCCTTAAAAAAATTAGGGATTTGTGGTTTAGATTCTTCAAAATCTGAACACCACCAAACTTAGAGGATCCGAGAATTTGCGAGTCTCGGCTCAGAAGTTCTCCTCACACTCGGATCCCAAAATGAGGCAAAATATCATGCTCCTGGTGTCGGATCTCTTGTGTTTTGGATTTCCCCGGAGTTAAATCTCACATGTTTTGGATTCTATAGAAGTCTCTCCCTCACGATCGTGGGCGCCATATCACACTGGAGAGCGGAGGGAGAGGGTGTGGGATATGGGCACGGGGCTCGCTCAGTTGTTTATTTAGAAAAAAAATACCATTACCATTTACCAACCACTTATTAGCACACCATCAGGGCGTCCATTGAGTGTTTTCCTGGCTATTATAAGAAAAAATAATTGAAAAAAATCAAAACATTTATTGTTTAAAAAAAATATATATTTTAATTTTTTAAGATTGATGCAGATACTACAGTATATTAATATTAGCTGGGTTGTGTTACTGCTGGGTGCCTGGCTGATACGCAGGGCCAGATTAAACCCTCGGGGGGCACAGGGCACCCAAAACAGGAGGGCCTCCCAGCCCCCCCCCCCCCTACCCCCCGCGCACCGATCACCAGCACCCCCCGGCTGCACGCGCTGCTCACCTGCCCTGGTCACACAGGCAACAGGGTGAGAAGACACCAGGCTGCTGGAGCAGGAGGGATCCACGCTGCCGGGGGAGGAGTGCGGCTGTGCATGCGGCTTCCTCCCACCTCCTCTCGGGCAGCACGGTCGGGCAATCTCCAGCCTCCGCTGTCAGCAGCATCTCTCCTGGCAGCAGCGAAGGCAGGAGATTGATTGACTCAGTCCCCGACCGTGCTGCCTGAGAGGAGGGGGGAGGAAGCATCATGCATAGCCGCACTCCTCCCCCGGCAGCGTAGAACACTCTTGCCCCGGCAACATGAATAATGGCAACAGAGCTCCGGCCGGGGAGGGGGGGACCCTTAAGGCAGGGGGGGGGGGGGCTTAAGACAGGGGGGCCAGGGGTACTGACCCCCTGGGCTCCCCCCTTAATCTTGCTCTGCTTATACGTACCGCCTATCTGACATGTCTAGTAGAAAATTATTATTATTATTATTATTATTATTATTATATTATTAAGATGACCAATTGTTCCTGCTGCTGTAATTAAAATGTAAACAAGTGATGCAGTATATTCCATATTAGCTGGGTCATGTTACTGGGTGTGTGGTACACCCATCATCTGCACCCCAACATCAAAAGTGGTAAAAACATAATTTTTAGCTTTATCATTTAGTGTTACTCCTGTACTGATTTTATAAAATATAACCAACAATGGATCAGTCTATAGAAGAGCAGGAGTAATCCAGTACTTGCACTTCTATAACATCTACTAAGGGTGGTGAAGCATACTTGCCTACTTTTGAAAAAAGCATTTCAGGGAGATGTGACAGCGACACCTATCAGTGCGGACGTGTACTGCTACATCTGAGAGACGCGTCATAAAAATGACTTAAATACAAATGTAAATGAGCCTCAAAGTTAGTAAGATCTACTTGTTAAAGAAAAGACTCTTATATTTTGCAGAATTTGTTTGTGTATTGTGCTGTACAAGAGGTTCCATATACTGTAAGTGGCCACGAGAAACCTCATTTAAAATGCATGTAGCCATTGTGCCTTATACCAAACAGGGAAATGGCACGGATGTTCCCATTTGAGTGTATGTATCTGTGATTTATTTTTTCCCCCCAAGAAAGTAACAGCTGGGCAGTGGGGTTAAGGTGCAATCAGGGAGATTGCTGGACTATTCAGGGAATCAGGGAGATTGCTTCTATTTAAGGGAGTCTCCTGCAGAATGAGGGAGCGTAGGCAAGTATGGGTGAAGGAGAAAGCAGGTGTATGAAAGGGCACCTCAAATCTAAACATTATTAACAATGGTTAAGAAACCATTACCTCTAAATGGGAGAGGGAAATTTACTGTCGAAAAATGTAAAATTGCCAACATACCATACACCACACAGTGGAAAGGCATAGACCACTCTTTTTGAGTGTTGGTCCTGCTACTGCTGTTTCATGCAATAAAAGGCCTATTGAAGAAATTGCAAAAGCCAGGACCAAACATAATCAGGCACCTTCGGTACTTGTCTAGACTAAAAATAAAACTATTAGTCATGATTGTCGATATTTTTCCATTCCCATCTGGTCTCAGCGTGAGCTTTGTGTATGCATGTGTGTGTGTACATATACATGTGTATGATAGCATATACATGTATATGGGATGTGTGCAGGTACAAATTCAATATCAGCATGAGGAATAGTGGGCATATGGCCAGTTATTAGTGGACCATACAACTGGACCTCCTTCATTACAGTTTTGCCAACCACTCTTCTTCCTGGTCCTCTATATTTCTTCTTACCAATTCTCTATTACAACCACACCCTAGGTGGGCGGCGATGTGGACTATATGTCACAAGTGGACGTTTGTTGCTGTGATTTGGGTAGGTGCAACATGAGTCCACATCGCTCCACTCCGTATTTTATTTCAATTTATTTAATTTTATTCCATTATATTAGATTAGATTTTATTTTATGTATGTGATCTCATTGTAGTCATCATTTTTTATTTTTCTACTTCATTTTACTTTACTATTTTTTTCACGCTATTCTGTGTCATCTTTCCTATTGTATATACTATATAATATGCAAATGAAAGGACTATAATTTATTTCAAGTGACAAAAAATATATATGCCATCATATATTCTAGTAAATCAAGTTTCTATATACTGACGAGTGTATTTACAGTATGTGAAATTTTAAATCATTTTCAGATATGGGCTAGTAAGATATTCTTGGTTCAAGCTCCATCTTAACTGTCTATAATATCTAGAAAACATTTTTCTATGGGGTGATATAGTTTATTAAACTGCCATCCTGTCTGCCACTGCTGTGCCGCAATGTTTCATAGGTGTGCTATATTCTTTTAAAGTAACTGACGCGTGTTTGTGCTGCTGCTCTGTCACTTTATTAAGCCAGCCAGCCATTGACCAATATTAGTGAACAATATTGTGAGCTGTGAGGTGGTCAGATTTGACTGAAAATACTGGAAATTAATGTTATTGAGGTAAATAATACAGTAGAAACAAATATCAATGTTCAAGAAATATGAAACCCAAATCCGAACCAAAACACTTGAGGGTGGTTTTGCCAAAACAGAAATACAAAAACAAAACACAAACGGTTGTTTTGGAAAAACCAAAACCCAAGAGTCGGCGCACGTCTTATGTAAAATGAGGACATACTTCCTTGTTATAATAACGCATGTGAAAATTCTGTGCATGCCAAATTTGTTTTCAAGTTGTAACTTATATTAATGAATTCAATGATAAGAAATTACAAGGGATAATATTATACAACACATAACAAACAGTAGCCTACATTTGATGTAAACAGAAATTACCGTACTGCGTGTGGACCTTACCATGCTGAACCATATATATACAGTAAAGGCTTGAAAATTGGTATCCTGAAAAAAATAACAGAAATGTGTTAATTGCAATAAATCTGTAGTTGCTTCAGTATTTTATATATCTATATCTATATATATATATATATATATATATACACACACACACACACACACACACACACACACACACACACACACACACACACACACACATACCTTATATTTATGTATACTGTATATAAATATTATAAGTAGATTTAAACCAGTCTAGTTTGCTTTGAGCTGATTCTGTATGTGTAGTGTTCAATGTCATTGTTTAATATTTGTCAAATAAACTTAAGCAAGATCTTTGAAATTTAAAACAGATACAGCATATCATGGTGCTTTTATCCAATCGCTATTTATAGGTTTTTTTCATTTTTTATTTTATTTTTTTCATTTTTTTGTGTGGTTTTCAAATACAATTGACCAAAGTAAAAAACTACACATTTAATATATGTTTTATCCATCAATCACAGATGCTGATGTAGGCATGTTTATTAATAATTCCTATTTTCCAGCAAACGTATAACCCAGGTTATTGCCGGGACAACCCAAGTTTGGTGGAAAAAGTTCAAAGAAAAATAAAACAGGTTGCGTTACCCAGGAATCCAACCCTGGTAGCTACCAGGGTCAAACCCAGGAATGACCCGGGTAACGCTTGACACGGGTCATCAGACCTGGCTCACTCTAAAAGCCTATCACTGGTGCTTGGAGATGACCCCATCACAGTCAGCAACTACTGTAGGGGATATTTATCAAAGCTTGGAGAAAGAAAAAGTACCATCCAATCAGCTTCTGTCATGTTACAGGCTGTGTTTGAAAAAGGAGTTAGGATCTGATTAGTTGGTACTCTAATCTCTCCAAGCTTTGATAAATCTTTCCCTACATCTTTCAAATGTGCAGTCCTGTGAGCTAAAATTACCTCTTTAATAAGCACAAACCGATCATGAAGTACTCACCAGTGAGACAATGGTGTAAAGGATTATGTCAATAGGTACTAAGGTTGGTGTTGTCCAGTTCTTTACTGGGCGCACATCGGGGCTTTGGCTTCCCAAATTCAAATATGTCAACAACGATTCATAACTGCAGTTTGCCTGGCAGTGACATAAACCTGATAGAAGAGGAAAAAGATTATATATTTTATATACAGTACATATTACTAATATTTATAGATGTCTAATATTTAGACATTTCTACTGTCAAAATATATTTTTTTACAGCAGTACTTTTGTACATTGTAATTTCCGGAATACATACCCTTTACCGGTGGCTGGAATGCCAGCTGTTAAGATATCATCAGCAGCATCCTGACCTCCAGTACGATGACAGCGCTGTGCTCGCCACAGGTTCTATCCTCCCTATATGGGTGTCATGAACACCCACAGAGGAATAAAAGACTGCTACTGCCTGTCGGGATTCCGGTGTTGGCATTGTGACCGCTGGGATCCCGACAGGTGTTCTCGTGATTGCCTCCCGTAATAGTAGTCAGCCAAACATTGAAATAAGGAGATTTATGGTAGACTTAACATTGTTAAATCTCTTTCTGCGAGGTACACTGGTTTCCACAGGGAATAACATCAGGGTGTAGAGTTGGATCTTGATCCGAGGCACCAACAGGCTAAAGCTTTGACTGTTCTCAGTATGCACTGCACCGCCTCCTCTATAGCCCCGCCTTCAGGTACTGGACCTCAGTTTTGTTAACCAGTCCAATGCAGTAGCAGGTAAGAGAGATGGCAGATGTTAGTCACATAAAACCACGTTCTCACGACAGGAGAAGGGATTAGCGGCTAATGCCATACAAACCCAAAGAAGCTAAGTTTGTCAGGAAGGGCGCCCTGTGGAAACCAGTGTACTTCGCAGAAAGAGATTTAATGATGGTAAGTCTACCATAAATCTCCTTTTCTGCAGCAGTGTACACTGGTATTCCACAGGGAATAACATTGGGATGTCCTAAAGCAGTTCCTCCTGGGAGGAGACGCACTGTAGCAGGTACAAGAACCCGGCATGATGATTTATGTATGCCACCGTCGTGGCATTGTCTGATTGTACTTGAACAGGCCTGTTCTGTACCAGAGGCAAGGCTAGTGTTAATGCACTGAACACAGCTCGCAATTCCAGAATGTTTATCGGAAGGAGAGATTCCTCCCTAGTCCACAGACCCTGGAGAGAGTGTTGCTCCAACACCATGCCCCAACCTCACAGACTGGCGTCCATCATCAGAAGGACCCAGTTGGTGATCCAGAAGGGACGGCCCCTGCTCAACTGTTGGTCCTGTAGTCACCAGCTCAGTGACGGATGAACCTCCGGAGTCAAGGAGATAATTTGAGATCTGATCCGGTGAGGCAGGCTGTCCCACTTGGAAAGCATTAACCTCTGAAGAGGGCGGGAATGAAAGTTAGCATACTCTACCATGTCGAAAGCCGACACCATGAGGCCTAGTTCTTGCATCACCGAGTGTATCGACACTCTCGGGCGAGAGAGGAAGTGTCTGATCCTGTCCTGAAGTTTCAGGACTTTCTCCAGAGACAAAACCAACCTTTGGCTGTGTGTATCCAACAGTGCCCCTAGGTGCATTATGCTCCAAGCAGGGACCAGCGAGGACTCTTTCCAGTTGATAAGCCACCCGTGGGCTTGTAGGAATTAGACCATCAGTTACAGATGACTGAGGAGAACATCTTGGGAGTTCGCCAGGATCAGCAAGTTGTCCAGATATTGCAGGATCTTGATTCCCTGACGGCGGAGAAGAGCCGTCATAATGGGCATGACCTTGGTGAAGATCCAAGGGGCCATGGCCAATCCAAATGGCAGAGCCTAGAACTGAAAATATAGGTTGCCAATAGCAAACTGCAGATATTGCTGATGTGAAATGGCAATAGGTATATGCAGGTAAGCATCCTGTATGTCCAGAGATACCATGTAGTCCTCGGGTTCCATAGCCAGTACAATAAAGCGCAGAGTTTCCATATGGAATTTGGACACTTTCACAAATTTGTTCTATGATTTGAGGTTGAGTATCGTCTGGAAGGACCCATTTGGCTTCGGAACTAGAAGCAAGGTCGAATAGTATCCCCTGCCTATCTGGGACAGAGGAACTGGCACTACCACTCCTGTGTCCAGGAGGGATTGCACAACCAAGTGTAGAGCTTGCGCTTTTAATGGATCCAAAGGGATAACCGTAGAGCAGAACTGGCGAGGGGACACTTCTTGAAAGAAAGTGCATACCCGTGAGAGACAACTTCCCGCACCCAGGCGTCCGAAGTGATCTTTAACCTGACCTGGGTGAACTGCAGAAGTTGGTCTCCCACCCTGGGGTCCCCGTCATGCAGCAGGCTTGTCTTGTTTGGAAGCCGTTTGACGGGCGGCCCAGGATTGTTTAGGTTTGGACTTAGAGGTTTTGGAAGCACAAGCCTGTCTCGGGTACGTCTGACCTTCTGCTTTCCCTGGAGGTTGAAAGGAATGAAAAGTGGTACTCTAAGCCTTCGGAGCACATGGATTAGTATTTGGGAGAAATGCAGTCTTAGCAGACGCTAAATCAGTCACAATCTTGTTCAGATCCTCCCCAAAAAGGATGTCTCCCTTAAAAGGTAGCACCTCCAAGGTCTTTTTAGAGTCCAGGTCCACCTTTCAGGATCTTAACCACATAATACGACGAGCCAGGACATACGTAGTAGATGCCTTGGCCGCCATAACACCTTCATCAGAGGTCACCTCCTGAATATAGTGTGAGGCTGTGGTAATATACGACAGGTATTGTCTGGCAGTGTCAGAAAAATCCTGAGGCAGCTCATCCTCAATTGCCTGAACCCATGCTTCAGTTCCTTTCGCAGCCCAGAAGGCTGTCATAGTTGGTCTATGTACAGCAGCTGTAAGGGAGTAAATAATAGACTTCAGGCATCCCTCCACACGCTTATCCGTCGGTTCCTTCAGTGAGGTGACAGTGGTGACAGGCAGAGTAGATGACACCACAAAACGGGCGACATGAGAGTCCACCGGCGGTGGAGTTTCCCACTTGTTACTCAACTCCGCAGGGATAGGATAATGAGCTAGCATCTCTTTAGACAGGGAAAATTTCTTTCCAGGGGACGCCCAGGCTTCCTGACGTATGTCAATTAAGACTACTTTAGTAACCTTCTGACGTTTGAATTTATCAGGTTTCTTCATCCACCATTTGGAGAATCAGCTTAATAGCCTCCAATAAGTCAGGAACATCAACCTGTGTTGTAGATTCCTCATCAGAAACGACTGTATCAGTGTCTGACGGATCAGTATATTCCCCATCTTCACCAGAAGAATTATCCGAAATATTAGTGAATTGTTGAAGAAGAAATGGCCCGCTTAGCTGACCCCTTGGCTCCCGAGGGGTGAGGGGTAGGTTTCTGAGCAATCAAAGATAGACATAATTTTTGCACTTGGTAGATAGCGAATCCGCCCATGGCGGGTACACCACAGGGACAATATGCAGCTGCAATGGCACAGGAGGTCCCACAGGGGGCGTAAGACACGTTACCAGCGTGGTCAGCATATTTGAAAATAATGCCCATTGTGGTTCCTGATTGGCCACAGGTGCTGTGGACTGGCTGGGAGATGTATGGAACCCAGTGCCTGAACCAACAGCTAAAACTGCCCCTTCAGGTAAATCCGTGGAGCCAGCACTGCATGATGCAGGAGCGTCCGTGGATTTCCTGCCCTGCATGGCAGACATTTTAGGGAACGTAGCCTTAGAGCGTGACAGTACAATATAGCCAGACAAATACTATACCTGCAAATAACCCCCTGTTAGGTGCCGCGGTCCGCGGCGCCGCTCGGTCTGCTTCCGAGTGACACTCACAGCCGCCGCACCTTCCTCACTGCCTGCCCGGCGCCTAGCAACGCCAGGACGCCATGCGTACTGTAGCCGCCGGGTCCCTGGCAATGCTAGGACGCCGGGCGTCCTCAGCCGCTGGGTCCATAGCAACGGGGACACCATTGGCGGACCGCGTTCCCCGTTGCCAGATAGGATTGATTAGTTGCTCGTGCAGCAGGGCAGCTGCACGGCAACTAGTAATTAGGGTCTGGGGGCTGGTCTTGCTGGCCCTCCTGTCATTGGCCAGCAGGGTCTTTTTATGGGAGCCAGCACACTGCAGCCTCGTCGGTGATAGCTTTCTGTATGCTGTTCCTGCCTTGCAACGTCTGTTCCTGGTCAGCTGTATCTGGTCGATCCTGCTCCCTGTGCTCCTGAGTTCTGGAGTTCTGAAGCCGGTCCTGGGAATCCTTCCTGTCCACGTGAACCTGTTGCTGTCATCTGGGGGTTCTCGCTTGTTGGGGCCCCTAGCTTTCTGTTTGCTTTAGTTAGAGGTCCCCTTGTTATTATCCTGTCTCGGTTCACGCCTTGTCTCACTCTAAGACCTGGGGGCATCGGAGTTGGGCAGACCTAATCCGCCCTTCAAACGCGGCTGCCGTGGGCCCAAGAAACCATAGTCACTCAGGCGTGAACTGACCACACGGGTAAAACAATGGAGGTAGGGTGCTAGGGGCTATTCCCGTACCACCCCTTATTTCAGCGTCACGTCCTGGTGCTCTGGACTCACTACGCAACATCTCTCTAGTTCTGAGCATCAGGAACGTAACACCCCCTGTGTTATGTGACAGATTACAGATAAACAATAAAACTGCTCTGAACTAGTAAAGCTAAATATAGATATCTATTTATAGAGGTATAACAATGCACAGTAGATACTGGATGTATATCACAGAATACTTGTACTAAATATTCAGATATCAGTACACTTGTTCTTAACTAAAACTGTCTAAAATAACATGTACAATACTTAAGTGTCTGTAAATGCACAGCGCTGATGAGATAGGCGGCTCTACAGAGGAGACAGAACCCTGTAGTCCTGGAGATCAGCCGAGCTAGTAGTGAAGATGACAAAATCTCTGTCAGGGAGTGAGGGAGAGAGAAATGCAGCTCCAGGGCGGAAACACCAGCAGTAGATAGCGCACGGATCTGGGGGAGGGGCTACAGGTCAGCGCCTTATCCCCTATGCTGGTCCTCACCACCGGGTACTGTGGAGCCTATGTGAAAATGGATGTTAGTAAATGCGACCTGGTGGATATAGTGGGGTCCAGAGCCGGATTAATGCTTCCGGGGTACCTAAAACAAGGGGGCCTTAAGGTCTAAAATTAAAATCATAACACACACACACACACACACACACACACACACACACACACACACACATATATGTTCCGATCAGCTGGCACTCCCAATCACAGATCCATCTGCCACAGTGCCTTCCCTGCTTCTAAGGAATTAAACTCCTTGTTTGAAAAATACTGGGAAAGCCCAGAGAAAAAATTCCAGATCTCTAAAAGAATTCTCATTGCTTTCCCTTTCTCTGAGGAGGACAGAAAGAAGTGGAAAAACGCACCTATAGTGGATGCTTCTGTATGTAGTTTGTCAAAAAAGGTTGTTTTACCTGTCCCTGGCTCAACCTCCTTGAAAGATCCAGCTGACTGCAAGATTGAGTCTACCAGTGCCGTAACTAGACATTTTAGCGCTGTGTGCAAGAAACAGCATCGCGCCCCCCCCGCCAGGTTTTGAAATTAAATTTACCTCCCCCCCCCCCGCCCCATCAATCACACGCCGCTAGTTACGGGCATCAAAAAATTGGGGTGTGGCTTCATGGAGCATCCATTAGTCACATAACTCCGCATGGTAGTGCCCGTTACTCACACTACGCCGCACAGTATCGTCTGTTACTCACATCACTCTGCACGGTAGCGCCCATTAGTCAAATTACACCACACAGTAGCGTTCATTAGTCACGTTACGCAGAGTGGTGGCATCCATTAGTCGCAATACACAGTGCGATAGCTTCGGTCAATCACATTACACAGCGCTGTAACGTCTGTCAGTCACATTACACAGCACGGTAGCGTCCGTCGTCCACATTACACACCGCGGTAGCGTCCATCGTCCACATTACACAGCACGGTAGCATCCGTCGGCCACATTACACAGCATGGTAGTGTCCGTCGGCCACATTACACAGCACGGCAGCATCCGAGTCACAGACAGTATTACTCCATATATATATATATATATATAAATAAAGAGATATATATATATATATATTTATATATATATCTATATATCTATATATCTAAATATATATATATATTCACAGACGGCGGCACTCGTAAATTATCAAGCAAAGACAGGGATGTGCTTCAACGTTTCGAGGACTTTATTTCCTCGTCATCAGGATAAATAAACAAACACAAAACTCACGTTTATATCCCCTCACCGCACCACGTGAATCACGGCTGGATCCGGAAGACCGAGGACGGCGCCCACATGTGACGTCATCATTCGTTCCCCGTCACCATAACAACCGACCAACAAACTTCTGTGACAAATAAAACGGCATAATGAGGGAACGAGTCACCATAAGGAGTATTCAGACAGATACATAGAGTAGTTCTAATACGTCTTATGTTATAAATATAATTGTTATAGTCCATTGTTGATCTAGATCCGATCACACAAAAAATAGTACATTATATGGTATTCATTAAAACTCACATAAACCCGGCAGATAACCCAGATGAACTTAATCTAGCACCATGATAACACATATCTAAATAACAATATATGCAAGCCGCACATATCCCATATTATACATTGCATTATAGCATACAGATCCGCAATCATAAGAACTTTTACTCTCATAGAAAGCAGTGGAGCCCAAGGGTTTCATTGAGACCCTTAGGGGACAAGGTGTTTAATCTGTGAATCCACCTAGATTCACAGCGCAAAAGTGCAAGAGATCTATCCCCCCCTCTGCATCTGGGAGGCACGTGATCTATAATCATATACCTCAGAGCTGATAGATTATGACCAGCTCTCACAAAGTGTCTTGCAATAGGTTGATCGCTATGGCCCTTCTCCAGAGCAGTCCTGATCGATAGTCTGTGTGTAGCCATACGTTCACGTAGGGTTCTATCTGTCTTTCCTACGTAACTAAGGCCACAGGGACAGGTGATCATGTATACAACGAATTTCGTCGTACATGTCACCCGATGCCTAATAAAAAACTTTTTACCGCTATATGGATGTCTAAAGCTGTCCCCTGCCACCATATAGCTACAGGTGGTGCAGCTCAGACATTTATAGCAGCCGTTCTTTCTTGACAAAAAATGGGACTCGGGGGTTTCTATTTTAGTAATGTCAGTCTTGACTACCCAGTCACGTATATTCCTCCCCCTGGTATAACATGGCATCACTGTCTTACCCATTAGATTCAAATTTTTGTCAGTACTGACTATAGGCCAGAGTTTTTTTGTAATGGTTCTAATCTGATTGCTCTTATCATTATAGTGGTTAACCCACGCAATGCGATTAGTGTTATCATTTCTTTGTCTGGTGACCAGAAGTTGCTCACGGGGAATTGATAATGCTCTGGCTTTTGCTTGCTGTAGCATCAGCTCATCATAACCCCTAGTTTTAAATTTAATTATCATTTGATCGATGTTATCAATAGCTAGCTCATCGTCACTACAAATCCGCCTAGCACGGAGGAATTGAGAGTATGGTAACCCATACTTCAGAGGCTTAGGGTGGAAACTTGATGCATGTAACAGGGTGTTTCGGTCTGTTTGTTTACTGAATAAATTCGTGGAAATTTTACCATCATTCAATTCTATCAGCACATCAAGAAAATGTACCGACTTACAATCAATAGAATAAGTGAATTTAATGGGACTATCGGATGTATTATGACTAGATATAAGCGACACAAATGATTCCTCCGATCCCGTCCAAATAAGGAATATGTCGTCTATATATCTAGCATAAAATAAAACATTATTCCCAACTAATGTTCTATTGAAGAAAATATCACGTTCTGCGCTAAACATAAACGCGTTGGCGTACGATGGGGCCACATTGGACCCCATCGCACACCCAGATGTCTGCAGGTAATACTTCCCATCATGAAGGAAATAATTTTTAGTCAATACTAGTTCCAACAGTTCTAAAACAAAATCAATATTAGGACCAGTATATAATGGATTTGAAACAATTAACTCCCTTACTGCACGAATACCCTCCGCATTGGGTATAATCGTGTACAAATTTGAGACATCTATACTACACAGTAAACTATTAGCTGGTAAATTGTTTACAGAGTACAATCTTTTCAAAAATGCGGTAGTATCTTGAATATATAAGGGATGTCCCATAATGCACGGCTGCAATAAGCAATCGAGATATACCGAAATTGGATAGAACGCCAACTGGCTAATGGTGATGTTTACAGGTTGTTATTGTATGACCCCACTGATGTTTTTAGCCAGACACTGTTTAGATGTCTGGATAGAGCAGTGGACCAGGGCTACATTACAGCAGAACTTGGCACCATGCTGCGGTGTAAGAAGCCTACTGTTCCACTGCTCTATACGTTACCCAAGATACATAAGGGACTTGATGATCCACCTGGCAGGCCCATTATCTCTGCCAGGGGGTCATTATTCCAACCAATTTCGGTATATCTCGATTGCTTATTGCAGCCGTGCATTATGGGACATCCCTTATATATTCAAGATACTACCGCATTTTTGAAAAGATTGTACTCTGTAAACAATTTACCAGCTAATAGTTTACTGTGTAGTATAGATGTCTCAAATTTGTACACGATTATACCCAATGCGGAGGGTATTCGTGCAGTAAGGGAGTTAATTGTTTCAAATCCATTATATACTGGTCCTAATATTGATTTTGTTTTAGAACTGTTGGAACTAGTATTGACTAAAAATTATTTCCTTCATGATGGGAAGTATTACCTGCAGACATCTGGGTGTGCGATGGGGTCCAATGTGGCCCCATCGTACGCCAACGCGTTTATGTTTAGCGCAGAACGTGATATTTTCTTCAATAGAACATTAGTTGGGAATAATGTTTTATTTTATGCTAGATATATAGACGACATATTCCTTATTTGGACAGGGATCGGAGGAATCATTTGTGTCGCTTATATCTAGTCATAATACATCCGATAGTCCCATTAAATTCACTTATTCTATTGATTGTAAGTCGGTACATTTTCTTGATGTGCTGATAGAATTGAATGATGGTAAAATTTCCACGAATTTATTCAGTAAACAAACAGACCGAAACACCCTGTTACATGCATCAAGTTTCCACCCTAAGCCTCTGAAGTATGGGTTACCATACTCTCAATTCCTCCGTGCTAGGCGGATTTGTAGTGACGATGAGCTAGCTATTGATAACATCGATCAAATGATAATTAAATTTAAAACTAGGGGTTATGATGAGCTGATGCTACAGCAAGCAAAAGCCAGAGCATTATCAATTCCCCGTGAGCAACTTCTGGTCACCAGACAAAGAAATGATAACACTAATCGCATTGCGTGGGTTAACCACTATAATGATAAGAGCAATCAGATTAGAACCATTACAAAAAAACTCTGGCCTATAGTCAGTACTGACAAAAATTTGAATCTAATGGGTAAGACAGTGATGCCATGTTATACCAGGGGGAGGAATATACGTGACTGGGTAGTCAAGACTGACATTACTAAAATAGAAACCCCCGAGTCCCATTTTTTGTCAAGAAAGAACGGCTGCTATAAATGTCTGAGCTGCACCACCTGTAGCTATATGGTGGCAGGGGACAGCTTTAGACATCCATATAGCGGTAAAAAGTTTTTTATTAGGCATCGGGTGACATGTACGACGAAATTCGTTGTATACATGATCACCTGTCCCTGTGGCCTTAGTTACGTAGGAAAGACAGATAGAACCCTACGTGAACGTATGGCTACACACAGACTATCGATCAGGACTGCTCTGGAGAAGGGCCATAGCGATCAACCTATTGCAAGACACTTTGTGAGAGCTGGTCATAATCTATCAGCTCTGAGGTATATGATTATAGATCACGTGCCTCCCAGATGCAGAGGGGGGGATAGATCTCTTGCACTTTTGCGCTGTGAATCTAGGTGGATTCACAGATTAAACACCTTGTCCCCTAAGGGTCTCAATGAAACCCTTGGGCTCCACTGCTTTCTATGAGAGTAAAAGTTCTTATGATTGCGGATCTGTATGCTATAATGCAATGTATAATATGGGATATGTGCGGCTTGCATATATTGTTATTTAGATATGTGTTATCATGGTGCTAGATTAAGTTCATCTGGGTTATCTGCCGGGTTTATGTGAGTTTTAATGAATACCATATAATGTACTATTTTTTGTGTGATCGGATCTAGATCAACAATGGACTATAACAATTATATTTATAACATAAGACGTATTAGAACTACTCTATGTATCTGTCTGAATACTCCTTATGGTGACTCGTTCCCTCATTATGCCGTTTTATTTGTCACAGAAGTTTGTTGGTCGGTTGTTATGGTGACAGGGAACGAATGATGACGTCACATGTGGGCGCCGTCCTCGGTCTTCCGGATCCAGCCGTGATTCACGTGGTGCGGTGAGGGGATATAAACGTGAGTTTTGTGTTTGTTTATTTATCCTGATGACGAGGAAATAAAGTCCTCGAAACGTTGAAGCACATCCCTGTCTTTGCTTGATAATTTACGAGTGCCGCCGTCTGTGAATATATGTTTGGAGTACCCTGCATGCGGGACCCCTACGGAAGGCACCGGACCATTGTAATCTCTGACTGTGTGTGCTGCCTATCTGGACGCTTAAATATATATATAGATATATATCTATATATATAGATATATCTATCTATCTATCTATCTATCTATCTATCTATATATATATATATATATATATATATATAGTAGAGAGCTCCAAGGGATTTGGAAGGTGCACTCGCACAGATAAAGGAATATAAGATACTTCTTCTTAAAATCACCAAAGCTTTTATTGTCGACGTTTCGGTCTGATGACAGGCCTTTTTCAAGACAGGTGATGTATCATCCTCATCAGTTCATCATCAAAGACAACAGATATATAATCTGCAAAAACACAGTAATATACAGTCACAAGCAATATGCCTCACCGGCCCCTGTGGGCGCCCAATAGTGACAATGAAGGACCCGTCACCAAAAAAACACCTATTAGGAATGTGCCTAGAGGATATAGACATCCTATTCTAATTACCTGGGATACATAAAGGAGTCCACACCGGGCATCTCCTATGTCAGAACAAGCGAGTGTATTCAATACTAAAACTCATACAATGCAGAGACATCCATCCATCTACCAAATGAATAAATAAAGGTTATCACAGATCTTTACACTCTTATCTATAAGTGCACATCACATCCAAAGTAATATTACTAGACAGCCTCATACCTCATCGGAGTAGCCATAGAGAAACATGCAGCAGTGATGCAGGTGGCATAGGCATAAATGGATCCAACCTACCAACACCAAAAAGGACAATATCCTCACTAAATGTTAATATATCCCAAACAGTTACATCATCATAGAGCCAATGATATAGAATAGAACAACAATACTCACTTCAGCCAAGGGACTCCACAGGCATTGCTGCATGCTGTCCCCATAGGCAAGTGAGCTATTTAAACCGTTCTGGCCGGAAGTGACGTCCGTTCCGGAAGTCACCCGTGTGTTACACAGTGATTTCATAATAAGACACTAACCGCTGTACAAAAATGCCCCAAAACATACTATGAGTCGAGTGTCCCACCTGCGGACCCAGCGACTCAGTCATTCAGTCCGCAGCGCTGGCTGTCCGCCAGACGCCGTCTCTCATGGTGTGGCACTGCCGGAAACGCGTCATCATGCGTTCCAGCAGTGACTTCCGTGCGTGTCACATAGCCGGAAGAGTGCGCTCGAGTGTCAATCCCCTCGGTAGCCGCAGAGAGACAATACCACCACATTCCATCACGAAATCATAAGTACCCAATCACTCAGTACTATAATGGTCATACCTCCCTAATAGTCAGCAACCGGATGTGAACGGGAAAACAATTATTCCCTGTTATTTATTTATTTATTTATTACCAGTTATTTATATAGCGCACACATATTCCGCAGCGCTTTACAGAGAATATTTGGCCATTCACATCAGTCCCTGCCCCAGTGGAGCTTACAATCTATGGCCCTCATTCCGAGTTGATCGGTCGGTATTTTTCATCGCATCGCAATGAAAATCCGCTTAGTACGCATGCGCAATATTCGCACTGCGACTGCGCCAAGTAATTTAACAATGAAGATAGTATTTTTACTCACGGCTTTTTCATCGCTCCGGCGATCGTAATGTGATTGACAGGAAATGGGTGTTACTGGGCGGAAACACGGCGTTTTATGGGCGTGTGGATGAAAACGCTACCGTTTCCGGAAAAAACGCAGGAGTGGCTGGAGAAACGGAGGAGTGTCTGGGCGAACGCTGGGTGTGTTTGTGACGTCAAACCAGGAACGACAAGCACTGAACTGATCGCACAGGCAGAGTAAGTCTGAAGCTACTCTGAAACTGCTAAGTAGTTTGTAATCGCAATATTGCGAATACATCGGTCGCAATTTTAAGAAGCTAAGATACACTCCTAGTAGGCGTAGGCTTAGCGTGTGTAACTCTGCTAAATTCGCCTTGCGACCGATCAACTCGGAATGAGGGCCTATATTTCATATCACATGTACACACAGACACATTCACACTAGGGTCAATTTTTGTTGGAAGCCAATTAACCTACCGGTATATTTTTGGATTGTGGGAGGAAACCGGAGTACCCGGAGGAAACCCACGCAAGTACAGGGAGAATATACAAACTCCGCACAGTTAGAGCCATGGTGGGAATCGAACCCATGACCTCAGTGCTGTGAGGCAGTAATGCTAACCATTACACCATCCGTTATCAGTTATCAGGTAACTAGGGCACTACAGCCCTGCATCCCAGTGCAGGGATGAAATATTAAATGACAACGTACCCAACTAGCAAAATACCCATCCTCTATAATAAAAGTAGAATACATGGATGGAAATTCATATCCCTACTAGGCACTATCTACATATGCTCATTATGCAACTATTGTTAACTCCCACAGAAAAACAATTCAAATGCTTAAAATACATAATTTAACTCCAAACCTACATGGGCAAAGCTTGTTAAAAAGGTATTTGTATGTCACTTTAGAAAGTGATGTCATACATCCAACCCACTGTGCCTATATCAGCACGTATATGCTCGTGCTTACTATACATATTATGATAGATAACAACTTAAAGGGTCCTAATGTCTATCAGCAGCCCAAGAGGCCGGTGAGTCATTCACATAACAATGATCATACAGTCAAATCAAACAAGTGAAGCCAAACTATACAATAAGATGAAAACGAAGCCTGAATTGACATATGGGCCTCAATCTAAGAGGAAGCTCATCTGTCAAGCGGCTAATCTACTGTATACCTCATAAGAGCCCAACCACATTGTCGGTCATATAGCTGCTACAGAAAAGGATGTAGTGAATTTGCTTCATTGAGGCCCCTGGGGGCTACAGTATCCAACGTATATATCCAATAACACTCCCGTTGTTTAAGGGCCAAAGATCGATCCCCTCCAATTGGATTTGGGGGAATCCAATCAATCATTTTACATTTGAGGCTCGCCACTTGGTGCCTAGCATCCAAAAAATGGCGAGCAACTGGCTTATCAGTCTTACCCATAAGTATGGCCGTGTGTATGGAAGACCTGTGGTTGGCCATTCGATCACGGAACATACGCGTAGTGAGGCCAACATAATACAGCCCGCATGGGCACTTCAGTATATATATAATGAAGTCAAGACGACAATGCAAATGGTACTTTAGTCGGATGGTTTTCCCAGTATGCGGGTGGCTAAATGTAGGTCCTGTAATCTAGAGATGAGCGGGTTCGGTTCCTCTGAATCCGAACCCGCCCGAACTTCATGTTTTTTCTCACGGGTCCGAGCGACTCGGATCTTCCCGCCTTGCTCGGTTAACCCGAGCGCGCCCGAACGTCATCATGACGCTGTCGGATTCTCGCGAGGCTCGGATTCTATCGCGAGACTCGGATTCTATATAAGGAGCCGCGCGTCGCCGCCATTTTCACACGTGCATTGAGATTGATAGGGAGAGGACGTGGCTGGCGTCCTCTCCATTTAGATTAGAAGAGAGAGAGTGAGATTGATTTGAGACAGAGACACTTGATTTACTGGAGCTTAGGAGTACTGTAGAGAGTGCAGAGTTTACTAGTGACTGACCACAGTGACCACCAGACAGTGCAGTTTTATTTAATATAATCCGTTCTCTGCCTGAAAAAAACGATACACAGTGACTCAGTCACATACCATATCTGTGTGCACTGCTCAGCCCAGTGTGCTGCATCATCTATGTATATATCTGACTGTGCTCACACAGCTTATAATTGTGGGGGAGACTGGGGAGCAGTGCCAGTTATAGGTTATAGCAGGAGCCAGGAGTACATATTATTAAAATTAAACAGTGCACACTTTTGCTGCAGGAGTGCCACTGCCAGTGTGACTGACCAGTGACCTGACCACACTGACCACCAGTATAGTTAGTAGTATACTATATTGTGATTGCCTGAAAAAGTTAAACACTCGTCGTGTGACTTGTGTGGTGTTTTTTTTTTATTCTATAAAAAACTCATTCTGCTGTCCAGCAGGTCCGTCATTATATAATATATACCTGTCCGGCTGCAGTAGTGATATATATATATTTTTTATATCATTATTTATCATCCAGTCGCAGCAGACACAGTACGGTAGTTCACGGCTGTAGCTACCTCTGTGTCGGCACTCGGCAGTCCATCCATAATTGTATACCACCTACCCGTGGTTTTTTTTTCTTTCTTCTTTATACATACTACATCTCATTATCATCCAGTCTATATTAGCAGCAGACACAGTACAGTACGGTAGTCCACGGCTGTAGCTACCTCTGTGTCGGCACTCGGCAGTCCGTCCATAATTGTATACCACCTACCCGTGGTTTTTTTTTCTTTCTTCTTTATACATACATACTACATCTCATTATCAACCAGTCTATATTAGCAGCAGACACAGTACAGTACGGTAGTCCACGGCTGTAGCTACCTCTGTGTCGGCACTCGGCAGTCCGTCCATAATTGTATACCACCTACCCGTGGTTTTTTTTTCTTTCTTCTTTATACATACATACTACATCTCATTATCAACCAGTCTATATTAGCAGCAGACACAGTACAGTACGGTAGTCCACGGCTGTAGCTACCTCTGTGTCGGCACTCGGCAGTCCATCCATAATTGTATACCACCTACCCGTGGTTTTTTTCTCTCTCTTCTTTATACATACTACATCTCATTATCATCCAGTCTATATTAGCAGCAGACACAGTACAGTACGGTAGTCCACGGCTGTAGCTACCTCTGTGTCGGCACTCGGCAGTCCGTCCATAATTGTATACCACCTACCCGTGTTTTTTTTTTCTTTCTTCTTTATACATACATACTACATCTCTTTATCAACCAGTCTATATTAGCAGCAGACACAGTACAGTACGGTAGTCCACGGCTGTAGCTACCTCTGTGTCGGCACTCGGCAGTCCATCCATAATTGTATACCACCTATCCGTGGTTTTTTTTTCTTTCTTCTTTATACATACATACTACATCTCTTTATCAACCAGTCTATATTAGCAGCAGACACAGTACAGTAGTCCACGGCTGTAGCTACCTCTGTGTCGGCACTCGGCAGTCCGTCCATAATTGTATACCACCTACCCGTGGTTTTTTTTTCTTTCTTCTTTATACATACATACTACATCTCTTTATTAACCAGTCTATATTAGCAGCAGACACAGTACGGTAGTCCACGGCTGTAGATACCTCTGTGTCGGCACTCGGCAGTCCATCCATAATTGTATACCACCTACCCGTGTTTTTTTTTTCTTTCTTCTTTATACATACTACATCTCATTATCATCCAGTCTATATTAGCAGCAGACACAGTACAGTACGGTAGTCCACGGCTGTAGCTACCTCTGTGTCGGCACTCGGCAGTCCGTCCATAATTGTATACCACCTACCCGTGGTTTTTTTTTCTTTCTTCTTTATACATACATACTACATCTCATTATCAACCAGTCTATATTAGCAGCAGACACAGTACAGTACGGTAGTCCACGGCTGTAGCTACCTCTGTGTCGGCACTCGGCAGTCCATCCATAATTGTATACCACCTACCCGTGGTTTTTTTTTCTTTCTTCTTTATACATACATACTACATCTCTTTATCAACCAGTCTATATTAGCAGCAGACACAGTACAGTACGGTAGTCCACGGCTGTAGCTACCTCTGTGTCGGCACTCGGCAGTCCGTCCATAATTGTATACCACCTACCCGTGGTTTTTTTTTTCTTTCTTCTTTATACATACATACTACATCTCTTTATCAACCAGTCTATATTAGCAGCAGACACAGTACAGTAGTCCACGGCTGTAGCTACCTCTGTGTCGGCACTCGGCAGTCCATCCATAATTGTATACCACCTACCCGTGGTTTTTTTTTCTTTCTTCTTTATACATACATACTACATCTCTTTATCAACCAGTCTATATTAGCAGCAGACACAGTACAGTACGGTAGTCCACGGCTGTAGCTACCTCTGTGTCGGCACTCGGCAGTCCGTCCATAATTGTATACCACCTACCCGTGGTTTTTTTTTCTTTCTTCTTTATACATACATACTACATCTCTTTATCAACCAGTCTATATTAGCAGCAGACACAGTACAGTATGGTAGTCCACGGCTGTAGCTTCCTCTGTGTCGGCACTCGGCAGTCCGTCCATAATTGTATACCACCTACCCGTGTTTTTTTTTTCTTTCTTCTTTATACATACATACTACATCTCTTTATCAACCAGTCTATATTAGCAGCAGACACAGTACAGTACGGTAGTCCACGGCTGTAGCTACCTCTGTGTCGGCACTCGGCAGTCCGTCCATAATTGTATACCACCTACCCGTGGTTTTTTTTTCTTTCTTCTTTATACATAGATACTACATCTCTTTATCAACCAGTCTATATTAGCAGCAGACACAGTACAGTAGTCCACGGCTGTAGCTACCTCTGTGTCGGCACTCGGCAGTCCATCCATAATTGTATACCACCTACCCGTGGTTTTTTTTTCTTTCTTCTTTATACATACATACTACATCTCTTTATCAACCAGTCTATATTAGCAGCAGACACAGTACAGTACGGTAGTCCACGGCTGTAGCTACCTCTGTGTCGGCACTCGGCAGTCCGTCCATAATTGTATACCACCTACCCGTGGTTTTTTTTTCTTTCTTCTTTATACATACATACTACATCTCTTTATCAACCAGTCTATATTAGCAGCAGACACAGTACAGTACGGTAGTCCACGGCTGTAGCTACCTCTGTGTCGGCACTCGGCAGTCCGTCCATAATTGTATACCACCTACCCGTGGTTTTTTTTTCTTTCTTCTTTATACATACATACTACATCTCTTTATCAACCAGTCTATATTAGCAGCAGACACAGTACAGTACGGTAGTCCACGGCTGTAGCTACCTCTGTGTCGGCACTCGGCAGTCCGTCCATAATTGTATACCACCTACCCGTGGTTTTTTTTTCTTTCTTCTTTATACATACATACTACATCTCTTTATCAACCAGTCTATATTAGCAGCAGACACAGTACGGTAGTCCACGGCTGTAGCTACCTCTGTGTCGGCACTCGGCAGTCCGTCCATAATTGTATACTAGTATCCATCCATCTCCATTGTTTACCTGAGGTGCCTTTTAGTTGTGCCTATTAAAATATGGAGAACAAAAATGTTGAGGTTCCAAAATTAGGGAAAGATCAAGATCCACTTCCACCTCGTGCTGAAGCTGCTGCCACTAGTCATGGCCGAGACGATGAAATGCCAGCAACGTCGTCTGCCAAGGCCGATGCCCAATGTCATAGTACAGAGCATGTCAAATCCAAAACACCAAATATCAGTAAAAAAAGGACTCCAAAACCTAAAATAAAATTGTCGGAGGAGAAGCGTAAACTTGCCAATATGCCATTTACCACACGGAGTGGCAAGAAACGGCTGAGGCCCTGGCCTATGTTCATGGCTAGTGGTTCAGCTTCACATGAGGATGGAGGCACTCAGCCTCTCGCTAGAAAAATGAAAAGACTCAAGCTGGCAAAAGCAGTAGCACCGCAAAGAACTGTGCGTTCTTCGAAATCCCAAATCCACAAGGAGAGTCCAATTGTGTCGGTTGCGATGCCTGACCTTCCCAACACTGGACGTGAAGAGCATGCGCCTTCCACCATTTGCACGCCCCCTGCAAGTGCTGGAAGGAGCACCCGCAGTCCAGTTCCTGATAGTCAGATTGAAGATGTCAGTGTTGAAGTACACCAGGATGAGGAGGATATGGGTGTTGCTGGCGCTGGGGAGGAAATTGACCAGGAGGATTCTGATGGTGAGGTGGTTTGTTTAAGTCAGGCACCCGGGGAGACACCTGTTGTCCGTGGGAGGAATATGTCCGTTGACATGCCTGGTGAAAATACCAAAAAAATCAGCTCTTCGGTGTGGAACTATTTCAACAGAAATGCGGACAACAGGTGTCAAGCCGTGTGTTCCCTTTGTCAAGCTGTAATAAGTAGGGGTAAGGACGTTAACCACCTCGGAACATCCTCCCTTATACGTCACCTGCAGCGCATTCATAATAAGTCAGTGACAAGTTCAAAAACTTTGGGTGACAGCGGAAGCAGTCCACTGACCAGTAAATCCCTTCCTCTTGTAACCAAGCTCACGCAAACCACCCCACCAACACCCTCAGTGTCAATTTCCTCCTTCCCCAGGAATGCCAATAGTCCTGCAGGCCATGTCACTGGCAATTCTGACGATTCCTCTCCTGCCTGGGATTCCTCCGATGCATCCTTGCGTGTAACGCCTACTGCTGCTGGCGCTGCTGTTGTTGCTGCTGGGAGTCGATGGTCATCCCAGAGGGGAAGTCGTAAGACCACTTTTACTACTTCCACCAAGCAATTGACTGTCCAACAGTCCTTTGCGAGGAAGATGAAATATCACAGCAGTCATCCTACTGCAAAGCGGATAACTGAGGCCTTGGCATCCTGGGTGGTGAGAAACGTGGTTCCGGTATCCATCATTACTGCAGAGCCAACTAGAGACTTGTTGGAGGTACTGTGTCCCCGGTACCAAATACCATCTAGGTTCCATTTCTCTAGGCAGGCGATACCGAAAATGTACACAGACCTCAGAAAAAGAGTCACCAGTGTCCTAAAAAATGCAGCTGTACCCAATGTCCACTTAACCACGGACATGTGGACAAGTGGAGCAGGGCAGGGTCAGGACTATATGACTGTGACAGCCCACTGGGTAGATGTATGGACTCCCGCCGCAAGAACAGCAGCGGCGGCACCAGTAGCAGCATCTCGCAAACGCCAACTCTTTCCTAGGCAGGCTACGCTTTGTATCACCGGTTTCCAGAATACGCACACAGCTGAAAACCTCTTACGGCAACTGAGGAAGATCATCGCGGAATGGCTTACCCCAATTGGACTCTCCTGTGGATTTGTGGCATCGGACAACGCCAGCAATATTGTGTGTGCATTAAATATGGGCAAATTCCAGCACGTCCCATGTTTTGCACATACCTTGAATTTGGTGGTGCATAATTATTTAAAAAACGACTGGGGCGTGCAAGAGATGCTGTCGGTGGCCAGAAGAATTGCGGGACACTTTCGGCGTACAGGCACCACGTACAGAAGACTGGAGCACCACCAAAATCTACTGAACCTGCCCTGCCATCATCTGAAGCAAGAAGTGGTAACGAGGTGGAATTCAACCCTCTATATGCTTCAGAGGTTGGAGGAGCAGCAAAAGGCCATTCAAGCCTATACAATTGAGCACGATATAGGAGGTGGAATGCACCTGTCTCAAGCGCAGTGGAGAATGATTTCAACGTTGTGCAAGGTTCTGATGCCCTTTGAACTTGCCACACGTGAAGTCAGTTCAGACACTGCCAGCCTGAGTCAGGTCATTCCCCTCATCAGGCTTTTGCAGAAGAAGCTGGAGACATTGAAGGAGGAGCTAACACGGAGCGATTCCGCTAGGCATGTGGGACTTGTGGATGGAGCTCTTAATTCGCTTAACAAGGATTCACGGGTGGTCAATCTGTTGAAATCAGAGCACTACATTTTGGCCACCATGCTCGATCCTAGATTTAAAGCCTACCTTGGATCTCTCTTTCCGGCAGACACAAGTCTGCTGGGGTTGAAAGACCTGCTGGTGAGAAAATTGTCAAGTCAAGCGGAACGCGACCTGTCAACATCTCCTCCTTCACATTCTCCCGCAACTGGGGGTGCGAGGAAAAGGCTCAGAATTCCGAGCCCACCCGCTGGCGGTGATGCAGGGCAGTCTGGAGCGACTGCTGATGCTGACATCTGGTCCGGACTGAAGGACCTGACAACGATTACGGACATGTCGTCTACTGTCACTGCATATGATTCTCTCCCCATTGAAAGAATGGTGGAGGATTATATGAGTGACCGCATCCAAGTAGGCACGTCACACAGTCCGTACTTATACTGGCAGGAAAAAGAGGCAATTTGGAGGCCCTTGCACAAACTGGCTTTATTCTACCTAAGTTGCCCTCCCACAAGTGTGTACTCCGAAAGAGTGTTTAGTGCCGCCGCTCACCTTGTCAGCAATCGGCGTACGAGGTTACATCCAGAAAATGTGGAGAAGATGATGTTCATTAAAATGAATTATAATCAATTCCTCCGCGGAGACATTGACCAGCAGCAATTGCCTCCACAAAGTACACAGGGGGCTGAGATGGTGGATTCCAGTGGGGACGAATTGATAATCTGTGAGGAGGGGGATGTACATGGTGATATATCGGAGGATGATGATGAGGTGGACATCTTGCCTCTGTAGAGCCAGTTTGTGCAAGGAGAGATTAATTGCTTCTTTTTTGGGGGGGGTCCAAACCAACCCGTCATATCAGTCACAGTCGTGTGGCAGACCCTGTCACTGAAATGATGGGTTGGTTAAAGTGTGCATGTCCTGTTTTGTTTATACAACATAAGGGTGGGTGGGAGGGCCCAAGGACAATTCCATCTTGCACCTCTTTTTTCTTTTATTTTTCTTTGCGTCATGTGCTGTTTGGGGAGGGTTTTTTGGAAGGGCCATCCTACGTGACACTGCAGTGCCACTCCTAGATGGGCCCGGTGTTTGTGTCGGCCACTAGGGTCGCTTATCTTACTCACACAGTCAGCTACCTCATTGCGCCTCTTTTTTTCTTTGCGTCATGTGCTGTTTGGGGAGGGTTTTTCGGAAGGGACATCCTGCGTGACACTGCAGTGCCACTCCTAGATGGGCCCGGTGTTTGTGTCGGCCACTAGGGTCGCTTATCTTACTCACACAGTCAGCTACCTCATTGCGCCTCTTTTTTTCTTTGCGTCATGTGCTGTTTGGGGAGGGTTTTTTGGAAGGGACATCCTGCGTGACACTGCAGTGCCACTCCTAGATGGGCCCGGTGTTTGTGTCGGCCACTAGGGTCGCTAATCTTACTCACACAGCTACCTCATTGCGCCTCTTTTTTTCTTTGCGTCATGTGCTGTTTGGGGAGGGTTTTTTGGAAGGGCCATCCTGCGTGACACTGCAGTGCCACTCCTAGATGGGCCCGGTGTTTGTGTCGGCCACTAGGGTCGCTTATCTTACTCACACAGTCAGCTACCTCATTGCGCCTCTTTTTTTCTTTGCGTCATGTGCTGTTTGGGGAGGGTTTTTTGGAAGGGACATCCTGCGTGACACTGCAGTGCCACTCCTAGATGGGCCCGGTGTTTGTGTCGGCCACTAGGGTCGCTAATCTTACTCACACAGCTACCTCATTGCGCCTCTTTTTTTCTTTGCGTCATGTGCTGTTTGGGGAGGGTTTTTTGGAAGGGACATCCTGCGTGACACTGCAGTGCCACTCCTAGATGGGCCCGGTGTTTGTGTCGGCCACTAGGGTCGCTTATCTTACTCACACAGTCAGCTACCTCATTGCGCCTCTTTTTTTCTTTGCGTCATGTGCTGTTTGGGGAGGGTTTTTTGGAAGGGACATCCTGCGTGACACTGCAGTGCCACTCCTAGATGGGCCCGGTGTTTGTGTCGGCCACTAGGGTCGCTAATCTTACTCACACAGCTACCTCATTGCGCCTCTTTTTTTCTTTGCGTCATGTGCTGTTTGGGGAGGTTTTTTTGGAAGGGACATCCTGCGTGACACTGCAGTGCCACTCCTAGATGGGCCCGGTGTTTGTGTCGGCCACTAGGGTCGCTTATCTTACTCACACAGCGACCTCGGTGCAAATTTTAGGACTAAAAATAATATTGTGAGGTGTGAGGTATTCAGAATAGACTGAAAATGAGTGGAAATTATGGTTTTTGAGGTTAATAATACTTTGGGATCAAAATGACCCCCAAATTCTATGATTTAAGCTGTTTTTTAGGGTTTTTTAAAAAAAACACCCGAATCCAAAACACACCCGAATCCGACAAAAAAAATTCGGTGAGGTTTTGCCAAAACGCGGTCGAACCCAAAACACGGCCGCGGAACCGAACCCAAAACCAAAACACAAAACCCGAAAAATTTCAGGCGCTCATCACTACTGTAATCATGGACCGACACGTGGTGCAGCTACCGCATGAAAAACATCCCGGTTTAGACTGCATCAAAGCAGTCCATGGAGTTTTAATGGGATTTTCCTCAGGAAATGATCTAGGTTTCATGAGCAGTTGTTTGAGATTTGCTCCCCTTCTATATGCCATCATAGGTACCCCTGTTTTCGTAAAGGGTAAAGACTCATCTGATTTAATGATCGGCCAGTGGCGGTGTAGCGCCTTTTTCATCTTTGCACTGTTGCCATCAAACTGTGTAGGAAAGATCAAACGATCCTGAATTTTTCTTTTAGGCTTAGTGCCAGTAATCGTCTGTTCAGCTTTATGTCTACACCCCCGTAACAATTTTGGGGAATAACCACGTTCTAAAAAACGTGTGGTGATCTCATTGCATTGATCGTTTCTACGTACAGGATCGGAGTTCAACCTCATTACTCTCAAGTACTGTGAGGTTGGTAAACTCTCTTTTAAAGCTGAGGGGTGGTGACTAGTCGCTAATAATAATTAATTGCGATCCATAGGTTTCCGAAAGAGAGTGTAACTCAACTGTGTACCTGTGTTCATGAGAGTCACATCCAAAAAGTTTATTTCCAAATGAGAGCTGGTTTGTGTAAATTTAATAGGGCTAGGCAATGAGTTCAACTCTTCCACCATCTTGATGAATTCCACCTGCGTCCCTTTCCACAATATAAAGATATTGTCGATAAATCTACGAAAAAAAGTAATAAGATGTCCATATTTCGGAAAAATATATGTACTCTCGTACCATGCCATGAACAAATTAGCATAGGCCGGTGCCAGATTCGACCCCATTGCCGTACCGGCAATCTGCATATAGTAATCCTTCTTGTATATGAAATGATTCTGCGTGAGTACCAACTCAATCAACTCAAGTAAAAACTCTGTAGGGTACTCAACACAGGGAGTACGTTCGAATGCTGTTCTAAGTACATCCAATCCTGCCTGGTGGGGTATAACGGTATACAGTGAACATACATCGAGAGTGGCCAGAAGAGTACCCCTGGTCACCTCGATGTCCGTCACATGTTGTAGGAAATCACCCGTATCCCTAATATAACTGGGGATGGCATGGACCAATGGTTGTAACAGACTGTCCAAGAATATAGCAAGAGGTTGGAGCAGAGACCCCTCAGCGGCTATAATGGGCCGTCCTGGTGGCTGTGTGAGTGTTTTATGGATTTTTGGTAGTAGATATATAATTGGACATTTAGGATGTTCAACACTGCAGAATCGTGCCAAATCGTCAGAGATCCATCTCTGTTCAAGGCCTCTTCTAATAGCGGCATCAACCTTCCGTTTGATCATAGGGACCGGATTAGCTTCAAGTTTGGCATATGTGGTGGTGTCGGAGAGTTGTCTCATGACCTCACGATCATAATCACCCCAGTCCTGCACCACCACAGCGCCACCTTTATCGGCTGGTCTTATTACCAAATGGTTGGCTTTTCTAAGTTGGTTAAGAGCTACGCATTCGGGGGGTGAAAGATTATCATACAATTTGGTAGGTGTATTTTCTTTAGTTTCACACTGCACCAAACATAAAAATGTCTTGATGCTAGGATTTGTGGATGATGGATCAAACTTGGATTTGGCTTTGAATTTAGGACGTTCTGTGCCAGGAGTAGCATCTTTGAAGAACTCGCGTAAACGCATAGTCCTTCCAAATTTAAATTGGTCAACCGTTTGTTTAAAAGGGTTGACCTCACACGTGGGCACAAAGGAGAGCCCTTTAGAAAGGAGTCTCATTTGTGCTTCATCGAGGGTCGTAGTAGACAGATTAAATACCATGTTTAAATCCGTCTCCGACGGCCTCTTCTTCGGCCAGTGCCCACCTCTCCGCGTGTGCGGTCTATGCCGCTTCGAAGTGGACGGCTGTGCAAAGTATAACGATCTGTTTTTTGTTCTAAAAAATTAGATTCGTATTGTGCTTCATTGTACTCTGTATCGGAGGTGGATGCTGAAGAGATATAGTCTCTTGGCACTGGGGCGGTACGTTGTCGTCTATTGGGTAAGTTATTTCTCTCATTAGTATTGTTGCCCAATAGCCACCTGTAAACCGCATGGTTGGTATAATCATTGGCGACAGTTGCCAGTTTTTTTCGCTTAAAGAAAATAAGGTCCTGCTTATATTTGTCAATCTGCGTTTGTAGCCTCTCAGTCCAATTTTGGGACTTGTCTTACAAGAGAATAGCTGTATTTACTTTGACTACAGTCTCAGCATCAACCTGTAATTTTTTAAGTTCCTGCCCAACTTCTTCCACTACTAGAGTAATAAGATCTAAAGAGCACTTGTTTAAAACTCCGTTAGTACTGAGTGATTGGGTACTTATGATTTCGTGATGGAATGTGGTGGTATTGTCTCTCTGCGGCTACCGAGGGGATTGACACTCGAGCGCACTCTTCCGGCTATGTGACACGCACGGAAGTCACTGCTGGAACGCATGATGACGCGTTTCCGGCAGTGCCGCACCATGAGAGACGGCGTCTGGCGGACAGCCAGCGCTGCGGACTGAATGACTGAGTCGCTGGGTCCGCAGGTGGGACACTCGACTCATAGTATGTTTTGGTGCATTTTTGTACAGCGGTTAGTGTCTTATTATGAAATCACTGTGTAACACACGGGTGACTTCCGGAACGGACGTCACTTCCGGCCAGAACGGTTTAAATAGCTCACTTGCCTATGGGGACAGCATGCAGCAATGCCTGTGGAGTCCCTTGGCTGAAGTGAGTATTGTTGTTCTATTCTATATCATTGGCTCTATGATGATGTAACTGTTTGGGATATATTAACATTTAGTGAGGATATTGTCCTTTTTGGTGTTGGTAGGTTGGATCCCTTTATGCCTATGCCACCTGCATCACTGCTGCATGTTTCTCTATGGCTACTCCGATGAGGTATGAGGCTGTCTAGTAATATTACTTTGGATGTGATGTGCACTTATAGATAAGAGTGTAAAGATCTGTGATAACCTTTATTTATTTATTTGGTAGATGGATGTATGCCTCTGCATTGTATGAGTTTTAGTATTGAATACACTCGCTTGTTCTGACATAGGAGATGCCCGGTGTGGACTCCTTTATGTATCCCAGGTAATTAGAATAGGATGTCTATATCCTCTAGGCACATTCCTAATAGGTGTTTTTTTGGTGACGGGTCCTTCATTGTCACTATTGGGCGCCCACAGGGGCCGGTGAGGCATATTGCTTGTGACTGTATATTACTGTGTTTTTGCAGATTATATATCTGTTGTCTTTGATGATGAACTGATGAGGATGATACATCACCTGTCTTGAAAAAGGCCTGTCATCAGACCGAAACGTCGACAATAAAAGCTTTGGTGATTTTAAGAAGAAGTATCTTATATTCCTTTATCTGTGCGAGTGCACCTTCCAAATCCCTTGGAGCTCTCTACTACATGTGTGTGGGCCGATTCGGTCCATTAGGAGCACCCACAATTTGATGAACTCTTTCCGATGAGAGTGCAGGATTATCGCTATATATATATATATATATATATATATATATGTAATACCCTGAAGCTATTGCACCATGGAGATCCCCTTGTGATTTTTTTTTTTGTTTACATTGTGGAACTACAAGTCCCAGAGTAGATTGTGGGCTGAACTTTATGTGACCCTGTCAGCTTGGGACAGGGATTTTGCCGCCAATTCTCTGGTCCTGTCACTTCTTACCCAGCAACATAAAAAGTCTGGGAAACATGTCCCCAGCTGATTGGGTCCCCTGGGTTGTAGGGCAGAGTGACCAGGAGGTAGTCTGTTGCTGGGGCCCCGGGAGCCAGTCATCATAGAGGAGAGGGGAGGTGGAGGAGCACCAGTACCCTTAAAAGAAGCCTCACAGCACAGGAGAGAGAGCCCCTGGAGGAATGGGAATATGTACCTGGGGAAGTGGAGCCATGTAGTGTCCAGAGCCTGAAGACTGGAGTATGCAGCGCTGGGAGGATCGCTGCCAGAGGAGCCCTGGAGGAATGGGAAGATTACCTGGGGAAGGTGTCGCCATGTAGCCCCAGGAGCCGCCTGCCAGTGTGTGAGGACCGTCTGCGCAGAGAAGAATCCGAGGGGAGAACCAGCGACCGGAGCACCAGTGCCAGAAGAATGCCGGAGACCCTGCCTGAGGAGAAGAGCTGGCCGCGTCAGTGCCAGCGGGGATGGAGTGCGGAGAAGAGCCGCCGCTGCTGAGAGACTGGAGCGCTGGGCCGGAGGAACCGCAGCCCGTCCAGCAGAGCAGTGATGACATCCGTCCCCTGGATTCCAAGGAGCGGCAGATGAGAAGCGCGCAGGCACCGCGAAGGACGACCCCGGGAAGAAGACCCCAGCGAGGACCCCTGGCGGCTGGAGTACGGCGAGGACCCGAGAAGACCCCAGCGTAGAGATGACGGCGCGGACCGGAGCCTGCTGCACGGAGAAAAGCGACCTGCGGCTGGAGACCAGTGAGAGGACGGCGCGGACCCGCGGCTGGAGACCAGCGAGAGGACGGCGGGGACCGGAGCAGAAGAGGACATCGCCGGCAGAAGGAATGAAGAAGCGGAGCATCGGAGGTGGCAGAAGCGCCGCAGCAGGTGGTGAGACCCTGATCGCCCTTCCGCTGCCATACTCTGCCCCTGTTGTGCCCTCCGCTGCAAAAACTCTGCTAATAGGGGACATAGTATTTAAAAAAGGGTGTAGACACCCCCAAGATCCCCTGTGTCCGATATTTAACCCCTTCCGCTGCATAAACTCTGCAATTGGGAACATCTTATGTAATAAAAGGGGTGTGCTCCCCTCATGATAGTACCCCCGCAAAGTTTAGATAATTAGGGGTTGCGCTCCCCTCATTTGTATGTGTCCGGCTTAACCCCCTCTGCTGCAAAGACTCTGTAATCTGGGGGCAATATATTGTATTCCAGGGGAAGAGGCTCCCCACTAGTGCTGTGCCCCGCATATTTGTTTTGTAATGTTAATGCATTTGTCCGCTATTAAGGAATGCTGGTACTGATAGTTCTTTTTATGCAAGTTCCGCCCAGCAGTGTGAAAGCTAATGTTAATGCATTTATCTGCTATTAAGGAATGCTGGTACTGATAGTTCTTTTTATGCAAGCTCCGCCCAGCAGTGTGAAAGCTAATGTTAATGCATTTATCTGCTATTAAGGAATGCTGGTACTGATAGTTCTTTTATTGCAAGTTCCGCCAAGCAGTGTGAAAGCTAATGTTAATGCATTTATCTGCTATTAAGGAATGCTGGTACTGATAGTTCTTTTTATGCAAGCTCCGCCCAGCAGTGTGAAAGCTAATGTTAATGCATTTGTCTGCTATTAAGGAATGCTGGTACTGATAGTTCTTTTTATGCAAGCTCCGCCCAGCAGTGTGAAAGCTAATGTTAATGCATTTATCTGCTATTAAGGAATGCTGGTACTGATAGTTCTTTTTTATGCAAGCTCCGCCCAGCAGTGTGAAAGCTAATGTTAATGCATTTATCTGCTATTAAGGAATGCTGGTACTGATAGTTCTTTTTATGCAAGCTCCGCCCAGCAGTATGAAAGCTAATGTTAATGCATTTATCTGCTATTAAGGAATGCTGGTACTGATAGTTCTTTTTATGCAAGCTCCGCCCAGCAGTGTGAAAGCTAATATTAATGCATTTGTCTGCTATTAAGGAATGCTGGTACTGATAGTTCTTTTTATGCAAGCTCCGCCCAGCAGTGTGAAAGCTAATGTTAATGCATTTATCTGCTATTAAGGAATGCTGGTACTGATAGTTATTTTTATGCAAGCTCCGCCCAGCAGTATGAAAGCTAATGTTAATGCATTTATCTGCTATTAAGGAATGCTGGTACTGATAGTTCTTTTTTGTATGCAAGCTCCGCCCAGCAGTGTGAAAGCTAATGTTAATGCATTTATCTGCTATTAAGGAATGCTGGTACTAATAGTTCTTTTATTGCAAGCTCCGCCCAGCAGTGTGAAAGCTAATGTTAATGCATTTATCTGCTATTAAGGAATGCTGGTACTGATAGTTCTTTTTATGCAAGCTCCGCCCAGCAGTGTGAAAGCTAATGTTAATGCATTTGTCTGCTATTAAGGAATGCTGGTACTGATAGTTCTTTTTTATGCAAGCTCCGCCCAGCAGTGTGAAAGCTAATGTTAATGCATTTATCTGCTATTAAGGAATGCTGGTACTGATAGTTCTTTTATTGCAAGTTCCGCCCAGCAGTGTGAAAGCTAATGTTAATGCATTTATCTGCTATTAAGGAATGCTGGTACTGATAGTTCTTTTTATGCAAGCTCCGCCCAGCAGTGTGAAAGCTAATGTTAATGCATTTATCTGCTATTAAGGAATGCTGGTACTGATAGTTCTTTTTTTATGCAAGCTCCGCCCAGCAGTGTGAAAGCTAATGTTAATGCATTTATCTGCTATTAAGGAATGCTGGTACTGATAGTTCTTTTTATGCAAGCTCCGCCCAGCAGTATGAAAGCTAATGTTAATGCATTTATCTGCTATTAAGGAATGCTGGTACTGATAGTTCTTTTTATGCAAGCTCCGCCCAGCAGTGTGAAAGCTAATATTAATGCATTTGTCTGCTATTAAGGAATGCTGGTACTGATAGTTCTTTTTATGCAAGCTCCGCCCAGCAGTGTGAAAGCTAATGTTAATGCATTTATCTGCTATTAAGGAATGCTGGTACTGATAGTTCTTTTTATGCAAGCTCCGCCCAGCAGTATGAAAGCTAATGTTAATGCATTTATCTGCTATTAAGGAATGCTGGTACTGATAGTTCTTTTTTGTATGCAAGCTCCGCCCAGCAGTGTGAAAGCTAATGTTAATGCATTTATCTGCTATTAAGGAATGCTGGTACTAATAGTTCTTTTATTGCAAGCTCCGCCCAGCAGTGTGAAAGCTAATGTTAATGCATTTATCTGCTATTAAGGAATGCTGGTACTGATAGTTCTTTTTATGCAAGCTCCGCCCAGCAGTGTGAAAGCTAATGTTAATGCATTTGTCTGCTATTAAGGAATGCTGGTACTGATAGTTCTTTTTTATGCAAGCTCCGCCCAGCAGTGTGAAAGCTAATGTTAATGCATTTATCTGCTATTAAGGAATGCTGGTACTGATAGTTCTTTTATTGCAAGTTCCGCCCAGCAGTGTGAAAGCTAATGTTAATGCATTTATCTGCTATTAAGGAATGCTGGTACTGATAGTTCTTTTTATGCAAGCTCCGCCCAGCAGTGTGAAAGCTAATGTTAATGCATTTATCTGCTATTAAGGAATGCTGGTACTGATAGTTCTTTTTTTATGCAAGCTCCGCCCAGCAGTGTGAAAGCTAATGTTAATGCATTTATCCGCTACTAAGGAACGCTGGTTACCTGAGACTGTTGTTTACAAGCCATAACCAGCCTGCTTTAATTGTGCACAAGTTACCTGCTTACCTGCTACTTGTATTGATAACGCTGGTTACCTGAGACTGTCGTTTAATAGCCATAACCAGCCTGCTTTAATCGTGCACAAGTTCCTGCTTACCTGCTACCTGTATTGCTGACGCTGGTTACCTGAGACTGTCGTTTAATAGCCATAACCAGCCTGCTTTAATCGTGCACAAGTTCCTGCTTACCTGCTACTTGTATTGCTAACGCTGGTTACCTGAGATTGTCGTTTAATAGCCATAACCAGCCTGCTTTAATCGTGCACAAGTTCCTGCTTACCTGCTACTTGTATTGCTGACGCTGGTTACCTGAGACTGTCGTTTAATAGCCATAACCAGCCTGCTTTAATCGTGCACAAGTTCCTGCTTACCTGCTACCTGTATTGCTGACGCTGGTTACCTGAGACTGTTGTTTAGTAGCCATAACCAGCCTGCTTTAATTGTGCACAAGTTACCTGCTGACCTGCTACTTGTATTGCTAACGCTGGTTACCTGAGACTGTCGTTTAATAGCCATAACCAGCCGGCTTTAATCGTGCACAAGTTCCTGCTTACCTGCTACCTGTATTGCTGACGCTGGTTACCTGAGACTGTTGTTTAGTAGCCATAACCAGCCTGCTTTAATTGTGCACAAGTTCCTGCTTTCCTGCTACCTGTATTGCTAACGCTGGTTACCTGAGACTGTCGTTTAATAGCCATAACCAGCCTGCTTTAATCGTGCACAAGTTCCTGCTTACCTGCTACTTGTATTGCTAACGCTGGTTACCTGAGACTGTCGTTTAATAGCCATAACCAGCCTGCTTTAATCGTGCACAAGTTCCTGCTTACCTGCTACCTGTATTGCTGACGCTGGTTACCTGAGACTGTTGTTTAGTAGCCATAACCAGCCTGCTTTAATTGTGCACAAGTTACCTGCTTACCTGCTACTTGTATTGCTAACGCTGGTTACCTGAGACTGTCGTTTAATAGCCATAACCAGCCTGCTTTAATCGTGCACAAGTTCCTGCTTACCTGCTACCTGTATTGCTGACGCTGGTTACCTGAGACTGTTGTTTAGTAGCCATAACCAGCCTGCTTTAATTGTGCACAAGTTACCTGCTGACCTGCTACTTGTATTGCTAACGCTGGTTACCTGAGACTGTCGTTTAATAGCCATAACCAGCCTGCTTTAATCGTGCACAAGTTCCTGCTTACCTGCTACCTGTATTGCTGACGCTGGTTACCTGAGACTGTTGTTTAGTAGCCATAACCAGCCTGCTTTAATTGTGCACAAGTTACCTGCTTACCTGCTACTTGTATTGCTAACGCTGGTTACCTGAGACTGTCGTTTAATAGCTATAACCAGCCTGCTTTAATCGTGCACAAGTTCCTGCTTACCTGCTACCTGTATTGCTGACGCTGGTTACCTGAGACTATTATTTAGAAGCCATAACCAGCCTGCTTCAATTGTGCACCAGTTACTTGCTTACCTGCTACCTGTATTGCTAACGCTGGTTACTTGAGACTGTTATTTAGAAGCCATAACCAGCCTGCTTCAATTGTGCGCCAGTTTCCTGTTTACCTGCCACTTGTAAATTTTGTTAGGATAATAAAATGGAGTTGGATACTATATTATGTTTGTGTTGTCATTGTGTCTGAGAGGTAAAGCAGGTCTGCCGCTCTGATCACCCGAACCTGACTCACACTAGCACCCCACAATTTAGTTCAAGTTTTCGGCACCGTAAATGTCATGTGTTTGTTTGTGGGTGGACATTACATAAATTTTTGGCGTCACGAACAGGATCAGAGAATCGCAGGCGGGCCTGTGCTCCAGACACAATGACTTGTTTGCCAACAGAGCTGTACCCAGTTCAAGGCTTATGTTAACCGATGTATAGTGTTAAGGTGTATACGTGAGGACACGTATAATTTTAGGGGGGAAGAATGTAATACCCTGAAGCTATTGCACCATGGAGATCCCCTTGTGATTTTTTGTTGTTGTTTACATTGTGGAACTACAAGTCCCAGAGTAGATTGTGGGCTGAACTTTATGTGACCCTGTCAGCTTGGGACAGGGATTTTGCCGCCAATTCTCTGGTCCTGTCACTTCTTACCCAGCAACATAAAAAGTCTGGGAAACATGTCCCCAGCTGATTGGGTCCCCTGGGTTGTAGGGCAGAGTGACCAGGAGGTAGTCTGTTGCTGGGGCCCCGGGAGCCAGTCATCATAGAGGAGAGGGGAGGTGGAGGAGCACCAGTACCCTTAAAAGAAGCCTCACAGCACAGGAGAGAGAGCCCCTGGAGGAATGGGAATATGTACCTGGGGAAGTGGAGCCATGTAGTGTCCAGAGCCTGAAGACTGGAGTATGCAGCGCTGGGAGGATCGCTGCCAGAGGAGCCCTGGAGGAATGGGAAGATTACCTGGGGAAGGTGTCGCCATGTAGCCCCAGGAGCCGCCTGCCAGTGTGTGAGGACCGTCTGCGCAGAGAAGAATCCGAGGGGAGAACCAGCGACCGGAGCACCAGTGCCAGAAGAATGCCGGAGACCCTGCCTGAGGAGAAGAGCTGGCCGCGTCAGTGCCAGCGGGGATGGAGTGCGGAGAAGAGCCGCCGCTGCTGAGAGACTGGAGCGCTGGGCCGGAGGAACCGCAGCCCGTCCAGCAGAGCAGTGATGACATCCGTCCCCTGGATTCCAAGGAGCGGCAGATGAGAAGCGCGCAGGCACCGCGAAGGACGACCCCGGGAAGAAGACCCCAGCGAGGACCCCTGGCGGCTGGAGTACGGCGAGGACCCGAGAAGACCCCAGCGTAGAGATGACGGCGCGGACCGGAGCCTGCTGCACGGAGAAAAGCGACCTGCGGCTGGAGACCAGTGAGAGGACGGCGCGGACCCGCGGCTGGAGACCAGCGAGAGGACGGCGGGGACCGGAGCAGAAGAGGACATCGCCGGCAGAAGGAATGAAGAAGCGGAGCATCGGAGGTGGCAGAAGCGCCGCAGCAGGTGGTGAGACCCTGATCGCCCGTCCGCTGCCATACTCTGCCCCTGTTGTGCCCTCCGCTGCAAAAACTCTGCTAATAGGGGACATAGTATTTAAAAAAGGGTGTAGACACCCCCAAGATCCCCTGTGTCCGATATTTAACCCCTTCCGCTGCATAAACTCTGCAATTGGGAACATCTTATGTAATAAAAGGGGTGTGCTCCCCTCATGATAGTACCCCCGCAAAGTTTAGATAATTAGGGGTTGCGCTCCCCTCATTTGTATGTGCCCGGCTTAACCCCCTCTGCTGCAAAGACTCTGTAATCTGGGGGCAATATATTGTATTCCAGGGGAAGAGGCTCCCCACTAGTGCTGTGCCCCGCATATTTGTTTTGTAATGTTAATGCATTTGTCCGCTATTAAGGAATGCTGGTACTGATAGTTCTTTTTATGCAAGTTCCGCCCAGCAGTGTGAAAGCTAATGTTAATGCATTTATCTGCTATTAAGGAATGCTGGTACTGATAGTTCTTTTTATGCAAGCTCCGCCCAGCAGTGTGAAAGCTAATGTTAATGCATTTATCTGCTATTAAGGAATGCTGGTACTGATAGTTCTTTTTATGCAAGCTCCGCCCAGCAGTGTGAAAGCTAATGTTAATGCATTTATCTGCTATTAAGGAATGCTGGTACTGATAGTTCTTTTATTGCAAGTTCCGCCAAGCAGTGTGAAAGCTAATGTTAATGCATTTATCTGCTATTAAGGAATGCTGGTACTGATAGTTCTTTTTATGCAAGCTCCGCCCAGCAGTGTGAAAGCTAATGTTAATGCATTTGTCTGCTATTAAGGAATGCTGGTACTGATAGTTCTTTTTATGCAAGCTCCGCCCAGCAGTGTGAAAGCTAATGTTAATGCATTTATCTGCTATTAAGGAATGCTGGTACTGATAGTTCTTTTTTATGCAAGCTCCGCCCAGCAGTGTGAAAGCTAATGTTAATGCATTTATCTGCTATTAAGGAATGCTGGTACTGATAGTTCTTTTTATGCAAGCTCCGCCCAGCAGTATGAAAGCTAATGTTAATGCATTTATCTGCTATTAAGGAATGCTGGTACTGAGAGTTCTTTTTATGCAAGCTCCGCCCAGCAGTGTGAAAGCTAATGTTAATGCATTTGTCTGCTATTAAGGAATGCTGGTACTGATAGTTCTTTTTATGCAAGCTCCGCCCAGCAGTGTGAAAGCTAATGTTAATGCATTTATCTGCTATTAAGGAATGCTGGTACTGATAGTTATTTTTATGCAAGCTCCGCCCAGCAGTGTGAAAGCTAATGTTAATGCATTTATCTGCTATTAAGGAATGCTGGTACTGATAGTTCTTTTTATGCAAGCTCCGCCCAGCAGTATGAAAGCTAATGTTAATGCATTTATCTGCTATTAAGGAATGCTGGTACTGATAGTTCTTTTTTTATGCAAGCTCCGCCCAGCAGTGTGAAAGCTAATGTTAATGCATTTATCTGCTATTAAGGAATGCTGGTACTGATAGTTCTTTTATTGCAAGCTCCGCCCAGCAGTGTGAAAGCTAATGTTAATGCATTTATCTGCTATTAAGGAATGCTGGTACTGATAGTTCTTTTTATGCAAGCTCCGCCCAGCAGTGTGAAAGCTAATGTTAATGCATTTGTCTGCTATTAAGGAATGCTGGTACTGATAGTTCTTTTTTATGCAAGCTCCGCCCAGCAGTGTGAAAGCTAATGTTAATGCATTTATCTGCTATTAAGGAATGCTGGTACTGATAGTTCTTTTATTGCAAGTTCCGCCCAGCAGTGTGAAAGCTAATGTTAATGCATTTATCTGCTATTAAGGAATGCTGGTACTGATAGTTCTTTTTATGCAAGCTCCGCCCAGCAGTGTGAAAGCTAATGTTAATGCATTTATCTGCTATTAAGGAATGCTGGTACTGATAGTTCTTTTTTTATGCAAGCTCCGCCCAGCAGTGTGAAAGCTAATGTTAATGCATTTATCCGCTACTAAGGAACGCTGGTTACCTGAGACTGTTGTTTACAAGCCATAACCAGCCTGCTTTAATTGTGCACAAGTTACCTGCTTACCTGCTACTTGTATTGATAACGCTGGTTACCTGAGACTGTCGTTTAATAGCCATAACCAGCCTGCTTTAATCGTGCACAAGTTCCTGCTTACCTGCTACCTGTATTGCTGACGCTGGTTACCTGAGACTGTCGTTTAATAGCCATAACCAGCCTGCTTTAATCGTGCACAAGTTCCTGCTTACCTGCTACTTGTATTGCTAACGCTGGTTACCTGAGATTGTCGTTTAATAGCCATAACCAGCCTGCTTTAATCGTGCACAAGTTCCTGCTTACCTGCTACTTGTATTGCTGACGCTGGTTACCTGAGACTGTCGTTTAATAGCCATAACCAGCCTGCTTTAATCGTGCACAAGTTCCTGCTTACCTGCTACCTGTATTGCTGACGCTGGTTACCTGAGACAGTTGTTTAGTAGCCATAACCAGCCTGCTTTAATTGTGCACAAGTTACCTGCTGACCTGCTACTTGTATTGCTAACGCTGGTTACCTGAGACTGTCGTTTAATAGCCATAACCAGCCGGCTTTAATCGTGCACAAGTTCCTGCTTACCTGCTACCTGTATTGCTGACGCTGGTTACCTGAGACTGTTGTTTAGTAGCCATAACCAGCCTGCTTTAATTGTGCACAAGTTCCTGCTTACCTGCTACCTGTATTGCTAACGCTGGTTACCTGAGACTGTCGTTTAATAGCCATAACCAGCCTGCTTTAATCGTGCACAAGTTCCTGCTTACCTGCTACTTGTATTGCTAACGCTGGTTACCTGAGACTGTCGTTTAATAGCCATAACCAGCCTGCTTTAATCGTGCACAAGTTCCTGCTTACCTGCTACCTGTATTGCTGACGCTGGTTACCTGAGACTGTTGTTTAGTAGCCATAACCAGCCTGCTTTAATTGTGCACAAGTTACCTGCTTACCTGCTACTTGTATTGCTAACGCTGGTTACCTGAGACTGTCGTTTAATAGCCATAACCAGCCTGCTTTAATCGTGCACAAGTTCCTGCTTACCTGCTACCTGTATTGCTGACGCTGGTTACCTGAGACTGTTGTTTAGTAGCCATAACCAGCCTGCTTTAATTGTGCACAAGTTACCTGCTGACCTGCTACTTGTATTGCTAACGCTGGTTACCTGAGACTGTCGTTTAATAGCCATAACCAGCCTGCTTTAATCGTGCACAAGTTCCTGCTTACCTGCTACCTGTATTGCTGACGCTGGTTACCTGAGACTGTTGTTTAGTAGCCATAACCAGCCTGCTTTAATTGTGCACAAGTTACCTGCTTACCTGCTACTTGTATTGCTAACGCTGGTTACCTGAGACTGTCGTTTAATAGCCATAACCAGCCTGCTTTAATCGTGCACAAGTTCCTGCTTACCTGCTACCTGTATTGCTGACGCTGGTTACCTGAGACTATTATTTAGAAGCCATAACCAGCCTGCTTCAATTGTGCACCAGTTACTTGCTTACCTGCTACCTGTATTGCTAACGCTGGTTACTTGAGACTGTTATTTAGAAGCCATAACCAGCCTGCTTCAATTGTGCGCCAGTTTCCTGTTTACCTGCCACTTGTAAATTTTGTTAGGATAATAAAATGGAGTTGGATACTATATTATGTTTGTGTTGTCATTGTGTCTGAGAGGTAAAGCAGGTCTGCCGCTCTGATCACCCGAACCTGACTCACACTAGCACCCCACAATTTAGTTCAAGTTTTCGGCACCGTAAATGTCATGTGTTTGTTTGTGGGTGGACATTACATATATATCTGGTACGTCAGATAAACCAGTCGCACAACATTTTCTTAAAGCAGGACATCAGGTATCAGCACTTATATGCCGCATCGTAGACTGGGTACCGGATCCTGAGAGAGGTGGGTACCGTGCTCTTATTCTGAGGAAATTAGAAGCAAGATGGATTTTTAAATTGGGGACTCTAGCCCCCAATGGGCTTAATGAGAATAACCTATTGGGTATTTTTCTAAGATAAAGGATATTTAGTCCTTGGGGACCAATTCACTATGTAATAGTTTTTTAATGTAGGTGATTTTTTTATGTAGGTGTATTTTTTTGTATATGTGTGTTTTGTCTTTGTTATCTGTGGTCTTGTCATATGATGTACTGTCTTCCGTACCTCACTGGCTCCTACTACCTACATGCTATAGCTTAAATAGTGTTGTTCACTATTTAAAACCTGGCTTATATATGAGGTTTGCCAGGACTGTATCCCGTTAATTTGATCCTTTGCATATAATGGTATTACTTTTGTTGTGTGATCAGTCTCTAGTTTAAGTTCTAACGTTGGTGAACGTGTGCCCTTTATATGATTGCATATCTTCTTGAATTAATAATAAAGAATAAATACTGTTTATTGTGAATGAGCGTTCGGGTGGTTGCTTGGCAACCGTCCCGATACGTCACCTCCGTCTGCGCACATTGGGGCGCTGATTGGGCGCCAGTGGACGTTGGGCGTCCCCAATTGCGGTTGCTTGGCAACCGCTTGGGGACGTCATCTCTGCCCGCACACGACACTGGGCATGGAAGCTTTCGGGTGGTTGCATGGCAACCGTCCCGTTACTTCCGTCTGCGCACATTGTGACGCTGATTGGGCGCAGGTGGATATTGGGTGTTCCCGATTGCGGTTGCTTGGCAACCGCTTGGGGACGTTGTTTCCGCCTGCACACGGTACTGGGCATGGAGGCTGATAGCGGCGGCTGTGCCCTCTATGGGGGCACGGACCGCTGATACATGGTATGTGTATTTTGTTGGTATGGGTGTGGGATACATATGATGGTTGGCATTTCCCTTTTGTGGTTTAATTAAACTGGGTTGGCTCCGCCCAAATTGTGACGTCATTTTTGGCGCCGCTGGTTGAATGGTAGGTAGATAAGGAGCCGCTGAGGCAGGGTCAGATAGGCTGCTGGTGCTTCTATTATGATGGGACAGCTCTCTACTGAATTTTGTGTCTCCTGATGACGGTCTGTCTATGACCGAAAACGTTTGAGAGGACCTGTGAATTTATGTTGGACTGTAGTGGACAGTCATGCTGTGCTATCTGGCTAATAAACTCCTGTTGATTCCCAATTAAGAAAAGACTGGTGAGTGCTCCATTGTTTGTTTCTACAAGTGGATTCTCTGGAGGTGATTTGTGGATGACACCCCAGCTGCTGTTTTAGCATCTACACGTGAGTGCGACCTTCTCTATATATATATATATATATATATATATATATATATATAGATATATATAGATATATATAGATATATATATATACACAAACACATTAGATTAATGTATGTGCAGCACCTACATGTCATGCCTGGTAAGCATTGAGTCTGCACGAGGGATGAGGGGAGGGAGAAGAGAGACTTCACTCGTGTGAGAATCGAAGGCAGCAGCAGCAGCCGTCTATGAGATGTGTCATCTCATAGACGTTCCCGGAAGTGAATGTATGCAGTGCTGAGAAGAGTAGGAGGAGGGGGGCGGACTGTCAGAGGGGGACTGATCGTGGGGAGAGAGTATACACAGGCAGCGCAGCACTGCACAGCTGCCCGCTGTAGTGTAATGTATATTAGCAGCGCTGCCTCCGGCAGGGAAGGTGCCGGGCACAGCGCTACTAATATTACACTACACTACAGCGGGCAGCGGCGCAGCTGATGAGGAGCAATAGGTGTGTGCGAATGGTGCGCCCACAGCCTAACTGCGCTGTGTGGAATGCCCCCTTCGCACACACCTAGTTACGGCACTGGAGTCTACGCTCAAATCACTATACACTGCTACAGGTGTGGCTCTGAGACCCACTATTGCTTGTGCGTATTTCTAGAGCCATAGTAAAGTGGTCAGGCACATTACTGGAGAACTTACATACTATGGATAGGAGTGACATTGACTTGTTTTTACGTCACATACAGGATTCTGCAGGTTTCATGGTGGAGGCCATAAAGGACATTGGCCTGCTTAATGCAAGGGCTACATCCATGGCAGTCTCGGCACACAGAGGACTCTGGCTACGCCAATGGACTGCAGATGCAGAATCAAAGAAAAGTGTGGAGAACCTGCCCTTCACAAGTCAGGCTCTGTTTGGAGACACACTGGATGCATGGATATCCACGGCAACTGTGGGTAAGCCGACCTTTCTTCCATCTGCAGCTGCACCAGCTAGGAAATCTTATCCTACACCTACACTGCAGTCCTTTCAGACTGCAAAAGTTAAAAGGTTCAAAGGCCCTCCCACCTTCTTTAGAGGAGGTCGGGGAGAATCCAGAAAACCTGCACCAACAGGTTCCCAGAAACAGAAATCAGGTTCTGCTTCCTCAAAATCTTCAGCATGATGGTGGACCTCCCAGCCCGGATATCGGGCAGGTGGGGGCGATACTAAAAGATTTCAGTTACATCTGGGCGTCATCATGACTAGACCCCTGGGTAAATTATATTGTTGGCCAAGGCTACAGACTGGATTTTCAGGAACTCCCACCTCACAGACCAGCTTCGCTGACAGAAAGTGCTGTCCTACAGGAGCCATTCAAAAATTGGTGCAAAGAAATGTCATTGTTCTAGTTCCACCTCACCTAAAAAATAAAGCTTATTACTCAAACCTGTTTGTGGTACCGAAACCGGACGGTTCGGTAAGACCAATATTGAACCTAAAGTCAATGAACCCCTACTTGAGGGTATTCAAATTCAAGATGGAGTCTCTGAGAGTGGTAATCTCAAGTCTGGAGGAGGGGGAATTCCTAGTTTACCTGAATATCAAGGATGCGTACCTTCACATTTCGATCTGGCCGCCTCACCAGGCTTACCTCAGATTTGCACTGCAGGACTGTCACTATCAGTTCCAGACAATGAAATTTGGCCTCTCCACGGCACCGAGGGTGTTCACCAAGTCATGGCAGAGATGGTGCTCCTCCTCCGCATGCAGGGAGTGAACATAATTCCATATCTGGACGATCTACTGATAAAAGCATTTTCCAGGGAGTGGCTGTTACAAGGTATTGCTCTCTCAACTCAGCTACTCCAAGCTCATGGATGGATCCTGAACCTTTCAAAGTCACATTTAGAGCTGACAAGGAGACTGCCCTTCCTGGAGATGATATTCGACACGGAAGTGCAGAGGGTGTTTCTATCGGTGGAGAAAGCGTTGGTGATCCAATCAATGGTCCGGGATGTCCTGAAGCCAGTCCGGTTATCGGTTCATCAGTGCATTCGCCTTCTGGGGAAGATGGTAGCCTCCTACGAGGCTCTACAGTATGGAAGATTCCATGCCCGGTCCTTCCAACTGGATCTCCTGGACAAATGGTCGGGATCACATCTTCACATGCACCGGCGGATACGCCTGTCACCAAAAGCCAGAATTTCACTCCTCTGGTGGCTGCATACTTCTCACCTACTCAAGGGCCGTAGGTTCGGGATTCAGAATTGGATCCTTCTAACCACGGATGCAAGTCTCAGAGGTTGGGGAGCAGTCAACCAAGAGGAAAGCTTTCAGGGAAAGAGGTCACATCTGGAATCCATCCTTCCAATAAACATTCTGGAACTCAGGGCCATATACAACACCCTTCTATAAGCGGCACATCTTCTGCGAGATCAGGCTATTCAGGTTCAGTCGGACAATGTCAAGGCAGTGTCCTACATAAACAGGCAGGGCGAAACGTAGAGCAGAGCTGCACTGTCAGAGGTAACAAGAATCCTCCTCTGGGCACTGAGGCATGCAGTGGCGCTGTCGGCGATCTTCATTCCGGGAGTGGACAACTGGGAAGCAGACTTCCTCAGAAGACACAATCTCCATCCAGGAGAATGGGGCCTCCACCCGGAGGTATTCGCAGAGGTAACAAGCTGATGGGGTGTACCGCAGATAGACATGATGGCCTCTCACCTCAACAAGAAGCTTCAGAGGTACTGTTCCAGGTCAAGGGACCCACAAGCAGTGGCGGTGGACACCCTGGTAACTCTGTGGGTGTTCCAGTCAGTGTATGTGTTCCCTCCACTTCCACTTATCCCAAGGAGTCTCAAACTAATAAAAAGAACAAGAGTTCAGGTGATCCTCATTGCTCCGGACTGGCCAAGAAGGGCTTGGTACGCGGATCTTCTGGAATTACTGTGTAGGATCCGAGGCCTCTTCCTCTTCGCGAGGACCTTCTGCAACAGGGGCCATTCGTCTATCAAGACTTACCACGGTTACGTTTGATGGCATGGAGGGTGAACGCCAGATCTTAGCTCAGAATTTAAAAAAAAGTAAGAATAATATATGGAAAGGATTTCAGAGTGTTTAGCTAAGCGTACCCCACTCACAGTGAATAGGCAAAGTCTGTATATATAGCAGTTTCTTTGTGGGTAGTGATCGACCCTCCACCCAAGAGTATATAGATTAGTTGCGTACCATAACTCAGACAAAGTGCAGAAGGAATCAACACATAAAGGTATCTTTTTTGTGTGACATATACGGTTTGTATATATTCTGCGTACCACACTCACAGGAATAATAGGTTCTCAATTCCTATATGGGTTTCTTAGATTTTAGAAAAAAAACCCTATAGCTAGATGACCCTTGAGTTCCCATGGTAACTGTGGAATGCATGTGTTATAATGTCAACACATAAGGTATTTTTAAAATATAAATGATTCTGTCTATAGGTTTTTTTTCTAAAGAGAAAACACTGGGTTTTGGGAGAAAAAAGGAGCTGGTATCCAGTTTATTTGTTTTGTAGCTTTTATTAAATTAAGCCCAAACGTTTCTGGGGTTTCCGTGGAACGCCTGCACTCAGAAAGAAATGCATGTGTCATTTTCCGGACACCAGACCAGCTGAGCCGATGGATGAGAGGCATTCCATTCATGGTATCCCCGGAGTGGCCGTGGAACGCATGCGCTCAGAATGGAACGCATGTGTCACTCCCCGGAAACCGGATGAGTAATGTCTGAAGAGGGTAGAACGTCTCCCTCATCATGTCCATATTTCGGCACGGTGGGAATGCATGATGCGTTCCACGTCACTCCAAAGACTTCCAGTGAGCTCCGCTTCCTGTGCGGGGGAACACATATGCGTTCCACCACACTTATGAACAGGACCGTTTCAGGAACGATGTGAGAGATGGGATCACAGCGGTCCCCTCTCACAACTTACGCATACGGAGCACTTTTATTTAGGCAACATTATGAATAGTATACATTATATATTTTGATGTCCATATGTATATTTTTAAATAATTTTATTGCTGACATCATTTCCTGGGTGATTCTGATTGGTGCACTGACACAAGAAATGAAATAATTGAATTAACAATAACGTGATTGGCTAGTCTTCCTTTAAATACCTTAACACACAGAAACGTGTCAACAAAACATTTGGACCTCTGTGTGACTGTCAACATAGCCTGCACTGCTGAGGTAACTAATCACTCAAAGCTTTTTTATGGTCCGGGTTCCATAGACTGTTTTTGTTTTTTTCTGATGCCTTGGCAGTCTTGCTAATATACCTGTATACATACTTTTTTTTATTGTGATTTTATTCATTTACATGCGATCACTACCCACAAAGAAACTGCAATATATACAGACTTTGCCTATTCACTGTGAGTGGGGTACGCTTACCTAAACACTCTGAAGTCCTTTCCATACTTACTTTTCCATATTCTTACTTTTTTTTAAAAAAATAACAACACTACACATTGGATTTTTTTTTTTTTTTTACGCATGGTACTATACACATATGTTGTGAAAATTTTGGAGAAAGAACATACCCTACAGAGGTGTACTAAAAGAAACCCAGATAGGAGTAGCAAGCCTGCTATTCCAGTGAGTGTGGTACGCAAAATTACAGCTAAATCAACATTTAAAAGATACCTTGATGTGTATATTTTCATAACTTTTTGATGTGAGTTATGGTACATCATTGTACGTGAAAACTTTCGGTGAAGGATTCATCATTTCGTAAAAAGAAACCTTTATATGTATAGAACCACTCTTTCGATTGTGAGTGGGGTACGCCTGTTTGTCTAAAAAAAATATTTTTCGTTCCAGTCATCTGTTTCATAAAAACAATATCACACATTTTTTTTTCATTTTTTTTTTCACATGCTATATGGACATTGGAAACGAGTGAAGAAGAACAACGTGAAAAGTATACAGAAATCAAGAATTTACATCAAAGGAACGTATTGATATTCTTCTCCTTTTTTATTCACATTCTGTATATGATACATATATCCTAGGAAGTTAGCGCCCATAACTATGCCATCTCTTCATACCATACTTTGTACTGTCCTTGTTTTGGGGTAAGGTGACACCCCAATTTTTGAACAGGAGGCACTATATATGGGCTGATGTGGCGCACACTTCTAAGAGTATACCAAACAACCATGCTTATTCTACGTCAGGCTTGCCGATTCCAAGATCTGTTCAGGCCCACTCTACTCGTAAAGTGGGTTCTTCCTGGGCTGCTGCCCAGGGTGTCTTGGCTTTACAGCTTTGCCGAGCAGCTACTTGGTCAGGGTCGTACATGTTTGCTAAGTTCTACAAGTTCGATACTTTGGCCGCTGAGGACCTTAAGTTTGGTCAATCTGTTCTGCAGGAACCTCAGCACTCTCATCCCGTACTAGGAGCTTTGGTACATCCTCAAGGTACTAAATGGAACCCCAGAATCCTCTAGGACGTAAGAGAAAATAGGATTTTATATAGCTACCTGTAAATCCTTTTCTCGTAGTCCGTAGAGGATGTGGGCCCAGTGCTTCATATTCCTGCATTGTTGCATGGTTAAGTATTGTTGGTTCAGTCGTTGCTGAATCGTTTCAAGTTGGTTAACTTGGCTTTTCTTTTGTTATGTGTGAGCTGGTGTGAATGTCACCATTGCCTTGACTTGAGGAAGATACTTAGGTATCAAAACGCGTTGGATGAGGACTGTTTGGTGAAGCTCTCTCATGGTCAGACGGTACAGTGGATATCCTGGGACGCCTGTGACACTGTTAATCCATGTGCAATTGTCTACTTTTTATTAGGTAGACTACATGACCGGGTGAGAGTCCATTTGAAACTTTGTTTTTAAATACTGTTTTTTTGGAATCTATTAAAAAAATGTATTACACTATTGGAAGCTTTTCCTTTATCCTACATATACAATGGATGAGTATTGAAACTTCATTGAAGGAAGGAGCGGGATCATAACAGCCTGTAGCCGCCCCAGTGAATGTGTCATTGTCTACATCAGAGGTTCTCAAACTCTGTCCTCGGGGGCCCACACAGTGCATGTTTTGCAGGTCTCCTCACAGAATCGCAAGTAAAATAATTAGCTCCACCTGTGGACCTTTTAAAATGTGTCAGTGAGTAATTAATACACCTGTGCACCTGCTGGGTTACCTGCAAAACATGCACTGTGTGTGCCCCCGAGGACCGAGTTTGAGAACCTCTGGTCTACATATTTAGTAGACCACCATTTTCGGTAGAAGGCTACTTTATCAATCTTGCATGTTAAATATAATGAAGGGGTGATACACTATGAGATTTCCTTTCTTCTATTTCTTAAGTGTATAGAAGCTGTAAGAAATTGCTTTTCTTGGAGGAACACTTGAGGAGGTGGAATCTTGAAATTGTCTTTTATTTGACCAACGAGTGTCGAAGGATAAAGTGGTGATATTGTTCTTTTTGTATATTGTTTAGTGGTTTGGGTTGAAGTCACTTCACTTACTTGTCTAATAGGCTGCTGATAAGCGCATTTGATCTAGTTACACAAACCTTTTGTTTTCAAACAGGATGGTCACAAGATATTTATGCACATTATATCTAAAATATTTTTTTATTTTTTATTAAATGAGCCTTGGAAGACTTAGATCATTACTGACACCAAAGGGCATCATTAAATATTGCTAGTGACCTAATCTGTATTAAACACAATTTTGCAATCATCTCCCTCTGGTAGATAGATGAGTATATAAGATGGTTAAAGTCGAAGACCCAGATATGAAAGAATAGAATTAATTTTCATAATGTTGAATATCTTGGATTGGAAATGGTATTGAGGGAGATGTATCAAAGCTTGGAGAGAGATAAAGTACTAACCAATCAGCTTCTGTCATTTTACAGGCTGTGTTTGAAAAATGACAGGAGCTGATTGGTTGATACTTTATCTCTCTACTCTTTATCTTTCCAAGCGTTGATAAATATCCCCCACTGACATGCACTTCAGGTCTCATAAAGGAGCCTTAGTTAAGAGTATATACTCCATGATGAGATAGCAAGGTGTCAAGAAATAGATCATTTGGGCAATTGCAAGAATTTTGAGGCATCAAAGTTACAGATATCAAAAATCAGCTTCTGTCCGTAAATGATCTTCAGAATTTATCATAACTGAACCTTCTTCCTGTTCTGGGTTATGAGAAGGCTGCGACGCTTGTGATGGGCATTCTTGCAATAATCCTCCAGCTTGGATTGGAGTAGCCGCATTAACATGAGTGTTTTGTGTAGCATCAATATCATGCCACTTTTCCCAATGGTGGCAGTGATGATCAACAAAGTAGGAACAGAGAGCCTAATTCAGACCTGATTGCTGCTGCAGATTTGTTAGCAGTTGGGCAAAACCATGGGCCTAATTCGTTCAGTTCTGATTGTAGATGTGCTAAATTTAGCACATCTACGATTAGATACACAGACATGCAGGGGGACGGCCAGCACAGGGCTAGTCCGCCCCACATGTCTGGCCCTCTCCCCCGCACAGGTACAAAAGCATTGCACGGCGGTGATGTTTTTGTACCTGAAGAGTAGCTCCTTACCAGCGCACCTCCTGCGCGCTGGCAGGGAGCTACCCGTCGCTCTCTGGGTCGCAGCGGCTGCGTGTGACGTCATGCAGCCGCCGCGGCCCACCCCCCGCACGGTCCGGGCACGCCTGCGTTGCCCGGACCGCGCCCACAAAACGATGGCCTAACGCTGTTGGACCGCGCCCTGCCACCCAGCGATCACCTCTGCCTGTCCTGAGATGCCTACAGCATCTCTGGCATGCACCGGCGCACTACGGCGCATTTGCAGTTCAGTCCTGATCGCCCGCTGTGCAAAAACGTACAGCAGCGATCAGGTCTGAATTAGCCCCCATGTGCACTGCAGGGGGGGGGGGGCAGATATAACATGTGCAGAGAGAGTTAGATTTGGGTGGGGTGTGTTCAATCTGCAATCTAAATTGCAGTGTAAAAATAAAGCATCCAGTATTTACCCTGCACAGAAACAAAATAACCCACCCAAATCTAACTCTCTCTGCAAATTTTATATCTGCCCCCCCTGCAGTGCACATGGGGCCTAATTCAGACCTCATTGGTTCTGTTTTTCGCACAGCAGCCGATCAGGTCTGAACTGCGCATGCACCGGCGTGACATCACATGCAGCCGCTGCGACCAGCACAGCGAAGGGTAGCTCCCTGCCAGCGCACAGGAGCTGCGCTGCCAGGGAACTACTCTTCAAGTACAAAAGCATTGCCGCTGTGACATGCTTTTGTACTTGTGTGGGGGTGTCGGGCCTGACATGCGGGGCGGACTAGCCCTGTACTCGGCGTCCCCCCTCATGTCTGTATATCTGATCATAGATGTGCTAAATTTAGCACATCTACGATCAGGTCTGAATTAGGCCCATGGTTTTGCCCAACTGCTAACAAATTTGCAGCAGCGATCAGGTCTGAATAATGCTCACTGGGTCCAGCAGCTGAACTCTGATGGTATTTGGTAGATCCTCTAAACAGCCCTGTCCTTGGTGTGATTACACTACTTGGCACTACCATGTAATTTCCTAATTCCAACTAGAGATGAGCGGATTCGGTTTTACTCGGTTCTCAAAACCGAATCTTATTGGCTCACGGATGTCACGTGTTTTGGATAGCCAATAAGATTCGGTTTTGAGAACCGAGTAAAACCGAGTAAAACCGAATCCGCTCATCACTAATTCCAACGCAGTTCGGCACATAGTTGATCTAAAGAGCACCTACCATTAACTGCCAAATTGTTACCAATCTGCATTGGTTCTGTCACTGAAAGGGGTGCTCGTGGATTTTGAAAATTTAGTGCTAAATGAGAAGACGTTTGCACTGTTTGAAATTTATCCATATGGCACTAATTTAACTGTATCCTGACTTTGGGGGTCATTCCAACTTGATCGCTCGCTGCCGATTTTTGCAGCGCAGCAATCAGGTTGACGTCAGACATCCGCCTGGACACGCCTGCATTCGGATCTTCACATCGAATCCACACCGGGGCGTCTACTCACCGGAAAACGGTGAGTAGACGCCCCGGAATGCCTCCCCGCTGTCAATCTTCTTGCAATCGCGCTAGCGATCACTTTCTTCTTTCTTCTGGTCGTTGCCCGGCGATGGCCATCGCCAGGCAATGACGTGCATGCGCATTGTGGCCACCATGCACGTGCATTTCCAACCCGTTCGCACAGCAGCGAAGAACCGCTGCATGCGAATGGGTCGGAATGACCCCCCTAGTGCCCAGCATCTATTGGACAGAAGAGGAGACCCTCTAAGACAAACAAGTATCTGTGTGCTGTAACTCAAATAGTATGGGCCATTGAGCAACTAAATTTCTGCAGGCCTTGCTGTTACCACTGTATAGTCTGCAGCTGGATATGGAATACAGAGTAAACAGTATAAGCAACTGTAGGCTCAGGAACGTGCACTCAGGGGAGGCAGTGTCTCACCTGTCATACTACCTGTAATTCTCTAGAGTTTTGGCTATAAAAACTATTAGAATAATAGAAAGAAGAAAATTATAACTTACAAGCATCTTCTTTGTATTGCTGTAATTATTTTCTATAGGCAAAACCCTTCAGATTTGCGGGGCTCCTTGCAGGGAAAGACAAGAAATGTGGTAGTAAGAGATCTGCCTCAGCTCTGTATAGTCAGACACTGCTTGCAGAGCTGGGGCTGGGGCTACACAGCCGTCATTAATAATACAGCAGAGAACAGAGCCATGTGAGGCATGCCTCTCAGTGGGGGGGTGTGCCTCGTACTCTGGTGACCAATCAAAGAAGTCCAGGAAGACACAAGAGATCGGCAGCACTGAGGGGCCAGGGGCAGAGATGGCAGCTGTAGAGGAGAGCAGAGATGGTGACCTGAAGCAGAGAGGAAGGAGAACTACTACACAGACAGAGGTGAGAGCAGTATTAGTGTGAACAGCTGTCTCTGGCTGTGCTTCCTGCACCACTTAATTCTCCTGCTAGATAATAGGTGTACTGCCATCCTAGGGCAGGGGACTGACTACATTTGCCCTGCAGGACTCTCCTATCACTCTTCTCAGGAGAGCATCTGTCCCAGTCTTCTGACCCAAGGAGTTATTTCTGGGGCAGCAGTCAGTACCTGGAGCAAGGGCGTAGCTACTAGAGATGCAGGCAGTGCAGCTGCTATGGGGCCAGAGCTGAGAGGGGATCAGTTGCCCTGTCAAAGTTAAATTTTTTGTCATTGGGTGGTACATAGGGGTCCTTTCAAACTTTTTCCTTGGGGCCTGCAATATATCTAGGTATGCTCCTGGACCTGCTCATTGTAGTGTGGTATAAAATGAACTGGAAGCCATTTTTTAATGTTATATAATATGAACCGGGGAACTGTAATGAGGCAAAATATGAATGAGGAGCTCTATATATCATAATGTGAATTGGGGGTACTGTGTGGCATAATGTGTAGTGCCAGCTCTGAAATGTGACATGGGGTGAACTTAAGCACTACTACAATTCATTAAAGAAACTAGGGCACTACTATGGGGCATAACATTAGATAAGGCTCTGCAATGGGCACTATTATAGGGAATAAAATGAACAACTGCTGCAGAGAAGTGTCTCTCTAGAAGCATTGGGACGGGGGGGGGCTTTAAAATGTTGCTATGGGACCCACAAAGTTATGGCTACGCCCCTGACCTGGAGAGTATAGGGGAGAAGAGAGGGGATCCGGTCTGAAGATCGACAGTGTCTAGGTCGACAATGTTTAGGTCGACCACTATAGGTCGACAGTCACTAGGTCGACATGGATGGAAGGTCGACAGGGTTTCTAGGTCGACATGTGCTAGGTCGACAGGTCTAAAGGTCGACATGAGTTTTTCAAAAAAAAATTATTTTTTGAATTTTTTCATACTTAACGATCCACGTGGACTACGATTGGAACGGTAAAGTGTGCCGAGCGAAGCGGTAGCGGAGCGAAGGCACCATGCCAGAAGCATGGCGAGCGAAGCGAGCCATGCGAGGGGATGCGGTGCACTAATTTGGGATCCCGGTCACTCTACGAAGAAAACGACACCAAAAAAAAAAAAAAAATCCTCATGTCGACCTTTAGACCTGTCGACCTAGCACATGTCGACCTAGAAACCCTGTCGACCTTCCATCCATGTCGACCTAGTGACTGTCGACCTATAGTGGTCGACCTAAACATTGTCGACCTAGACACTGTCGATTTCATGAACCACACCCGAAGAGAGCACCAGCAGTGCTGGCAGGAAAGTTGAGAGCTGCACTTGGCCAGCATATTGTGCTGACATGGGTCCACCTTGCACCAGCTCCTATCAACCACCTGATCAGAAGGGAGTTGTAAGACAACGGACCAGGAGTTTACTAGGATCATGTGCAGTGCTGTGCAGGGCACACTATTAGTGGATCCTGGATACACCTATTTACATAAGAGCTGGGCTAGTGTAAGTTATGTACAGTGATAATGCACTTTCCTACACAGGAAACTCCCATGAGATTTATGTGAATGATCTAGCAGCAGAACCTTCCAGGACAAAGACCACAGGGACCTGTGACTTGCACAATCAATAACCTGCCTGTTTCTTCAACTGCAGGATGCACTAATGGTCTCCAATAAGTGACCAAAATATTTCATATTGCTTGATCATGCCTGCAGAATTACCTTTCTCTAGAATGGGTTACAGCAAGAAAGTGTCATACCATTTAGGAGTGCTTTTGTTGAGATTTGCAATGTGCTATCTCCAAGCAGAAGGTCAATAACCCCAATACAATACATATATATGTGCACTGAATTAATCTTCAAGTAGCACATAACTTTCTTGTAATGCAGGTGTGCCTCCTCAGCCACTGACCTCACCGCACGTCACTGGTAGGCATACAGTTGTCTTTCCTGGTGCATGAGAACACAAGGTAAATAAATGATTCCCGGTTCCTCAGAAACTGATTGATCTGAACCTGCTTCCACGTTTATTTTTCAAACCATTAAGTGTAGGATCAAAGTTATAAAATCAAATGCTTTCTCAGCATCAAGTGATATATACATAGTGAGGGCAGGTGTAACGGAGAAGTGATTGTAGAATGAATAAATCTTCCTAATATTAGTAAGGGAATGCTGCTGCCAAATAAATCTTGTTTGATCTTCTTTCGACAATATTTGGTACAATATACTTCAAGCTTTCTTAGCAAAAAAATCTAGACAAGGAGTAAGTTGCAAGGAGTTAATTAAAGGCAAGAGTCAGGGGTTCCTCAATCTTAGGTTATAAAATACAATCATATTCACTACTTAGGCTGTCCGGCACTGGAGCCTTACCCACCAAAAGTGACTTAATTGCCGTAGAAATTACATTGTATGTTATGTGTGCAATAAGTTTCTTAAGTTGGGCCCTCATTCCGAGTTGATCGCTCGCTGCCGTTTTTCGCAGCGCAGCGATCAGGTGAAAAAATGGCATTTATGCGCATGCGCATGGTACGCAGCGCGCATGCGCTAAGTACTTTCACACAAAAGTTTGCAGTTTTACAGAAGCTCGAGTGACGCTTTTCAGTCGTTCGAGTGTTCGTAGTATGATTGACAGGAAGTGGGTGTTCTGGGCGGCAACTTAGCATTTTCAGGGAGTGTGCTAAAAAACGCAGGCATGCCAGGTAAAAATGCAGGAGTGGCTGGAGAAACGGGGGAGTGGCTGGCCGAACGCAGGGAATGTTTGTGACATCAAACCAGGAACAAAACAGACTGCAGTCATCGCAAGATAGGAGTAGGTCTGGAGCTACTCAGAAACGGCATGACATTTTTCCTGTGCAGTTCTGCTAATCTTTCGGTCGCACTTCTACTAAGCTAACATACACTCCCAGAGGGCGGCGGCCTAGCGTTTGCACTGCTGCTAAAAGCAGCTAGCGAGCGATCAACTCGGAATGAGGGCCTTGATCTATTGACATTTGAGGAAGTAAAATATGTTCCCAAAATGTAGATTTATTCTCAATGTTCTCGGATACAATGAACCTCATTCAGGTCTAGTCTGTCGAAGTTGAAAATATTTCAGTACACACATCACATACAAACTACACACAGATGGCCTCCGTGCGCGTACTTGTTCTGTCGTGCGTGCACATATTCGCAATTTGCATATGATCGCTCCCGCAGTCCTGTGTATTAGCGCGTGGTATGAGTAATTAAGGTAGTATTTGTGATCGCATGGAAAAGCCATAAAAGCACATTACATATTTAATCGAAATAGTGCACAATGTACACATAGCCCACATGCACCGCACCAGCGATTTATACTTGTTTAAATGGTACAGCAACAAAGGGATTCACCTTCACAGGATAGGAGGCGACAGAACTAGGTTATAAGGTGGTGTTTGGTATCCAGCTGTAGGGTATTTTAAGAGCAATATTCCGGTGTTGGTTTGCAGAAGATCGCACGTGTCACGATCCGGGTATCTGGACGCCATTTCTTACCCATCAGATGCCTCCTAAGGCTGGCTCAGCGCTCCAGGACCGGATCCCATCTGTTATCCTAATGTTCACATTCCTGCATCCTCTCCTGTCTCTCTGAGACGCTGTCACAGTAACGCCTTATTACATCTGGCATGGCGTCTCCCGCGGCCTCCGCCGCCGTCCCTGAGCTTCTGCATGCAGAGTGTCAGAGTGGCGATTACGTCAGCCGCGGCCTCCGCTGTGTCCGCGTGGTTGGATGTGCACTTGTCAGCCTGGCGTCTCCTGTCTCCAGTGGCCGGCGCCGCCATTACTGTTTTCATTACCACATGGATTACAAACCAAACTTCCCTCCAAGTGTCTGCATGGGCGCAGCCATCTTGGATTCTGTCAGCTGATCATTTCCTCCAATCTGTTGTCAGTATTGTTAATCTGCATAATTGCCTAGCCAATCCCTTCCTTGCTGCAGGTATAAATACACTGTGCCTGAGCAAGGAAGGCGTCAGTGCTTTGGTTGTCAAACCTAGTTCCTGTTTGTCTCTCTCCTGTGATTGTCTTCCAGGTTCCAGCTCCTGTCTCAAGACTTCCACCATAGAGACCCGCACCAGCATTCCACCTGCGGTGTAGCCTGACTCTCCAATCCATTGTGGATTCATCTGTTTCCAGCTACAACATTACCTGCTTCCAGCTCAGCTTCCAGCAGAGTACAGCTTCCCTTAAAGGGCCGGTGTCCTTTCTACACTTTACCACTCTCCACCGGTATTATTATTTCTCCGCTCTCAAGTTCTACATTTCAGTTCATATTTCATCGCTCCCAAGTTCATTTATTATTTAACTGGTTCCAGCCAGTATCCACTCCGTGCTAACAACAGTCTGGTTCTAGCCAGTATCCACAGCAGCTGTTTTATCTTCAGCAACCCAGCTTTTCCTGGAACACCAGCTGGCACAATCCTGGGTTATCTCCATTGCTACAGTCGGGCCTGGTAAGGACTTTCCATCTAGAAGATCATAAGAACTATCTCACACTACCAGTGCCCTGTGGCTCCTGCCATCCTGTAGTACCCAGGAACTGTATTTATTCTTTGCTGACTTTTACGTTTTCTTTTACTGCTGCTGTGTTGCGGAGTTGTCATAATAAACATCATTGACTTTTATCCAAGTTGTCATGGTCACGCCTTCGGGCAGTTATTATTCATGTTACTTACATGTCCAGGGGTCTGATACAACCTCCCAGGTTCCGGTACATCTCAGCCCCTACAACTGAGGCTGCCTCCCGTCAGCTCAGGCCCTCAGTTGTGACAGTAAGCACTGACCTAATGAATCCAGCCGGAGACCAGGATCAAGCGGCCAGGCCGATGCAAGAACTGGCAGCCCGACTAGAACATCAGGAGGCTGCACAGGGCCACATCATCCGCTGTCTCCAGGATCTCTCTACTCGGCTGGATGGGATTCAGACAACTCTCCGTGGATCAGGCGCGTCTGGTGCGTCAACCACAGTGACTCCAGCTATAACCCCACCCACCTTACCCATTTCTGCTCCACGTCTTCATCTTCCAACGCCAGCAAAATTCGACGGATCTCCAAGATTCTGCAGGGGATTTCTCAACCAGTGTGAGATTCAGTTTGAGCTACAACCTGGCAATTTTCCCAGTGACCGTACAAAAATTGCCTACATTATTTCTCTTCTCAGTGGCTCAGCCCTTGATTGGGCATCACCGTTATGGGAGAGGTCCGACACCCTGCTATCTTCCTACACTGCCTTCGTGTCAACATTCAGGCGCATCTTCGACGAGCCAGGCCGGGTAACCTCAGCTTCATCCGAGATTCTCCGTTTACGCCAGGGGTCACGTACTGTAGGACAATATCTGATACAGTTCCAGATCCTGGCATCCGAACTGGCATGGAACGACGAGGCCCTGTATGCTGCATTCTGGCATGGCTTATCTGAGCGTATTAAAGATGAGTTAGCTACCAGAGACTTACCTTCTAAGTTAGATGAGCTAATCTCACTCTGCACGAAAGTTGATTTACGTTTCAGAGAGAGAGCAACTGAGCGTGGAAGATCATCTGCTCCAAAATCTTCTGCTCCTCCTCCTCGTCAACTGTCACCATCTAAAGATGAGCCCATGCAACTTGGCCGTTCCCGTTTAACTCCTGCTGAGCGCCGAAGACGTCTCTCCGAGTTTCTCTGTCTCTATTGTGCAGCTCCGTCTCACACCATTAATGCCTGTCCCAAACGTCCGGGAAACTCCAAATCCTAGCTCGCCAAGGAGAGGGCCGGCTAGGAGTAATGATCTCCTCTCCATCTCCTCAAGATTGTAATCTCCCAGTCTCGCTTCAAGTTGCTCAACGTTATCGGAACGTCATTGCCCTCCTTGATTCCGGAGCAGCTGGGAACTTTATTACCGAAGCCTATGTTAAACGGTGGTCCCTACCCACCGAGAGACTTCCTTCGTCCATTTCTTTAACTGCCGTGGATGGCAGCAAAATTTTTGATGCAGTCATTTCTTTAAGGACTCTACCAGTTCGTCTGAGAGTGGGAGTTCTTCATTCCGAACTTATTTCTTTTTTAGTGATTCCAAGAGCCACACATCCTGTGGTCCTGGGCCTTCCATGGCTCCGTCTTCACAATCCTACAATTGATTGGACGACTACGCAAATCCTGGCATGGGGTTCCTCCTGTGCTGAGACATGTTTGTTTAAAGTATTGCCTGTCTGTTCTTCCTCCCCCAGGTCGTCTGATGTTCCACCTCCTCCATATCAAGATTTCACGGATGTGTTCAGTAAAGCTTCTGCTGATATCCTTCCTCCTCATAGAGAATGGGACTGTCCGATTGATCTCGTTCCAGGGAAGGTTCCACCTCGAGGCCGAACTTATCCGTTGTCTCTGCCTGAGACGCATTCTATGGAGAAATATATTAAAGAGAACCTAGCAAAGGGGTTCATTCGACCTTCTTCTTCTCCAGCCGGCGCAGGCTTCTTTTTTGTAAAAAAGAAAGATGGTGGTCTGCGGCCGTGCATCGACTACAGAGGTTTGAACGACATTACCATCAAGAACCGTTATCCTTTACCCCTGATTACTGAGCTCTTTGACAGAGTTAGCGGAGCTACCATCTTTACAAAGCTGGACTTGCGAGGTGCATACAATCTCATCCGGATCCGTGAGGGTGACGAGTGGAAGACCGCCTTTAACACCCGTGACGGACATTATGAGTACCTCGTCATGCCCTTCGGATTGAGCAATGCTCCAGCTGTCTTCCAGCATTTTGTCAATGAGATCTTCAGAGACATTCTATACCGTCATGTCGTGGTCTATCTAGACGATATCCTCATTTTTGCCAACGATTTAGAGGAACATCGTTTTTGGGTTAAAGAGGTTCTGTCCCGTCTCCGTGTCAATCATCTCTATTGCAAATTAGAAAAATGCGTCTTTGAAGTCAAGTCCATTCCGTTTCTAGGGTACATTGTGTCCGGTTCCGGACTAGAGATGGATCCTGAGAAACTACAAGCAATCCAAAATTGGCCGGTACCCTTAACCCTCAAAGGGATCCAGAGGTTCTTAGGGTTCGCCAACTATTATCGAAAGTTTATACGAGACTTTTCCACCATTGTGGCGCCTATTACTGCTTTCACTAAGAAGGGTGCTAACCCGTCCAAGTGGTCTGAAGAAGCCATGCAAGCATTTCATCTTTTAAAACAAAGGTTCATCTCTGCGCCTGTTCTGAAACAGCCTGACATCGACTCTCCTTTCATCTTAGAGGTGGATGCCTCCTCCGTTGGAGTAGGAGCGGTGTTATCTCAGAGGGCTAAAGATGGCCATTTACACCCTTGCAGTTTCTTCTCCCGGAAGTTCTCCCCAGCTGAGCGCAACTATGCCATTGGCGACCAGGAGTTGCTAGCCATCAAGCTCGCTCTAGAAGAGTGGAGGTATCTGTTGGAGGGAGCTTCTCATTCAATAACCATACTTACAGACCACAAGAACCTTTTATACCTGAAGGGCGCACAATGTCTCAACCCTCGTCAGGCCAGATGGGCACTTTTCTTTTCCAGGTTCGACTTTAAACTCCAGTTCTGTCCGGGCTCTCAGAATCGCAAGGCCGATGCCCTTTCCCGCTCATGGGAGCAAGAAAATGAGTCAGAGTCTTCAGACAAGCATCCTATTATAAATCCGTTGGCATTCTCCACGGTAGGGATGGACTCTACGCCCCCATCAGGGAAAAGTTTTGTGAAGCCGATGCTAAGGAAGAAGCTCATGCATTGGGCCCATGCTTCCCGTTTTGCCGGACATACAGGTATCCAAAAAACCCTGGAGTTTATCTCTAGGTCCTATTGGTGGCCAACTCTGAAAAAGGACGTCTTGGAGTTTATTGCATCTTGCCCAAAGTGTGCCCAACATAAAGTATCCCGCCAGTCGCCTGCGGGGCAACTGGTTCCACTATCCGTTCCCCGTCGACCATGGACCCACTTGTCGATGGATTTCATTACAGACTTACCCATGTGCAACAAGTTCAATACCATCTGGGTGGTAGTTGACCGGTTCACCAAGATGGCACACTTCATTCCTCTCACCGGTCTTCCGTCAGCTTCCAAGTTGGCTCAAGTATTCATACAAGAGATCTTCCGACTCCACGGTCTTCCTGAAGAAATTATCTCAGATCGAGGAGTTCAATTCACAGCCAAATTCTGGCGAAGTTTATGTCAAGTCCTCCAAGTCAAGCTAAAGTTTTCCACGGCTTACCATCCTCAGACCAATGGTCAAACCGAGAGGGTGAATCAGGACTTGGAGGCCTTCCTCCGCATCTATGTGTCCTCCTCTCAAGATGACTGGGTTCAATTACTTCCCTGGGCCGAGTTCTGTCATAACAACCAGTATCATTCTTCATCTGCTTCAACACCATTCTTCACTAACTTTGGATTCCACCCTAAAGTTCCTGAGTTCCAACCGCTTCCAGCAACTTCTGTTCCCGCAGTGGATATCACCTTGCATCAGTTTGCCAATATCTGGAAGAGCGTACGATCAGCTCTGCTCAAGGCATCGTTCAGGTACAAGAAGTTTGCGGATAAGAAGCGTCGAGCAGTTCCTGCTCTCAAGGTGGGTGATCGGGTATGGTTATCCACGAAGAATTTGAGGTTAAGAGTTCCCAGTATGAAGTTTGCACCTCGCTATATCGGTCCTTTCAAGATTGAACAAGTCATCAATCCTGTTGCTTACAGACTCCAGTTACCTCCCTTCTTAAAAATACCCAGGACATTCCATGTTTCCCTATTGAAACCGCTGATCTTGAATCGGTTTCATTCCTCACTTCCTCCAACTCCGAAAGTCCAAACTCAACGAGGCGTTGAGTATGAAGTGGCCAAGATCCTGGACTCACGTCACCGTTACGGTCAACTACAGTATCTTATTGACTGGAAGGGTTACGGCCCTGAGGAACGTTCATGGACCAATGCTTCTGATGTCCATGCTCCTGCCTTGGTCCGGAGATTCCATTCCAAGTTTCCTCAAAAGCCAAAGAAGTGTCCTGGGGCCACTCCTAAAGGGGGGGGTGCTGTCACGATCCGGGTATCTGGACGCCATTTCTTACCCATCAGATGCCTCCTAAGGCTGGCTCAGCGCTCCAGGACCGGATCCCATCTGTTATCCTAATGTTCACATTCCTGCATCCTCTCCTGTCTCTCTGAGACGCTGTCACAGTAACGCCTTATTACATCTGGCATGGCGTCTCCCGCGGCCTCCGCCGCCGTCCCTGAGCTTCTGCATGCAGAGTGTCAGAGTGGCGATTACGTCAGCCGCGGCCTCCGCTGTGTCCGCGTGGTTGGATGTGCACTTGTCAGCCTGGCGTCTCCTGTCTCCAGTGGCCGGCGCCGCCATTACTGTTTTCATTACCACATGGATTACAAACCAAACTTCCCTCCAAGTGTCTGCATGGGCGCAGCCATCTTGGATTCTGTCAGCTGATCATTTCCTCCAATCTGTTGTCAGTATTGTTAATCTGCATAATTGCCTAGCCAATCCCTTCCTTGCTGCAGGTATAAATACACTGTGCCTGAGCAAGGAAGGCGTCAGTGCTTTGGTTGTCAAACCTAGTTCCTGTTTGTCTCTCTCCTGTGATTGTCTTCCAGGTTCCAGCTCCTGTCTCAAGACTTCCACCATAGAGACCCGCACCAGCATTCCACCTGCGGTGTAGCCTGACTCTCCAATCCATTGTGGATTCATCTGTTTCCAGCTACAACATTACCTGCTTCCAGCTCAGCTTCCAGCAGAGTACAGCTTCCCTTAAAGGGCCGGTGTCCTTTCTACACTTTACCACTCTCCACCGGTATTATTATTTCTCCGCTCTCAAGTTCTACATTTCAGTTCATATTTCATCGCTCCCAAGTTCATTTATTATTTAACTGGTTCCAGCCAGTATCCACTCCGTGCTAACAACAGTCTGGTTCCAGCCAGTATCCACAGCAGCTGTTTTATCTTCAGCAACCCAGCTTTTCCTGGAACACCAGCTGGCACAATCCTGGGTTATCTCCATTGCTACAGTCGGGCCTGGTAAGGACTTTCCATCTAGAAGATCATAAGAACTATCTCACACTACCAGTGCCCTGTGGCTCCTGCCATCCTGTAGTACCCAGGAACTGTATTTATTCTTTGCTGACTTTTACGTTTTCTTTTACTGCTGCTGTGTTGCGGAGTTGTCATAATAAACATCATTGACTTTTATCCAAGTTGTCGTGGTCACGCCTTCGGGCAGTTATTATTCATGTTACTTACATGTCCAGGGGTCTGATACAACCTCCCAGGTTCCGGTACATCTCAGCCCCTACAACTGAGGCTGCCTCCCGTCAGCTCAGGCCCTCAGTTGTGACAGCACGCTCCTGCGAATAGTTATGCGCAGGAGCAGAATATTATTATTAACTGTATTTACTGTACTCCTGATATGCGGCGGGAACCCAGTGGAGAACATCAGCAAGTGCACCTGGACCAGACATCGCCCACCTATTCAAAATGACCTATGACCTCTCCTGTACTGTAAATGACCATCCCAGTGACCAATAGACAAAGAGATTACAGTTCCCATTGTGTTAGGTTTTGGACAAATGTATAAAAAGCCTGCTGCAGGCTCGGTCACTATCTCAATCTCTGAAGGTCATCTACCTTGATGACTGAGGACCGGACCGGGAAGCGCAGGCGAACAAACGTATGTACCATTGACTGTAGCCTCTTTTCTGTTATTGTAATTGTATCTTTGTTGTAACCCCCTTTTAGCAATTATATGTTGGCGGATCGGATCCCAACTTCCTAAATACAATTTGTGTCGTGTCTCTTTCTCTGCTAGATTTGTAAGTGTATTTCAGACACACGTGAAGCTGCATAGTGCTCACGGCATGTCGTTGTGTGTGTATGCACCGTGTGTACTTTGTACGTCTGTCGCAGCGTTAGTACGCAAAGTGCGTACACGGTATGGGACTTTGTATGCTAACTGAGTAATAAGTACGTAGGTTAAGGATTGCATACAGCGGCCGCAGCGGCTCGATTTTAAAGTGTATAGAGTGTGTTTTTAAGTATTGCTTTTAGTCCTGTAAGTAAATCAGCATTTACAGGTCGCTGCTGTTTCTCATGCAGCAAAGTGCCGATTATAGGTACTTTGCGCATGCACAGGACCCATTCTGCGCATGTGTGAATGGCTCATGCGATGAAGGTAACAGGATGGTAGCAGACTGGCAGTAACTGACAGTCTGCTGTCTTCTGGAGGCAGGGAGGGGGCAGCGACAGCCTCTGTTTGTGAAAATGGAGTTGTATCGCTCCCATTTAAGGGGAGAGAAAAGGACTGAGATTTCCGTTGTAGGACGCAAATTTCCTGGCCTCTGTGATGGGCGGCTTGCATGGCACCATGGGTGCCGCAAACTGCCTGGTGGTGGAATAGAGATCAGATGCTGCGTCCTAGGATGCAGGTCAGATCACTACTGCAGCAGGAGGTGTCTGCTTATAATAGACACCTCCTGCTGCATCACCATACAGCGCTATCACTGCTGCTACCAAGGAAGTTGTAGCAGCTCCAACCACTTCTGAATAACTCCCAGTGTTTCATAAAAGACTGTAAATACCGCAACACCTCTTTCCCAGTGGCAACCTTGGTTCCATTTACTTTTTTAAGATCTTGAACTGATTTAGGGATTATTTCACTGCAGGGAAGAGTGGAAAATTATTTTTCAGACTTATTGCCTAGCCTATGAAACCTATAATTATTACTTACTACATGTGTTTTGGCTATTTGAGTGATCAAAGCAACAAATTTAACTTTATGTTGGATATAAACAAATTTAAGGTGAGACAAGGAAGGGGAAGATTTATATGCCTGGTATGCTGCTGTGAGAGCCACCTGGGATGATTTGTACAGTGCTGAAAGACTTTTATTATACTGTTTCACAAAAAATAAATTGCACCCCGAAGAACAGTTTTAGAAGTTGGCCTCAATAGCATTGGATCGGTAGTACGCTCCTGGTTGGTCAGCATAAAGTCTTTCCAAGTAGACTCTAACATATTACGAAATTCACAAGAATTAGATTAATATGCTAGAAAGCGCCACATTTTATAAGAACCTGGAGAAGCCTTAGAGGCTTATGTAACACATATACAATAAGTGCATGGTCCAATAAAGAAATACAGATATAGCCACACTCATCTAGCCTCCATCTTGCTATGTTCACAGCAAGCCAGGTGCGACAAATGTGCCCGTGACTCACTGGCATTTCTATAATGGGTGCAGTGTGTGCAGTGCACACGGGCCCCTGAGTCCAGAGGGGGCCCCCACCACACACGCTGCACCTATTTTCTAAATGCCCACCCCTCCGGAGTCCCGCGGCGACGTCCATGGCAGTATTAAAACTCTGTGAAAATGGCCATTTTCACAGAGTTCTGCGCATGCGCAGTAGAGAAATCTAAGGGAAAATGGCCACCGTGCCATTTTCCCGGAGATCTACGCATACGCAGTAGAGTCTGAGCACTCTAGTGCTCAGACTCTCAGTGCTGCCGGCAGAGAGGAGGGGGCCTGGGCCTCCTCCTCTCTTAAAGCGCCCCTGCCGTGACTAGCGGCTTCATCATCACCGGGACAACGGGGTAATCCCTCGTTGCCGGATGTGACGTAGTGGAGGCAACGCCCCGTCATAGATCGAGCAGCTTCCCTCGTCGCCAAGACAACGGGTCAATCCCCTGTTGCCAGAAGTGACGTAGCAGAGGTTATGCTCTGTCATGGATCAAGTGGCTTCCACCATTGCTTAGGCAACGCATCATTCAATAGCAGGGATAGCAGGATAAGTTCCTGTCAGTGGTAGTAACGTCCCTATTCCGGTGGTGATGCCCTGCTTTAGACTGGGCGGCCCTCCCACCCACCCCCACGGTCACCTAGGCAACCGGACGTCCTGCAAAGAGGATCAATGAACACAGCTGTATGGTTTTTAAATGAGATGTTTTGATTGGATGCTGGGGATTTAAATATCCATTTGTGGACTGGGGACATCTACTGTATTCTGCCTTGAAAAAGATCCTTGTAAGGGTTGAAACGCGTTGGCTGCATAACGGAACCCAACCTGCCTGCTGAGAAAGTGAGACTGCTGAACAGTTACCCAAAGGAATCTCCAGACTGATTTTCCAGGGAGTCGTCTGGTGGTTATGACAAAAAATCAAGCCTGTTTGAGAACTATCTTACATTAGTTCTCATTTTCTTTTGGTAATTGCACTGCACTCTAACTGTAACAGGGGTCGGAGGTTTTTTTTTCCAATATTTTTTATGGAACTCTTTACAAAATAATTTTTAGAGAATGTGTGTTCATGTGTTTTACTGAATAAATGTATGTACTGTACTACACATGTTATTTATATTTTTTCTTCCTATATGCTGAGTGGGGCCAATACGCCATCACATCGAGGGAGGACGTTTCCAACAAACAGTTATAACATCCATTCCAGGGATGTATTGTTGTTCCTTTAACTGTTTAAGATTGTTGAGAGATTGATTTATTCCAAGTGTGTTAATCCATACTGTGGCGCCTGGCAGGAACCATATCCGTTACTTGTTTTTTTACAGTTTTTATTTCTTTGGGTGGTATTAGGAGATACACCTTTGGATACGTTGTACTGCAGGGCTGCTTCATATTTAGCGCGGTTTATAGGTGACCAATATTCCTAATTCACAAAGGATGTCTAAGTATGCACGCCCATAGGAATACATGAGTGGCGTTCTTAGGAGCAGCTCAGCGTACTAAGGCGCACGCGTGCCTAGATGCGGCGTGTGCGTCAGTGTGACTGTGCTGCAGGCAGGATGAGCGTGGCTAGGTATGGGACTAAGGGTCGACAGTGTCTAGGTCGACAGACATTAGGGAGATGCCTATTGGTCGACAGTGACTAGGTCAACACCAGAAATAGTCGACACAGCATTAGGTTGACGTGAACAAGGTCGAGTTTTTTATGTTTTTTTGGTGTCGTCTTCGGAAGTGACCGGGAACCCCAATTGGTGCACTGTGTCCCTATTTCTGGTGTCGACATAGTCACTGTCGACCAATAGGCGTTGACCTAATGGGTTTCGACCTAAGGGCTATCGACCTAGAGTCCAGATACCAGCGTGGCTATAGGTTCAATCTGAGCATTACTCACATTAGGAAGAAATAAATCTGATTTAGTATGTAATCTATCCTAGATAAAGTACCATGGGCAGGTATACTGAAAGACAGGTATACTGTTTTTCAGTGGGATGTAGCACCTCCAGCTATTTGCTCATGGCCGGCTCCAGGCCTACTAGCACCCTGAGTGAGAAAATTTAAGAGCACCCCCCCCCCCCTACCCGCACGCTCCTGGGAAAAGTGGGTGTGGCCTCTGGAAAAGTGGGCGTGGCCTCATAACTTCATATACTCAAACTATAAATATATTTTCTCACCCCCTCTATGCACACAATTAGCAGCCTTACACATAACATCCACAGTAGTGTTCCTTACACACAATGTCTCCAGTATAGTGTCAGATACACATAATGTGCAGTGCCAGATAGACATGATATGCCCTGCAGCAGTATCAGTTACACATGACATGCCCGGCAGCAGTGCCAGCTACACATGAAATGCCCCGCAGCAGTGCCAGCTACACATGACATGCCCGCAGCAGTGCCAGCTACACATGACATGCGCCGCAGCAGTGCCAGCTACACATGACATGCCCCCCAGCAGTGCCAGATACACATGATAGTGTTCACTTTTTAGAGCAGGGTGCTGATCACAGGGAGGGCACATTTTTAAGTTAGTAGGGCAAAATGATGTACATACTGTAATGCTTGGTGCTCCCCTACGTACATGCCAAAGCATGGACAGTGCGCGCCAAAGGCGCAAAGCAAATATTTAGGGGTGTTGCTTCGTGGAGAAGGGGTGTGGCCACATAATAGTGCCAATTCGCATTGCACCACACAGTAGTGCAGCTAATACACATTGCACCAGGTAGAACCTCCTATACACACTGCGACAGGCAGAGCACGTTAGACACTTTGCGCCAGGCAGAGCACGTTAGAGACTTTGCGCCAGGCAGAGCCCGTTAGACACTTTGCACCAGGCAGAGCATGTTAGACACATTGCCTAGCCACAGACGCCTAGCGGGAACACACATGATATGCTCCCCAGCCGTGCCAGTTACACATGACATGCCCCCCAGCAGTGCAAGATACTCATGACATGCACCCCAGCAGTACCAGATATACATGACATGCCCCCCAGCAGTGCCAGATACATAAATGGCCACAGTGCCAGATATGTCCCCACAGTTCCAGATACATAAATGCCCCTACAGTGCCAGATACATAAATGCCCCCACAGTGCAGATATGCCCCCACAGTGCAGATATGCCCCCACAGTGCCAGATACATAAACGCCCCCACAGTGCCAGACACTTAAATTCCCCCACAGTGCAGATTTGCCCCCACAGTGCCACATACATAAATGCCCCCATAGTGCCAGATACATAAATGCCCCACAGTGCAGATATGCCCCCACAGTGCAAGATACATAAATGCCCACACAGTGCAGATATGCCCCCACAGTGCGAGACACATAAATGCCCCCACAGTTAGATACATAAATGCCCCCACAGTGCAGATATGCCACCACAGTTCCTGATACATAAATGTCCCCACAGTGCAGATATGCCCCCACAGTGCCAGATACAGAAACGCCCCCACAGTGCCAGATATATAAATGCCCCCACAGTGCAGATATGCCCTCACAGTGCCAGATACATAAATGCCCCCACAGTTCGATACATAAATGCCCCCACAGTGCAGATATGCCCCCACAGTACGTGATACATAAATGCCCCCACAGTGCAGATATGCCCCCACAGTGCCAGATACATAAATGCCCCAACAGTGCAGATATGCCCCCACAGTGCCACATACATAAACGCCCCAACAGTGCCAGATACATAAATACTCCCACAATGCAGATATGCCCCCACAGTGCCAGATACATAAATGCCCCCACAGTTTGATACATAAATGCCCCCATAGTGCAGATATGCCCCCACAGTGCCTGATACATAAATGCCCCCACAGTGCAGATATGCCCCCAGTGCCAGATACATAAATGCCCCCACAGTGCAGATATGCCCCCACAATTCCAGATACATAAATACCCCCACAGTGCAAGATATACCCCCACAGTGCAAGATATGCCCCCACACAGTGCCCGATCCATAAATTCCCCCACGATACCTGCGGTGGTGGTGGGAGGGGGAGTGCCGCTGAGGGCGCGGGCAGACTCTTCTAAAACTCTTGTGTGCGCGCTATGCGCGCTGCGCAGCACCGGCGTCTGATATCAGACGCCAGTGCCGCACAGCTGCGTACACAAGAGTTTAGGCCAGGAAGCACTGCAGGTTGGCTCCAGGCACAAATACGGCGGCGCACATTAAGGGTGGCGCCCCGCGCGGCCACTCTAGTCGAACATGCCTGGAGCCGGCCCTATATACGCTATATGAAATTGTTGTGATATAAAAGGGAGACCTTTAAAATAGAATCATAATTAAGTATAAGAAGATTGTCTATCCATAATTGAGGAAGTCACAATGTTAAAGTCACCACCAACTGTCTTCTGAGAATCCACATGTATATATAATTTAGAGAGCAATAGTTATAAGAACTTTTTACTATAAATATTAGTGGCATATAAATTACAGAATAGCGGGTACCTTCAATAGTTACATCAACTATTATAAAATGCCCCTCTGGGTCGGTCACATTAGAGGGAACCGTATATTGCAATGATTTATGCAAAAGTATAACCACACCTCTAGCCTTTGAATTATAGCTGGTATACGAGAAGATACAAAATTGAGATATATTAAGTTTCAGAACTACCCTGGGGACCAGATGAGTGTAAAAATGGGTGAATTTATGCTACCTACATTCTACGAGGCAATATTAATATCAGTCATCATTTATACAAAGTAATGTAGATAAATCACTGAAGTACCTAATGTGAGTATGGCTAACTACAAGGGAGAGGATACATTTGTACAATTATATAAAGAGGGGGGAGCATATGGAGTGAGAGATGGCATAAGTTTTGCAGGCTACAGGGCAATGCTGAATGAGCGTCACAATCCCCTAGCCAAAATACACAGGGGCGATAGAGATAAGCGAGGTCTATGCACATTACGTTACACCGGGCTCGATCGCATAGCAAACTGACAAAACACAAGTTTTACATAAAGCAGGGCAAAGCTACAGGAGAGTTTCTACTGTCAAGGTTCTATGCACATGTACGTTACACATACAATTCTATAGCAGGGCAGACTCAATTGAAATGGCTACCGCCTGTGACTCCTAGCTCCATGGAGGCACTTGGCTATGGAGCAAGTAACAGCACAGATTTTGCAGGCTACGGGGCAATGCTGAAGGAGCATCAGAATCCCCTAGCTAAAATACACAGGGGTGATAGGGATAAGCGAGGTCTATGCACATAACGATACACCAGACCCCATCGCATCGCAAAGTGACAAAATGTCCGAGGCATGTGAACCCATGCCTTGTGGCAGCACTCAGCTATAGAGCAAGCAACGGCATAGGTTTTGCAGGATACGGGGTAATGCTGAAGGAGCGTCAGAATCCCCTAGCTAAAATACACAGGGGTGATAGGGATAAGCGAGGTCTATGCACATAACGATACACCGCAAAGTTCCCCATGGTTTTGATTATGCCTTTTCTTTGAACACGGTATTTTCCACTGCCTCGCCCTACCCCATCCCACTTTCCCCTTCCCCCGTGGGAGCCTGCAAAGTACATGCAGTAGACAGGGAGGGAGTTCCGATCAGGTTACAAGACATGTGCAACAGTATACTACTGTATGTAGGAAAATCCCCCGCCCACTCTGATTTATGTGAAACCTGTGTGCACCCTTCCATTGAATGTATAACAAAGAAAAAAAAATAATAAAGTGAATGTTACAGGAACACATTAAAAAAAGGTTGGCACTTCCTTCCCATTGGTGTTGGTTTATGCCTTAGGGGACTCGGACACTAATACTTGTATTTCAAAAGCACTGTATTTTACACCGCCTCTCCCTACCCCCATCGCCCTTCCCCCCTGGGAGCCTGCACAGGTCATGCAGTGGACAGGGAGGGAGTTCAGGTCAGGTACAATACACAAATGCCGACGATCAACAGTACTGTGTTGCTCCGTTAGTTGCGTCGGAATACACTAATTTATATTCATTACCGCTGTGTATTTGTATATAGCGGAATGAATCGCCGCTGCAGATTTACTTTGATTTATGTGAAACCTGTGTGCACCCTTTTATTGAATGTATAGCAAAGAAAAAATTATAATAAAGTGAATGTCATATGAACATATATAAAAAAATAAAAGGTTGGCACTTTGGGACTCAAACCTGGGACTCTCAGTGTGGGAGGTGGGAGCTTTCATCGCTAGGTTGGTATGGAAGGGGAGACAATTAGCTACTGGAGGGTACCAACCCCAAGTTTCTGTGACCCCCACAAGGCTCATGGCAAGCGTCGGAACCCATGGTGGGTCTGAATTAACGGGCCCATTATAGTCTATGGGAAAATGGGTCCACTTTGCGTACTGATATCTCTGGTTCTGAGTGTCCCAGAAACTCAGGACTGGTACCATACAAAAGAGGAGACTCTTGGCTTTCGGGGCAGATCAGCCACTAGTTTCTGTGATACTGGAAAGGGAAACGGGAAGCAACCGTGTATCGGGTCCACTCCAGTTGTCCGCCTAGCTTGCACAGGATGCAGGGTTTCTGGCTAGATAGGAAATACTGTACAGAAATGCTAAGCATGGTAATTTGACATCCAGGAACATAGGGAGGAGTTTTTATCTCTCTCCATTATACATAGAAAAATTACACTTGCCACTGTACGTTACAAGCTGTTCGTGCTAATTAGTACACTAGTAGAACATACTGTACAGAGATACTAAGTACAGTGATTTGGCATCCACGAACTTAGGGAGGAGCTTTAATCTCTCTCCATTGTAATCTTTCTAAGTATAATGGAGAGAGATAAAAGCTTCTCCCTAAATTCCTGGATGCCAAATTACCATAATTAGTATCTCTGTACTCTATGGGGGTAATTCCAAGTTGATCGCAGCAGGAATTTTGTTAGCAGTTGGGCAAAACCATGTGCACTGCAGGGGAGGCAGATTTAACATGTGCAGAGAGAGTTAGATTTGGGTGGGTTATTTTATTTCTGTGCAGGGTAAATACTGGCTGCTTTATTTTTACACTGCAAATTAGATTCCAGATTGAACACACCACACCCAAATCTAACGCTCTCTGCACATGTTAAATCTGCCTCCCCTGCAGTGCACATGGGGGGTAAGTCCAAGTTAATCGCTGCAGGATTTTTGTTAGCAATTGGGCAAAACCATGTGCACTGCAGGGGAGGCAGATATAACATGTGCAGAGAGAGTTAGATTTGGGTGGGGTGTGTTCAATCTGCAATCTAATTTGCAGTGTAAAAATAAAGCAGCCAGTATTTACCCTGCACAGAAATAAAATAACCCACCCAAATCTAACTTTCTCTGCACATGTTATATCTGCCTCCCCTGCAGTGCACATGGTTTTGCCCAATTGCTATCAAAAATCCTGCTGCGATCAACTTGGAATTACCCCCATGGGGCCTAATTCTGAGTTGATCGCAGCAGCAATTTTGTTAGCAATTGAGCAAAACCATGGGGGTCATTCCGAGTTGTTCGCTTGGTAAATTTTTTTTGCATCGCAGCGATTTTCCGCTTAGTGCGCATGCGCAATGTCCGCACTGCGACTGCGCCAAGTAAATTTGCTATGCAGTTAGGAATTTTACTCACGTTTTTTTCTGCGTTCTGGTGATTGTAATGTGATTGACAGGAAGTGGGTGTTTCTGGGCGGAAACTGGCCGTTTTATGGGTGTGTGCGAAAAAACGCTACCGTTTCTGGGAAAAACGCGGGAGTGGCTGGAGAAACGGAGGAGTGTCTGGGCGAACGCTGGGTGTGTTTATGACGTCAAACCAGGAACGACAAGCACTGAACTGATCGCAGATGCCGAGTAAGTCTCGAGCTACTCAGAAACTGCACAGATATGTCTTTTCGCTACATTGCGAATCTTTCGTTCGCAATTTTAAGAAGCTAAGATTCACTCCCAGTAGGCGGCGGCTTAGCGTGTGTAAAGCTGCTAAAAGCAGCTTGCGAGCGAACAACTCGGAATGAGGGCCCCCCATGTGCACTGCAGGAGGGGCAGATATAACATGTGCAGAGAGAGTTAGATTTGGGTGGGGTGTATTCAAACTGAAATCTAAATTGCAGTGTAAAAATAAAGCAGCCAGTATTTACCCTGCACAGAAACAATATAATCCACCCAAATCTAACTCTCTCTGCAAATGTTATATCTGCCCCCCCCTCCAGTGCACATGGTTTTGCCCAATTGCTAACAAATTTGCTGCTGCAATCAACTCAGAATTACCCCCATGGTTTTGCCCAACTGCTAACAAAATTCCTGCTGCGATCAACTTGGAATTACCCCCATAGAGTACAGAGATACTAAGGATGGTAATTTGGCATCCATTAACTTAGGGAGAAGCTTTTATCTCTCTCCATTAAACTTAGAAAGATTACAATGGAGAGAGATTAAAGCTCTTCCCTAAGTTTGTGGATGCCAAATCACTGTACTTAGTATCTCTGTACAGTATGTTCTATTAGGGTACTAATTAGCACGAACAGCTTGTAACGTACAGCGGCAAGTTTAATCTTTCTATGTATAATGGAGAGAGATAAAAGCTCCTCAGTAAGTTCCTGGATGCCAAATCACCGTACTTAGTATCGCTGTACAGTATGTTCTATTAGGGTACTAATTAGCACGAACAGCTTTTAACTGGATGCCAAATCACCGTACTTAGGCCCTCATTTCGAGTTGATCGCAGCAGGAACTTTGTTAGCAGTTGGGCAAAACCATGTGCACTGCAGGGGAGGCAGATATAACATTTGCAGAGAGAGTTAGATTTGGGTGGGTTATTTTGTTTCTGTGCAGGGTAAATACTGGCTGCTTTAATTTTACACTGCAAATTAGATAGCAGATTGAACACACCACACCCAAATCTAACTCTCTCTGCACATGTTATATCTGCCTCCCCTGCAGTGCACATGGTTTTGCCCAACTGCTAACAAAGTTCCTGCTGCGATCAAGTCAGAATTACCCCCTTAGTATCTCTGTACAGTATGTTCTATTAGGGTACTAATTAGCACGAACAGTTTGTAACGTACAGCGGCAAGTTTAATCTTTCTAGGTATAATGGAGAGAGATAAAAGCTCCTCCCTAAGTTCCTGGATGCCAAATCACCGTACTTATGATCTCTGTACAGTATGTTCTATTAGGGTACTAATCAGCTGTTCGTACTAATTAGTACCCTAATAGAAAATACTATACAGAGATACTAAGGATGGTGATTTGGCAACCAGGAACTTACGGAGGAGCTTTTATCTCTCTACATTATACATAGAAAGATCAAACCTGCCACTGTATGTTACAAGCTGCTCGTGCTAATTAGTACATTAGTAGAACATACTGTACAGAGATACTACGGACAGTGATTTGGCATCCAGGAACTTAGGGAGGAGCTTTTATCTCTCTCTATTATACTTAGAAAGGTTACAATGGAGAGAGATAAAAGCTCCTCCCTAAGTTCCTGGATGCCAAATCACTGTACTTAGTATCTCTGTACAGTATGTTCTACTAGTGTACTAATTAGCACGAACAGCTTGTAACGTACAGTGGCAAGTTTAATCTTTCTATGTATAATATAGAGAGATAAAAGCTCCTCCCTAAGATCCTGGTTGCCAAATAACCGTCCTTAGTATCTCTGTATAGTATTTTCTATTAGGGCACTAATTAGCACGAACAGCTAATTAGTACCCTAATAGAACATACTGTACAGAGATACTAAGTACGATGATTTGGCATCCAGGAACTTACTGAGAAGCTTTTATCTCTCTCCATTATACCTAGAAATATTAAACTTGCCGCTGTACGTTACTAGCTGTTCGTGCTAATTAGTACCCTAATAGAACATACTGTACAGAGATACTAAGTACGGTGATTTGGCATCCAGTTAAAAGCTGTTCGTGCTAATTAGTACACTAGTAGAACATACTGTACAGAGATACTAAGGACGGTGATTTGGCATCTAGGAACTTAGGTAGGAGCTTTTATCTCTCCATTATATATAGAAAGATTAAACTTGCCACTGTACGTTACAAGCTGCTCGTGCTAATTAGTACACTAGAAGAACATACTGGGGACTCGGACTCATACAGTACTTGCATTTCAAAAGCACGGTATTTTCCACCGCCTCCTGCTAGCCCATCGCCCTTCCCCCCTGGGAGCCTGCACAGGTCATGCAGTAGACAGGGAGGGAGTTATTCACATAAACCAGGGCAAAGCTGCAGGAGTGGTTGTACTGTTAAGATTCTATGCACCATACGGTACACATACAATTCTGTAGCAGGGCAGATTCAATTGAAATGGCTACCGCCTGTGACTCCTTGCCCCATGGAGGCCCTCGGCTATGGAGCAAGTAACAGCACAGATTTTGTAGGTCACGGGGCAATGCTGAACGGAGCATCAGAATCCCCTAGCTAAAATACACAGGGTCGATAGGGATAAGCAAGGTCTATGCACTTAACGATACCCCAGACCCCATCGCATCACAAAGTGACAAAATGTCCAAGGCACATGAACATCCGCCTTGTGTCAGCACTCAGCTATGGAGTGAGTAACGGCATAGGTTTTGCAGGCTACGGGGCAGTGCTGAAGGAGCGTCAGAATCCCCTTGCTAAAATACACAGGGGCGATAGGGTTAAGCGAGGTCTATGCACATAATGCTACAAGGCGGGGGTTCATGTGCCTCGGACATTTTGTCACTTTGTGATGCGATGTGGTCTGGTGTATCGTTATGTGCATAGACCTCACTATCCCTATCAACCCTGTGTATTTTAGCTAGGGGATTCTGACGCTCCTTCAGCATTGGCCCGTTCTTTGAACACAGTATTTTCTACTGCCTCGCCCTTCCCCCATCCCACTTTCCCCTTCTCCCCTGGGAGCCTGCACAGTTAATGCAGTAGACAGGTAGTGAGTTCCGATCAGGTTACAAGACAAGATTTATGTGAAACCTGTGTGCACCCTTCCATTGAATGTATAACAAAGAAAAAAATTATAATAAAGTGAATGTCACTGGAACTCGGACGCTCATACTGTACATGTATTTCAAAAGCACGGTGTTTATATATTGGTCACCATCTATTAACATTACAGTCGTCACTGACCATTTGCCAGAGCTGTAGATCAATCCGCCGCTATACGATCGAAAGTACTGGATTAGTGGAGCATTAGCCACCCAGTGGTGGAGATGTGTAATGCATGCTGAGTATCTAGAATCGCCTCAACGCGCCTGCCTGTGATTAAACTCAGCAAGCTAAGCTATCGCCTTAGCGTGACTAAACATCCGTCTAGGCGGAGAATCGGTCAAGATAAAGGTGGCTACATCTGTATCACAAACCACGACAGTTAGATATCTGCACCAAAGTAAAAGCTCCTAGGAGCCATAATGTTATCCATGAAACATTTTTAACGTCACTAGTGACAACAACACTCCCTAAACAGGTCAGGAGAGAATAAAAACAACAACCAAAAAAACAAAATAACGATGAGCCGGAAAAAAAGAGCAAAAATGAGCAAGTTACACCGATTTCAACATTTAAGTAGTATATAGCCACTGTAGGGGTATGGTATGGCTGACTGGCGGGGGGGCTGGGGGGGGGGGGGGCGGGTGCAGCAAGCAATGTGCATCCACATTTATATCTACATTTGAGCAAGACAAAAGGGAAAGTGACTAGTTAATGTATCTAGAAATTGCACCATCCTAATTGCAACAGCAGGAAAGGCCAGACTTGAAGGGACTGCACAGTGGTCCCACAAAACACCTGATTGCTTTGGGTTAGGAGGGACTGGGACTGGCGGGGGAGGGGGGAGAGGGTAGCAGTTTAGGCACTAGGGGGTTAGGGTTAGGCAATAGGGGGGTTAGTCCTAGCTACCACTGCCGGTCGGTTATTCTTATCCTCCATCCCCAGACGGTTAGGGTTAGGTTAGGGGCAGAGGGGTGGGTTGGTGGAAGCTTTTAAAATGCTTGCCACCTCTAACGTCGGGATCATCAATGTCATGATGCCGTTGTTGTTCATGTGACTGCCGGCATACCGATTAGCAGGATATCGTACTGAACCCGGTAGGAGGTATGTCCTGCTATATGTACTGAATGAAGGTGCCTCCATTTAGAGAGGGTGATAAATGTTGCTGCTTTTGTGTGGATGGCCCTAGTCGTATTGGGTTATTCTCTGTTTTATGCAGACGCCCCCCCCTTAAATCTTTTCACTGACATTGGTGCATTTGTGCAAACACAGGGCCTAATTCAGCATGTATCGCAACTGAGATTTTTCACAATTTGCCCGTTTATCGAGAGAGTGCGCACGCGCTGCATACACAATGCGCCTGCACCAGAGCCACCTAGTGATTGCAGTGTTTTCTCAATATTAAAGTGAAGCGATCGCACAGTGATTGACAGGAAGTAACCGTTTAGGGGTGGTTACATGGTGTTTTACGGGAGTGGCGGCAATAACGCAGGTGTGTCATGACAGTTTAGTGGGCGGGTCTCTGACATTATCTGCGATCACTTGCATGCTGCAGCATGTGCACATTTGTGGATGCTCTGGCTTGGCGTAGATTTACCCCTTCGATGTTCCTGATTTTGCATATGAAAACACTGCAGTGGGCGTCTTTTTCCATTTCTGGCTGGCAACAGCCAATTGAGTTTGCAAAAAAACTGCAATTTTATCTTTTGCGAAGGTTACTCAGATGGCCGGTGTTCATGAAATGTTTACGCAGATGATCCGATGATGCATCTATTAACACAGGACCACTCCTGCAGCACTAGCGTATTACTGCACAGCCGCTATTACTGCATCAGCTTCTGCAGTATAAGTAGCAGGCAATTCACCCTTCTGCAAATGACCGTCATATTATTAAATAGGCAGTATCCGGACTCCAGGTCGACACCACTTAGGTCAACACCACTTAAGCCAACACCAATTGGTTGACACACCTTAAGCCGACACCCGAAATAGGTCGACATGAACAAGGTCGACATGGGAAAAGGTCGACATGAGTTTTTTGCATTTTCCCCCCATTTTTTTTACTTTTTCATACTTTACGATCCACGTGGACTACAATTGGGAACGGTAACCTGTGCCGAGCGCAACGGTAGTTGAGTGAGGCACCTTGCCTGAACGCAAGCCATGCGAGGGGACACGGTGCACTAATTGGGGTTCCCGGTCACATTACGGAGAAAACGACACCAAAAAAACATTAAAAACTCATGTCGACCTTTTTCCATGTCAACCTATTTTCATGTCGATCTTTTCGAGGTGTCGACCTAAGATGTCGACCAACTGGTGTTGACCTAATTGGTGTCAACCCTGAGTCCCAGACCCAAATAGGCGCCATAACTAGAGGCGGAACTACCGCCAGTGCAACCAGTGCGTTGCACTGGGGCCCGCCACTGTCCAGGGGCCCAAAGCATGTAATGAGTCAAACTGACTCATTACATGCCGCTGTGTGCTGCGGGCAACCGCTGCCCGCAGCACACAGCCGCCCGGACAGGAGAGAAGAACAGCGCAGCGGCACGGGGGGAGAAGGAGGAGGAGGGAGGTGGAGGAGGGAGCCGCAGCAGCGCTTTGTTACTGGTTGAGGTGCTGCTGCTGCTGTCCCTCTTCTTCACTATAGGCTGTCTTCCGAGAACAGCCTATAGTGAAGCAGAGGGGCAGCAGCGCCTCCACCAATAACAAAGCGCTGCTGCGGCTCCCTCCTCCACCTCCCTCCTCCTCCTTCTCTCCTGCCCGGGAATCGTGACCAGAAGCTGCACCGAGGAGCCTGAGCCAGCGGAGAGGGTAAGTATCATTCTTTCTTTCTTTCTTTCTTTCTTTCTTTCTTTCTTTCTTTCTTTCTTTCTTTCTTTCTTTCTTTCTTTCTTTCTTTCTTTTTTTTTTCTTTCTTTGTCTTTCTTTCTTTCCATCTACAAAAAGGGGGACTGTCTGCCGCAATGTGTAAAAAGGGGTAATCTTCCTGCCGCAATGTGTAAAAAGGGGTAATCTGCCTGCCGCAATGTGTAAAAAGGGGGAATCTGCCTGCCGCAATGTGTAAAATGGGGGGATCTGCCTGACGTAATGTGTAAAAAGGGGGATGCTGTCTGCCGTAATGTGTAACAAGGGCACGCTGTCTGCTGTAATGTGTAACAAGGGCACGCTGTCTGCCATAATGTGTAAAAAGGGCACGCTGTCTGCCGTTATGTGTAAAAAGTGTACACTGTCTGCCGCTCTGTTTAACAAGGGCACGCTGTCTGCCGTTATGTGTAAAAAATGTGCGCTGTCTGCCGCTATGTGTAACAAGGGCACGCTGTCTGCCGTTATGTGTAAAAAGGGTACGCTGTCTGCCGCTATGTTTAGCAAGGGCACGCTGTCTGCCGTTATTTGTAAAAAGTGTACGCTGTCTGCCGCTATGTGTAACAAGGGCACGCTGTCTGCCGTTATGTGTAAAAAGGGGACGCTGTCTGCCGTTATGTGTAAAAAGTACACGCTGTCTGCCGCTATGTGTAAAAAGGGCACGCTGTCTGCCGTTATGTGTAAAAAGGGGGACGCTGTCTGCCGTAATGTGTAAAATGGCGACGCTGTCTGCTGTAATGTGTAAAAAGAGGAATCTGTCCGCCGTAAAGTGTAAAAGGGTCTCTACCTGGTGTAGTGGTGCTACTGTGCGGCGTAATTTGAATAATGGAGACTACTGTGCACTGTTTTATGAATTGGTATTATTTCGTGGCCACACCCCTTCCCCACGAAGCCACGCCACTATGCATTTTTGCGCACGCCTACGGCGCGTACTGCCCCTGTTTTGCATGCAGGGGTGGGGCTCCGATGCCGTTTCTTGCACACAGTGCTAAAATGTCTAGTTACGGCACTGTTGCTAGGTATCCATTTCTCTGGCCCTGCGCAGGTCCCCCTCACCAGATCCTCTCAAGGGGTGAGGGGGTGGACTTGGATGGGATGGGGGGCCCAAAGCATTTTGTCGCACCTGGGCCCACCGCTCGCTAGTCTCGCCACTGGCCATAACAATATGTTATTTCTCCCTTATTTTCTCTGCCACACTCTACTTTACAATAGCGCTGAGGATGATTTATTCATACATACATTATGTTACAAGGAACACTCAGGACTAATATAAATGCCAATGATTTCCTCAACCTCGCAAAACATTGGCTGCAATAGCAATTCACTTCTGGCTCATACACTTCAATCTACTTTATCATTTGTCATAGGCAATAATAGAGAGAGAAAGGTAAAGGGTAGGATTACAGTAGCTGCAATATAAACATTTCTGTAGCTCTCTGAGACTTCAGCCTAAATTCTGAATTTCTGACTTTGGACAATTGCAGCAGAAGTAGTAACTAAACAGACAGCACCCAAGTCACATTGTGATCCTGTAATGCTGCATACTGAAAAATGTAGAATTGGGACATAATTCCAGGGGCAAACGCAGGATTTAGTCATGGGGGTTTCCATATTGCCCACATATGCACATTGAAAACACATACATTGTACACACACATACACATTGCACACGCATACATAGCACAGCATACTTACAGACTTTTTAGTTGTCCCCATACTCACACATACATAGTACACCATACACACTGTACACACATATACATAGCACAATATACACATGCATAGTATACCACACACACATACATATCACACGATACACACATACACATTGCACACACAGCATGCCACACACATAAACAGCATACTATGCACATTGTACACACATATACATAGTATACTATACATATACACAGTACACCACACACATACATAACACAGCACACACACACACACACACATACATACATACATACTACACCACACATACACACTGCACAAAGCATACAACACACACATAACACACCATATACACTGGACACACTCATATACAAAGCACACCACACACATATTGCACACACAGCACACTACACATACATTGCACACCACACACTGAAACACAATGCACACACATATAAATAGCACAGCACACACACATATGCTCACCATGCATATTGTACACACACATAGTACACCACATATACATTGCACAAACACAAAATAAATCTAGTAGGCATAATTTATTGACTCCCGGCTGATGGTCTTGGAGGGGCTGTGCGCTGACGCTGCAGCTCTCTCTACAGTCAGCCAGCCTCCCTGTCGGTGTGGAGAGCAGGCAGCTGTCGCATTACTGACACAGCTGCCTGCGCTCCGCACCATCTCTCCCCAAATAGCCGGTGTACTGTGCGATGGATCGGTACGCAGGGGGGGTTTCCAGGTACTCAGAAACCCCCCCTGCATGTGCGTATGAATTCTGATGAATGATTCCCAATCTCCTGACAATGATAAGACATACTGTAATATAGAATGACATACCTAGGCAGGCTGTGATTAGCAGCAGCGGTCTGTGTACCAACATGCTGAGGACAGATTGGAGAGTGTGACCCTCTGTTACTGTGTGTTTCACACACTGTCTGTAGGAGGGATTTCTTTATTACAGGGTAAAAGACTCTACACAAGTAGTTAAACTTGTTTCATAAATTTTTGAACTTGCTCATGACAGATAATGGAAAATGTCAGTGTCGCTACAGTATGTATGTGAGTTGGTCAGATACTAACTGAATTCATGACTTTTGTAAAGTTTTAACTGTAAAATGTAACGAATTGTCCAAAGTTGATCATATACTGTATACTTTAAAGAACACAAATTATTCACTGTTCACTTTGACAAATCACAACCAGAGACAAACACAAATCAGCATTTCATATGTAGTTATGAAATAGGATTCATATATAGGATCAAGATAAGACCAATAATTTAACATAAATTGTTAAAAGAGGGGACATGTTATAAATGGTTTTGATATGGAAGCCATGTAGCCAGGGGCTGGCTGGGCAGGGGGGGCAGGCTGCCATCTGCCCCCCGGGCCAGTGCAATTGAAGTGTTCCAGGGCCACCTGACTGCAGATTCCCTGTGAAAAGCTTGGCCGCTTGCCTGAGTCTGCCCCCAGAGCCGGCCCTAGGCATAGGCAAACTAGGCAAATGCCTAGGGCATTTGGTATGCCTAGGGGCACAAGCAGCTTCTGATGATTAAAATGATATGCGGCATGCCTATATTCTGTGTGTGACTGCACCTGTATCTGCATATGAAATGCTTTGTTACAATGTATACCTGGAAAGCATTTTGTGTGCAAATACAGCCACAGTCGCACACAGAATATAGGCATGCTGCATATCATTTTAAATAGGAAAATGTGCTTGTGCATCCTAGCCACGTAGTAATGCAAATAGGTTGCATTTTATTTAAAAAAAAAGGCGCCACACAATAGCAGAGCTGCCAGCTGACTCATGCCAGGCATCTCCTGCTGCATGGCGTATTGAGGCAAGATGTATGAGGACAAATCTGTATCCAAGCAGGGGCAGAGGTCACAGTGTTAGCGGCCATGTGAGTGCTGTGTGCGGGTGGGTTGGTTGTGCAGTAGTGTTTGGCATATGTGTAAGGGGCATTATGTGTATAAGGGCATTGATAAAGGTTGGCATAATGTGTAAGAGGCATTACATTTATAAGGACATTAATAATGTGTGTCATATATGTAAGGGGCATTACTGTGTGGTATTACGTGTATAAATGCATGACAAATGTGTGGCATTATGTGTATAAGGTTCTCTACTGTGTGGCGTAATGTATATAAGGTAAAGTGGTACTACTGTGATGTAACATGAATAAGGGACACTATTGCATTAAAAAAGGGGAATAAAGTTGCACTACTGTGTGGCGTCATTTGAGTTGGGTGTACTATTGTGTGGCCATGCCCCTTCCCAGCAAGAACACGCCCCTTTTAAAACTGTGTGCTGAATATGCGTACTGTTCCTAATTAAAACATAGGGGCTAGGAGCACCAAACTGAGGACTGCTATGTGTGAGGGGTGATGGTGCTAGGAAAGGGGTGCAGGGTCAGAGGTGGAACTAGCAGTGGTGCTAGGGGGGCACTAGACAAAACCTTGCCTAGGGCATCATATTGGTTAGGGCCGGCTCTGTCTGCCCCCCAGGATGAAAGTTGCCAGCCAGCCCCTGCATGTAGCAGAATAGGGTCGCAGGGGATGGTAGTCATAAATACCAGTAGGTATGCCAGTATGTACTGGTGACTGAGGTTCTCTCCATAGAGTGTAATAAGTTAATATTCTGGTGAGTAGGGACTTTAGCTAATGTGTGTATCAGGCTCCTGCCTGCGGCCTAGAATGCTAGTAACTTGGTAGCCAAACCAAATATGTGTGGAGGAGCCAGTGCTTAAAGTGGTCCTAGAGAGGTGGTGGAACTCATCCCCCACCCCACGGCGCCCATGCAACAAAGTTATTGTGCCCTACAGCGCATAACGTCTCTCCCATAGCGCACAGTGACAGCTCCGGAAGCCGGATCTCAGTACTGAGCTCCTGCCTCCGGCTGCCGCCGGGCGCCCGCTGGTAACACAATCTCAGCGGGTGCCCGGCATCTCCCTACAGCGCTGCACACAGCAGGTTAGGTGAGCCGGAGGAGGCGGAACTACGTTCCGTCTCCAAATGGAACTGACGGAATGCAGTTCCGCCCTGTTCCGGCTCACTTTAACCCCTGGGAGGAGCATATCTGGATGCACTACCTCTAACATAGAGGTAAATTCAATTAACCATGAGAGGGGCGAGTTGCCCCTGTAACAGCATGGATATGTGGAATTAGGTGAAAACCAAAATGGTCCGGACTCCAGAATGCCAAACCAGCTACCTGCAGTGACCTTGGCCGCTGTGGAGAAATATGTGCATGTCTCCCTGCACCGCTTTCTGTGTGATAGCTGACACACACAGTACATGGGACGGTCACAGAGAGCTCCACAGTGGCAAAAGTCACTGTGGGGAGCCGGTCAGGTGTTCCGGAGTCTGGAGCGTTTCAGCCATGCTGCTCCCATTCTCTCTGCCTGAGTGTAGCAACTGCGGGTCAGGAGGGGGCTGTACGTGTCCTTGCACCGTTTGCTGGGTGTCATGCACAGAGAGATCTACTGTGGCACACGTTGCTGCAGGGAGCGGGTCTGGTCCAGTGTTTTTCTGCAGTCCAGACCATTCTGGCTTTCACCCAATCCCTGGACACGTGGGCGGTGGCACCTCAACCCTATACTTCCTTACTCTCCCAGAATGTTAACAGGCTCAAGAATTTCTAGGAGGTCTCCGGTATCGTAGACCAGCCTACTGGATCCCTCCCACTTTCCCAATGAAGTACATACTGTAGGCATTGTTATATTAATGAAAATGCAAACTTAACAATAGAATGTAATTATTGGGTGTCCCTGGTATGATGAGACCTTGGCCAATGTGTTGTTACATAGCTCTCTTCTCCACATGTACTTGGCTTTTTAAAAAAATGTCAACAAAAGTGCAGCTACTTTTCCCAGCACATACTAATGGTTAAAACTTGTACTGTATATATAACAAGTCATTTTAGGAGAAGTGATGGGAAGGAACTTTAAACTCACAACACGGCTGACCAGTAACATATAAAGTATATAAATACAACTCCACTCGTCACTAAACGACATGCTGCAGCACACTCGCTAAGCTGATACTTACAGTGCTTCTTCCTCATAGCAACAATGCTTTGTTTGTTTCAGTATGGCTTACTCTTATGTAAGCAGTGTGTTAATACTTACACATGTTTGTACATATGGTAGTTAAACTGTATGAAGCTGCTGTAACATATGAACAAACATCGGCATGAAATATTCAAAGCTGTCAATGGTGTGTACCCATTGGCCTCATGCCACTAATAGGAAACCTTACAGCATCCACGGTCTATGTACATCCCTACTTATCCTTTCTCTGACCAGTGCACACTGTAAGCCTGAGTCACACGCAGGTCCACTTGCAATCCACATGGATTGCTAACAGAATGATAATGCATACACTCCGCACCACCTCGCTGTTTTCTTTCCGTTAAAGCAGCCATCATCACTGGTAACTGCATTCACACCTTCCCCATGCTGGGTGCAAGAGGCCAATCTGAAATAGGCAGCCCCTTGGCATATACTCCTATCCGTCTTTGCACCTGCCTCCTGATTACTTCCTCCCAGTCCTACCTTCAAGATTTCTCACGTACTCCTCCCTTTCTCTGGAATTCTCTACCTCTCCCCCTCAGGCTCTCCACCTCTCTACAAAACTTCAAACGGGCTCTGAAGACCCACTGCTTCACCAAACCCAGCCTAATCTCATCCTAATCCTCTGTTCTTCGCTCACTGTCTACCCCATTTGTGTCACCTCTGTCTGTCTGCCCCTTCCCTTTAGAATGTAAGCTCTCACGAGCAGGGCCCTCAACCCTCATGTGCTTATCATTCTCTTACTTAAACCATCTTCGACAGCTCCAAATACCACGCTTTTCTGCCACCCTGATACTTATGTCAGTGTCGTCTGCTGCTGTAGCTCTGTTTATTTACCCTGTACTTGTCTTACATTGTCTTCAATTGTAAGTCACTTTTTTCCTGTTTTGATTATTTTGATTATGTACTCTGTAATTGGGCGCTGCAGATGCCTTGTGATGCCATATAAATAAAGGATAATAATAATAACAGGAATTTAATAAATACCAGTAATTCATTTTCTCGTAGTCCCTAGTGGATACTGAGGAGTTGAAGGAATAGATCGGGTCCATTGGAGCCTGGCACTTTAAGAAATCAATAGTGTGTGCTGGCTCCTCCCCTCTATGCCCCTCCTAGCAGACTCAGTCTCGGAAAACTGTGCCCGAGGAGATGGACACACTTTGAGAGAAGGATATAACACAAAACAGCGGTGAGGTAACAAACCAGCACACAACAATACCAAGATAGCAGAGCTAACCAGAACAGAGGAAAGCAACGCTAACTATAAGAAGGATAGCAATGCTAACCAAACATGGAACAGGGAAAGCAACAGCAAAACCAACCAAGAACACTTACAACCAGGTAAGCAGGAAACGAAGCACTGAGGCAGGCGCCCAGTATCCACTATGGACTACAAGAAAAGGAATTACCGGTAGGTATTAAATTCCTGTTTTCTCTAACATCCTAGTGGATACTGGGGAATTGAAGATTACCATAGGGACGTCCCAAAAGCTCCCAGAACGGATGGGAGAGTGCTGAGACCCCTGCAAAACCACCTGACCAAACTGAAGGTCATCCTTGGCCAAGGTGTTGAACCTGTAGAACTTTACGAACGTGTTCAAACCAGACCAAGTAGCTGCCCGGCACAACTGCAAGGCCGAAACACCCCGGGCAGCTGCCCAGGAAGAACCCACCGACCTTCTGGAGTGAGCTTGGATAGAACTCGGCAGTGCAGAGCTGCTGAAGTATAGGCTTGTTGAACAGTCACTTGAGCCAACAAGCAATGGACTGCTTGGAAGCAGGGCGACCAATTTTGGTAGCATCATAAAGGACAAAAAGTGAGTCAGACTTCCTGTGACGAGCAGTTCTTTTGATATAAATCTGCAAAGCCCTTACTATATCTAGGGACTTTGGACCAACGGAAGTGTCGGATAACACTGGAACCACAATTGGTTGATGTATATGAAAGGCCGACACTACTTTCGGCAAAAACTGCGGGCGAGTTCTGAGCTCCGCCCTATCCTCATGAAATATCAAGTATGGGCTCTTATAGGCTAAGGCCCCCAATTCCGACACATACCGAGCAGAAGCAAAGGCCAGTAACATAACCGTCTTTCACTTTAGGTATTCTAAGTCTACCCTATGTAAGGGTTCAAACCAATCCGACTGGAGAAAGGTCAAGACCACATTGAGGTCCCACAGAGTTGTGGGAGGAACAAAGTTAAATGTGCATAACCCCCTTTAGAAATGTCTAAACTTCAGGAAGTACCGACAGTTGTTTCTGGAAGAAGATAGTGCCGAAATCTGGACTTTGATGGAACCTAACCGTAGGCCCTGCTTGCAGGAACAGTAGAAAACGGCCCAGACGAAATTCCACAGGGGAATATTTCCTACCCTCGCACCAAGACACATATTTCTTACAAATACGGTGGTAATGTTTGGATGTAACCACCTTACGGGCGTGGATCATAGTTGAAATAACCTTGGATGGGAGACCATTTCTAGTTAAAGTCTCCCTCTCAACTTCCAAGCCGTCAAACGAAGCCGCTGTAAGTCTGGACAGACAAACAGTACTTGTTGAAGAAGGTCCTTGAGTAGCAGCAGAGGCCAGGGTTCCTCCAGAGACAAGGTCAGGAGGTCCGAATACCAGGCCCATCGAGGCCAATTCTGGGGCAATTAGAATTGCCTGAACTCTTTCCTTTTTGAGTCTTTTTAGAACTCTTGGAAAGAGAGGAATTAGAGGAAACAGGTACACGAACTGGTAAGTTGTGTCGTCAGAGCGTCTACCGCTATCGCCTGCGGGTCCCTCGTTCTGGAACAGTAATGACAAAGCTTCTTGTTGAGATGAGACACCATCAGATCTATTTGCGGACAGCCCCACCGGTGAATCAGTTGTTGAAATATCTGAGGGTGAAGGCCCCATTCCCCTGGATGGAGGTCGTGCCTTCTCAGGAAGTCCGCTTCCCAGTTGTCCATTACTGGAATGTATATGGCTGAGGTACAGCGAACCGGAGGAACGCTTGATGAGCTGGCCATATTGGGATATGCAGGTATGCATCCTTGATGTCCATGGATACTAGAAACTCCTCCTCCTCCAGACTTTATATCACTGCTCTTAGTAATTCCATCTTGAATTCAAACACTCAAAGATAAGGGTTCAGGGATTTCAGGTTCAAAATTGGCCGTACCGAGCCGTCCTGCTTCAGAAAGAGGCTTGAATAAAACCCTTTGTGTGGAGTGGAGGAGGTACTGGAACAATAACTCCTGTTGAAAGCAGTTTTGGAACTGCCTCTTGTAAGGCAACTCTTGCTATAGGTGAAGCTGGTAAGCCTGACCTGAAGAATCTGAGAAGAGGGAGTTCCTGGAATTCCAGCCGGTATCCTTGGGATACGAGATTCCTCACCCAAGGATCCCGGCAGGATTCTGCCCATATGTGGGTGAATTATTGAAGGCGAGCACCTACCTGAAAGTCGCCTTGCTCCTGGGGCCAACCGTCATGTGGAGGGCTTCGTGGAAGAGGATCCTGAGGCCTGGTCCACAGTTCCAGCAGCTGCTGGTTTACGGGACTTACCGCGAGTTCCTTTAGCAGCATTGGAGGCACCTCTGGCTTTGCCTCTGAACCTGGCCACCCGAATGGACTGCAGAGAGGGCCCAGGATAGGGACATCTAGCAGGTGGCGCAGCAGACGGCAGATATGCAGATTTACCTGTAGTCGCCTGAGACACCCACTTGTTCAGTTCTTCCCCAAACAAGGCATCACCTGTAAAAGGAAGATTCTCTACCCCTTTTTTAGAATCAGCATCTGCTGACCATTGTCATAGCCACAGGGCTCTATGAGCCGATACTGCCATAGCAGTGGTACAGTCGTTAATGATAGTTCTTTAACAACCTCACTCATGAAGTTTGCAGCATCTTGAATATGTTGTAGTTATGTAACTAGCTTATCCTGAGATAGTGTAAGCAACCCTTTCAAAATATCATCAGACCATTTAACCACGGCTCTAGAAATCCAGCCACACACTATGGTAGGGCATTGGGTTACACCTACTGCAGTTTAAATAGATTTAAGAGTGGTCTCAATTTTGTGATCAGCTGGGTCTTTGAGAGAAATGGCCCCCAGTACAGGTAGTACAGTCTTACGTGACAGCCTGGACACAGACGTATCCACTGTTGGAGGGTTTTCCCAGATTTTCCTATCCTCTATAGGGAAAGGAAAGGAATTTAGTGCCTGTTTAGGAGTAATACATTTTTTGTCAGGATTTATTCATGCTGCCTTTGCATGGGAATCTAATTCCTTAGAAACCGGAAAAGTTGCAAAGGACTTCAGTTTCTCGTTAAAAAGCAATTCCTCTGCTGGTTCTGCTTCCTTATCTGGAATATTGAGGACCTCCCTAATAGCATAAATTAGGGCCTCAACTCCCGGGGACAGGGAATTATCCTCGTCCACCTCTACATCCCCCTCATCTAACTCGAGCCTGTTTGTAGTCGGCAGCAGTTAACATGACAGTGTCCATAGACTGTTTCAGGGTTTGCCTTTCTTGCTTAGCCATACAGATGGGTCCACGTTTATCTTGACCTTTAATAGGATTAGCTGAGACTGGCCAGTCGGACTTAATCCCCTGCTGTAATGACTTAATCCCCTGCTGTATTGTTTTCTGTATTGTATTGCAGCTGAGAACAATAGATGAAGGGTTTATGCTAATAACTCATGTTGTGCCTAGGCGCAGAAAACTAGTCAAGATAACCGTGGACCCATCTGTAGCTAACTCTGAATTTATATTTGTAATCATAGTTTTAAATGATTCCATCCACTCAGGTTAGTGCATATTACTACCATGTGAAGGTATTGAGCACTGGGTACACAGTAGAGACCCCTGTGAGGAAGATGTAAACCTAGCCTCGCATGAAGTACACACAGACTTATTTGCTGGCATGCTTTTGCAGAAAATACAGAGTTAAGTATGAAACACAGTGCAGTATTAGTGGGACAGCACACTTATTCCAGACAACCCTAAATGGAGCGACACAGAGAGGATTGGGACCAGCACACAATACCACACTCAGAGCAGCCCCCTGCTGGGTATCTCTTATGTGTAATAAACCTCACAGCGGTATAACCGCTGACTTTGTGCTCCCCCTTCTCTATAACCTCCTGGTACCAGTACAATTGGTGATTCAGTGGTTCCTGTGGAGGAGCAGTCTCCGCCTGCAGCCTGTATGCAGCAGCAGCAGCAGGAAATAGCACCTTTGAGCCTCTGGTCCCGCTCTCCGGGAAGCCCTGCCCCCTTAATGGCGCGCGGTCCCTCTGAATTATTTATACTGGCTTCTCCATTTATGTGTAAAAAGAGAGTGCGCAGCCCCTTTTTAAAGTATACTGCCAGTGTTGGTACACAGCGGGCACCACAGCCCGTAGCCAGGTGATCTCTGTCCCTTTATGCCACCATTTGCACCAGGGAACTGCTAACCGGGACTTCGGCGTATCACTCACCGCACCTGCTTCACCATCTGTTTGGGGTGGCAGCATGCTGCCGGCGTGGGCTCGTACCCGAGGGGTATGAGAAACATCACCTCAGGAGCTCAGTGTCCTGTTAGCAGGGATATGAACCATTAACTCTGAGGAAGTTAGTTCGGTCCCCCCCTAAGTCCGACGACGCAGGCAGACTGGTTGCCAACCAGTGTGCCTGAAAATAATAAACTAAAATATATTTCTGAAGAAAACTCTGGAGAGCAACAGAATGCACCCGGCTCCTTGGGCACATTTTTCTAAACTGAGTCTGCAGGAGGGGCATAGAGTGGAGGAGCCAGCATACACTAATGATTTCTTAAAGTGCCAAGCTCCAATGGACCTGATCTATACCCCATGGTAATCTTCAATTCCCCAGTATACACTAGGACGTTAGAGAAAATAATAATACACATGAGTCAGAATATTGGCCCTCATTCCGAGTTGATCGTTCGCAAGGCGATTTTAGCAGAGTTGCTCACGCTAAGCCGCCGCCTACTGGGAGTGTATCTTAGCATCTTAAAATTGCGAACGATGTATTCGCAATATTGCGATTACAAACTACTTAGCAGTTTCAGAGTAGCTCCACACTTACTCGGCATCTGCGATCAGTTCAGTGCTTGTCGTTCCTGGTTTGACGTCACAAACACACCCAGCGTTCGCCCAGACACTCCCCCGTTTCCCCGGCCACTCCTGCGTTTTTTCCGGAAACGGTAGCGTTTTTTCCCGCACGCCCATAAAACGGCCTGTTTCCGCCCAGTAACACCCATTTCCTGTCAATCACACTACGATCGCCGGAGCGATGAAAAAGCAGTGAGTAAAAATACTATCTCCATTGTAAAATTACTTGGCGCAGTCGCAGTGCGAATATTGCGCATGCGTACTAAGCGGAATTTCACTGCGATGCGATGAAAAATACCGAGCGAACGATTCGGAATGAGGGCCATAGTGTAATGCAGCCCATACAACATCAATACAATTCTACGTTTTGCTGATGATTTTGTAAAAAAAATAAATAAAAAAAATTGTCAAAATCCAACAAGTTGGAAATCCTCAACTGGCTGATTTTGTTCCAGAAGTGGTCAAAATCAGCAAGACTGGGATTTCTAACAGGTTGGATTTTGCTGATCACCGGAAAATCGCAGATCGGGGATCAAGACACTGGATCGGGGATAAGGGATCAGAATCAGACAACTGATGTATGGGCCCTTAACTCTGGTAACAAAGCCGTAGTGGCTTTGTTACCAGAGTCACAACACTCACATAGGATGGTTCTCTTATGTCTGTATGGCCAGCTGTTACCCAGAACTGGCCATTTCATGTGCAGAGAGAAACCGCTGAGATCCTTCCAGCTTAGATTCCCCCACAGATGCACACATTCACAACGGCACATGTTCAGTTTGCTAAAATTGACAAGAGAGAGACAGATACAGATCTGCGTGCAACTCAGAAACTTGCTCGGCAATAGGGAAATGTGAGGGAATAGACCACTTAACTGTCCCGATGCCGCCACCGGTTCCTGTTGGGGCGGTTTAGGGGCACTTAGGGGCTGATTCAGAGGTGGACGGAGATACTGGCGGTCGCCATCTGTGAGTTTATGCAAATGCCACTACACCACCATCAGTGGCACCATCGAAACCTCTACCAGACCTATGGCAGATGCAGTTTTTCCATCCATGTATGGTCGCATATGTGGGTGGTTTAGCATCTGTGTATGCAGCTACTTCACTGACATTCTCATGACACGCCCATAAGATGGACCACCTTCCAGTCACTCTCATCACTTTTCCAATACATTTCTGACACCGTGCTTCTCAATTGCAACAGTGTAACACAATGCATTGTTGGAGTTTTTAGGTATTTTTGCGCACGCATAGTAGCAAAGAAACACTCAACTTCATGAACCTCAGCATTGCGAGCAGCTCTGAATTATATGCATGGTTCGAAGTTACCTGGATTTACTCAGAGCTCAAAACGGCATCTTACTGGCTGTCTGGCTGTCACATGCTTTAGATAGCCAATAAGAAAAATAACATAAATCTGAACATGCATTAACTTAGTGTTAACAACCGAGTAAATCCGAACCCGCACATCTCTACTCTGAATGGCTCTTAGGGGTCTATTTACTAAGCCTTGGCTGGAGATAAAGTCAACGGAGATAAAGTACCAGCCTCAGGGGTGTATCTTCCTATTGGCCAGGATGGCACTCGCCAGGGGCGCCAGCCGAGGAGGGGCGCCATCCAGAGGTGCCACCCGCGGGCAGTAGGTGGATTCCCTTTTAGAGGCATCAGCTATCCCCCCACCCCTGTGTAGTTCCTCACCAGCAGGGATGCCAAGTAATGATCACTGTATGCAGCAGCGGCTGCTGGGAGGTGTAGTTTACAGTATGTAGAGTTTCTTGTCTGTATTGTGGTGCGGTGCTGGACCCCGGCGCCAATTACAGTGGCTGCTGCTGCATTCTTTGATCATTAATGGGCATCCCTGCTGTTGAGGAACTACACGGGAGTGGGGGGATAAAGCTGTTGCCTCTAAAAGTGAATCTACCTAAAAGTGCTGCCTTTAATAGTAAAATCAACATGGGGCATATGTGTGTCTGGCACTGTGGGGGCATATGTGTCTCTGACACTGTGTGGGCATACGTGTATCTGGCACTGTGGGGGCATTTGAGTGTCCGGCACTGTGTGGGTATTTGAGTGTCCGGTACTGTGGGGGCATACAAGTGTCTGGCACTATAGGGCCATACGAGTGTCTGGCTCGGTGGGGGCATGTGTATCTGGCACTGTGGGGGCATATGTGTATCTGGCACTATACTCGGAGGCATAACGTGTATCTGACACTATACTGGGGGACATTATGTGCATCTGACACTATACTGGGGACATTATGTGTAATGAGAACTACTGTGGGTATTGTGTGTAAGGCTGCTAATTGTGTGTGTGCGCATGTGTAGTGGGTGTGATTATATATTTATAGGTTGATATCATAATATAAAATTCCCAGGAGCATGCACGCCTTCCCATACATACATACATACATATGTATATATATATATATATATATGGGCAATACTGTGTGGCATAATGTGTATAAGGGGTACTACTGTGTAGCATAACGTGAATAATGTACATTACTGTGCTGTGTAATGTGAGTAAGGCACACTACTGTGGTGTAATTTGAATTGGGGTACTATTGAATGGCCACGCCCCTATTTCAAATGTGGGGGGAGGGCACCAGTCCTTTACTTTGCCAGTGGCGCTTGGGCACCTAAATACACCCCTGACCAGCCTATCCGCTCCTAACTGCCATGTCACAGGCTGGGTTTGAAAAATGACAGTTGGTTGGCTGGTACTTTAACTCCGTTGACTTTGGGGTATATGCAATTGCGGTCGAATTCCCGAAATTGTCGAATTTCGGGACTTTTTCGACCAAAAAAAAAAAATCGCCAATGCAATTCAGTGCTTTCCGTCAAAAAAACGGACTTTAAAAATTCGACTTTTTGAAATTCGACTTTTGTCAAATTCGACTTTTCTGCAATGATACAAGTGCTGCAATTCGACCAAAGTGTATTCAATTCAAGTTTGGAAATTCGACAACAGTGCTTTTAGACAGTAAATTCGTCATTTTCAATCCGCCACACTTTGGAGGGTGAAAACAATAAAAAAAATTTAAAACATGTTTTTTTTGGTGTTTTTTTTTTTTGGTAATAGCATATCTATTTATATTAGAAGGGATTAGGTACTTGGTTTGTCTTTTTTGGAGGCACAAGTATTATTTATATATTTTTAAAAATATATATATATATATATTTTTTTTTTTTATAGCTGGAACGGTAAAATCAAGGAAAAAAATGGCGTGGGGTCCCCCCTCCAAAGCATAACCAGCCTCGGGCTCTTCGAGCTGGTCCTGGTTCTAAAAATGCGGGGGAAAATTTGACAGGGGATCCCCCGTATTTTTAAAACCAGCACCGGGCTCCGCGCCTGGTGCTGGTGCAAAAAATACGGGGGACAAAAAGAGTAGGGGTCCCCCGTATTTTTTACACCAGCATCGGGCTCCACTAGCTGGACAGATAATGCCACAGCCGGGGATCACTTTTATACAGTGCACTGCGGCCGTGGCATTAAATATCCAACTAGTCACCCCTGGCCGGGGTACCCTGGGGGAGTGGGGACCCCTTTAATCAAGGGGTCCCCCCCCCAGCCACCCAAGGGCCAGGGGTGAAGCCTGAGGCTGTCCCCCCCATCCAAGGGCTGCGGATGGGAGGCTGATAGCCTTGAGAAAAATGTCAGAATATTGTTTTTTCCAGTAGTACTACAAGTCCCAGCAAGCCTCCCCCGCAAGCTGGTACTTGGAGAACCACAAGTACCAGCATGCGAGAGAAAAACGGGCCCGCTGGTACCTGTAGTACTACTGGGGAAAAAATACCCAAATAAAAACAGGACACACACATCGTGACAAGTACAACTTTATTACATACTGCCGACACACACATACTTACCTATGTTGACACGCCGACTGCCACAGTCTCCGACGATCCGAGGGTACCTGTGAAAAACATTATACTCACCTTCCAGCGTCCAGAGATAAATCCACGTCCAGAGTATAATCCAGGTACTTGGCAAAATAACAAAACGCAAAAACCCGTGCCAGCGGACTGAAAGGGGTCCCATGTTGACACATGAGACCCCTTTCCCCGAATGCAGAGACCTCTACGTGACAGCTGTCACTGAAAGGTCTCTTCAGCCAATCAGCGAGTGCAACGTCCTTGCACTCTGCTGATTGGCTCTGCGCGTCTGAGCTCAGACAGCGCATCGCAAAGCCTCTCCATTATATTCAATGGTGGGAACCTTGCGGTTAGCGGTGGGGTCACCCGCCGGTCAGCGGCTGACCGCGGGTAACCCCCCCGCTGACGGCAAAGTTCCCACCATTGAAATAATGGAGAGAGCTGTGCGATGCGCTGTCACAGCACAGACAGCGCACAGCTAATCAGGTGAGCGCCACGTAGTAGCGCTTCCTGATTGGCTGAAGAGACCTCAGTGACAGGAGTCACGTGGGGTCCCGGCACATTCGGGGAAAGGGGTCTCATGTGTCAATATGGGACCCCTTTCAGTCCGGCATGGTCGGGTATGCGGTTTGTTTTTTTAACAAGTACGTGGATTATACTCTGGACGTGGATTTATCTCTGGACGCTGGAAGGTGAGTATAATTTTTTAACAGGTACCCTTGGATCGTCGGAGACTGTGGCAGTCGGCGTGTCAACATAGGTAAGTATGTGTGTGTCGGCAGTGTGTAATAAAGTTGTACTTGTCACGGTGTGTGTGTCCTGTTTTTATTTGGGTATTTTTTTTCCAGTAGTACTACAGGTACCAGCGGGCCCATTTTTCTCCCGCATGCTGGTACTTGTGGTTCTCCAAGTACCAGCTTGCGGGGGAAGCTTGCTGGGACTTGTAGTACTACTGGAAAAAACAATATTCTGTCATTTTACTCAAGGCTATCAGCCTCCCATCCGCAGCCTTTGGATGGGGGGGACAGCCTCGGGCTTCACCCCTGGCCCTTGGGTGGCTGGGGGGGGGACCCCTTGATTAAAGGGGTCCCCACTCCCCCAGGGTACCCCGGCCAGGGGTGACTAGTTGGATATTTAATGCCACGGCCGCAGGGCGCTGTATAAAAGTGACCCCCGGCTGTGGCATTATCTGTCCAGCTAGTGGAGCCCGATGCTGGTGTATAAAATACGGGGGACCCCTACTCTTTTTGTCCCCCGTATTTTTTGCACCAGCACCAGGCGCAGAGCCCGGTGCTGGTTTTAAAAATACGGGGGATCCCATGTCAATTTTGTCCCCGCATTTTTAGAACCAGGACCAGCTCGAAGAGCCCGAGGCTGGTTATGCTTTGGAGGGGGGACCCCACGCCATTTTTTCCCGGGTTTTTCCCGTTTTTACCCGTTTTTTTAATTTGCGGCAAAAACCGGCAAATCGGCCGTTTTTCGCCCGCGGGAATGTCGAATCCGTTTTTCATTGAATATGGTGAATTCCGGCAGCCACCTGCCGGAATTCACCTGTCGAATTGTGTCGAATTAAAAAACGGCGATAATTTGCCGCGATTCGCTGTGAATTGCATATACCCCATTATCTCCATCCAAGGCTTGGCTTAGTAAATAGACCCCTTTATCACAAAATTGGAACTGGTCTGTTTAAAACAAGATATTTGAGATGGAAGTATACTTACAATATAGGTAGGAACTCATTATGTCTGCAGTTACCCCAGCGGGAATGATAGTGAGAATCAAATACAGTATTATGAAATGTTTTTATTTTATTTTTAACAATAGGCTCAGAATTATTGTATGTGTCAGACACAAAGCAAATGGCAAAAAGTACAGTAAATTACACTTGTATACATATTTCCAGGTAAGTGAACGGACTAACTGGTTTTTAAGTGAGCTTGGCCTGTGGCAGAAACATGACTATAAATAATTGTGCATATAACCTGTCCATCCAAAACTGCACAAACAAGTTGAAGTATAAGTATCCAGTAATGTTTGTTCTAACTACAAATGTAACATTCCAAAAGACTCACTAATCTTCTATGTTACTTAAAGGACCACTCCCAGTTAAATGTTACTCCTTCACTTAACGGAACCCTGGCAACTGAGGTCTTATTTCAGATTTGTACGGAAACCCAATGGTTTACATCCAAATCTGATGTTTAGGGATCTGCGAAGGCGCAAGAACCGTTCGGCACATGTCAATCATACTGCAGCATTTGGGGGGCGGAGTCTGGGTGGCAACGTGTTGGGATCAGGGTCTGCGTCGGATGCAGACTTCCTGGACCTGGGTATCCGGATCTTATGGCTAGTCTGAGTAAACTTTAGCTTATGTAGACTTACCGTGGCCTGCAAGTATCATGAATCATGACCGATGGTTGTAATGGTGATCCCAGGCTACAGCGGATCTTGCAGATGTATGCAGGATGCATCTATCTCCTACAGATGCCTCCTGCTGCATTGCATTTTATTTGCACGGAATTGAACAGCTGCTTCCCTGCGGCAGTGCAATACTTTTCAAATAAGAATCAAGTCCTGAGTTCGGAAACAGTTTATTTCAGGTTTCCCCAATTGCTATGACACAGCCTGGTAACGTCTTTTTTAGCTGGTTAAAATTGTTAAACAGCCGAATATGTATGCCACATGGGGATATGCCTGCTTCGACCAATAGGAAGGGATAAGCTCTTGGGTTTCAGCTTCCTATTGGTCCCTGCAGTCACACATCTATAGATTGTGCACAAAGACTTTAATATAGTATAAACAATCTCTAGCCATGGGACAAGCAGTTCAGCATTCAGTTTCCACTTCTCCACTAAGAGCAGATAGTAGCTCAGTCACCTGTGGATATGTAACTGAGGTCTGATTCAGAGTGCCACACAATGGCAGTATTCGTGCTTATGGCATACTTGCCTACTCTCCCGGAATGGTCGGGAGGCTCCAGAAAATTGTGTGTAGCTCCCAGTCCCCCGGAAAAGAGGACATGTTTCCTGGATACACCCAGCTACCCACTTACTGAGTAAAGTGGGCGGACAGGGAGGCCAATGACGCTATTTGCGCTGAATCGTGTGATCATAGCCACCCCCCTGCTGTACAATGCCAGTAGTCCCCTTATTATATAGCTTGGGGTATGGTCACGGCTGGTGCTAGGGTGTTCTGCGCCCCCCATGCAAACTATAAATTTGCGTCCTCCCATATTTTACAAAGTGACAGTGTGCTGCAAAAAGGGACGTGGTCTCACAAGGAAGGGGAGTGGCCATACAATAGTACCCCATTACAAATTACGCCACACAGTGGCACAATCTTATTCACATTACCCTGCGCATAGTAGTGCTGTTTATACACAATATCCCCAGTAGTAGAGCCAGTTATATGCATAATAGCCCCTGTAGTAGAGACGGTTATACGCATAATAGCCCCTGTAGTAGCGCCAGTTATATGCATAATAGCCCCTGTAGTAGAGCCGGTTATACGCATAATAGCCCCTGTAGTAGCGCCAGTTATACACATAATAGCCCCTGTAGTAGCGCCGGTTATACACATAATATTCCAAGTAGTAGAGCCAGTTATACGCATAATAGCCCCTGTAGTATAGCCAGTTATACGCATAATAGTCCCTGTAGTAGCGCCAGTTATACGCATAATAGCCCCTGTAGTAGCGCTGGTTATACGCATAATAGCCCCTGTAGTAGAGCCGGTTATATGCATAATAGCCCCTGTAGTAGCGCCGGTTATACGCATAATAGCCCCTGTAGTAGCGCCGGTTATATGCATAATAGCCCCTGTAGTAGCGCCCGTTATATATAATGCCCCATACGCGTGCGCAGCTAATTTTATTAGTTGGTGCACCACAGGAGGGGCGTGTCTAGCAGTATTTGACATTCTCTCAGTAAAATCATACAGCTTAATCTAATTTCTCTGTAGTTCCTAATGATAATGTACTGTAGATATAATACACCCCAGAGGAAAAAAATGAAACCAGCCGGTACTGTCTGCTACAGCATAACCCTGAGCCCTAGCTGCCACAGCACCCTATTGCTGCTTAGAATTGTCCAACCTATCCCTGACCTAGTGGCAGAACTAGCGAGTAGAGAGAGCACCACTTTCCGTCAAACTCAAAGTGACAGGTGGGCTATGTCCCTAAATATGCAAAACACGCCCCTAACCACACCCCTAACCACTCCCCCGACACTCCCACTTTCCATCCCCTTCTGATGTTGTTTTAATATAAAATAAGCTTACAAATGAGTTATAAGCGTTGTTTAATCATTGAGAAGCCTCCTGTGTATTAACTCTTAGATGTTGCATCAGTGTATATAATTTCCAATGATGAAATAAGCATACAAATGATTTATAAGCGTTGTTTAATCATTGAAAAGCCTCCTGTGTATTAACTCTTAGATGTTGCATCATTGTATATTATATCCAATTGATTTGTGTGTTGTTAACGCTTAGTTGCACCAGTAAATGTTATTTCCAATTGATTTATAAAATAAGCATGCAAGCTAGGAATGCTGTTTATTGGATTCGAGTGTGATATCTATAAAAGTGTGTTCTGCTATGCCTGCGGACAAAAGAAGCGTTGTGTTTCGATGCTCGGCTAACCGAAAAAAAGCCTATGAAAAATGCGTATTACACCGTATAAAAGCCAGGGAGTTATAGCGGCGTTGATAGGTTTTATGCGTCTAATAAATCTGTGTTTAAAAGTGGCGATATTAAAGGATGGCTGCAAAAACAAGATGCGTATACATTACATAAGCCGGTCAGGAAAAACTATAAAAGGAACATGATCTGCGTATCGGATATAAATCATCAATGGTAATGCGACTTGGTTTCGCTCATAGATCTTGCGAAGTACAACGATGGCTTTAAGTACATATTAACCATCATCGATATTTTCAGTAAGAGATCGTGGGCTGAAAGCCTAATGACTAAGAACGCTACATTCGTCGCTAATGCTTTTGAAAAAATATTTCAGCAGGGTTGCGTACTAAAGAAGCTACAAACCGGTAAAGAGTTTCTAAACAAAACCTTAAAAAAAGTGTTAGAAAAATACGATATACATCATTTTACGACTAATAACGACGTAAAGGCGGCTGTCATAGAACGCTTTAATAGAACTTTAAAAACACGGGTGTGGTGCTATTTCACAGCGCAGAATACTTACAGATATATAGATGTTTTACAGGACTTTATATACAGCTATAATAATACGTACCACAGAACAATTAAGTGTGCACCGTGTGAAGTGAAGCCCTCTAACGCTTTGAGGATTTTCAAGATGGTGTACGGCGATTACTTTAAAGCCGGTAAACAAGCACCACGTTTATCCATCGTGAACACGTGCGCATATCCAAATATAAGGATATATTTCAGAAAGGTTACAAAGAGAATTATTCTTAGGAAATATTTGTCATACAGAGTGTGAACACTAAAGGTCTTAAGCCGCTTTATAAGTTGACAGATCTGTACGGTGAAGTTATAACAGGTAGTTTTTACCCCAAAGAGCTTCAAAGCATACCCAAAAACTATAAAAGAATTTACAAAGTGGAAAAGATTTTAAAAAATAAGACGGTCAAAGGTCGAAAATACGTCAAGTGGCGTGGGTACCCCGCAAAATTTAACAGTTGGGTCGCGGCATCAGTACTGGCGCCCAAGATGGCTGCCTCACCTTTTGTATGCTCCTGATCATCTCCATAAAACAGCTTAAATTCACCACAACTGACCTATGAATCATCATAAATATCCAAGGACTTATCTTGAACTTGTACTACTCTACGCGGACATTTCATCAAAACCAACGGATTGCATTCCTGCGCTGAGATACACACTGGATTGAATCCTGGACTGAATCCTCTGCATATCTCCACTGAGAAATCCTTCAGTTTAGCAGCTGCTGTACTCTGCATTGGACATTACCCAGATAAGGTACTGTGGATTACAACCTAACTTTGGCTACATCCAGCCGCTCACTTAGACATCATCCACCTCTGTTCTCTGAGCTACAAATAACTGACTTATTGCATTAATCTACTAATATCAGTATATTCAGGCTCTGAATTGCTGAAGGCTCACTGTTTAAAATCAGGATCCATTTCCAGGACATGTTATCACTTCTACCCCCACAAAAAAAAAAAAAATCTACTTCAAAGGCCTCTCACACTGAGACTTTTCACACCTACACAGTAGGAATTGGCTTCTAACACCTTTTCAAAAGGCTGCCTATCCTAGGATAATTGACTAAATCAGCAGTTATTTTATTTATTACTTGCTTCAAATATACACAATAGGTTATAGCAATAACTTTGTTCATAATCCCATTATAATTTTGGATCACATACCGAATTGGGGGAAAACAAAACACAAAAAGGAAAAACAAAAAAACAAAAAACAAACACTGCTTTCTCTCCCTCTCTCATCATCATATGCAGTTCAAATTTATAGTAATCTGTCACTGATGACCAAATGTATACGTATTGCTCCAGCTTCATTCTTTCACTCCGCCCACCATGCTCTGCAGTTCCTATCACACCATCACAGGCTTCTATTCTCCAATCCCTTGGCATTTTAAAAAGAAAACACAGGCGCATTCGTGGGAAGCGAGCAGGCCGGAAATGTATTTCCCCCGGTAACCATCTAAGTCCTTTGACCACCTGCTCACCCCCATACTCAAAGAACAATCAAATAGAAGTGATACCCAAAAGACGGCCCTGTGTTTGGAAGGACAGAACTGTCTACTCTCACTTTGTGACCCCCATACCCAGAGCTCCTGCACTTAACATAAAGAAAACTGAAGGCCCTCTGGTATGCCCAATCAGGTCAGTCCTTTGTAATGCCAGATCTATAAGAAACAAGACTGCAACAATTGCTGACCTTATTGAATCTGCAGATCTAGCCTGTATTACAGAGACCTGGCTAGATGAAAATGCAGCACCTATATTGGAGGCTGCAGTCCCAACAAACTACTCTGTCATCCACAACCCAAGACTGGACCGCAGGGGTGGCGGGGTGGCTATCTGCTTCAAAAAAGAACTTAAACTTAGGGTCCACCCTATTGAAACTACTCGCTCATTTGAGTGCATTGCTGCCCGGAGTTCGACAGGATTAGGTTTCAGACTACTTCTTATTTACCGGCCACCTGGAGATGGAAAGATATTTCTACAAGAAATTGCAGACACTGTTGCTGGCCTGGTTCTGGAACATCAAAGATGGCTCATCCTCGGGGATTTCAATGCATGGGTGGATGATGAGCTCTCACGCCTTGGCCAAGACCTCCTGTGCACAATGAATGGTCTGGGCTTCACACAGGTCATTCCCTCTGCCACACATAAAAGTGGTCACACTCTCGACCTCGTCTTTCAGATTGGATTAGAGGTCACTGACCTAAAAATAAACCCAGTCATCTGGTCAGACCACTACTCCCTCTGGTTCTCAGTTGCAACCCCTCAAATAAGATCTCTGCCCGTGGAGTTGACCAGGTATCGTCCAAGGAGGGGTATGACTCCCCAGGCTCTTGCAGCAAATCTGGATCTCTCTGCTATACAGGGTGCCTGTGAAGATCCCTGTTCCCTAGTCCGTTATTATAATAGGGATGTTATGGCTGCAATTGATATTATCGCCCCTGTGCGTTTAAGACCTCGTAAACCACAACGTCAAGCTCCATGGTTCGACAACAGTGTTAGTGAGCTCAAGAAAAGGGGGCGTAGACTGGAAAGACAATGGAGGAAGACTAACCTAGTGGATGACAAAATAAAACTAATAAAGCATAACGAAGAATATCAATCGACAATCACTCGTAAGAAAGCACAGTTCCTGTCAAATGAGATCACAGCAGCAAACAATAGGCCAGCTCAACTTTTCCGCACAGTGGAGATGCTTTGCAAGCCAGCATGCCTGCAGACTGATGAGACCCTCTCCCAGGCAAGATGCAACGAGTTTGCAAACTTCTTTGCAGATAAAATATCCACCATCCGGGCTGGAATCTCCACAGTGCCATCAAAGGAGTGCCAAACTACAAAGCCCGCCAATATAAGCTACCTGCCTTCATGGACCAGCTTTGATCCAGTGGATGTAAAGGACACTGCTGAAATTGCTCGGATTTTGCGTCCCACCACCTGTGATCTGGACCCAGCCTCAACCAAGCTTCTAATAGGTTGTATGGATATAATTGGTCCTGTCTTTACAAAAATTGTTCAATGCTCTTTGCAGACAGGCATTTTTCCTGGACCCCTAAAGGAAGCAATTGTTAGACCGCTTCTTAAAAAACCTAATTTAGATCCCGACTGCATGACAAACTACAGACCGGTATCAAACCTTCCTTTCCTAGGAAAGGTTATTGAGAAAGTCGTTGCAAATCAACTGGAAACCCGCCTGACAACCCATGATATTTATGATCCATTTCAATCAGGATTCAGGAGAAGACATAGCACTGAAACAGCCCTGGTGTGTGTGTTAAATGATCTTCTGATGGCAAAAGACAGAGGTGACTGTTCAATATTAATCCTTCTGGATCTCTCGGCAGCATTTGATACAGTGGACCATGGGCTTCTGATTGAGCGACTGATACATTTCTGTGGTCTGGATGGCACAGTCCTAAGATGGTTCAAATCATTTCTCACAGGCAGGTCACAGAGAGTATCATCTGGATTATACTCATCACCACCAGTGTCATTGCCATGTGGTGTCCCACAAGGTTCTATACTATCCCCCATGCTTTTTGCAGTATACATGCTCCCATTGGGCGAAATAATCAGGCGCCATGGCCTGGTCTACCACTGCTATGCAGATGATACACAACTGTACTTGTCCTTTGCTCCGGGCACTGATAACCCAATAGCAACCCTTAATGGCTGTCTAGCTGAACTACAGGAGTGGATGAGCGCCAGCTGGCTGCGACTGAACCCGGATAAAACAGAGGTCCTTATGATACGACCGCAACATCAAAGGACAAGACTGCAGCATAGCCAACCAACTGGACTTACACTCGGGGATTCAGAATTACAGACCAGAGATCGTGTGCGGAATCTTGGCGTTGTCCTGGATGGTGGCTTGACACTTAAACATCAGATATCAGCCACAATCAAATCCTCATTCTTTCACCTGAGGAACATAGCCAGAATCAAGCACTTAATTCCCTCAGATGATATGCCAAAAGTCATACATGCATTTGTATCATCTCGTTTAGACTACTGTAATGCCCTCTACCTTGGTCTCCCAGCAAAAGAATTGCAGCGCTTACAGCTGGTGCAAAACACAGCTGCCAGGCTATTAACCAACCAGCCCCGTTCTAGCCACATAACACCCATCCTCTACTCCCTTCACTGGCTGCCTGTACGATGGCGAATCATCTTCAAGATTGGCTTACTGAGTTTCAAAGCATTACATGACCAAGGCCCAAGGTACCTCAAACAGCTTCTGACCCCATACTGCCCCACTCGATTACTGCGATCTGTAGATGAAGGACTTTTAGCAGTACCTAGAATCTACCGTAATTCATCTGGGGGTCGAGCTTTTAGTCATGCGGCTCCGACTCTATGGAACTCACTTCCCCGCACAGTGCGAGAGGCCCCAACTATAGAATCCTTCAAAAGTAGACTCAAGACTTTTCTGTTTACTCAAGCATTCCCATAATTGTCCCTTTTAGTATCTTCATGCTTCTGTATTTTATGAAAATGTACTTCATTATTTTCTGTACTATATTATGCTATGTATCTGTTAAGCGCCTTGAGTCCTATGGGAGAAAGAGCGCTATATAAATAAAATTATTATTATTATTATCAGAGATAAAAGATATATAAAGTGCATCACTATCTAAATAAGATGAGCGATGGATGACAAGTCGTTTTACATAACCTTACCCAGCTGTCACTTTTCCGCAAAATAAGATTTCTAACTATACAACAAAACTTGCAAAGTTGATACACTTAAACTAACACTATGCTGCTGAAAAATGAACACATTACAGATAAACTGTATTCTGTACGCTGCACAAAGCACAAGGCATATTTTTAAAGGAACGTATCCATGTGATATGATGCCTACTGATAAACTGACGCATTACCCCTGCGCGTTTGCAATCAACACGCATAGCAGCGGGCACCCTGGCGAAAACTGGTTGGCCGTTTATTTTAATGAACACGGCATTTGTTATTTCTTTGATTCCTACGGTCTCTCGCCGGACAGTGACATTTTCCCAAAGAATATCATAAAGTTTTTACATTTTAATTCAAAAAGTATTTGTCACCAAAACCGTTGGTTACAAGATTTTTCAATACTGTATTTACTTTATAATTATGATGTGTAAAAACTACAAAAATGAGGAATTTCTGACCCGATTTAGTATTGATACAAAATGTAATGACCGTTTAGTTGCAATGTTTGTAAGACGTCTGCCGAAAAGTCATTGTTTGAGTCACTATACGGATAAATGTATACAGAAATGTGTAACTTGTAATCATCCCTGTGTTTGAAACATTTTATGTACAATGTTTCATAACTATAATAAACAATGATTTTAAACTTTATGTTTTTGTGCGAGCGTGATCTTCTTCCAAAAACACTGATTAGAAACAAAGAACAAAACAGACCATTATAAATCATAAGGATATTTTATTGTAACATAAAAAGAATATTTACAGATACATTAACATTGCAATATTATAACAATTTAATCAGTATGATATTTGATGCATTTTATATACAATGATTCATAACTATAATAAACAAACTTTTTAAAAACTTTATTACAATGCCAACGCTTAAAAACAATATATCATAGAAATAGATCATAGACTCAACCACGGTGAATCCTGTAACATTCCTACAGTTTGTTTCCTAGGCATTAAGTAACTGTGAGTCGTTGTAAAACCGGGACTGCTTAAAACATTTAAGCGTCTTCTTTTATACGCTTCTAGAGCTGGAGTTAATAAAAAGTCATCATCAACGGGTTGTGTTTCTGCTTTTAAACGGTCTAGGTACATTCTGTTTGATGCGTTGCCGACTACAGTGGATGGAATATTTAATTCAGCCATAGCGTGCATAATTTCACTCCATCCATTCGGCATTTTACAACTCGACACGCTGTGGCTTTGCGTAATGTGTCTTATTAAATCTAACATGTTGGATCCCTGTACAGCGTCACCTTTATACAGAAACTCGCCTTTAGCGTTCCAGTTTGTGATGTGTTTAGATCCGGCCATTTAACTTAAAAGAATTTCAGAGTTCTTCCTATACCGGGAATTAACGCCGTCCACAACATCGTGATAAACAGAGTCAGAACCGCCCGACTGATCAGAGTTGTTTGTTTGAGGATCAGTTGGCATTTTTGGTGTTAAAAGAGTTAAAGATGACATTTCTCTATCAGATTGCTTACTCAACACCAGATATTTCTGCAAAGCGGCTGTGTAATGTTTAGCTTTATCATATTCCTATAAATCATTATTCTGTAGTATGTTTATGATTTCCACATCCAGACCTTGGGTGACTGTTTTACGTATATCATCATTAACAGGTTTGTTGCGTAAACGTTCTAACTGCTGCTGAGGCACTAGATACATTTTCTCAGCGTATTCCATCAACGATTAGTCAGGAGACCCGTTATTAACGGTGTGGCAAAACCAAGCAACGAGCCAATAAAACCACCTGACTGTTTCACCAACCGCTTCTTTTTACCAATGTTGCATTTCTTATTGCATAGCGATAAAATAGCATTTCTTTGAGCAGGTGTTGCCTTTATTAATGCTTTTAAAAGCGTCCAATTACGACATAAATACAGCGACATGCTCGCTGTTAGTGGCGCTAAGCTAAATGACTAAAAGTTGTAGAATTACAGCTTTTTAGATGCATGCTTTTTAATTACATAAGCCACTGGCTCATCTGGTGGAAATAAGCCGCTTCGTAAACGGTATTCGTCAAGCGTATTGGTTCTTAAATCAATCAGTAAATAGCCATACGGTAGGGTTGTCGCATTTTGGAATGCATCCAGAAAGAAACGGCTATTACCGGGGTACATTTGTCTAGCCAGCGTCACCTGCAATGTATCCCATGGATGTTTGAAAAGGACCATATATTTTGTGTCTAGATGTATCGTCCTGCTCTTTTTACCTTGGCAAAAGACATTTTGCACTAGGTACATAATAATGAGGTTTCTGTGGTGTACATACTTTGTGAATGCTTTCTCAATCTCAGAATTATTACTAGCCGACTCCATCAGATCATTAACAACCGCTAAATTAATCCTATCAGGGGGAAAAAGTTGGTAGTCATTAAAATTCTCAGGTAGTCCCTCTATAACACGCATGCTTGGGTAATCACGCAGAAGCTGATTGTACATAGGTTGCCAACAGCCATAAAACCAAACAATATTATCAGGCGCGTGTGATATGTGCGTAGTTGCATTTTGCAGCAGCATTTTAACAAAATAACTTTTACCCGAATTGGAGGGGCCTGCTAAAATACATGAAAAGGGATGTTGCAGTCTGATATCCATCTTAATAACCAAATGGAAGCATTGTGAAGTTACCTGTAAGCCTCCGTTTAGTGTAAACGCACTTTTGCGCTTTCTGCAGCATGCGCATTTCAATTTGCCAATATTTTTTAATCCGCACTATGCCGGATTGACGTATCACAATTTTTTTCTGGTCGTCAGTTTCGGGGTTTAAAGGGTAATCTAAGACCAACTCTTTCAGGCTGTCAAAGTTGACATGTTGCGCATTATCAACGTTGAGCGTGATACCTTTAACTTTTAAACTGGTCTTTCCGTTATTTAGACAATAGCCGTATGATTTGGGGCCTGATGAAACAAACTCTGTTATATGCGTACCGGCCAGTATTTCGCTAGTCAGTTCGCCTAGATAATCTCCCAATGGCGGATTCCAATCCCCGGGCCTGCTGACAAAAATAACAGAGTCTGTATCGTGGTAAAGACAACGTTCTTGTAATCTATCCAATAGTTTGTACAGTTCAATTCTAGCATGCGCTGTTGTAACCGCAGCTATAAAAATATTACAGTTGCTTGATCGGGTGTAATGATCTTTGGCGTACTTCCAATTTACCATGACAGTGTCGTCATCGATAAAGTCTAAATCAGACACTTCATAGTGTGGTAAAAACGTGTATTCAAAAAGCTTGTCAGGATCAGACACTAGACTAGTGTTGGGCATGTTATTATGTTGACCAAACTTTCCCCATAAGGAGTTTAAAAACAATTTTGAAATTTGTCTTTTTGCAGGGTTGATATCTATGTGATCGGATCGTAAAGACACACCTTCATTTTTTTGATAGGCGTCTATATACGCCCGTCGTTTCTCAGAGTCCATACACCAATCGGGATAACCAGAAGCTTCTTGTTTATCCCTAAGATGCATTTTAATGTAACCTGAAAACAAATTGTCAGATCGTTCCTCAAAATGCCACACTTCATAGATTTTACACACTTTGTAGCCTTGTCAACTGCTAAATGTATTTCTACGGTACACCACGTACCGACGAGCGCTCATTCCTCATCACTATGTTTACACAACTCTGCCTGTCCAGACTCAGCGCATGTGCGACATAAAGGAAACAGTTTACCGAGCATTTTAACCGGTAGAGCTGGAAAGAAAAGCCCACGCTTTTACTTTAGCGATACCAAAATATGTTGTAATATCGCCAAAATCTTTATAAATGATCCTGGGATGTTTTAAAGGATATGATTTGTTTTTGTTGACAAATGGGTACAGACTGGTAAAGTCACAGTAGTGTATCTGTTCATCCGGCTGTGCTTTGTGATACAGCTTTATGGCGTTTGTACGTCCGCCGTAAAGCGAATCTTGTGGGTCCAATGGTTCAGGCAAACCTTTTCCCTTAAGAAACTCTTGTAGACGGGAGTCGCCCTGTAACATTTTTTTCCACTGGCACTCCCAAATAACATGCACGTGAAATCCGCAGAGCTTAAGAAAATTAATTCTCACCTGCGTCTTGTGGCGTAATTGACCATAGGTCGTTTGAGTCACTTTTTTTTCATCATCGGGGTTGTAACAAGCGCTACAACCATGAAAAAAACAACCTTGGACTCAAATGCCGTTTGTACCCCATCGATCACTGAATAGCCGTCCAGGTATTAGCTACCAACTTTCTTCTCACCTCCTTGTAACGCGTGTCTTATGTCTACGCCTTCTGTTTGCGCTATGTAAATTAACCACTGTAAGGCTGGTGTTGAGTAATGCTTCTGAGTCTTGTGATAGTAATCAGCCGGTACAAGCGCCAATAATTTATCCTTTAAAAATTTACATTGGTACATGGCCATGCAAACAGCGGCCAGAGTGACCAGTTGAAAGGGATCAACGTATCTCTTAACAATAACCGGCTTATTTTTCTTATATATGACATCTTCTTGTTCGGTCATCGATATAACGGCATCTCAGAACACCTTACAAGCCCTCTGTAATATTACCACATTACCACATAGCATTTAAGTTCATCCTGGAAGTTAAACGGCTTATGCTTACATCTCTCATACCACTCTTTGAATTCAACCTTTTCTGTTTCCATCATATATTGCATGCCGAAATGTTGAATATCCGGCATGGCACCTATATTATTTTGGTTAGCGGCTTTGTTAAAAAAATGAGAAAAATATCCTTTTGAACCTTCAAAACCCATTGCTTTTGGTAAACGACTAAGGCGCATGGGCAAGAAATTTAAAGAATTGATAAATCAAATATTTAAATCACTCACTGTTATGCACAACAATTTACCGCCTTGTGCCAACACAGAGGTTTTACATATTTCCTTAATCAATTGTCGCATTACAAAGTACGCATCATAACGCCCGGCATTATGGGCTATGAATGTGTATCTGGCAAATTTTGGTCTCATGAATGTTTTTACAAAATCTTCGATACAATCGGAGCCCTGAAACTCCCAGGATTTCTCATCCACTAGCGTTAATGCGTAACAGAAATTAGGTATGTGCACGCTCATTTCTTGCATGCATTCAAAATCATAAAAAATGTTTTTTAAAGTAGTAATTGCAGGTTTAATTGTTTGAATGTAACACAAATGACCCGCAAAATTGTCAACATTCACTTTGCAAATAGGGCAATTCATACCACGACACGCATGGTCGGGATTGGTGTACATACCACATCGATCGCAATACATTTTTTGAAGGCACAGCATTTTCATAGCCAATGCTAAAGACTTGTGCGTCTCTAAACAGTCTGTTGACCTGCAAAAGACCCTACTCTGCGTACACCTTAGCGCTGCCTGACCTGTATCAACGCAATCCTGTCTGAGACACGACTTACAAAAGAAAAGACAGTCATGCTTATTTCTGTGGTGGTACACACTGTTGCAAAATTTACAAAAGTAACAGGCACCAACAAAAGCTTTAATGTCCAAAATACCATAGTAATGATCATTGTGCCATAGGATGAACAGTATGTCGTCTTTGTATCGACACTTTGTGCTATAACAATTCCAGCATCCATTACTGTAATAAAGAATCTTAATTGATGACTTTAAATGGTTTTCAAAACAAACAACATCGCTAAAGCTGATGATTTTATCAAGGGGGAAATTCAATCTTTATGAATCTCGAGAGCCCTCTCGTGTATCAAGTGGTCTGTGGAGTTATCTTTGTCCAGAAGTTTGCAGAGGCTAGCCGCCAGACACAGGTTGTTACCGCTGTTATTGAAATCATATAACAAACATCTGCGTTTCTCAATAATAAGACTGTGTGGTATACTTATTTATTTATTTATTTATTAACAGTTTCTTATATAGCGCAGCAAATTCCGTTGCGCTTTACAATTTAAAATAACAATAACAAACTGGGTGATAACAGTCATAGAGGTAGGAAGGCCCTGCTCGCAAGCTTACAATCTATAGGGAAATAGGCATATGTACACAAGGAAAGGTGCTATCTATTGCATAGAATGAACAGACATGTGAGGATATGTGTGGACTGTACAGAGTGGATGTAATTTGATAGGAAGGTTTATGAAAGTTATATGGGCGGTTCAGGAATTTGATACGCTTGCCTAAAGAGGTGAGTTTTGAGGGAACGCTTGAAGGTTTGGAGACTAGAGGAGAGTCTTATTGTGCATGGTAGGGCATTCCACAGAGTGGGTGCAGCCCGATGAAAGTCCTGCAGTCGTGAGTGGGAGCGAGTAATGAGTGTGGATGAGAGACGCAGGTCTTGTGAAGAGCGAAGAGGTCGGGTTGGGAGATATTTTGTGATAAGCGAAGTGATGTACGTTGGTGTAGTTTGGTTAATGGCCTTGTGTGTGAGTAAAAGTATTTTATATTGAATGCGGTAGAGTACAGGTAACCAATGGAGGGACTGGCAGAGTGGATCTGCAGACAATGAACGTCTAGCGAGGAAGATAAGCCTCGCCGCTGCATTCAGAATGGATTGTAGTGGTGAGAGTTTCGTTTTGGGAAGACCAGTTAGGAGACTATTGCAATAATCAATGCGGGAGATAATGAGAGCGTGGATTAGAGTTTTAACAGTGTCTTGTGTAAGGTATGGTCGTATTTTGGATATGTTTTTTAGATGCATGTAACATGATCTTGAGACAGATTGAATGTGGGGAACAAAGGACAGATCAGAGTCAAGGATGACACCTAGGCAGCGAGCTTGTGGGGTAGGGTAGATAGTCGAGTTTTCAACAGTGATAGAGATATCAGGTTGGTACCTACTATTGGCCGGTGGAAATATAATTAACTCTGTCTTTGAAATATTAAGTTTGAGGTGGCGAGATGTCATCCAGGATGAGATGGCAGAAAGGCATTCAGTGACACGGTCCAGTACAGATAGGGACAAGTCAGGGGAGGATAGGTAGATTTGAGTATCATCTGCGTACAGATGATACTGAAAACCAAAAGAGCTGATTAGTTTACCAAGAGATGAGGTATAGATAGAGAAAAGCAGAGGACCCAAGACTGAGCCTTGCGGTACTCCAACTGAAAGAGGTAGCGAAGAGGAGGTAGATTCAGAGAAGCGAACACTGAAGGAGCAATTAGATAGGTACGATAGGAACCAAGAAAGGGCTGTGTCTTTAAGACCTAGGGATTGTAGTGTCTGTATGAGAAGAGAGTGGTCTACAGTGTCAAATGCAGCAGATAGGTCTAGAAGAATAAGTAGTGAGTAGTGGCCTTTAGACTTCGTAGTGACCAAATCATTAACCACTTTAGTCAGTGCCGTCTCTGTGGAATGTTGGGAACGGAAGCCTGACTGAAGTGGGTCCAACAAAGTGTATGAGTTAAGAAAGTGTGTGAGTCGAGTGTAGGCAAGTCTCTCAAGTAGCTTAGAGAGACAAGGGAGCTGAGAGATAGGGCGGTAGTTTGAGAGAGCATTAGGGTCAGAATTTTGTTTTTTTTAAATGGGAGTAATCACTGCATGCTTGAAGAGTGAAGGAAAAATACCAGTAGAGAGAGAGAGATTACAGATGTTAGTTAAGGTAGGGATGAGCACCAGAGACAGAGCTTTACTTATTTGTGAGGGTAAAGGAATCCTCCGTAGGTTCTTGCACCGTCAGGGCACCGCCTACACGATTATTGAAAACAAAGATCACAAATTTCAACTCTTTATCAAATAAAACCTCAGCATTACTTTGCAGTGTGTTTGTTATCTGATTCAAAAAACTGACGGCGTCTAATGACTCGCGCGGCTTACGGTGTGAATAGATGGCGTTGTGTAACCCTCCACCTTCCAACCTTAACTGTATACGATGGTTAGGGTCGACATTAATCATGTAGCTGTTGAGCATAGTCTGTATTACTTTGTGTATTGCCCTCATAGCGTCTACAAATGATGTGATTCTATTCAAGTTGATAAAACAGAAATTATGGTGTAATTCAGACGCCCTGAAATTGGGGTGATTTAGTACCTGGCGATGGTTTCTAAAAAAACAGGGTGCGTCGCCTCATTATTACTAGGCGTTTCCGGACCAGCCGGTCCGGGTGATCTACGCGTTCATCGCTGTCTGTCTGTGATGGCCATCTATCTATGTGTTGTGACGGTATGTTGTCATTCTGTTCATTAAATCTACGTGTGCCTTGTCGTGCCAGTCTAAGTTGCTTTTGTTTTCTTACGTTTATTAACATTCTTATGGCCCGTTTTACTTTTAAATTCCTGTTTGTATTTTTATGGCCCGGTGCTCTACGCATTGCAATGCTGTTCAAACCGCACCCGGTCATAAATAGTCATGTCGGTGTTTTTTTACCAAATGAATTGACCTCTAGGAAATCACAAGTCTCCCTAACTAGGTTGTTCCATTCTATTGCAAGTTCCAGATAGCGTTTAATACATTTATTAAGCGCTCGCTGATCTCGTTTGCCGCTGTGTATTATTTCTGTGAGTCGTGTTAACAATAACATCCCTTTGGATGCGTGGTTCGTGTGAGTGAACTCTCTCCAAACTGCCCCTAACAGCGCATTATATTTTAATTCTGCTGCTTTTCTCGCTCGCTCTGCCCTCGTGGGTTTGCCTGTAGTGCTTTGTCGACCAGCACCTGCACCTGTTGAACCTACGTCTGATGGACCGTCGACAGCCTCAGCCATTGTGCTCTGATGCGATGGCCGTTGTTGTTGTCTAACATCAATACCTGATGGACCGGCAACAACATCGTCCATCGCTGCAGAACGCGACTCAACCACAGACGCTCTAACCCCTTTGTTTGGAACTTCTGAAATATAAACACACTCGTGACCATCCACAGCTTCTACGTCGGATATATAAAACGACTGTGCATCTTGAAGTAAATCATAACAAACCTTTGTATTTATAACTGGATCAACTTGTTTGTCTGGATTTATAATGGGGTCAACCTGCGTATCTGAAATTATAATGGGTTTAACCTGGGTGTCTGGAATTATAATGGGATCAACCTGTGTATCTGGAATTATAATGGGATCATTCTGAGTGACTGATGTTATTATAATCCTATTTTCTTTTGTATGTTTGATCTTGTACTTTTTTGAGAGCCTATTACCTTTTGCAGTCTCTGAGTCAGCAGTTTTATCGCTAACACAGTTCGTTTGTTCATCATCATCATTATGATCGGGCAACATCTTGAATTTGTTGCTGCTGTTACAGCTAATTGGCGCCTCTTGTAATGCAGTCAACCTCCTTCTTTTAGACTGGGCTTTGTCTGTATATTCTAATTTCCTCTTCACACCCCGTTATTTAGGTTTTCATTCACCCAATGCATTGTGCGCGGCACGTCACTCACACGACTGTTTGGATTAATTTTACTATACATTTGATTCATTATCAATGGCTTAGAACCAACTAGGCGTAAATGTCTGTTAGGTGGCTGTCTGTATTGATTCTCTTTGTCATTGGGGCTATGCGTCGTTGTATTGGGTGTGCTTGTACAGGGAGCTGCTTCTTCGATCATTTCATCATCCAATGTATTTATACAACAATATCCGTTCTGATCCATGTTAAACAAGATCTCATTGAATGCAAAAAAACAATTAATTAGTTGCACGGCTATGATTTACATTTTTACTCTGTGAAAAAATTAGCGTATTAAATACGTGTAACAACCATATAGCGTTGTTTAATTAACTTACTATCGATAGAAAACAAAACAATTAGTTAGATGTACGGCTATGGTTTACATTTTTTCTCTGTTAAAAAATTAATGTGTAACAACCGAATAGCGTTGTTGAGTTAACTTACTATCGATAGAAAACTCTGCTGGCAGTTCTGACTCAGGTGACTTCATCGGTCGCATTTGCACATCGCGCATATACTTTTCAAAGCTTGTTTCCACGCATGGTCGGTTAGGGCTATCTGCAAAATACAAATGAGTAATTTAAAATCATTTCATACCATAAGACGTGATAAAGTCTAAGACGGGAGAATAATTTAAACAAGCTTGGTATAGAGCTATGTATATCCTTACAAAGAATTAGGTTCAAAGAGGTTTGAGATTACCTAAAGGATAAAAAAGGTGCTGTCTAGATGGACCAAGTGGTCCTTATCGAACGTCAAATTCTATGTTTCTATGTTTCTAATACACAAACAGTTACTTTGCGCACTTGGTAAAAATGTATTATTCATTTTAAAAAGATAAATTCACAAATCTATACATACAATTGCTTTGCACACTCGTTAAAAACGTATCATTCATTTTAAAAAGATAAATTCACAAACATATACATACAACTGCTTTGAGACTTCGGTGAATGCGCGTATGTCATATAAGGCTTCTGAATCGTTTCAACATCAGAACCAGTCGCTCATTCTACACCGTATGGATCTGTCCTTCTCAGACCTTGACCGACCGGTCCTGCATAAGATTAATTCTTGTTAATTATGCAGGAATAAGTTTTTTAAAAACAAATTAAAATTATTCAGCAGTCGATGAACTAACGATCACAAGATTTAACATTATATATATATATATATATATATATATATATATACATATCTATAAAATAACATTATTTATGAACTGTTAAACAACGTATGAACACTTACGAGTTAGCGGTTGATATAAATGCTCATTAATTTGCGAAAGACACGCGATCATGTCATCGTCAGAAATTTCAAATACTTTGCGACTTGCTGACTGTTAAAAAAGATATAATGTAGATTATATTTATCGTTAACTTATGTTTTTACATAATAATGCAGATGTAAAGATATTTTAACAACTCTACGATCAAATAAACCGTACATAAATACATACCGCCATTATTATTTTATCCGCTGCTGCGTCTTGAAATAATCTTAATGCTGTAAGACAAAAATTATAATAAATGTATTTTAAATATACATGAATAAAACATATACGCTAAATATCATATTTACACAACACTTATGAATCACAAAAATGTTGAATACTATATTTTAAATACGTTAAAACATCGAACATGTAATTGTGATAATCTTTTAAATACTTTTTAAATTAAAACATAAAATGTTAATATTGCCAAAATAAACCACTAGATGTCACTCATTCATACGTAATAGACGTAGTTGATTTTTAAAATACAACACACATATATATACAAAAATTATCATATAAACCTATATATATACACAACACATGCAACATTCTTCAAAATAAGTAATGCCCTGCACCCTGCGGTTATTAGCAACAAATCAACTTTTAGGGAAAAAAATTATTTCACAGACATGTGCTAGCTTATCTATTGATAACACTATTAAAAATGCGTTAATTAAAGTAAGCGTGCCGTATAAGAAAATTGATAACGTCAGAGGCATTATTGTCTAAGAAGTAAAAACATAATAAAAAAGGGTAAATAATTATAATACTTACATACTTGTTATATGTATTATTTTTATACTTCATTAGGTAATATCAATACAGGTTAGCATCTATAAACCATCAATTAAGTATTATTCTTATTATTAGTTGGGTTAGTGCAGCACAGTTAAAATGGTTCTCTCTCTATATCTCTTAACCAGTAACTGCTGCTAATTGATAATATATCATTATTCATGTATGCAATTTTACATCCAATAACACGTCAATTACAAACCTGAATTCTCATTGCACTAGTGCTAGAGCTTGATTAATGCCCAGACATGCTTGGTCATGTCTGTTTGCACTATTAGTTCAAACATCGGTCACAAGCAAATCCCATACAACTTGTGTGAGCTCATTATGTTTTTGGGGATCTGTTTGCATGACAATTAGCTGTAACAGACCTTAATTACACTGCAGCTTTCTTGTCTGTTTGCGTGGCTCATTCAACTATATGTAAAAATACACAATCATAATAAAGATGCACAAACCTATAGTCAACTCTTAATTAAAGCATTGGATTGTCTGTTTGCATGGAGCATTAAGATCTAACTTATTGGTAAATATACACAATCATAATAAAGATAACAGTTTTAGTGATATAGCTTAATGCACACAGCTGTCTTGTCTGTGTGTACTGGTCAATAATGGATTACTCATCTGTCACAAACCTCATAGCTTGAGTTCACCTAGATGCACAAACCTATAGTCAACTCTTAATTAAAGCATTGGATTGTCTGTTTGCATGGAGCATTAAGATCTAACTTATTGGTAAATATACACAATCATAATAAAGATAACAGTTTTAGTGATATGTCTTAATGCACACAGCTGTCTTGTCTGTGTGTACTGGTCAATAATGGATTACTCATCTGTCACAAATCTCATAGCTTGAGTTCACCTATCACAGATTTCCATACATTTTGTGTTATATCACTATGTGTTCAGAAATAATGCTAGATACGTTTAATCCACATTGCCATTGTTGATTTATATCCGATACACAGATCATGTTCCTTTTTATAGTTTTTCCTGACCAGCTTATGTAATGTATACGCATCTTGTTCTTGTTTTTGCAGCCATTCTTTAATATCGTAACTTTTAAACACAGATTTATTAGACGCATAAAACTTATCAAAGCCGCTATAACTCCCTGGGTTTAATACGGTGTAATACGCATTCTTCATATGCTTTTTTCGGTTAGCCGAGCGTCGCAACACAATGCTTCTTTTGTCCGCAGGCATAGCAGCATACTCTTTTATAGATATCACACTCGAATCCAATAAACAGCATTCATAGCTTGCATGCTTATTTTATAAATCAATTGGAAATAAAATTTACTGGTGCAACTAAGCGTTAACAACACACAAATCAATTGGATATAATATACAATGATGTATCATCTAAGAGTTAATACACAGGAGGCTTTTCAATGATTAAACAACGCTTATAACTCATTTGTAAGCTTATTTTATATAAAAACAAAATCAGAAGGGGATGAAAAGTGGGAGTGTCGGAGGAGTGGTTGGGGGTGTGGTTAGGGGCGTGTTTTGCATATTTAGGGACGTAGCCCACCTGTCACTTTGAGTTTGATGGAAAGTGGTGCTCTCTCTACACTAGCGAGTAGTGGGTCGAGGTGCATATGCATTCCCAGCAAACACACACCCCCCTTGCACCCCTCCCACCCCCACCGTCATCTACACCCTGTTTTTAAGTGGGCCAATCTGTAAAGTATGGGAGATTTAGGGGGCCGAACATTTCAGTTTTAATACAACAGAAGTAAAGTTTAAAATATACACGTGTCGTCAGAGCCACATTGGGCTCTTTCTATGCCATCAGATTCCTCCTACGCAGGACACCAGCATTTGTCACACATGTCTCCATGCTCACCAGCTACTGACAGTAGTGCCCCTTATTCACAATATGCTACACAGTATGAGCCAAATTCACATTACGCCACACAGTAGGAGCAGAAATTCAAATATCGCCACACAGTATGAGCAGAAATTCAAATATCGTCACACGGTATGAGCAGAAATTCACATTATGCAACACGGTATGAGCTGAAATTCACATTGTGTCACACGGTATGAGCTGAAATTCACATTAAGCAACATGGTATGAGCTGAAATTCACATTACGCCACACAGTATGAGCCAAATTCACATTATGCCACACAGTAGTAGCAGAAATTCACATTACGCCACATGGTATGAGCAGAAATTCCATTACGCCACATGGTATCAGCTGAAATCACATTATGCCACACGGTATGAGCAGAAATTCACATATCGCCACATGGTATGAGCAGAAAGTCACATTATGCAACACGGTATGAGCTAAAATTCACAGTATGCCACATGGTATGAGCTGAAATTCACAGTATGCTACACGGTATGAGCTGAAATTCACAATAAGCATCACGGTATGAGCAGAAAAGGAGATTTATGGTAAGAACTTACCCTTGTTAAATTTCTTTCTGCGAGGTACACTGGGTTCCACAGGGATAACATCGGGATGTAGAGTTGGATCTTGATCCGAGGCCCTAACAGGCTAAAAGCTTTGACTGTTCCCAGGATGCTTAGTGCCACCTCCTCTATAACCCCGCCTCCATGCACAGGAGCTCAGTTTTGTTAACCAGTCCAATGCAGTAGCAGGTAAAAGAGACGACAACCGTTAGTAGCCACATACACATTCTCACGACAGGAGAAGGTATCAGCGGCTAATGCCATACAAACCCAAAAAGCTAAGTGCGTCAGGGTGGGCGCCCTGTGGAACCCAGTGTACCTTGCAGAAAGAGATTTAACAAAGGTAAGTTCTTACCATAAATCTCCTTTTCTGCAGTGGGGTACACTGGGGTTTCACAGGGATAACATCGGGGATGACCTGAAGCAGTTCCTCATGGGAGGGGACGCACTGTAGCGGGTCCCAAGGAGCCACAGGTGGGACATAAGGAGGTTGAATCTGTAAAACACCCTGAGTGAAAGTATGAACATCAGGCAAAGATAATTTTTTCTCTGAAACCACACCGACAAGGGAGAAATATGAACCTTGAGGGAGGCTAGATGAAAGCCTAAGTCCAGGCCCTGCTGCAGAAAAGCCAAAAGTTTGGCAGTACTGAACTTGCATGCATTATAATTGTTAGTCGCACACCAGGCGAAGAATTCCAGACCCTATGATAAATCTGAGCAGAAGCCGGTTTACGGGCCTACAACATAGTTTGAATGACCGCCTCAGAAAAACCTTTGGCCCTCAGTACGGAAGCTTCAAGAGCCACGCCGTCAAAGCCAGCCAGGCCAAATCCTGGTAGACACAAGGGCCCTGAATGAGGAGGTCTGGGCACTGCGGAAGCAGAAGATTGACCCTGCAGGTCTGAGAACCAATGCCGTCTGGGTCACGCCGGAGCGATTAGAAGTAGTATTCCTCCTTCTTGCTAGAACTTCTTTATCACCCTGGGCAGAAGTGACACTGGAGGGAACACCTACGGCAGCCGAAAGTTCCATGGAATTGCCAGTGCATCCACGAACGCTGCTTGAGTATCCCTTGTCGTTGCTCCGAAGACAGTAACTTTGTGAATGTCTCGAGACGCCATCAGGTATACATCTGGTAGAACAACCACATTGAAGAATTGCAGCGCCTGAATTCTTGTTTAACCAAAATATAGATAAACCATATACTATTTGGTCCTAGAAAATGGGGGAGCAATATGGTATACGTTCGCCTCTATAAAGGATTTGTGTAATGATCCTTGATAGTGAAATGGTTAAAGGGAAAAGTAGAAGCGCTCATAAACCCTATATATTGTGCACCAGAAGTGTGTCAGCCAAAGAAGTCCAAAAATTAATATTAAAATAGAATTTATTAAAAACAACTATATACTGTATGCTATATCACTAAATACATAACATGTGTTTATGTAGCAATAAAACTGTAACAATAAAGCTGATTTTTCAAGCAATTGCAAACAATGTTATATCCTTGTATCAAATTATGTTGTTAAAAAGTACTGTTGTCACTATGCAACAATAAATGTCAGTTCGTGTGACTATTCTGTAACCAATTCCATGCATAAATTGGGTTCTATGTTGAAATTATTCAGGTATAATACCGGGCGTCCCTGGATCTGATAATTGACATTTGATTGGAATTGCTGTGACGGAAAAGCAATTGAACTAAATGTAGCCGCTGAGATGGAATGGCTGTTTATAGTTACCAAGTCCAGTAAAGTGGTGGATGACGTGGTCCGATTGCTGAGTAGCCGCTGATCTGAAATAAAATACCCGCGGTGAGGTACCTTAAGCTGCCGTCTCCATGCTGTGTGAATGCAGGTAGTAGATGGAGCTGTCAGTGTCGGGGGTGTATGAACCGCTCCAGCAATCAATGGAGGCAGCCACCAGATGTGGCGGAGGATGTAGTCCCGCAGGTGGATATGAAAAATTGCGGTCAAACGGACAAGCTGGAGGGGGATTTTCTACCCGTCTCCCGACACTGAGAGCTCCATCTACTACCTGCAGATACAGATAATCCTCCCCCCCAGAGGTGCCGGATACAGATACTCCCCCTTCCCTCCCGAGGTGCCAGATACAGGTAATCCCTACCCCCAGAGGTACCAGATACAAATAATCTCCCCTCCCCCCAGAGGTTCCAGATTCAGATAATCCCCCCAGTAGTGCTCACCGCCACTGCTATCGCTGTCTTGCTGCTGCTTCTTGTGCTGTGTGAGGGGAGGAGAGAGCAGCACAGCGAGCGTCTCTCCTAAATCCCGTTCCTGACTGGCAGAAGCCCTCCTGCGGCGGCGGCCATTTAAAACATCGAAGCTCGCGGTCCTGGCAGCCAATCAAGAGCCGCCGCAGCTGGTCCACGAACTCTGATTGGCTGACGGCCGACACCAAATTTAGAATGGACAGGTTCGGGCTTGGGTGCAGGGAGACTCGATCGGCACCATGAGGTGGGGCCAGACATGATTAGACGACCTCAGGGAGGACAGAAACCTCCCGTGCGCACGCCTATGTAATGCCCTCAGAAGTGCCATTTTTTTACAAAATATGCCCCCCCTCCCACACACACATAGATAAATACACACATACACATATAAATTAAATAATAATAATGATACAAACACATACTGTAGATACACACATAGATAGATACACACATATACACACACATACAAATAGGTACACACACACACACTTTCTCACTTTCCTTCAACATACCATTTGGCTGGCTGGATCTGCAGCAGCTTCTGTCCTCCTCCTGCAGCCTGGTCTCGTGTAGCTCCACCCCTCAGCGCCGTGTAGCCCTGCCCCCTTTCCGGCCAGGATGCGGATGGGCACTGCAGGGGGCTACAGGGAAGCTTCAAGCTGCTGGCGCCGCTGCCTGTCAAATGGTGTGACAGGCAAAGCAGCTGGCAGCAGCAGGAGGCCCAGGCGCAGCACAGGGATGCAGAGCAGGGAGAGCGCCTCTCCCAGCCTGGCGCCTACCTGCACTGCATCCCTTTGCTGAGCGGGTAGCGCCGGGCCTGCCAGTTGGCAAAGCACAGCCAATGAGATGATTACTAAGCTTCTGCTGTCACTGATAGGAAATGCATTCAGTAGTGAAGCAAGTTATGCAGTGTAGCAGTTTCAAACATTTGTCAAAGCTGTAGAAAGATTGGAAACTGCAGAAAAAACAGTAGTAAAATACTCCTACAGTATTAAGTGACAGTGTGGGCTGCTTGTCAATAGGTTACCTGATACAATATCAGATTGTAACTGTGTGTGTGTGCTGCTTCTGTTTTGATCATAATCACACACCATTGGATCTCTATCCAGGATGCAGTTAATTTGCCGATGGTTGGGATCCTGACAGTCAGGATACCGACGCTGGAATCCCGACCACTGACAATGCCGACAGCCGGAACCCTGACTACCGGGCTATTCCCACTCGTGGGTGTCCGCGACACCCATAGAGCGAGAGTAGAATCTGTGACGAGCCACCAAGCCCGCAAGGGGACTCTTTGGACACGCCTCGCTGCCGGCATACTAATGGCTGGAATTCCGTTGTCGGTATACTGAAGGCCGCCCGCCGGTATATCATACTGATCCCTTCTATCCAGTGCTAAGTAGCTTACCTGCCTGCTATTCAGGCTACTGTAAATAAAATCTATTAACACATAATAGTGGGGAAGAAACAATTCTATATGCAAGTCTTTCCCATATGCCCTGTTTCTGTGCAGAGTGAGACACCCTGGCACTCAGGTTTTTTCTGTCAGAAACTAGGGGACACTGGCACAACTTCAAGACCGTGGGGTGATATTGGTGGTTTACAGGGAGCTGTAAAGAAGGGAAACATGCTCCTTCCCCTCTATCCCCCATCATCCCTCAGTTTTTGAATTTGTGCCGAGGGAGCCGGTCACTGCCCAGCTCGGTTTTATAATTACTTTCATTTATTTAATTTATTTAGCTTTTTTATTCATGGGACTTAGGGGGTCATTCCAAGTTATTCGCTTGCTAGCAGTGTTTAGCAGGCGTGCAAACGCATTGTCGCCGCCCACCAGGGAGTGTATTTTTGCTTTGCAGAAGTGTGAACGCCTGTGCAGCAGAGCGCCTGCAAAAACATTTTGTGCAGAACAAGACCTGCCACGGACTTACTCTTCGTGTGCGTTGATTCTAGCGTTGGAGGGATGGCTTTTGTTGTCACACACCAGCGTTCACCCAGCCACGCCTGTGTTTTTCCAAACACTCCCAGAAAACGGTCAGTTGACACCCAGAAATGCCCCCTTCCTGCCAATCTTATTGCGGCCGCCAGTGCGACTGAAAACGTCGCTAGAACCTGTGCAAAACCACAATTCTCTTTGTACCCATACGTCTTGCGTGCGCATTGCGGTGCATACGCATGCGCAGATTAGCCGATTTTAATACTGATCGCTACGCAGCGAACATTGGCAGGTAGCGATCAACTCGGAATGACCCCCTTAGTTCCCTCAGCCTCAGGAACCCTTCGCCACTTATATGAGAGAAGTGGGGTCTGGGTTACACACTAGCGGCGTCAAGCTGCACAAGGAGAACAGTGCTTAATCTGGGAGGCACTGTTCCTCCTGAGACAGCAAGGAGAACAGCGCTTAACCTGAGAAGCACTGTTTCTACCGAGACAGCCGCATCCTGAGGCTCCGGTTGGGTGAGTGAGCCTCCTTGTGTGATGCACTGTGCGGCGCCCGCGCCCAGCGCAGCGGCATCCCCCACATTCCCTCCCCTCCTCTCCCTGCTGGCTATGACTGGCAGCGGCGCGGTCTCCACTACACTGCCGTGCTGACAGTACACTGCGCGGCAGTGTGAGTAAATGAGCCTCCTTGTGTGGGACACTGAGCGTGAGTAGCTGCAGCGTGGTCTTCACTGCACTGCTGCACTGACAGTACACAGCGCGACAGCATTGCTCACTCATTGCAGGACAGAGGGAGTATACAGCGGAGGATAGTGGAGCAGATCTGCGGTAAGCAGCGGGGCATTTAGCTAGAAGGCAAACAGCATCTGGAGCACCTTGTGAGTTGGGGCAGCCAAAGGCTGATTTTAATTGTGTAAGGCACCCACTCAAAATGGCGCTTAGGGACCTTGTTGAGATGGGTGCCTGTGCATAGGGGACGGAGTTAGCAGGTTTTCAAACTGTCAATCACAGGAAAAGGCGCCTTCCTCAGCTAGGCAGCTCATGAATAGCAACAATCGGGGTCATTCCGAGTTGATAGCTCGCTAGCTACTTTTTGCAGCACTGCGATCAGATAGTCGCCGCCTATAGGGGAGTGTATTTTTGCTTTGCAAGTGTGCGAATGCTTGTGCAGTGGAGCAGTACAAAAACAGTTTGTGCAGTTTCTGAGTAGGTCTGAACTTACTCAGCCGCTGCGATAACTTCAGCCTGTTCGTGTCCGGAATTGAAGTCAGACACCAGCCCTGCACACGCCTGCGTTTTTCCAAACACTTCCAGAAAATGGTCAGTTGCCACCCACAAATGCCTTCTTCCTGTCAATCTCCTTGCAATCGGCTGTGCGAATGGATTCTTTGTTAAATCCATCACTCAGCAACGATCCGCTTTGTACCCGTACTACACGCGTGTGCATTGCGGTGCATACGCCTGCGCAGTTGTGACCTGATCGTAGCACAGCGAAAAAACCTAGCATGCGATCAGGTCAGAATGACCCCCAATGTTTCTTCTCTCCTCAGGAATCGGCACTGTTAGCAGAGACAGGTGCACATTCCTTCAGACTGCCAGAAACCTGAAAGCCTGCATATAAAATACAGGCTGGTGGCAGAGGGCGGAGAAACGCGTTTTCGTGGTGACTGAGCCAGGGACGATCACCTCCACAACTTTGATGCCAATACCAGCTTGCTCTACTGCACAATGGGGGTCATTCCGAGTTGATCGCTAGATAAAAATGTTCGCTGCGCAGCGATTAAGTGAAAAAGCGTCACTTCTGCGCATGCGTATGTGGCACAGTGTGCACGCGCAATGTACTTTCACAACGGCCGAAGTATTTTAACACAAGGTCTAGCTAAGCTTTTCAGTCACAATGGCAGCCGCAGAGTGATTGACAGGAAAGGGGCGTTTCTGGGTGTCAACTGACCGTTTTCAGGGAGTGTTCGAAAAAAACGCAGGCGTGCATGGAAAAACGGAGGCGTGGATGTGTTCGCGACATCAAAACAGGAACTGAACAGTCTGAAGTGATCGCAAGCGCTGAGTATATCTGAAGCTACTCTGAAACTGCACAAAATTATTTTGTAGACACTGTGCGATCCTTTTCGTTTGCACTTCTGCTAAGCTAAAATACATTCCCAGTGGGAGGCGGCATAGCGTTTGCACGGCTGCTGAATACAGCTAGCGAGCGATCAACTCAGAATTACCCCCAGTGTGCTTTCTATTGCTATTCATTATACACCGGAGTTTCGTTTGCTTTCCTCTGATTTCATCATTACCATTACCGTTTATATCAAACTTCAAGTTCATCATCATTACTCATTTGTTATCAGTGACTTTTGAATACTCATTTCCGTCAAATCCGGAACTGAATGGTCTGAAGTGATCGCAAGCTAGGAGTAGGTCTGGAGCTACTCTGAAACAACACAATTTTTTTTTTGTAGTCGCTCTGCGATCCTTTCGGTCGCACTTCTGCTAAGCTAAGATACACTCCCAGAGGGTGGCGGCTTAGCGTTTGCACGACTGCTAAAAACAGCTAGCGAGCGAACAACTCGGAATGACCCCCAATATCCAGTATGTCTGCAATTACGGCTAATTACCAGCAGAGGGAGCCTGAACACTGTGGATAGTCCCTGTTAATATCTACTCCAGATAGTCTGCAAAAAATGGATAAGCACCAGCAGAGGGAGTCAAAGTATGGAATTGATTTAAACAACATATCTTTTGGAGGTAACATAATGGCTAAATGTATGGTAATTACCCACTTATTTTCAACAAGTGTGTGCACACATTTTCAATAAGAACAGTAATAAGTTTGGGACCTATGAACACATTGAGTGTTTGAAAAGCGGTCTTATGCTATTCCACATCCAGTCCAGTGGACATTGTTAACAAGAGCTCAAATAAGGATCAACCTCTGAAGTTTCAATAAGATTTTAGGTAGTCTTATATGGACTTTTTGAATAATGGTATGAATTGAATTATGTTCATCATGTATTAATTGAGTGTATTTTATGCTGCAGCATTATGTGATAATTCTTTTTTAGTATATTTAGAAAATATAATTAATTGTCTCCTTTAATTGGTGTGGGTAGCACTTCTCTTTTTTTACAAGGGAGTTTTATCCCTGTAATTAGTGTTTTTTTGTTCATCATAAGGAATGCAATTATCCTTATAAATAGGAGCAGCAGACCGCACCATTATTAAATCTCCATCTTCACGGTAGATACTGGCGCCGGAGGGTATATACACTTGCCTGTACACTCGTGAGTGTGGAGGCAATTGTATATACACATATTGTGATTTTGTGGTGGTGGCAGAGGGAGTTAGAATAGGGGAGTAGTACAAATATTATACCTCCCAATATCCTTCTGATATTCCTCTCTCTCGCTCTCTCTCTGTATTATTGAGAGTGCTGGTGTGGTTTGTATGCGACTCCACTCTGTCCGTCACAAAAACTATTTTTCTCTTACGTCTTAGAGGATGCTGGGGTCCATTTTAGTACCATGGGGTATAGACGGGTCCTTTGGGAGCCACTGGCACTTTAAGAGTTTAATAGTGTGGGCTGGCTCCTCCCTCTATGCCCCTCCTACCAGACTCACTTTAGAAAATGTGCCCAGAGGAGCCGGACACAGCTAGGGGAGCTCTTAGGAGTTTTTCTAGTTTTATTATTTTCTGAGTTTGTTAGGTTACAGGAAGGCTTCTGGCAACAGCCACCCTGATTCTTAGGACTTAGGGGGGAGTAGGAACCAACTCTTGAAGTTAATGGTTCTCTATTTCCACTGACAGGACACTGAGCTCCTGAGGGTGCTGATCACAAACCCACGATGCAACCGCTCACTCCCGCAGCACAGCCGCCACCCCTAACAGAGCCAGAAGAAAGAAGAGTGGTGAGTACAGTGCCGGCGACCCGGTTAGCTGGTCGCCGGCGGGAATGGCGGCACAAGGGTGGGAGCGCAGCTCTGACAGGCTGCGCTCTAGGCAGGCTCAGCAGACACACTGTGTAGGCATTTGAGGAGCGTTCTGGGCCAGCGCAATTCACCCTAAACTGGTCACTTCGCTAACAGGGTCTAATCCCTGCTGTTAGCAACAAACACCTCAGGCCAGTATAAACAACTTAGTGCGGGAAGGCGAGTGCCATTGCAAGGGGCAGGGCTCCCTCTCAGAGTGGATCCAGCACTCACCAGTGCCATTTTCTCCCTGCAGATCAAAGCAAGAGACGCTGACAGGGAACGCTGCCCTCCAGATAACTCCAGCTATACCTCTGCTCTACCAGGGTGTTATAGGCGGGGGGGGGGGGGGGGGGGGAGTGTGATAACTGTGCTAACTACCCTGTTAAGGTTAGTTAGTCAGCGCCGGGGCTCTTATCATAATACCTGCCCATTGGGGCGCTGTGTGGCTGGCTCCTTATACTCTGTGACTCTTTGAAGTTACTCTCAGGGCAACTGTATCTGACATTTTCCTGTGTGTGTGGGTGTAAGTGTGTATATCTCACATTACCATGTCTAAGAACTCTGCGTCCTGTGCTGCAGAGTGTATATCTTCTCCTGAACAGTCTATTCCATGTACTCAAGACTGCAATGTGCTTCCCCTGCCCTCTGAATCTGAACCCCCATGGGTGGATTCTTTGAGGGGAATGATATCCCAGATTTCAACTAGGATGTCGCATACTGAGAAAGAAACACAGTTTTTGAAAAAAATCTGTGGAGGGTTTGACATACTCAAGCCCCACTACTGCGTCTGGTTTCCCCCCCCACGTGCCCACCAAAACATACGCTTGCCCAGATATTGCAAGTTAACACTGATACAGGGGATAGTGATAGAGATTTATGGGGGGGGGGGGAGGGGGGGGGAGTCATCACTTGCTGAGGGGGTGCAACTAATGATTGAAGCCATTAGGGATATTTTACATATTTCTTAGAAACAACCTGAGCAGGTAGAGGAATCTTATTTTACAGAAAGTAAGAAATCCTCGCTTACCTTCCCGGCTTCTAAGGAGTTAAACTCTTTGTTTGAAAAATCCTGGGAGAACCCAGAGAAAAAATTCCAGATCCCAAAAAGGGTTCTCATTGCTTTCCTTTCCCTGAAGAGGACAGAAAAAAGTGGGAAAACCCCCTATAGTAGACGCTTCTGTATCTAGGTTGTCAAAAAAGGTGGTTTTACCTGTCCCTGGTTCCACCGCTTTAAAAGAGCCGGCTGACTGCAAGATTGAGACTACACTCAAATCACTATACACAGCTACAGGCGTAGCTTTAAGGCACACCATTGCTTGTACGTGGATTTCTAAGGCCATAGTAAAGTGGTCAGGCACATTACTAGAGGTCTTAGATACTATGGATAGGAGTGACATTAAATTGTTTTTGTGTCACATACAGGATTCTGCAGGTTTCATGGTGGAGTCCATGAAAGATTTTGGCATGCTGAATGCAAGGGCTACTTCCATGGCAGTTTCGGCACGCAGAGGACTCTGGCTACGCCAATGGACTGCGAATGCAGAATCCAAGAAAAGTGTGGAGAACCTTCAGGTCAGGCTCTGGATGCGTGAATCTCCATGGCAACTGCGAGTAAGTCAACCTTTCTTCCCTCAGCAGCACCACCGGCTAGGAAATCTTATCCTATGACTACAATGCAGTCCTTTCGGACCGCAAAAGTTAAAAAGTCCAAACCCCCTTCCACTTTCTATAGAGGTGGTCGGGGTAAATCCATAAAACCTGTACCAACAGGTTCACAGGAACATAAGCCAGGTTCTGCTTCCTCTAAGTCTTCAGCATGATGGTGGACTTTCCAGCCTGGAGATAGGACAGGTGGGGGCAAGACTAAAGGATCTCAGTCATATCTGGGCGTCATCATGCCTAGACCCCTGGGTAAACAAGATTGTTGCCCAGGGGTAGAGACTGGAGTTTCAAGTACTCACACCTCACAGATTCTTCAAATCAGGCTTACCAGCTTCGCTGACAGAAAGAGCTATCCTAAAGGAAGCCATTCAAAAACTGGTTCAAACAAATGTCATTGTTCCAGTTCCACCTCACCTACAAAACAGGGGTTACTACTCAAACTTGTTTGTGGTACCAAAACCAGACGGTTCAGTAAGACCGATATTAAACCTAAAGTCATTGAACCCCTACTTGAGGGAATTCACATTCAAGATGGAGTCTCTGAGAGCAGTGATCTCAGGTCTGGAGGAGGGGGAATTCCTGGCATCCCTGCATATCAAGGATGTGTACCTTCACATTCTGATCTGGCAGCCTCACCAGACTTATCTGAGATTTGCGCTGCTGGATTAGTGACAATCCAGCAGCGCAAATCTCAGATAAGCCTGGTGAGGCTGCCAGATCGGAACGTGAAGGTACACATCCTGTGGAGAGGACAAATGGCAGCGCCTGGAACTGATAGTGACATCAGTTCCAGGCGCTGCCAATTGGCCTCTCCACAGCACCGAGGATGTTCACCAAGGTCATGGCAGAGATGATGCTTCTCCTCAGCAATCAGGGAGTGAACATTATACCAAATCTGGATGATCTGCTGATAAAGCATCTAACAGGGAGAAGCTGTTTGTCAGGTCTGTAGTTTTGTCTGTTCCTGGTGGGGGCACTAGTGGGTCAGTGTAGGTGTGGTAGATGAAACGAGGAGGCTAAAGAAAAGTCCTGCGCATGTGCACCTGATATTTATTAACACACAGGGGTATTACAGCAACTGAACAACTGGTAAACTGATGATTGAAAACAAATGATGATTGACTTGGAAGTCAGCAAAAGCAGGAATGATGTATGAATGATAAACTGGTACAACTGATGACAGGAATAATAAATAATAACTGAATCCAATGAAATGAGTATTCAAAAGTCACTGATAACAAATGAGTAATGATGATGAACTTGAAGGTTGATATAAACGGTAATGGTTTTGATGAAATCAGAGGAAAGTGAACGAAACTCCGGTGTATAATGAATAGCACTAGAAAGCACACAGGGGGTCATTCCGAGTTGACATCATCGCTAGCTGAAAATGTTCGCTGCGCAGCGATGAAGCAAAAAATTGCAACTTCTGCGCATGTGTATGCGGCGCAATGCGCACATGCCACGTACTTTCACAATGGCCGACGTAGTTTTACACAGGGTCTAGCGAAGTTTTTCAGTCGCACTGGCTGCCACAGAGTGATTTACATGAAGTGGGCGTTTCTGGGTGTCAACTGACCATTTTCAGGGAGTGTTCAGAAAAATGCAGGCGTGCCAGGAAAAATGCAGGCGTGGCTGGGCAAACGCAGGGCGTGTTTGTGACATCAAATCCGGAACTGAACAGTCTGAAGTCATCGCAAGCGCTGAGTAGGTCTGAAGCTACTCTGAAACTGCACAAAATTTTTTGTAGTCGCTCTGCGATCCTTTCGTTCGCACTTCTGCTAAGCTGAAATACACTCCCAGTGGGAGGCGGCATACCGTTTGCGCGGTTGCTTAAAACAGCTAGCGAGCGATCAACTCGGAATGACCCCCACAGTGTCTGTAGAAGCACACGTTCATTAAGCCAAGCAAGGCCCAAGCAGGAGACATCTCTAACACAGCAAGTTGTCTTATTAAGTGCTGAATGCAATGCAGAATGCTGAATGCTGGTAATTAGATGCACAGGCTGAGTAATGAAGAAACACCTTGAGAAAGTCTCTTACTGCAAGTTGTTAGTGGCTGACTGTGGCTGGAGTTTGAAGTAAGCTGGAAGACTGAATACTGAAGATCAAACAACGGAGTGACAACAAGGAAACCACTGGAAACAGAAACACAGGAACCAGGAGAACTTGATCACTGAATGTGACTCGTTGTCCGAGGTGATGAGACTGAGCCATGGACTGGAACTTATACCCCTTGCTCTGTGGTGATTGGTTGCTGGGCTATGAGTGCAAACACACTGCAGGATTGGGTGTCCAGGTCAGCTGAGTGCAGGTGTCATGGCAGCGCCCATGCTGAACAGACGCCAGCACACAGCGGGGCACACATTGGACGTGGTTCAGGGGTACTTAGCAACACTGAACATGACGCTCGCGGACAGTGCATTCACGCAGCCGCGATTGGGGCCGTGACCTCCGGAGACCTGCACACCAGGGCACTAGTAAGTGAGATGCTGTTGAATATCGATTCCTGACAGTACCCCCTCCTTTATGGGTGGGCACCGAACACCCCCGAGGCTTGAAAGGAAAGAGTCTGTGGAAAGCTTGAACTAACCGTGGAGCATCAACATCAGTGGCGTTGATGCAACTCCTCTCCTCAGGACCATATCCGTACCAGTCAATCAGGTATTGTAGACGGCCATAGTGATACCGAGAGTCCAGGATCTTCTCCACCTCGTATTCCACACTCCGATGAGTCTGAACCTTTGGATCCGCTGGAAGAACTTTCTGGAAACGGTTAAGTATCAATGGTCTAAGTAGAGAAATATGAAATGAGTTGGGAACTTTCAAATAGGAAAGTAATTTCAATTTATAAGCCACTGGATCGATGACACACTCTACTGGAAATGGACCAATGAATCGTGGAGCGAACTTCATTGAAGGGACTCTAAGACGGAGGTTTCTGGTAGACAGACAGACTTTATCTCCTGGCTTTAAACTAGGAACTGCTCGTCTTTTTCGATTAGCAAACACTTTATACTGATGAGATACTTTCTTGAGGGATAAATGAATCTTTTTCCAAATCTGAGAAAACTGTTGAAAAACTGAAGAAGCTGCAGGCACATCTATGATGGGCAAATCTTGAAAATCCGGAAGTCTGGGATGTTGACCATAAACTGCAAAGAAAGGAGTGGTATTTGTGGACGTATGGTAACAGAAATTATGAGCAAATTCCGCCCAAGGCAATAAATCTACCCAGTCATCCTGTGAGGAAGAAATATAGAGTCTTAAAAAGGTCTCAAGATCTTGATTTACCCTTTCTGTATGACCATTTGTTTGAGGATGATAGGCAGTAGAGAATTTAAGTTTGACTTGCAGCGCAGAACACAGAGCCCTCCATAATTTTGCCACAAACTGTACTCCCCGATCAGATATTATTTAAGTTGGAAGTCCATGTAATCTGAAAATTTCACAGAGAAATAACTGTGCTAGTTTTGGAGCAGAAGGCAACCCAATGAGTGGAACAAAATGAGCCATTTTCGAAAATCTGTCGACCACTACCCAGATGGTATCATACCCTTTGGAAGGAGGAAGGTCCGAAATAAAATCCATCGACAAATGAGACCAGGGACGACTTGGAATAGAGTTTGGAAATAATTGACCCTCAGGAGCCTGATGAGGAAATTTGTGTTGAGCACACTTGGGACATGAAGCTATGAATTTTTGAATATCTGCTTTCATGTGGGGCCACCAGTAGGTGTGAGACAAAAACTTAAAAGTCTTTAGGACTCCAGGGTGACCAGTGAACTTGGACGTATGAGCCCAGGACAGGAGATTTGGATGAAGCTCAGGAGAAATTAACATCTTGCCTGGAGGCGGAACTAGGGATACATTAGCAGCGGCATACACAACCGGATTAAGAACCGGTCGAGAAACGTGTTCTGAAGATGCTTTGACATTTTGATAGCCAGGTCTAAACAGCAGTTTAAAGTCAAAACGAGAGAAAAATAAAGCCCACCTTGCTTATCGAGGATTTAAACACTGTGCTGCCTTTAAGTAAAGAAGGTTCTTGTGGTCCGTATAGATGGTAATGGGGAATCTTGCACCCTCCAACAGATACCTCCAGTCTTCAAGAGCTAGTTTAATTGCTAGAAGTTCCTGATCACTGAAGGAGTAGTTCATCTCAGCGGACAAGAATCTACGAGAGAAAAACCCACAAGGGTGAGTCTTACCATCAGCGCCGACTTGAGACAGGACTGCGCTAATGCCAACTGTTGAGGCGTCCACTTCTAGAACGAAGGCCTTGTTGACATCTGGCTGTTGTAATACAGGAGCTGTAACAAAAGCTTGTTTAATTTTATGAAAGGCAGACAGTGCTTCTTCAGACCACTGGGAAGGATTCACCCCTTTCCGAGTGAGGAAAGTAATTGGAGCTATCAATGTAGAAAATCCTTTAATGAACTTCCTATAGTAATTGGCAAAGCCAATGAAACGTTGAACTGACTTGAGTGTCATGGGAAGAGACCAGTTCTCTATAGCCTCTAATTTTGCTGAATCCATTTGAAGGTCAGTTCCAGAGATAATGTACTCTAGAAAAGGCATTGAAGAAGCTTCGAAACGTGACTACCACACATTCGTACAGAAGATCTCTAAATACTTTGTTGACAAAGTTCTGGAATACTGCCGGGGCATTGCTCAAACCAAAGGGCATCACTAGATATTCATAGTGGCCATCGCGGGTATTGAAGGTGGTTTTCCACTCATCGCCACTTCTGATCCTCATGAGATTGTAAGCCCTGCGGAGATCTAACTTAGTGAAGATGCGAGCACCTCTGACTCTGTCAAACAGTTCTGTAATAAGTGGTAAGGGATAGCTATTTTTAATAGTGATGTCATTTAAACCCCGATAATCGATACTGGGGCGTAATCCTCCATATTTCTTCTTAACGAAGAAGAACCCCGCACCGGCTGGAGAGGAAGACGGACAGATGAACCCCTTCTGTAGATTCTCCTTTATATACTCACTCATAGCTTGAGTCTCAGGAATGGAGAGAGGGTAAGTGCGCCCTCTGGGTGGCTTACTCCCCGGAACTAAATCAATGGGGCAATCCCATTCTCGATGGGGAGGCAGGACATCAGCGACTTTTTCAATGAAGACATCAGCAAATTCTTGATAGGCCTCTGGAAGACCAGACTGGAGTTTTACACCTGACAATCTCACTGGATGTATTTGAGCCAAACATGAATGGAAACAGGAAGGACTCTATGCTGTAAGCTGTAGTGTGGACCAGTCAAACTGTGGTTTGTGCAATTGAAGCCAGGGCATACCTAGTACAATCTCATAGGTGGCTTTTGGAATGACCAGGAATTCAATGAGCTCTGAATGAAGAAAGCACATTCCCAGGACCACTGGCTTGGTTTGCTGGATAATGGAACCCTCAGCAATATGACTCCCGTCCATGGCAGTGAGGTAAACTGGACAAGACAGCTTTGAGACAGATAGATGGATTCTGTCCACTGCAGCCTGAGTAATAAAGTTCCCAGCAGCACCGCAATCCACTAAGGCGGATAAAGACTGAAGACCGTTCTGTGTTTCCAAGGTAACAGGTAGGATGAGATCTTTGGAAGAAGTAGCTTTGATTAAGGTTCCTAACTTGACTCCTCCTTTACAAGTTAGGACCTGGCGTTTCCCGAACGAGCAGGACAGGAACCAATCAGATGACCAGCAGCAGCACAATAGAGACACAGTCTTTCCCGTAACCTTCTTAACCGCTCCTCAGGCGTTAAGCAAGACCTATTCACCTGCATAGGTTCATCAGGAATAATGGGTAAGGACTGTACTGGAGGCATAACTCGATGCTTGTGAAGGTCACCTCGAGAACATTCACTGGTTCATTCACGTAAACGCAAGTCCTATTTAACACACAGAGAAATCAAGGCTTTCAGTTGCTCTGGAAGATCTCTGGTAACTAACTCATACTTTATACGGTCAGATAGACCATGCCAGAAGGCGGCAACCAATGCCTGATTATTCCACTTCACGTCTGATGCCAATGTCTGGAACTGGATAACATATTGTCCCACAGTACGTATTCCCTGGCGAATCTGAAGGAGGTCTAAGGAAGCAGAGGTTGTACGCCCAGGTTCATCAAAGATGCGTCGGAATGCAGCAACAAAATCTGTGTAGTTATTCAGGAGAGCGTCCGCTTGTTCCCACAGCGGGGAGACCTAGTTCAAGGCGGAGCCAGATAGAAGGGACACAATGTATGCGACCTTTACACTGGGTGTTGGAAAATTCTGCGGCAGCAATTCAAAGTGGACTTCACATTGGTTCAGAAACCCACGACACATTTTGGGGTTACCATCAAATTTACTTGGTGTAGGGAGATGAATGCGAGATACTGGAACAGGAGCAGCTGGAAAACTGGAAGCTGTGGAACTAGAAACTGGAACTGAAGCTGAAGATGAAACTAGAGGGACAGGATTTGAGAAGGACTGTTGTAGAGTGTCCAGTTGGGAAGACATCCCTTGTAGAAATTGTATAATCTGTTGTTGTGCAGCCTCTTGACCATCCAGTCATGACACCAAACTTTGGAGTGCCCCTGACCCCACACTCTGACCACCGTCCGGGTCCATGGGCCTCGGACAAACTGTCAGGTCTGTAGTTTTGTCTGTCTCCTGTGGGGGCACTAGCGGGTCAGTGTAGGTATGGTAGATGAAACGAGGAGGCTGAAGAAAAGTCCTGTGCATGTGCACCTGATATTTATTAACACACAGGGCTATTACAGCAACTGAACAACTGGTAAACTGATGATTGAAAACAAATGATGATTGACTTGGAAGTCAGCAACAGCAGGAATGATGTATGAATGATAAACGGGTACAACTGATGACAGGAATAATAAATAACAACTGAATCCAATGAAATGAGTATTCAAAAGTCACTGATAACAAATGAGTAATGATGATGAACTTGAAGGTTGATATAAACGGTAATGGTAATGATGAAATCAGAGGAAAGCAAACGAAACTCCGGTGTATAATGAATAGCAATAGAAAGCACACTGGGGGTCATTCCGAGTTGATCGCTAGCTAGCTGTATTTAGCAGCCGTGCAAATGCTATGCCGCCTCCCACTGGGAGTGTATTTTAGCTTAGCAGAAGTGCGAACGAAAGGATCGCACAGCGTCTACAAAATAATTTTGTGTAGTTTCAGAGTAGCTTCAGACATACTCAGCGCTTGCGATCACTACAGACTGTTCAGTTCCTGTTTTGACATCGCAAACACGCCCTGTGTTCGCCCAGCCACACCTGCGTTTTTCCATGCACGCCTGCGTTTTGCCGAACACTCCCTGAAAACGGTCAGTTGACACCCAGAAACGCCCACTTCATGTCAGTCACTCTGCTGCCAGCAGTTCGACTGAAAAACTTTGCTAGACCTTGTGTGAAACTACATCGGCCGTTGTGAAAGTACGTCGCGCGTGCGCATTGTGCCGCATACGCATGCGCAGATCTGCTATTTTTTGCTTCATCGCTGCGTAGCAAACATTTGCAGCTAGCGATCAACTCGGAATGACCCCCACAGTCTCTGTAGAAGCACACGTTCATTAAGCCAAGCAAGGCCCAAGCAGGAGACAGCTCTAACACAGCAAGTTGTCTTATTAAGTGCTGAATGCAATGCAGAATGCTGAATGCTGGTAATTAGGTGCACAGGCTGAGTAATGAAGAAACACCTGGAGAAAGTCTCTTACTGCAAGTTGATAGTGGCTGACTGTGGCAGGAGTTCGTAGTAAGCTGGAACACTGAAGATCAAACGACGGAGTGACAACAACGAAACCACTGGAAACAGGAACACAGGAACCAGGAGAACTTGATCACTGAATGTGACTCGTTGTCCGAGACTATGAGACTGAGCCACGGACTGGAACTTATACCCCTTGCTCTGCGGCGATTGGTTGCTGGGCTCTGTGTGCAAACACACTGCAGGATTGGATGTCCAGGTCAGCTGAGTGCAGGTGTCATGACGGCGCCCATGCTGAACAGACGCCGGCACACAGCGGAGCACACACTGGACGTGGTTTAGGGGTAATTAGTGACACTGAACATGATGCTCGCGGACAGTGCATTCACTCAGCCGCGACTGGGGCCGTGACCTCCGGAGACCTGCACACCAGCGCGCTGGTAAGTGAGATGCTGCTGAACGCCGATTCCTGACACTGTTGCAGAACATTGCTCTCTCAACTCGACTACTCCAGGATCATGGGTGGATCCTGAACCTTCCAAAGTCACATTTGGACCCGACAATGGGGTATATTTACTAAGGTCCCGATTTTGACCGAGATGCCGTTTTTTCTTCAAAGTGTCATCTCGGTAATTTACTAAACTCAAATCACGGCAGTGATGAGGGCATTCGTATTTTTTGGGTAGTCCATGAAAATAATTACGAATGAATACACCATCGGTCAAAACGCGGCTGTTTAAGTATGAATCTCGGTCATTTACTAAGAAGTGCAAAGCAAAAAAAAATAAAACACTGCCGTGAAAAATTACAACTCGTAAAAAAGTGCTAAAAAAAACAGACCTGCTTTTTTAATCCGTGATTGTATAGGCATGCAGGGATCCATGAGATCCGTGCATGTATATCAGTGGGAAGGGGTGGGAAAGTGGTTATTTTCTAAAAAAAAATTGCGTGGGGTCCCCCCTCCTAAGCATAACCAGCCTCGGGCTCTTTGAGCCGACCCTGGTTGCAGAAATATGGGGAAAAAAATGACAGGGGTTCCCCCATATTTAAGCAACCAGCATCGGGCTCTGCGCCTGGTCCTGGTTCCAAAAATACGGGGGACAAAAAGAGTAGGGGTCCCCCGTATTTTTAAAACCAGCACCGGGCTCCACTAGCTGGACAGATAATGCCACAGCCGGGGGTCACTTTTATATAGTGCCCTGCGGCCGTGGCATCAAAAATCCAACTAGTCACCCCTGGCCGGGGTACCCTGGGGGAGTGGGGACCCCTTCAATCAAGGGGTCCCCCCCCCAGCCACCCAAGGGCCAGGGGTGAAGCCCGAGGCTGTCCCCCCCATCCAATTGGCTGCGGATGGGGGGCTGATAGCCTTTTGTGAAAATGAAAATATATTGTTTTTAGTAGTAGTACTACAAGGCCCAGCAAGCCTCCCCCGCATGCTGGTACTTGGAGAACCACAAGTACCAGCATGCGGCGGAAAAACGGGCCCGCTGGTACCTGTAGTACTACTACTAAAAAAATACCCAAAAAAAGACAAGACACACACACCTTGAAAGTAAAGTTTTATTACATACATCCACACAAACATACATACATACTTAACTTATGTTCACACGCAGGTCGGTCCTCTTCTCCAGTAGAATCCAAGGGGTACCTGTTGAATAAATTATACTCACCAGATGCAGGGTCCCAGGCTCCTCGTAGAATCCATTTGTAATCCACGTACTTGATTAAAATAAAAAAACGGAGAGCCGAGCCACGCACTGAAAGGGGACCCATGTTTGCACATGGGTCCCCTTTCCCCGAATGCCAGAAACCCACTCTGACTTCTGTCTAAGTGGGTTTCTTCAGCCAATCAGGGAGCGCCACGTTGTGGCACCCTCCTGATCGGCTGTGTGCTCCTGTACTGACTGACAGGCAGCACGCGGCAGTGTTACAATGTAGCGCCTATGCGCTCTATTGTAACCAATGGTGGGAACTTTCTGCTCTGCGGTTGACCGAAAGTGACCTCACCGCTGAGCAGAAAGTTCCCACCATTGGTTACAATGGAGCGCATAGGCGCTACATTGTAACACTGCCGTGTGCCACCTGTCAGTCAGTACAGGAGCACACAGCCGATCAGGAGGGTGCCACAACGTGGCGCTCCCTGATTGGCTGAAGAAACCCACTTAGACAGAAGTCAGAGTGGGTTTCTGGCATTCGGGGAAAGGGGACCCATGTGCAAACATGGGTCCCCTTTCAGTGCGTGGCTCGGCTCTCCGTTTTTTTATTTTAATCAAGTACGTGGATTACAAATGGATTCTACGAGGAGCCTGGGACCCTGGAGCTGGTGAGTATAATTTATTCAACAGTTACCCCTTGGATTCTACTGGAGAAGAGGACCGACCTGCGTGTGAACATAAGGTAAGTATGTATGTATGTTTGTGTGGATGTATGTAATAAAACTTTACTTTCAAGGTGTGTGTGTCTTGTCTTTTTTTGGGTATTTTTTTAGTAGTAGTACTACAGGTACCAGCGGGCCCGTTTTTCCGCCGCATGCTGGTACTTGTGGTTCTCCAAGTACCAGCATGCGGGGGAGGCTTGCTGGGCCTTGTAGTACTGCTACTAAAAACAATATCTTTTCATTTTCACAAAAGGCTATCAGCCCCCTATCCGCAGCCAATTGGATGGGGGGGACAGCCTCGGGCTTCACCCCTGGCCCTTGGGTGGCTGGGGGGGGGACCCCTTGATTGAAGGGGTCCCCACTCCCCCAGGGTACCCCGGCCAGGGGTGACTAGTTGGATATTTGATGCCACGGCCGCAGGGCACTATATAAAAGTGACCCCCGGCTGTGGCATTATCTGTCCAGCTAGTGGAGCCCGGTGCTGGTTTTAAAAATACGGGGGACCCCTACTCTTTTTGTCCCCCGTATTATTTGGAACCAGGACCAGGCGCAGAGCCCGATGCTGGTTGCTTAAATATGGGGGAACCCCTGTCATTTTTTTTCCCATATTTCTGCAACCAGGATCGGCTCAAAGAGCCCGAGGCTGGTTATGCTTAGGAGGGGGGACCCCACGCAATTTTTTTTTGAGATTTTACAGTGTTTAGTTTAAAAAAAAAAAAAATGAACCCCAGCACGGATCAAACAGATCTGGCCGAGATTCATTTTTAAAAAGTCGGCAGTGTTTTGCTAATCACTGCCGTAAAAAAGGTAAAAAAAACACGAATGACATCGACATCGGAACAAATTAAAAATCCGAATACGACAGCTTAGTAAATTAGTTGTAATAAATTCAAAAAGTTGCAGTTTTACACTTTCGATGTCATTCGTGATTGAACTTTGACCTTTTTCCGAAAATTACGAATGTTAGTAAATATACCCCAATGAGACTGTCCTTCCTGGGGATGATTTTCAACACGGAAGTGCAGAGGGTGTTTCTACCTGTGGAGAAAGCGTTGGTGATCCAATCAATGGTCTGGGATATCCTGAAGCCTGCCTGGGTATCGGTTCATCAGTGCATTCGCCTTCTGGGGAAGATGATTGCCTCCTACGAGGAAATACAGTACAGAAGATTTCATGCAAGATCCTTCCACCTGGATCTCCTGGACAAATGGACGGGATCTTATCTTCACATGCACCAGCGGATACGCCTGTCGCCGAATGCCAGAATTTCACTCCTCTGGTGGCTGCAAACTTCTCACCTTCTCGAGGGCCACAGGTTCGGGATTCAGAATTGGATCCTTCTAACCACGGATGCAAGTCTCAGAGGTTGGGGAGCGGTCACCCAAAGGGAAAACTTCCAAGGAAAGTGGTCAAGTCTGGAATCCATCCGTCCGATAAACATTCTGGAACTAAGGGCCATATACAACGGCCTTCTACAAGCGGCACATCTTCCACAAAATCAGGCCATTCAAGTCCTGCAAGAGCCCCTACTTGATTTTCCATGAAGATAGGGCTGAGCTCAGAACGCGTCAGCAATTTCTTCCAAAGGTTGTGTCTGCTTTTCATATCAACCAACCTATTGTGGTGACAGTGTCTACTGACTCCTCAATTACCTCACAGTCCTTGGATGTTGTGAGGGCTTTGAAGATTTATGTGAAGAACGTCTCATCACAGAAAGTCAGACGCTCTGTTTGTCCTTTATGATCCCAACAAGGTTGGGTGTCCTGCTTCTAAGCAGACGATTTCCCGCTGGATCAGGTCTACTATCCAGCATGCTTATTCTACGGCAGGCTTGCCGTGTCCAAAATCTGTTAAGGCCCACTCTACCCGTAAAGTGGCTGCCCGGGGTGTCTCGGCTTTGCAGTTTTGCCGAGCAGCTACTTGGTCAGGTTCAAACACGTTTGCGAAGTTCTACAAGTTCGATATTTGGCCTCTGAGGTCCTTCAGTTTGGTCTATCTGTTCTGAAGGAACCTCGCACTCTCCCTCCCGTACAGGGAGCTTTGGTACATCCCCATGGTACTAAAATGGACCCCAGCATCCTCTAGGACGTAAGAGAAAATAGGATTTTAATTAGCTACTGGTAAATCCTTTTCTCATAGTCCGTAGAGGATGCAGGGCGCCCGCCCAGTGCTTCGTTTTCCTGCATTGTTACTTGGTTAAGTATTGTTGTTCAGCCGTTGCTGAATCGTTTCAAGTTGGTTAGCTTGGCTTTCCTTTTGTTATGTGTGAGCTGGTGTGAATCTCACCACTGTGTATTTCCTTCTCTTGAAGTATGTCCGTCTCCTCGGGCACAGTTTCTAGACTGAGTCTGGTAGGAGGGGCATAGAGGGAGGAGCCAGCCCACACTATTAAACTCTTAACATGCCAGTGGCTCCCAATGGACCCATCTATACCCCATGTTACTAAAATGGACCCCAGCATCCTCTACGGACTACTAGAAAAGGATTTACCGGTAGGTAATTAAAATCCTATTTTCTCGAGCATCCATAAGGGATATTGGGGGAATCTAGTACGATGGGGTATAGACGGGGTCCAAAGGAACCAGTGCACTTTAAATTTCTTCAACTGGGTGTGCTGGCTCCTCCCCTCTATGCCCCCTCCCACAGGCAGTTTAGAAAAAAGTGCCCTCAGGAGAGGATGCACATCTTCAAGTGTACCACATCCAGCAGTCTTCTGCCATCTTATACTTATTCCAGTGACATCTGCTGATGTAACTATGTGTATTTACCCTGTACTTGTCCTATACTGTCATCAACTGTAAGTTGCTGTTTTCCTATTTGATTATTTATGCACTCTGTAATTGGGCACTGCAGAACCCTTGTGGCGCCATATAAATAAAGGATAATAATAATAATAATATAGGGTGTATAATCCCCAGGTGTATCTCACACATCGCTCAGTACAGATTACAGGATGTATAATCACCAGGTGTATAACACACGTCGCACAGTACAGTATACATACTGGTCACAACAATGCAGCAGATATTGAGCACTGATCAGGATACTAGAAGAAGAGCTGCAAGATACAGCAATGGCCTACTATACTGTACTATATATGTATACTGCTGGTCACCAAAATGCTGCACTGTCCTACTTTATACTACTCACAAAAATGCAGCACAGATATGGAATGGATACTTGCAGTGACACAGAGCTGCAAGATACAGCAATGGCCTACTGTACACAACAATATACTGTTGGGTCACCAAAATGCTCCACTGTAATACTATATATACTGCTCACAAAAATGCAGCACATATATGGAATGGATACTTGCAGTGACACAGAGCTGCAAGATACAGCAATGGCCTACTGTACACAACTATATACTGTTGGGTCACCAAAATGCTGCACTGTAATACTATATATACTGCTCACAAAAATGCTGCACAGATATGGAATGGATACTTGCAGTGACACAGAGCTGCAAGATACAGCAATGGCCTACTGTACACAACTATATACTGTTGGGTCACCAAAATGCTGCACTGTGATACTATATATACTGCTCACAAAAATGCAGCACAGATATGGAATGGATACTTGCAGTGACACAGAGCTGCAAGATACAGCAATGGCCTACTGTACACAACTATATACTCTTGGGTCACCAAAATGCTGCACTGTAATACTATATATACTGCTCACAAAAATGCTGCACAGATATGGAATGGATACTTGCAGTGACACAGAGCTGCAAGATACAGCAATGGCCTACTGTACACAACTATATACTGTTGGGTCACCAAAATGCTGCACTGTGATACTATATATACTGGTCACATAAATGCAGCACAGATATGGAATGGATACTTGCAGTGACACAGAGCTGCAAGATACAGTAATGGCCTACTGTACACAACTATATACTGTTGGGTCACCAAAATGCTGCACTGTAATAGTATATATACTGCTCACAAAAATGCAGCACAGATATGGAATGGATACTTGCAGCGACACAGAGCTGCAAAATACAGCAATGGCCTACTGTACACAACTATATACTGTTGGGTCACCAAAATGCTGCACTGTAATACTATATATACTGCTCACAAAAATGCAGCACAGATATGGAATGGATACTTGCAGTGACACAGAGCTGCAAGATACAGCAATGGCCTATTGTACACAACTATATACTGTTGGGTCACCAAAATGCTGCACTGGTAATACTATATATACTGCTCACAAAAATGCTGCACAGATATGGAATGGATACTTGCAGTGACACAAAGCTGCAAGATACAGCAATGGCCTACTGTACACAACTATATACTGTTGGGTCACCAAAATGCTGCACTGTAATACTATATATACTGCTCACAAAAATGCTGCACAGATATGGAATGGATACTTGCAGTGATACAGAGCTGCAAGATACAGAAATGGCCTACTGTACTGTACTACTATAAGTATAATTATATACTGGTGGTCCCCAGTCCCCACAATAAAGCACACTGAGCACAGATATTTGCAGCACACTGAGCACAGATATTTGCAGCACACTGAGCACAGATTACAGAGCTTTTTAGGGAGAGAACGCAGTCACTTTCTCTCCGTTCAATCTCCAATGCACGAGTGAAAATGGCGGCGACGCGCGGCTCTTTATATAGATTACGAATCTCGCGAGAATCCGACAGCGGGATGATGACATTCGGGCGCGTTCGGGTTATCCGATCAAGGCGGGAAGATCCGAGGCTGCCTCGGAACCGTGTAAAATGGGTGAAGTTCAGGGGGGGTTCGGATCTCGACGAACCGAACCCGCTCATCTCTAGTAAGTATGTGTGTATGTAAATGTGCATGTATGTACATTAAACTTGTACTGTCACGGTGTCAGTGTTTTGTTTTTATTTGGGTATTTTTTTGTAGTAGAACTACAGGTACCAGCGGCCCCATTTTTTCCCCACATGCTGGTACTTGTGGTTCTCCAAGTACCAGCTTGCGGGGGAGGCTTGCTTGGACTTGTAGTTCTGCTACAAAAAACAATATTCTTTCTTTTTACACAAAAGGCTATCAGCCTCCCATCTACCGCCGACGGATGGGGGGGCAGCCTCAGGCTTCACCCCTGGTCCTTGGGTGGCTGGAGGGGGGGACCCCTTGATTTAAGGGGTCCCCACTCCTCCAGGGTACCCCGGCCAGGGGTGACAAGTTAGGGATTTAATGCCAGGGCCGCAGGGACCAATATAAAAGTGTCCCCCGGCTGTGGCATTATCTCTCTGACTAGTGTAGCCCGGTGCTGGTGTTAAAAATACGGGGGCCCCTATGTTTTTTGTCCCCCGTATTTTATGCACCAGGACCAGGCGCAGAGCCTGGTGCTGGTTGCTTAAATATGGGGGGGACCCCAGTCAATTTTCCCCCTGTATTTTTACAACCAGGACCGGCTCAAAGAGCCCAATGCTGGTTTTAACTCTTTCACACCCCTTCTCACAGATAAACATGCAAGGATCTCTCTGATCCGTGCATGCCTATCAGAATACAGGGGGGGAAAGCAGGTCTATTTGAAAACTGCTTTTTTTTTTACGATTTGTACTTTTTCACGGCAGTGTTTGGCTATTGCCGGCAGTGATTGTGAATACGAATTTTTAGTAAATTACCAAGTTGTATAAACTAAAAGGCGTGTTTGACCGATGGTGTATTCATTCGTATTTTTTTTATCTGCCTTCAAAAAAAATACGAATGCCCTCATCACTGCCGAGATTTGAGTTTAGTAAATTCCTGAATTGACACTTTGAACAAAAAACACAAAATCGGCCAAAATCGGGAGCTTAGTAAATATACCCCACAGTCTAGTGGGGATTGGTCTCTGACAGTAAAATCACAAATGCCGCGGTGCTCTGTGGTAAAATGGCATTTGGTACTGGAGAAACGGCACACAGTCAGGATGCTGCAGTGCCTAGTATATGAAGTGGCTAGTTATAAAGTGGCAGCTAAAATCAATGGCAGTGTTATACCTGAATGTCATTAGTTACATCTTCAACTGATATCGATTGCAAATTGACTCCTCTCCCCTTCTCATCAACGGGTAATTGCAGACTATTCCAACTGCTTTTACTGAATTATTACTAGGTAAACAATATTTCTCTAATGTCCTACTGGATATTGGGATGACATTAGTACTAGAGATGAGCGGGTTCGGTTTCTCTGAATCCGAACCCGCCAGAACTTCATGTTTTTTTTCACGGGTCCGAGCGACTCGGATCTTCCCGCCTTGCTCGGTTAACCCGAGCGCGCCCGAACGTCATCATGACGCTGTCGGATTCTCGCGAGGCTCGGATTCTATCGCGAGACTCGGATTCTATATAAGGAGCCGCGCGTCGCCGCCATTTTCACACGTGCATTGAGATTGATAGGGAGAGGACGTGGCTGGCGTCCTCTCCGTTTAGACACTTGATTTACTAATTTTGGGGAGCATTAGGAGTACTCAGTAGTGTACAGTGCAGAGTTTTGCTGATAGTGACCAGTGACCACCACTTTTATTTATAATCCGTTCTCTGCCTGAAAAAAGCGATACACAGCACACAGTGACTCAGTCACATACCATATCTGTGTGCACTGCTCAGGCTCAGGCCAGTGTGCTGCATCATCTATATATATTATATATCTGTCTGACTGCTCAGCTCACACAGCTTATAATTGTGGGGGAGACTGGGGAGCACTACTGCAGTGCCAGTTATAGGTTATAGCAGGAGCCAGGAGTACATAATATTATATTAAAATTAAACAGTGCACACTTTTGCTGCAGGAGTGCCACTGCCAGTGTGACTAGTGACCAGTGACCTGACCACCAGTATATAATATTAGTAGTATACTATCTCTTTATCAACCAGTCTATATTAGCAGCAGACACAGTACAGTGCGGTAGTTCACGGCTGTGGCTACCTCTGTGTCGGCACTCGGCAGCCCGTCCATAATTGTATATACCAGTGACCTAACCGTGGTTTTTTTTTCTTTCTTTATACATACATACTAGTTACGAGTATACTATCTCTTTATCAACCAGTCTATATATTAGCAGCAGACACAGTACAGTGCGGTAGTTCACGGCTGTGGCTACCTCTGTGTCGGCACTCGGCAGCCCGTCCATAATTGTATATACCACCTAACCGTGGTTTTTTTTTCTTTCTTTATACATACATACTAGTTACGAGTATACTATCTCTTTATCAACCAGTCTATATATTAGCAGCAGACACAGTACAGTGCGGTAGTTCACGGCTGTGGCTACCTCTGTGTCGGCACTCGGCAGCCCGTCCATAATTGTATATACCACCTAACCGTGGTTTTTTTTTCTTTCTTTATACATACATACTAGTTACGAGTATACTATCTCTTTATCAACCAGTCTATATATTAGCAGCAGACACAGTACAGTGCGGTAGTTCACGGCTGTGGCTACCTCTGTGTCGGCACTCGGCAGCCCGTCCATAATTGTATATACCACCTAACCGTGGTTTTTTTTTCTTTCTTTATACATACATACTAGTTACGAGTATACTATCTCTTTATCAACCAGTCTATATATTAGCAGCAGACACAGTACAGTGCGGTAGTTCACGGCTGTGGCTACCTCTGTGTCGGCACTCGGCAGCCCGTCCATAATTGTATATACCAGTGACCTAACCGTGGTTTTTTTTTCTTTCTTTATACATACATACTAGTTACGAGTATACTATCTCTTTATCAACCAGTCTATATATTAGCAGCAGACACAGTACAGTGCGGTAGTTCACGGCTGTGGCTACCTCTGTGTCGGCACTCGGCAGCCCGTCCATAATTGTATATACCACCTAACCGTGGTTTTTTTTTCTTTCTTTATACATACATACTAGTTACGAGTATACTATCTCTTTATCAACCAGTCTATATATTAGCAGCAGACACAGTACAGTGCGGTAGTTCACGGCTGTGGCTACCTCTGTGTCGGCACTCGGCAGCCCGTCCATAATTGTATATACCACCTAACCGTGGTTTTTTTTTCTTTCTTTATACATACATACTAGTTACGAGTATACTATCTCTTTATCAACCAGTCTATATATTAGCAGCAGACACAGTACAGTGCGGTAGTTCACGGCTGTGGCTACCTCTGTGTCGGCACTCGGCAGCCCGTCCATAATTGTATATACCAGTGACCTAACCGTGGTTTTTTTTTCTTTCTTTATACATACATACTAGTTACGAGTATACTATCTCTTTATCAACCAGTCTATATATTAGCAGCAGACACAGTACAGTGCGGTAGTTCACGGCTGTGGCTACCTCTGTGTCGGCACTCGGCAGCCCGTCCATAATTGTATATACCACCTAACCGTGGTTTTTTTTTCTTTCTTTATACATACATACTAGTTACGAGTATACTATCTCTTTATCAACCAGTCTATATATTAGCAGCAGACACAGCGGTCGGAGTTTCAGTATCCAGTATTGGACTCTACTGACACTGGATGCCAGCCTCTGGGGTTGGGGTGCGGTGACTAAGGGAGCCCAGTTCCAGGGGAAGAGGTTGAATCAGGAATGTGAACTTCCAATAAATGTCCTGGAACTCAAGGCAATTTACAATGCTCTTCTGCAGTCCTCCTATCTCCTTCGGAATCAAGCCATCCAGGTGCAGTCGGACAACCGACAAGGAGGAACAAGAAGCAGGGCCTCAATGCAAGAGGTGTAAATGACACTCCTCTGAGCCGAGGCCAACGCAAGGGCCCTCTCAGCCATATTCATTCCAGGCGTGGACAGCTGGGAAACAGACTTTCTCCGCAGGCACAACCTCCATCTGGGGGAATGGGGCCTTCACCCTCAGGTGTTTCTACAACTGGTTCGCCGGTGGGGCTATCCGCAGATAGACTTGATGGCTTCTCATCTCAACAAGAAGCTCCTTCGTTACTGTTCCAGAATGAGGGATCCACTGGCGAAAGCTGTGGACGCTCTGGCGGCGCTGTGGACTAACCAGTTTATGTACCTGTTTCTTCCAATCCCTCTAATTCCAAGAGTTCTAAAAAGACTCAAAAGAGAGAGTGTTCATGCAATTCTAATTGCCCCAGATTGGTCTCTACAGGCCTGGTATGCAGACCTCCAGACCATGTCTCTGGAGGAGCCCTAGCCTCTGCCGCTTCTCAAGGATCTTCTTCAACAAGGACCATTCTTCTATCCAGACTTGATGCGGTTATGTTTGATGGCTTGGAAGTTGAGAGGGAGATTCTAGCCAGAAAAGGTCTCCTGTCCAAGGTTATGTCCGCTATGGTCCAGGCCCATAAGGTTGTCATGTCAAAACATTACCACCATATCTGGAAGAAATATGTCTCGTGGTGCGAGGGTAGAAAATATCCTCCTGCTGAGTTTCGACTTAGCCATTTTCTGCTCTTCCTGCAAGCAGGTGTGGCTATAGGCTTAAGTTTGGGCTCCATCAAAGTTCAGATTTCGGCTCTATCTTCTTCCAGAAACAACTAGCGGTACTACCGGAAGTACAGACTTTCCTAAAGGGTGTTCTTCACATTCAGACACCCTTTGTCCCTCCCACGGCTCTGTAGGATCTCAATGTAATCTTGAATTTTCTCCAGTCGGACTGGTTTGAACCCTTGTAAAGGGTGGACTAGAAATATCTAACGTGGAAGATCGCCATGTTGCTGGCTTTGGCGTCTGCAAGACGTGTGTCAGAATTGGGGGCCTTATCCTGTAAGAGCCCGTATTTGATATTTCATGAGGATAGGGCGGAACTCAGGACTCGCCCACAGTTTTTGCTGATGGTGGTGTAGGCATTTCATGTAAATCAGCCAATAGTGGTTCCAGTGTTGGCTGACTCATCAGTTGCTCCAAAGTCCCTGGATGTGGTAAGCGCTTTGAGGATTTACGTCCTAGAGGACGTCTCGTCACAGGAAGTCTGACTCGCTTTTGGTCCATTATGATGCTACTAAAATTTGGTCATCCTGCTTCTAAGCAGTCAATTGCTCATTGGCTCAGGTTGACCATTCAACAAGCCTATTTTTCGGCAGCTTTGCCGCTGCCGAGTTCTATCCAGACCCACTCCACAAGGTCGGTGGGTTCTTCTTGGGCGGCTGCCTGGGGCGCCTCGGCCTTACAGTTGTGCCGTGCAGCCACTTGGTCTGGTTCGAACACTTTTGTAAAGTTCTATAGGTTCAACATCTTGGCCAGAGATGACCTTCAGTTTGGTCAGGTGGTTTTGCAGGGGTTTCAGCACTCTCCCACCACGTCTGGGAGCTTTGGGACTTCCCCATGGTCATCCCAGTATCCACTAGGATGTTAGAGAAAATAGGAATTTAATACCTACCGGTAATTCCTTTTCTCATAGTCTGTAGTGGATACTGGGCGCCCGCCTCAGTGCTTCGAGTTCCTGCTTACCTGGTTGTAAGTGTTCTTGGCTGGGTCTGCTGTTGCTGTCCCTGTTTCATGTTTGGTTAGTGTTGCTATCCTTTATTATAATTAGCGTTGCTTTCCTCTGTTCTGGTTAGCTCTGCTATCTTTGTTATTGTTGTGTGTTGGTTTCCTTACCTCACCGCTGTTTGTATATAAATCCTTCTCTCAAAGTATGTCCATCTCATCAGGCACAGTTTTCCTAGACTGAGGGGCATAGAGGGGAGGAGTCAGCACACACAAATTATTTCTTAAAGTGCCAGGCTCCAATGGACCCGATCTATACCCCATGGTACTAATGTCATCCGAGTATCCACTACGGACTACGTGGATAGGAATTACTGGTAGATATTAAATTCCTATTTGCAGACTATTCCAACTGCTTTTACTGAAATTTTACTAAGTAAGCAATATTGCAGACTATTCCAGCTTACAGTGCTTTGCTAAAGTATTCATCCCCCTTGGCTTTTTACCTATTTTGTTATATTACTACCTGTAATTTAATTTTTTTTTCAATCTGAATTTTATGTGATGGATCTGCACAAAATAGTCTAAGATGGTGAAGTGAAATGAGAAAAAATTATATAAAAATTTGAAAATTGGCATGTGCATATGTATTCACCCGCTTTGCTATGAAGCCCCCCAAAAGTTCTGGTGCAAACAATTTCCTTCAGAAGTCACATAATTAGTCAAATGAAGTCCACCTGTGTGCAATCTAAGTGTCACATGATCTGTCAGTATAAACACACCTTTTCTGAAAGGCCACAGAGACTGCAACACCACTAAGCAAGAGGCATCACACCATGAAGACCAAGGAGCTCTCCAAACAAGTCAGGGACAAAGTTGTTGAGAAGTACAAGTCAGGGTTGGGATATTAAAAAAAAAATCCAAATTTTTGATGAACCCCCGGAGCACAATCAAATCCGTCATCTTCAAATGGAAAGAACATGGTACCACAACAAACCTGCCAAGAGAGGGCTGACCACCAAAACTCACAAACCAGGCAAGGAGGGCATTAATCAGAGAGGCAGCACAGAGACCAAAGGTAACCCTGAAGGAGCTGCAGAGTTTCACAGCAGAGACTGGTGTATCTGCACATGTGACCACAATAAGCTGTACACTCCATAGAGCTGGGATTTATAGAAGAGTTGCCAGAAAAAAGCATTTACTTAGTGTTAAAAATAAGAAGGCACATTTTGAGTTTGCCAGAAGGCATGTGGACGACTCCCCAAATGTATGAAGGAAGGTGCTCTGGTCAGATGAGACTAAAATTGAACTCGGCCACCAAGGAAAACGCTATGTCTGGCGCAAACCCATCACATCACTCCAAGAACACCATCCCCACAGTGAAACATGGTGGTGGTGGCAGCATCATGCCGTGGGGATGTTTTTCAGCAGAAGGGACTGGGAAACTGTTTCGAGTTGAGGGAAAGATGGATGGTGTTAAATACAGGGATATTCTTAAGCAAAACCTGTTTCAGTCTTCCTGTGATTTGAGACTGGGATGGGGGTTCACCTTCCAGCAGGACAATGACCTAAAGCATACTGCTAAAGCAACACTCAAGCGTTTTTTTTGGAAACATTTAAATGTGTTGCAATGGCCTAGTCAAAGCCCAGACCTCAATCCAACTGAGAATCTGTGGTCAGACTTGAAGATTGCTGTTCACAAGCGGAAACCATCCAACATGAAGGAGCTTAAGCAGTTTTGCCTTGAGGAATGGGCAAAAATCCCAGTGGCAAGATGTGGCAAGCTCATAGAGACTTATCCAAAGCGACTTGCAGCTGTAATTGCCGCAAAAGGTGGCTCTACAAAGTACTGACTTTAGGGAGGTGAATAGTTATGCACGCTGAAGTTTTCTGTTATTTTGTTCTATTTGTTGTTTCTTTCACAATAAATAAAAAAAGTTGTAAGCATGATCTGTGAATGAAATGATGCAAACCTTCAAACAATCCATTTTAATTCCAAGTTGTGAGGCAACAAAACATGAAAACTGCAAAGAGGGATGAATACTTTAGCAAGGCACTGTACATTGCATGGTTAAAACTTTAGAAAGCTGTTCTAAGTGGATTTATGTAGGAAAAAAACTGTGTTCCCTAATGCACACCGAGTGAATAATATTACTACATAATAATAGTCAGATAATATGGAGATCTTAGTTGCGTATATCTGCAGATATAGGGTTAAGCCCCCAGGCCGATCGACAAGGCTTCTCCGTCACTGGGGGTCCCTAATACTAGGTATGGGCCTGGGGTGCAGGACCTCACGACGTCGGCACAGGTCGGCCATGGGGTGGGTGTGGGGTACGGTGGCCCCTGTGTCGGTATGGCTGGGCTGCTTCGAAAGGGTGGCCGACCTGTGCCGACGTCGTGGGGTCCTGCACCCCCGGCCCATACCTAGTATTAGGGACCCCCAGTGACGGAGAAGCCTTGTCGATCGGCCTGGGGGCTTAACCCTATATCTGCAGATATACGCAACCAAGATCTCCGTATAATCTGACTATTATGTAGTAATATTTTTCACTCTGTGTGCATTAGGGAACACAGTTTTTTTCCTACACAGAATTACCCCTCCCCTTTTAGCACCTGAGTGACATTACAATCTGATTGAGCAGCTTTCCACTTTGTGTATTCTAAGTGGATTTATAACTGTACTATCCAAAGAACTTATAGTGATAGTGTCGTTTACTGACCTTACATTTGTTAATTTGATTAACACCGTTTGCTGAAGGCGGAGGGTTGCTGTGTGGGGAGGAGGGGGTTGTAATCAGGATGAACATGTGTTTATAGACTTATTTATTCAGTATAGGTCAGGACGCCAGTCCTTTAGGATGCTGCAGTGCCTAGTATATGAAGTGGCTAGTTATAAAGTGGCAGCTAAAATCAATGGCAGTGTTAAACCGAAGGAAAACAGAAGGCAAACAATCCAACCATAAAACAGAAGGACTGCGTTGCAACCACAAAACTCAGGATCATTATGTGGCCTCTCCTCACCTCTACCATGAGATCTCCAGGATCAGGTTTACCACCTCTCTGGCTGAGAACATCAAGTCTGCCCCTGGGCCTAGCCCTCAAGATGAGCAGGGAACTGTGGGGGGAGAGCACCAGGATCAGGCTCAGCAGGGACATCTCCATTGGTCCTGAGTGCGCTCTCCACATTCTCATACCCACCCGTACTATGATCTTAGCAAAATAATGTTATCCCAATTTTTCTTCTGCCACTGGTTACCTGCAATTGTCCCCCCCCCCCCCCTGCTGTTTTTTTTCCTCTTCCACCCCACTGTGTGCTTTTCCTGTAATATTTACCTCCACTGATTGCACACCCTGCCATTGCGCCCTACATACAGGGTACATCATACTACTACACAAGTGTCAGTTTTCCCATATACAGTCACGTCGACCTTTTGGCCTGTCAACCTAGTACAGGTCGACCTAATGACCATGTCAACCTAATGCATGTCGACCAATAGTGGTCGACCTAATGACTGTCGACCTAAGTTGGGTCGACCTAACGACCGTATCACCTGTAAAGTGCCTTGAGTCCTGTTGGTGAAAGAGCGCTATATAAATACAATTATTATTTTTGTAACAAGCAACGCTGCAACAGAATTATATATATATATATATATATATATATATATATATACTGTATACACATTTATTTATTTTTTCCCCTAGGAATAGAAAAGGGGAGCAGCTACATAATTGATACCACAGATTAATAGGTCCATATCCCTCACTACAGTTCACCAAACAAATAATTGACACAATTTCCTAGACCCATAACATTTACTAGGGCTAAGCAGCTACAGAATTATCACTACTATGACAGCTTTGTATAATCATTGCTACTGCTTCACAGATTCATATGCATTACCAGACTTCACCAGGTACTGTATGTAATCACTGTTACAAACAGTTATCAGCCATTAGCAACCTTGAGACAGACAGGTCTTCAACCTCACCAACCCTTGCTTGGCTGAATATCGTCTCTGTCAGTCTGCCCACCTTCCCACAGGCACGCAAATCAAGGCAAAATGTTGCGGTTGGAGGATGATGTGAGTAGGAGGGGCTGCGATCCGAAAAAAAAAACATTTGATCAATGGGAGGCTCAAGAGGCAGTGGAGCAAGAAGCAATGCAGGTGAGTAGAGTCAGGTGCAGGACGATTCTACTTCTCTACAAGCTCAGCCACAAGCAGCAGTTGTCCCAGCAACACTTGCTGATGCCGGCTAGGAGACAGCGATGACGGGTAGAGCGGGGGCCATGCTACAGCACGGCCCTTGTTAAAGCTGTCCTCCCTCGTCTGAACTGTTCAGAAGAGGGAGGGGGTCATTAATGATGTGCGGGAGCACGCATCGTTAACGATGTTGAGTGTACACACTAGACGGGATAGTAAAAGATATTGCTCAGAATGGCCCTTCTGAGTGATATCTTTTACCTTCTCGTCTAGTGTGTAAGACGCTTAACAGCAGAAGCAGACGCTATGGATGAGTGCACAGAAGCACAGATAACACACCCTGTATGTGTGCTATCATGTGATGCTGTCTCTCTTAGGAGAGAGAATTGACTGCATAGGAAAGGAATGAGTTAAACATCTTGTGAGGGGTGGACCTAGCTGTGAGGAAAGTACAGCCTTTGGAAAAAGGGGAGGGTTAATATATATAGGGAAGGCTAGGCCATTTTGCTCTCTCTTCTTGGCGATTTGCCTTGTGAGTGGGTGAGTGCTGCATATCAGAGTCTCCCCATTTTGATTGTGAGGTACTCAATTTTATTATTGCAAGCTCTCCCCGGCATTCCCGCTCCATTATAACATGTCTTCCCGCCCTCGACGTTCCGCTGGGACCCCAGCTCGGTACCGCGCATCTGGCGGTGGGGCTGAACCCGTGGACGGGCTGGCTGGCATGGGGGACGGGGCCCCGTCCCCTGGGGCCGCCGCAGGCTCGAGCAGGGACACGGAGTGGCGGACCAGGTCAGCCTTGCCGCTGGGGGCCAGGCTGGCTTTGCCGGCCGGGCGCGGGCGGCGGGGTAGGCCGGAGGTCCGGTCAGGCCGCCCGGAGGTGGAAGGGCAGCAGCCCTCACCTCCGAGCGCGGCGGAGGAAGCATCGGTGTTGGGCGCCCGCGGGCGCGCGCATGCGCGCCGCGGTGGACGCCCGTCGATGGAGCCGCACTCATCTCCATTTGCTTCCCCCTTGCCGAGGCCGAGTGCAGGTGCCAGGCGAGGGGGGGGGACCAGGCGGGAGGCAGCTGTTAGCCGGGCGAGGCCTGTCGCGGGGCCTCGCCCGGCAGATGACCAAGGGGATGCGGCCGGGAGCTTGCTGGCGGGAAGCGGTGGGACGCGCGCACGGGGTGCGCGCGCACTCACGCTCGCCACAGGCGGCGCCGTTCACGCACGAGTGCGCGCAGTGGCGCCGCTAGTCTCCTTGTCTCCCCAGCTCACCTTCCTGCTGCCGGAGTCCGGCGGGGGGCGGGCGGGGAGGAGAGGCAGGGAAATCATAGAAGGCAGCAGGGCTGCGCACACCAACATAAGCTCTCGCCGCGGGACCCACCCAGCGGGCGGAGGTAGCTCCAGCCTGCGGGGGGTGGGTGCCCGCGGGGGGAGGAGAGTGACGTCGGCGCTGGCTCTGACGGGCGGGCGCAGGAGGAGAGCCAAGATTGGTGGGGGATCGGGCCGCTGGAGGTCAGGAGCGCTGCCGGTTCCCCACAGGGCCGATCTGGGCGCCGGGCGTCGGGGCCCCGGGTGGCGCCTGTTGGGCGTCGGGCCGGCCGGCGCACGCCGATGCCGGCTCGGGAGCCCACGAGGGACGACGCCGTGTTTTGGGGTGGTCAAGACCCCTCCGGAACACTGGCGTCGGCCCTGGCCACGGTGGTGGCGGCGTTGGGGCCGCTGACCGCGTCCCCGGGAGTGGCAAACAGTTCCGGCGTGCCGGCAGCGGCTGGCGGGTCCGGTGCGCGGGCGGTGTCGGCAGCGCAGCGGGTTGCTCACGCCTGCAGGGAGCTCGGAGCGGCCGCGGCGCAGCTCGATCATCGTGCCGGGCGGGACGAGCAGGGGCGTGTGGCGGCGACGCCTGCCCCCCGGGGTGCTAGGCATTCGCCGCGACTGCTGTCTGGGTCCTCTGCTCCGTTTTCTTCTGCAGGTGAGCGCGGAGACGTGGAGATGACGGAGTCCGAGGATGAGGAGGTCGGATTTGCCACGCCGGAGGATTCCGTGTTGGAGCAGTCGACGGCATCAGGTGAGGTGGTACAGGCGGTATCGGGCTCCTCCACGCGCTCTAGTTCTCGCAGCTCTTCCTCTTCCTCCTCTTCCTCTTCTCTGTCGTCGCCTGCGTCCGAAGTCAGTAGTACGACTAGGGCGAAGAAGCGTGCAACAAAATTCGCCAAGAGGGCGGCGGGTCAGCAGGAAAGGCGGAAGAGGCGCAAGCGGCTTAGCGAGGACGCTCGCAGGGCCAAGAAGCGCCGCGATTTGCCCGGGGTTGTCCACTGCGACTACACTGCCGTGATGCGGGGGCTGAGGGACAGCTGCCGTAGGAAGATCCGCAGGGGGGACTACGTCGATGTGTTCGTCTTGACAAAGGACGCGAAGAAGGACTATAAGTCGGCGGCAGCAAAGAAGGGCATCGGGGCCGAGGCCTTCCGTACCTTCGACAACTGGCTGGCCGGCTTTTGGGTCTTCGCGGCTTGTACCTAGAAGATAGGCCGGACGAGCACATGAACATCATTCGGTACCTGCATCTCATACACGATATGTAGCGCACATCGTCGGGCACTGAGTGGCGTAGGTATGACGAGGAATTCCGGGAGAAGCAGGACGGGTTGCAGGTCATGGACTTTGGGTGCAAGGACGTGGAAGTCTGGCTCAAAGTCACTCGGGCTTCGCAACAGGCTAAGGAGCCCCGGAACGCGGGGGCGGACGGGCACCGCGCAGGGTCGTCCGCCCAAGGGTCCGGCGCAGACGGCGGATCGGCCAAGCCAGGTAGGTCGGCCGTCCGTGCAGGGGGGCAGGCCGCCGCAAAAGGAAAATGCTTCGCGTTTAACAACGCGGCCTGTTCCTTTGGCAAGCAGTGTCGTTTTCGACATTTGTGCTTGCAATGTGGCGGTTCCCACCCAGCCTCCTCCTGCTTTAAAGGCAGTCGTCAGGGTGCCCGGGGTAAGCAAACGTACCCAAGACCGGCCGCGAGCGGGAACGCTCCGCAGAGCTCCAACGCCAATTAATTTGGATACGATGGGCAAGTGGTTGGATTGGTATCCAAATAGAGCGGATGCGAAATTTTTGTTTTCCGGTTTTCGTTTTGGTTTTCGCTTGCCTGTTGTGAGCGAGGTGTCGGTTCGGGCCCAGCGGAACCTCCAGTCTGCCCGAGCCTTGCCGTTGGAGCTGCGGGAGAAAGTGGATAAGGAGGTCAGGTTGGGCAGGATGGAGGGACCGTTTATCTCACCCCCAGTGGATGGCTTGGTCATCTCCCCAGTGGGGGTGGTTCCCAAGAAGACTCCAGGCGCTTTTAGGCTCATTCAGGATCTTTCTTACCCGTCGGGGGCGTCGGTCAATGACGCGATACCGCCGGCTCATTGCTCGGTGGTGTATCAGTCGTTTGACGAGGCGTTGGAGCTGGTCCGCAGTTACGGGATTGGGGCCCTCATGGCTAAGATTGATGTTGAGTCCGCTTTTCGGTTGCTGCCGTTACATCCAGACTCATTCCGCTTTATGGGTTTTCGGATTGGAGCGGAGTATTTAATCGACAAATGTTTGCCGATGGGATGTTCCGTTTCATGCTCGTTTTTCGAACGGTTTAGCACATTTCTACATTGGTGCGTGGAGTCTTCGTCAGGGGGTCACGGGGTCGCCCATTACCTCGATGATTTCCTGTGTGCGGGTCCAGCAAATTCACCGCGGTGCGGCGACTTGCTTTTCAGCATCCGAGCTCTGTTTTTCCACTTTGGCGTTCCCGTGGCCGAGGATAAAACAGAGGGATCGGTCTCCTGTTTGTCATTTTTGGGGATTGAGATTGACACGGTGGCGGGATCGTGTCGACTGCCTCGGGACAAGGTGGTGAAGCTCCGCGACGCTATTTGCCGGTTCAAGGGGTCGCGTAAAGTCACACTGCGGCAGGCGCAGTCCTTGCTGGGCATGTTGAACTTTGCTTGTCGGGTAATCCCGATGGGCAGGGTTTTCTGCCGGAAGCTAGAAAGGGCGACTGCGTGGTGTGCCAGACCACACTATTTCATGCGCCTGTCCTCCGAGATTAAGAGGGATTTGGCCGTATGGGCCTCGTTCCTGGAGGACTTCAACGGGGTGTGTATATGGCAGGCCCCAACGGTCGACAGCGCTAGGTTGCAGCTGTTCACAGACGCAGCGGGTGCCTCTGGATTCGGTTGCTATCTGGAGGGATCTTGGTGCGCGGCATCGAGGCCGGCGGAATGGCATCGCGAAGGTTTAACTAAGGACCTTTTGCTTCTTGAGCTTTTCCCCATTATGGTGGCGCTGGAGGTCTGGGGCGATCGGCTGGCTCATCGCAGCATCTTGTTTAGATGTGACAATCTGGGCGTGGTGCATGCGATAAATAACCAGAGGGCGAAGTCGCTGGTGGTTCTGAGGGTGCTGGGACAGTTGCTATTGACATGCCTACGTAGGAACATGTGGTTCCGCGCGCAGCATGTGCCTAGTCTGGAGAACGGAATTGCCGACGCATTGTCGCGAGGGCAGTGGGAAAGGTTTTGTTTGTTGGCACCCGAGGCCGACGAGCATGGTTTTCAATGTCCCGGTTATGTTTGGCAGGTGATCGGGCCGGATTGGAGGGGCTAGCGTTGCGGTCAGTCGCACCAACCACGCTTAAGGCTTACGGACAAGCTTGGAGCGAGTGGGAGGAGTTTGTTCGAGGACGAAATCACCAAGGTAAGAGCGGGCATCGGATGATGCTTTCTTTTATTTGGCAGCGGTATGTTTCGGGTAGGTCCAGAGCGGTGGTATCCCGGTACTTGGCTGGTATTTCGTTTTTCAGCAAAATCAAGGGAGTCCCTGACATGACGAAAAGTGGGATTCTGCTGAAGGCGATGAAAGGATGGGCGCGCGTCGCGCCGGCGCCGCCTGACAGGAGGCAGCCCATTGATGCGGCCTTGCTGCCGGCTGTCATCAGGGCGGTTGGAGGTATCGCGTCGTCCATGTTTGAGTCGCTGTTGTTCAGTTTGGCGTTCTCAATGGCTTACCACGGGGCCTTTAGGGTTTCGGAATTGGTAGCGCCTTCTAAGCGAGCAGATTCGCGCATGCTTGTCGGGGACGTGGTGGTGGGTGAGAGGTCCTTGCTATGCAGATTGCGTCGCTCTAAGACGGACCAAGTGGGGAGAGGTCGATGGGTCACCTTGGTTCCGGCACATGAGGAGAGCATTTGCCCAGTAAGGTTGGCAGTGCAATATGAGGCAGTACGGCCCGACGGTTGGGGGTCATGGCTGCTGCATTATGACGGGCTGCCGGTGACGAAATATCAATTTCGTTAAATGCTGGGTCGCTGTCTGGCGAGCTTGGGCCTTTCACCCGCTGCTTTCGGGACACATTCCTTCCGCATAGGGGCTGCGACGTCGGCTGCGGCGGCGGGATTTTCCATGGCTGAAATCCAGGCGGTGGGGCGATGGAAGTCGTCAAGTTACAGACGATATATTCGCCCCGTTGCATGAGAGGTTGGCTTGCGCGTGGTTTTTTGTTTAATTATAGTTGTTATAATCATGTTGTTACAGTTCAGTACGTTCTTGTGTTGTGCGTTTTTTTGTCTTCCAGTTTTATCCTACTCAGGGATTAGCCACTCGCCGTTGCTGGCATGAGCCGGCAGCGGGGGTCTGGAGTTCTTTTGCGATTTTTGCCTGACTTGACGGACTGAATTCTAATCCACAATTCTGCTGATCAGTTCTAATCAAAGTCCCTCAGCAGGTTTTTACTAGAGATGTGCACCGGAAATTTTTCGGGTTTTGTGTTTTGGTTTTGGGTTCGGTTCCGTGGCCGTGTTTTGGGTTCGAACGCGTTTTGGCAAAACCTCACCGAATTTTTTTGTCGGATTCGGGTGTGTTTTGGATTCGGATGTTTTTTTCAAAAAACCCTAAAAAACAGCTTAAACCATAGAATTTGGGGGTCATTTTGATCCCAAAGTATTATTAACCTCAATAACCATAATTTCCACTCATTTTCAGTCTATTCTGAACACCTCACACCTCACAATATTATTTTTAGTCCTAAAATTTGCACCGAGGTCGCTGGATGACTAAGCTCAGCGACCCAAGTGGCCGACACAAACACCTGGCCCATCTAGGAGTGTCACTGCAGTGTCACGCAGGATGGCCCTTCCAAAAAACACTCCCCAAACAGCACATGACGCAAAGAAAAAAAGAGGCGCAATGAGGTAGCTGTGTGAGTAAGCTAAGCGACCCTAGTGGCCGACACAAACACCGGGCCCATCTAGGAGTGGCACTGCAGTGTCAGGCCGGATGGCCCTTTCAAAAAATACTCCCCAAACAGCACATGACGCAAAGAAGAAAAAAAAGAGGCGCAATGAGGTAGCTGTGTGACTAAGATAAGTGACCCTAGTGTCCGACACAAACACCTGGCCCATCTAGGAGTGGCACTGCAGTGTCACGCAGGATGGCCCTTCCAAAAAACACTCCCCAAACAGCACATGACGCAAAGAAAAAAAGAGGCGCAATGAGGTAGCTGTGTGAGTAAGCTAAGTGACCCTAGTGGCCGACACAAACACCTGGCCCATCTAGGAGTGGCACTGCAGTGTCAGGCCGGATGGCCCTTCCAAAAAATACTCCCCAAACAGCACATGACGCAAAGAAGAAAAAAAAGAGGCGCAATGAGGTAGCTGTGTGACTAAGATAAGTGACCCTAGTGGCCGACACAAACACCTGGCCCATCTAGGAGTGGCACTGCAGTGTCACGCAGGATGGCCCTTCCAAAAAATACTCCCCAAACAGCACATGACGCAAAGAAGAAAAAAAAGAGGCGCAATGAGGTAGCTGTGTGACTAAGATAAGTGACCCTAGTGGCCGACACAAACACCTGGCCCATCTAGGAGTGGCACTGCAGTGGCACGCAGGATGGCCCTTCCAAAAAATACTCCCCAAACAGCACATGACGCAAAGAAGAAAAAAAAGAGGCGCAACGAGGTAGCTGTGTGACTAAGATAAGCGACCCTAGTGGCCGACACAAACACCTGGCCCATCTAGGAGTGGCACTGCAGTGTCACGCAGGATGGCCCTTCCAAAAAACACTCCCCAAACAGCACATGACGCAAAGAAAAATGAAAGAAAAAAGAGGTGCAAGATGGAATTGTCCTTGGGCCCTCCCACCCACCCTTATGTTGTATAAACAGGACATGCACACTTTAACCAACCCATCATTTCAGTGACAGGGTCTGCCACACGACTGTGACTGAAATGACGGGTTGGTTTGGACCCCCACCAAAAAAGAAGCAATTAATCTCTCCTTGCACAAACTGGCTCTACAGAGGCAAGATGTCCACCTCATCATCATCCTCCGATTCATCACCGTGTACATCCCCCTCCTCACAGATTATCAATTCGTCCCCACTGGAATCCACCATCACAGCTCCCTGTGTACTTTGTGGAGGCAATTGCTGCTGGTGAATGTCTCCATGGAGGAATTGATTATAATTCATTTTAATGAACATCATCTTCTCCACATTTTCTGGAAGTAACCTCGATTGCTGACAAGGTGAGCGGCGGCACTAAACACTCTTTCGGAGTACACACTTGTGGGAGGGCAACTTAGGTAGAATAAAGCCAGTTTGTGCAAGGGCCTCCAAATTGCCTCTTTTTCCTGCCAGTATACGTACGGACTGTCTGACGTGCCTACTTGGATGCGGTCACTCATATAATCCTCCACCATTCTTTCAATGGTGAGAGAATCATATGCAGTGACAGTAGACGACATGTCCGTAATCGTTGGCAGGTCCTTCAGTCCGGACCAGATGTCAGCATCAGCAGTTGCTCCAGACTGCCCTGCATCACCGCCAGCGGGTGGGCTCGGAATTCTGAGCCTTTTCCTCGCACCCCCAGTTGCGGGAGAATGTGAAGGAGGAGATGTTGACAGGTCGCGTTCCGCTTGACTTGACAATTTTCTCACCAGCAGTTCTTTGAACCCCTGCAGACTTGTGTCTGCCGGAAAGAGAGATCCAAGGTAGGTTTTAAATCTAGGATCGAGCACGGTGGCCAAAATGTAGTGCTCTGATTTCAACAGATTGACCACCCGTGAATCCTTGTTAAGCGAATTAAGGGCTCCATCCACAAGTCCCACATGCCTAGCGGAATCGCTCAGTGTTAGCTCCTCCTTCAATGTCTCCAGCTTCTTCTGCAAAAGCCTGATGAGGGGAATGACCTGACTCAGGCTGGCAGTGTCTGAACTGACTTCACGTGTGGCAAGTTCAAAAGGTTGCAGAACCTTGCACAACGTTGAAATCATTCTCCACTGCGCTTGAGACAGGTGCATTCCACCTCCTATATCGTGGTTAGTTGTATAGGCTTGAATGGCCTTTTGCTGCTCCTCCAACCTCTGAAGCATATAGAGGGTTGAATTCCACCTCGTTACCACTTCTTGCTTCAGATGATGGCAGGGCAGGTTCAGGCGTTTTTGGTGTTGCTCCAGTCTTCTGTACGTGGTGCCTGTACGCCGAAAGTGTCCCGCAATTCTTCTGGCCACCGACAGCATCTCTTGCACACCCCTGTCGTTTTTTAAATAATTCTGCACCACCAAATTCAAGGTATGTGCAAAACATGGGACGTGCTGGAATTTGCCCATATTTAATGCACACACAATATTGCTGGCGTTGTCCGATGCCACAAATCCACAGGAGAGTCCAATTGGGGTAAGCCATTCTGCGATGATCTTCCTCAGTTGCTGTAAGAGGTTTTCAGCTGTGTGCGTATTCTGGAAAGCGGTGATACAAAGCGTAGCCTGCCTAGGAAAGAGTTGGCGTTTGCGAGATGCTGCTACTGGTGCCGCCGCTGCTGTTCTTGCAGCGGGAGTCAATACATCTACCCAGTGGGCTGTCACAGTCATATAGTCCTGAGTCTGCCCTGCTCCACTTGTCCACATGTCCGTGGTTAAGTGGACATTGGGTACAACTGCATTTTTTAGGACACTGGTGAGTCTTTTTCTGAGGTCTGTGTACATTTTCGGTATCGCCTGCCTAGAGAAATGGAACCTAGATGGTATTTGGTACCGGGGACACAGTACCTCAATCAAGTCTATAGTTGGCTCTGCAGTAATGATGGATACCGGAACCACGTTTCTCACCGCCCAGGATGCCAAGGCCTCAGTTATCCGCTTTGCAGCAGGATGACTGCTGTGATATTTCATCTACCTCGCAAAGGACTGTTGGACAGTCAATTGCTTGGTGGAAGTAGTAAAAGTCGTCTTACGACTTCCCCTCTGGGATGACCATCGACTCCCAGCAGCAACAACAGCAGCGCCAGCAGCAGTAGGCGTTACACGCAAGGATGCATCGGAGGAATCGCAGGCAGGAGAGGACTTGTCAGAATTGCCAGTGACATGGCCTGCAGGACTATTGGCATTCCTGGGGAAGGAGGAAATTGACACTGAGGGAGTTGGTGGGGTGGTTTGCGTGAGCTTGGTTACAAGAGGAAGGGATTTACTGGTCAGTGGACTGCTTCCGCTGTCGCCCAAAGTTTTTGAACTTGTCACTGACTTCTGATGAATGCGCTGCAGGTGACGTATAAGGGAGAATGTTCCGAGGTGGTTAACGTCCTTACCCCTACTTATTACAGCTTGACAAAGGCAACACACGGCTTGACAAATGTTGTCCGCATTTCTGTTGAAATACTTCCACACCGAAGAGCTGATTTTTTTGGTATTTTCACCAGGCATGTCAATGGCCATATTCCTCCCACGGACAACAGGTGTCTCCCCGGGTAATACAGAACAACAAAAGAAACTACTTGTTCAGCGCCTCAAACAAATCAATCATTTAAATAAAACCAACAGATTAAGGTACAACAGGCTCCTGAGACACTGCGCTTGCCACACCACTATGTGAGATGGATTGGAAGACTATAGAGCAAGAAAAGTGGCTGCGCTGTGTGTCAGCAGATATATAAAATAGAGAGCACAACGTATAAAATGTAAAGAATTTATTCTCTTAATCAATATAGTTATAAAACATGTAGGTTAATAATACACCTATATCTGTCTCAGGTGATATAAAGGTTCAGCCGTGTGAAAAAAATGGCTATCCAATATATTAAATCCTAATTGTGCAATAGGGAGGGAACAGGAGAATTTGTAGATGTAGTTCCAGATAAATGTAAACATATACTACCTCTCCGGCAAGGGCTGGTATAAACTTGGTCGGGCGTCCCCGGCTAGTGAGTCCTGCGTTGCCCGATGTTCTGCACAGAGGAGAGGAGTATTGCGGTGCCCAGTGCCGAGCACCTCCCAATAGAAAGAGATGTATGATCGTCTCCTGTATTCCTGATCGCCAGCCGGCGATGAAGCAAGCTGCTGAAATGCACAATGTGATTGCACAGCGGAGCGGAAAGGAGGGTACCTGCCGCCAGGAGGAAATGTGCGGTCGTCTCCTGTTCTCGTGATCGCTGGCCGGCGGTGATAGCAAGCTGCTGTCGGAAAGTCAAAGGCGGTTTCTTGCCGCGGTCAGCCGGTCAGCTGTCTCCCCGGGTGCCTGACTTAAACAAACCACCTCACCATCAGTATCCTCCTTGTCAATTTCCTCCCCAGCGCCAGCAACACCCATATCCTCCTCATCCTGGTGTACTTCAACACTGACATCTTCAATCTGACTATCAGGAACTGGACTGCGGGTGCTCCTTCCAGCACTTGCAGGGGGCGTGCAAATGGTGGAAGGCGCATGCTCTTCACGTCCAGTGTTGGGAAAGTCAGGCATCGCAACCGACACAATTGGACTCTCCTTGTGGATTTGTGATTTCGAAGAACGCACAGTTCTTTGCTGTGCTTTTGCCAGCTTAAGTCTTTTCATTTTTCTAGCGAGAGGCTGAGTGCTTCCATCCTCATGTGAAGCTGAACCACTAGCCATGAACATAGGCTAGGGCCTCAGCCGTTCCTTGCCACTCCATGTGGTAAATGGCATATTGGCAAGTTTACGCTTCACCTCCGACGATTTTATTTTAGATTTTTGAGTCCTTTTTTTACTGATATTTTGTGGTTTGGATTTTACATGCTCTGTACTATGACATTGGGCATCGGCCTTGGCAGACGACGTTGATGGAATTTCATCGTCTCGGCCATGACTAGTGGCAGCAGCTTCAGCACGAGGTGGAAGTGGATCTTGATTTTTCCCTATTTTTGGAACCTCAACATTTTTGTTCTCCATATTTTAATAGGCACAACTAAAAGGCACCTCAGGTAAACAATCGAGATGGATGGATACTAGTATACTTATGGATGACGAGTGACTGACGACACAGAGGTAGCTACAGCCGTGGACTACCGTACTGCGTCTGCTAGTATAGAGATGATAATGATATAAAAAATATATATATATCACTACGGCAGGTATATATAATATAATGACGGACCTGCTGGACACTGTCAGCAGACTCCTAAACTACTAGTATGAAGAAGATAGAAAAAAAAAACCCACCACAGGTAGGTATACAATTATGGACGAGCACTGACGACACAGAGGTAGCTACAGCCGTGGACTACCGTACTGCGTCTGCTAGTATAGAGATGATAATGATATAAAAAATATATATATATCACTACTGCAGGTATATATAATATAATGACGGACCTGCTGGACACTGTCAGCAGACTCCTAAACTACTAGTATGAAGAAGATAGAAAAAAAACCCCACCACAGGTAGGTATACAATTATGGATGAGCACTGACGACACAGAGGTAGCTACAGCCGTGGACTACCGTACTGCGTCTGCTAGTATAGAGATGATAATGATATAAAAAATATATATATATCACTACTGCAGGTATATATAATATAATGACGGACCTGCTGGACACTGTCAGCAGACTCCTAAACTACTAGTATGAAGAAGATAGAAAAAAAAACCCCACCACAGGTAGGTATACAATTATGGACGAGCACTGACGACACAGAGGTAGCTACAGCCGTGGACTACCGTACTGCGTCTGCTAGTATAGAGATGATAATGATATAAAAAATATATATATATCACTACTGCAGGTATATATAATATAATGACGGACCTGCTGGACACTGTCAGCAGACTCCTAAACTACTAGTATGAAGAAGATAGAAAAAAAAACCCCACCACAGGTAGGTATACAATTATGGACGAGCACTGACGACACAGAGGTAGCCACAGCCGTGGACTACCGTACTGCGTCTGCTAATATAGAGATGATAAAGATGATAGAGATGAACAAAAAAAAATATAACACTACTGCAGGTAAATATTTATATAATATAATGAATGACGGACCTGCTGGACACTGTCAGCAGAATGCGTTTATAGAATAAAAAAAAAAAAACACCACAGGAGTGTTTAACTTTTTCAGGCAGACAATATACTGGTGGTCACTGGTCAGTCACACTGGCAGCAAAAGTGTGCACTGTACTCCTGCTATAACTGCACCCCAGTCTCCCCCACAATTCAGCTGTGTGAGCAGTGAGCACTCAGCACAGTCAGATATACATATAGATGATATTATCATGCAGCACACTGAGGCTGAGCACAGATATGGTATGTGACTGTGTATCGTTTTTTTTCAGGCAGAGAACGGATTATATTAAATAATAAATAAAACTGGTGGTGGTCAGTCACTAGTAACTATCAGCAAAACTCTGCACTCTGAGTACTCCTAATGCTCCCCAAAATTACTAAGTAATCAACTCAAGTGTCTCTATCTATTCTAACGGAGAGGACGCCAGCCACGTCCTCTCCCTATCAATCTCAATGCACGTGTGAAAATGGCGGCGACGCGCGGCTCCTTATATAGAATCCGAGTCTCGCGATAGAATACGAGCCTCGCAAGAATCCGACAGCGGGATGATGACGTTCGGGCGCGCTCGGGTTAGCCGAGCAAGGAGGGAAGATCCGAGTCTGCCTCGGACCCGTGTAAAAAGGCTGAAGTTCGGTGGGGTTCGGATTCCGAGGAACCGAACCCGCTCATCTCTAGTTTTTACGCTTTCACCTCCAGCTGAGTTCTTACATGTTTTTCCCATTTTATACCCCCCTCCCCCCCCCCACCCCGTTTAATTTCTTATTTTAATTTGATTTTTCCATTGTGTGTTTATGATCCGCTTCAAATTGGCTAGAAGCTTGTGCAGCTCGGCTAGGCCGTGACTTCTGCAATAAACGAAAACTCAATTTTTTCTTTTGGCAGATCCTTCAGGTTAATGCATTTAATAAACAATGATATATATAATTAGTAACCAATTTTACCCCCTTTCCTCCTCTTCAGGTTGGTTTGAAGATGACTTGGCTATTTGGGTGGTTGGCCACTCTTATGTGTATTGGGCCGCCAGGTTTTTGGCCTCGGAGGGGGCTCAGATGTTTCCTAGGGCTCAGGGAGTTCGTTGGCTTGGTTGGCGGGGGATGATGTGGAAAGATCTGAGGAGTAGACTAGTCAGTCAGGCCAGCGAGCATGGAGTCCCTAGGGTGCTGGTTGTACATCTAGGTGGCAACGACCTGGGGAAGAGGACATCTTTGGAGCTGCGGTGGGCCATGATACAGGATCTGGCCAGTGTGGCCGCAGCATGGACCAATTGTGTCTTGGTGTTCTCCTTGATGGTGCCAAGGTTGAGTTGGCGAGGTGTGGCGGATGGTCGCCGGATTGATGAGGCCAGACAGAAGGTGAATGGGGCGGTGGTGAAGTGGGTGTTGTCCCACGGAGGCAAAGTAGTTCGCCACCCTAGGATTCGGTTCCGAGACAGTCACCTTTTTCGGCCTGATGGTGTGCATCTATCCAACGAGGGGATGATGCTTTTCCTGGAGGATCTGTGTCTAGTGTTGCAGGAGTTAGGGTGAGGTTATGGTGGCGGTGCGAAGACTCTGGGGAAGAGTCTTTCGCTGTTGGCGGAAAAGAACGGCAGTTTGTAGTTGTATGGTAAGCTGTAGTGATTTACAGTTTGGTATGGTTTAGGTATGGTTTAGGTGCACTCACCTCCATCGACTTTTTGGCCGCTCAACCACCCGTCCGGGGGCAGCGGCAGGGCACCCATCAGGGTGGGTAGTCACTGTGGGGGTTGAGTTGGGCACCTATTACCGATTTGATAGTTTGTAGTTAAATTTTAAGTTTAGCGTCAGTTTAATAGAGCCGTTCTTTTTTCTGCCACCATATGCCGGCTGAATCGGCATCTTAACAAAGTTTTCATTTACAGGTTTGCTATGGTTAGGGTCAAATAAACAGCTAGCAATTTTTCTGCCAAATTCAAGTCTCCGTGTCTTTATTTCTTGGTATTAGAGGTAATGAATGCTTTACTTTGAATGAAGGGGTCCACCAAATATCACTAGGATGTTTAGTCTTTCTTGTCAAGGGTTCCCACAAGTTGGGATAATGAGAGTTGTCAGCAGTGACTTCTGAGCAGCTACAACAAATCACTGTTCTTGCAAAGAAACTCCTGTCACCCCTGGCAGAATCTGAAGAATCCGGGAGATGTGACAGACAAAGCAAGGCACCAGTAGATTTATGGCTGAAACAGGAGGCTCCTGCAGGATGCAGAGGTTAGGCAACTATGCACCATCTCTAGATAGCGTTATTCTATAGTAACCTATTGACTACTTATTTTTATCAGTGTCTGTCTCCTGGCAAGAATTTTTGGCAAATTTATGCAAAAAATATTTCTCACATCTGCACTAAAAATGCGTATTGTACTATGTATGCCCCATACTGAGATGGGGTGCCATGTTTGGTAGTGGAGTAAGGCAGTTACTGTAATATAGTGACATACTGATACTGTACATTTACACCAACATCCTCATGTCTACAGCAGAGGGTCTCAAACTTTTTTTTGTTGTACATACTGCAGAGTGACATCAACATACGTGACTCAAAAAAATGTTATGATATGAAAAGAAATGTAAATAAACCATATTGTACCCAAAGCACACACTATGGGGGGAATTCAAATGTTTGAAAAGTCGGTTGGGTGTCTGTTTTTTCCTGTCTATGAGATAGGAAAAAACAGACACCCAACTGACTTTTCAAACAATTGAATCTACCCCTATGAGTGGTTCTTTCCAAATGCCCCCTTTCCGATTAATTTCCTCTTAGTCTACCATCCTACTGTGTCTGACGTTGCACGAAGCCAGAGGGTAGATGGGACTTTGAACCCCACTGCCCTAGTTACAGCCCTGCTATGGTGCTGATGCTCAGCTCCCTACAATTGTAGCCAATCACTGTAGGAGCCTGCACAGTATGCATAGTGCAGCAGGGATGTATGCAAGAATGTACACTCTTCCGCTTGCTCTGCTGATTGATCAGAGCGCATTCTGCATGACCCGACCGACTACAGAACTGCTAATATTAGCAAGTGAAGCTGCTGCCCAGAAATGAAAAGAGATGCCCTTCAGAGACATCGCAACCCATTGGCACACATTCACAGCCTATATCCTGAGATAGCGTAATGAGGCATATCTTCCAGCATGCAACAAAGCAGTGAAAGCGCTGAGTAAAACAGGGCTTCTCACTGCTACATGAATAGACCCCACAGCCTGTAAAGTGTCAGTTAGAAGCCGAGCGGCTGGTACTTTATCTCTCTCCAATGTTTGATACATCTCCCCCTCAGAGGCTTATCATATACATTGTATGTGGTCCACAGTAAAGTACAAAGGTTTTGGATGGCCATTCACGGTTATATATTGTAAAGCGGAACACTGGGATTCTACTTGACATAACTAGTAAATGGGCGCTATGTAATTTGTATTCTTCCACCTCCTCTAGTAAATGACCATATAGGGTTAAATTTAGTGATGAGCGGGTTCGGATCCTCGGGATGCGAATCCGCCCAAACTTCACCTTTTTTTGCACGGGTCCGAGCAACTCGGATCCTCCCGCCTTGTTCGGTTAACCCAGAGCGCGCCCGGACGTCATCATCCCGCTGTCGGATTCTCGCGAGATTTGTATTCTATATAAGGAGCCGAGCATCGCCGCCATTTTTCACTCGTGCATTGGAGATGATCGTGAGAGGACGTGGCTGGCGTCCTCTCAGTTTCTATGTTAAGTGGGCTGCAAATATCTGTGCTCAGTGTGCTGCAAATATCTGTGCTCAGTGTGCTGCAAATATCTGTGCTCAGTGTGCTGCAAGTGCAAATATCTATGTTCTCTGCCTGAAAAACGCTTCATATCTGTGCTCAGTGTGCTGCAAATATCTGTGCTCAGTGTGCGAATTGCTTTATTGTGGGGACTGGGGACCAGCAGTATTATATAGTAGGAGGACAGTGCAGAGTTTTGCTGACCAGTGACCACCAGTATTATACGTTCTCTGCCTTAAAAACGCTCCATATCTGTGCTGCATTGTAGTATATAGTAGGAGGACAGTGCAGAATTTTGCTGACCACCAGTATAACTATATATATATATATATAGCAGTACGGTACAGTAGTCCACTGCTCTACCACTGTGTCATCAAGTATACTATCCATCCATACCTGTGGTGCATTTCAGTTTTGTACAGTTTGCTGACCACCAGTATTTAATATATAGCAGTACGGTACAGTAGGCCACCTCTCTACCTACCTCTGTGTCGTCAAGTATACTATCCATCCATACCTGTGGTGCATTTCAGTTTTGCACAGTTTGCTGACCACCAGTATATAATATATAGCAGTACGGTACAGTAGGCCACTGCTCTACCTACCTCTGTGTCGTCAAGTATACTATCCATCCATACCCGTGGTGCAGTTCAGTTTTGCACAGTTTCCTGACCACCAGTATATAATATATAGCAGTACGGTACAGTAGGCCACTGCTCTACCTACCTCTGTGTCGACAAGTATACTATCCATCCATACCTGTGGTGCATTTCAGTTTTGCACAGTTTGCTGACCACCAGTATATAATATATAGCAGTACGGTACAGAAGGCCACTGCTCTACCTACATCTGTGTCGTCAAGTATACTATCCATCCATACCTGTGGTGCATTTCAGTTTTGCACAGTTTGCTGACCACCAGTATATAATATATAGCAGTACGGTACAGTAGGCCACTGCTCTACCTACCTCTGTGTCGTTAAGTATACTATCCATCCATACCTGTGGTGCATTTCAGTTTTACACAGTTTGCTGACCACCAGTATATAATATATAGCGGTACAGTAGGCCACTGCTCTACCTACCTCTGTGTCGACAAGTATACTATCCATCCATACCTGTGGTGCATTTCAGTTTTGCACAGTTTGCTGACCACCAGTATATAATATATAGCAGTACGGTACAGAAGGCCACTGCTCTACCTACATCTGTGTCGTCAAGTATACTATCCATCCATACCTGTGGTGCATTTCAGTTTTGCACAGTTTGCTGACCACCAGTATATAATATATAGCAGTACGGTACAGTAGGCCACTGCTCTACCTACCTCTGTGTCGTTAAGTATACTATCCATCCATACCTGTGGTGCATTTCAGTTTTACACAGTTTGCTGACCACCAGTATATAATATATAGCAGTACGGTACAGTAGGCCACTGCTCTACCTACCTCTGTGTTGTCAAGTATACTATCCATCCATACCTGTGGTGCATTTCAGTTTTGCACAGTTTCCTGACCACCAGTATATAATATATAGCAGTACGGTACAGTAGGCCACTGCTCTACCTACCTCTGTGTCGTCAAGTATAGTATCCATCCATACCTGTGTTGCATTTCAGTTTTGCACAGTTTGCTGACCACCAGTATATAATATATAGCAGTACGGTACAGAAGGCCACTTCTCTACCTACATCTGTGTCGTCAAGTATACTATCCATCCATACCTGTGGTGCATTTCAGTTTTGCATAGATTGCTGACAACCAGTATATAATATATAGCAGTACGGTACAGTAGGCCACTGCTCTACCTACCTCTGTGTCGTCAAGTATACTATCCATCCATACCTGTGGTGCATTTCAGTTTCGCAGTTTGCTGACCACCAGTATATAATATATAGCAGTACGGTACAGAAGGCCACTGCTCTACCTACCTCTGTGTCGTCAATTATACTATCCATCCATACCAGTGGTGCATTTCAGTTTTGCACAGTTTGCTGACCACCAGTATATAATATATAGCAGTACGGTACAGAAGGCCACTGCTCTACCTACCTCTGTGTCGTCAAGTATACTATCCATCCATACCTGTGGTGCATTTCAGTTTTGTACAGTTTGCTGACCACCAGTATATAATATATAGCAGTACGGTACAGTAGGCCACTGCTCTACCTACCTCTGTGGCGACAAGTATACTATCCATCCATACCTGTGGTGCATTTCAGTTTTGCACAGTTTGCTGACCACCAGTATATAATATATAGCAGTACGGTACAGAAGGCCACTGCTCTACCTACATCTGTGTCGTCAAGTATACTATCCATCCATACCTGTGGTGCATTTCAGTTTTGCACAGTTTGCTGACCACCAGTATATAATATATAGCAGTACGGTACAGTAGGCCACTGCTCTACCTACCTCTGTGTCGTTAAGTATACTATCCATCCATACCTGTGGTGCATTTCAGTTTTACACAGTTTGCTGACCACCAGTATATAATATATAGCAGTACGGTACAGTAGGCCAATGCTCTACCTACCTCTGTGTCGACAAGTATACTATCCATCCATACCTGTGGTGCATTTCTGTTTTGCACAGTTTGCTGACCACCAGTATATAATATATAGCAGTACGGTACAGAAGGCCACTGCTCTACCTACATCTGTGTCGTCAAGTATACTATCCATCCATACCTGTGGTGCATTTCAGTTTTGCACAGTTTGCTGAACACCAGTATATAATATATAGCAGTACGGTACAGTAGGCCACTGCTCTACCTACCTCTGTGTCGTTTAGTATACTATCCATCCATACCTGTGGTGCATTTCAGTTTTACACAGTTTGCTGACCACCAGTATATAATATATAGCAGTACGGTACAGTAGGCCACTGCTCTTCCTACCTCTGTGTTGTCAAGTATACTATCCATCCATACCTGTGGTGCATTTCAGTTTTGCACAGTTTCCTGACCACCAGTATATAATATATAGCAGTACGGTACAGTAGGCCACTGATCTACCTACCTCTGTGTCGTCAAGTATAGTATCCATCCATACCTGTGTTGCATTTCAGTTTTGCACAGTTTGCTGACCACCAGTATATAATATATAGCAGTACGGTACAGAAGGCCACTTCTCTACCGACATCTGTGTCGTCAAGTATACTATCCATCCATACCTGTGGTGCATTTCAGTTTTGCATAGATTGCTGACAACCAGTATATAATAAATAGCAGTACGGTACAGTAGGCCACTGCTCTACCTACCTCTGTGTCGTCAAGTATACTATCCATCCATACCTGTGGTGCATTTCAGTTTTGTACAGTTTGCTGACCACCAGTATATAATATATAGCAGTACGGTACAGAAGGCCACTGCTCTACCTACATCTGTGTCGTCAAGTATACTATCCATCCATACCTGTGGTGCATTTCAGTTTTGCACAGTTTGCTGACCACCAGTATATAATATATAGCAGTACGGTACAGAAGGCCACTGCTCTACCTACCTCTGTGTCGTCAAGTATACTATCCATCCATACCTGTGGTGCATTTCAGTTTTGTACAGTTTGCTGACCACCAGTATATAATATATAGCAGTACGGTACAGTAGGCCACTGCTCTACCTACCTCTGTGGCGACACGTATACTATCCATCCATACCTGTGGTGCATTTCAGTTTTGCACAGTTTGCTGACCACCAGTATATAATATATAGCAGTACGGTACAGAAGGCCACTGCTCTACCTACATCTGTGTCGTCAAGTATACTATCCATCCATACCTGTGGTGCATTTCAGTTTTGCACAGTTTGCTGACCACCAGTATATAATATATAGCAGTACGGTACAGTAGGCCACTGCTCTACCTACCTCTGTGTCGTTAAGTATACTATCCATCCATACCTGTGGTGCATTTCAGTTTTACACAGTTTGCTGACCACCAGTATATAATATATAGCAGTACGGTACAGTAGGCCACTGCTCTACCTACCTCTGTGTCGACAAGTATACTATCCATCCATACCTGTGGTGCATTTCTGTTTTGCACAGTTTGCTGACCACCAGTATATAATATATAGCAGTACGGTACAGAAGGCCACTGCTCTACCTACATCTGTGTCGTCAAGTATACTATCCATCCATACCTGTGGTGCATTTCAGTTTTGCACAGTTTGCTGAACACCAGTATATAATATATAGCAGTACGGTACAGTAGGCCACTGCTCTACCTACCTCTGTGTCGTTTAGTATACTATCCATCCATACCTGTGGTGCATTTCAGTTTTACACAGTTTGCTGACCACCAGTATATAATATATAGCAGTACGGTACAGTAGGCCACTGATCTACCTACCTCTGTGTCGTCAAGTATAGTATCCATCCATACCTGTGTTGCATTTCAGTTTTGCACAGTTTGCTGACCACCAGTATATAATATATAGCAGTACGGTACAGAAGGCCACTTCTCTACCGACATCTGTGTCGTCAAGTATACTATCCATCCATACCTGTGGTGCATTTCAGTTTTGCATAGATTGCTGACAACCAGTATATAATATATAGCAGTACGGTACAGAAGGCCACTGCTCTACCTACCTCTGTGTCGTCAAGTATACTATCCATCCATACCTGTGGTGCAATTCAGTTTTGCACAGTTTGCTGACCACCAGTATATAATATATAGCAGTACGGTACAGTAGGCCACTGCTCTACCTACCTCTGTGTCGTCAATTATACTATCCATCCATACCTGTGGTGCATTTCAGTTTTGCACATTTTGCTGAGCACCAGTATATAATATATAGCAGTACGGTACTGAAGGCCACTGCTCTACCTACCTCTGTGTCATCAAGTATACTATCCATCCATACCTGTGGTGCAATTCTGTTTTGCACAGTTTGCTGACCACCAGTATATAATCTATAGCAGTACGGTACAGTAGGCCACTGCTCTACCTACCTCTGTGTCGTCAAGTATACTATCCATCCATACCTGTGGTGCATTTCAGTTTTGCACAGTTTGCTGACCACAGTATATATAATATAAAGCAGTACGGTACAGTAGGCCACTGCTCTACCTACCTCTGTGTCGTCAAGTATACTATCCATCCATACCTGTGGTGCAATTCAGTTTTGCACAGTTTCCTGACCACCAGTATATAATATATAGCAGTACGGTACAGTAGGCCACTGCTCTACCTACCTCTGTGTCGTCAAGTATACTATCCATCCATACCTGTGGTGCATTTCAGTTTTGCAGTTTGCTGACCACCAGTATATAATATATAGCAGTACGGTACAGAAGGCCACTGCTCTACCTACCTCTGTGTGGTCAAGTATACTATCCATCCATACCTGTGGTGCATTTCAGTTTTGTACAGTTTGCTGACCACCAGTATATAATATAAAGCAGTACGGTACAGTAGGCCATCTCTCTACCTACCTCTGTGTCGTCAAGTATACTATCCATCCATACCTGTGGTGCATTTCAGTTTTGCACAGTTTGCTGACCACCAGTATATAATATATAGCAGTACGGTACAGTAGGCCACTGCTCTACATACCTCTGTGTCGTCAAGTATACTATCCATCCATACCTGTGGTGCAGTTCAGTTTTGCACAGTTTCCTGACCACCAGTATATAATATATAGCAGTACGGTACAGTAGGCCACTGCTCTACCTACCTCTGTGTCGACAAGTATACTATCCATCCATACCTGTGGTGCATTTCAGTTTTGCACAGTTTGCTGACCACCAGTATATAATATATAGCAGTACGGTACAGAAGGCCACTGCTCTACCTACATCTGTGTCGTCAAGTATACTATCCATCCATACCTGTGGTGCATTTCAGTTTTGCACAGTTTGCTGACCACCAGTATATAATATATAGCAGTACGGTACAGTAGGCCACTGCTCTACCTACCTCTGTGTCGTTAAGTATACTATCCATCCATACCTGTGGTGCATTTCAGTTTTACACAGTTTGCTGACCACCAGTATATAATATATAGCAGTACGGTACAGAAGGCCACTGCTCTACCTACATCTGTGTCGTCAAGTATACTATCCATCCATACCTGTGGTGCATTTCAGTTTTGCACAGTTTGCTGACCACCAGTATATAATATATAGCAGTACGGTACAGTAGGCCACTGCTCTACATACCTCTGTGTCGTCAAGTATACTATCCATCCATACCTGTGGTGCAGTTCAGTTTTGCACAGTTTCCTGACCACCAGTATATAATATATAGCAGTACGGTACAGTAGGCCACTGCTCTACCTACCTCTGTGTCGACAATTATACTATCCATCCATACCTGTGGTGCATTTCAGTTTTGCACAGTTTGCTGACCACCAGTATATAATATATAGCAGTACGGTACAGAAGGCCACTGCTCTACCTACACCTGTGTCGTCAAGTATACTATCCATCCATACCTGTGGTGCATTTCAGTTTTGCACAGTTTGCTGACCACCAGTATATAATATATAGCAGTACGGTACAGTAGGCCACTGCTCTACCTACCTCTGTGTCGTTAAGTAGACTATCCATCCATACCTGTGGTGCATTTCAGTTTTGCACAGTTTTTTGACCACCAGTATATAGTATATAGCAGTACGGTACAGAAGGCCACTGCTCTACCTACCTCTGTGTCGTCAAGTATACTATCCATCCATACCTGTGGTGCATTTCAGTTTCGCAGTTTGCTGACCACCTGTAAATAATATATAGCAGTACGGTACAGTAGGCCACTGCTCTACCTACCTCTGTGTCGTAAAGTATACTATCCATCCATACCTGTGGTGCATTTCAGTTTCGCAGTTTGCTGACCACCAGTATATAATAAAAAGCAGTACGGTACAGTAGGCCACTGCTCTACCTACCTCTGTGTCGTCAATTATACTATCCATCCATACCTGTGGTGCATTTCAGTTTTGCACAGTTTGCTGACCACCAGTATATAATATATAGCAGTACGGTACAGAAGGCCACTGCTCTACCTACCTCTGTGTCGTCAAGTATACTATCCATCCATACCTGTGGTGCAATTCAGTTTTGCACAGTTTGCTGACCACCAGTATATAATATATAGCAGTACGGTACAGTAGGCCACTGCTCTACCTACCTCTGTGTCGTCAATTATACTATCCATCCATACCTGTGGTGCATTTCAGTTTTGCACAGTTTGCTGACCACCAGTATATAATATATAGCAGTACGGTACTGAAGGCCACTGCTCTACCTACCTCTGTCATCAAGTATACTATCCATCCATACCTGTGGTGCAATTCCGTTTTGCACTGTTTGCTGACCACCAGTATATAATCTATAGCAGTACGGTACAGTAGGCCACTGCTCTACCTACCTCTGTGTCGTCAAGTATACTATCCATCCATACCTGTGGTGCATTTCAGTTTTGCACAGTTTGCTGACCACAGTATATATAATATATAGCAGTACGGTACAGTAGGCCACTGCTCTACCTACCTCTGTGTCGTCAAGTATACTATCCATCCATACCTGTGGTGCATTTCTGTTTTGCACAGTTTGCTGACCACCAGTATATAATATATAGCAGTACGGTACAGTAGGCCACTGCTCTACCTACCACTGTGTCGTCAAGTATACTATCCATCCATACCTGTGGTGCATTTCAGTTTTGCACAGTTTGCTGAACACCAGTATATATAATATATAGCAGTACGGTACAGTAGGCCACTGCTCTACCTACCTCTGTGTCGTCAAATATACTATCCATCCATAGCTGTGGTGCATTTCAGTTTTGCACAGTTTGCTGACCACCAGTTTATATAATATATAGCAGTACGGTACAGTAGGCCACTGCTCTACCTACCTCTAAGTCGTCAAGTATACTATCCATCCATACCTGTGGTACATTTCAGTTTTGCACAGTTTGCTGACCACCAGTATATATAATATATAGCAGTACGGTACAGTAGGCCACTGCTCTACCTACCTCTGTGTCGTCAAGTATACTATCCATCCATACCTGTGGTGCATTTAAGTTTTTGTGCGCAGTATATATAGTAGTAGGCCATTGCTATTGATAAATATATTACTGGCATATAATTCCACACATTAAAAAATGGAGAACAAAAATGTGGAGGGTAAAATAGGGAAAGATCAAGATCCACTTCCACCTCATGCTGAAGCTGCTGCCACTGGTCATTGCCGAGACGATGAAATGCCATCAATGTCGTCTGCCAAGGCCAATGCCCAATGTCATAGTAGAGAGCATGTCAAATCCAAAAAACAAAAGTTCAATAAAATGACCCAAAAATAAAAATAAAAATCGTCTAAGGAGAAGCGTAAACTTGCCAATGTGCCATTTACGACACGGAGTGGCAAGGAATGGCTGAGGCCCTCTCCTATGTTCCTCATGACTAGTGGGTCAGCTTCACATGAGGATGGAAGCACTCATCCTCCTGCTAGAAAACTTAAAAGACTTAAGATGGCAAAAGCACAGCAAAGAACTGTGCATTCTTCTAAATCACAAATCCCCAAGGAGAGTCCAATTGTGTCGGTTGCGATGCCTGACCTTCCCAACACTGGACGGGAAGAGGTGGCGCCTTCCACCATTTGCACGCCCCCTGCAAGTCCTGGAAGGAGCACCCGCAGTCCAGTTCCTGATAGTCAAATTGAAGATGTCACTGTTGAAGTACACCAGGATGAGGATATGGGTGTTGCTGGGGAGGAAATTGACAAGGAGGATTCTGATGGTGAAGTGATTTGTTTAAGTCAGGCTCCTGGGGAGACACCTGTTGTCTGTGGGATGAATATGGCCATTGACATGCCTGGTCAAAATACAAAAAAAAATCACCTCTTCAGTGTGGAATTATTTCAACAGAAATGCGGACAACTGGTGTCAAGCCGTGTGTTGCCTTTGTCAAGCTGTAATAAGTAGGGGTAAGGACGTTAACCACCTGGGAACATCCTCCCTTATACCTGGAGCGCATTCATCAGAAGTCATTGACAAGTTCAAAAACTTTGGGTGACAGCGGAAGCCGTCCACTGCCAACTAAATCCCTTCCTCTTGTAACCAAGCTCCTGCAAACCACACCACTAACTCCCTCAGTGTCAATTTCCTCCTTAGACAGGAAAGCCAATAGTCCTCGAGGCCATGTCACTGTCAAGTCTGACGAGTCCTCTCCTGCCTGGGATTCCTCCGATGCATCCTTGAGTGTAACGCCTACTGTGCTGGCACTGCTGTTGCTGCTGGGAGTCGATCGTCATCCCAGAGGGGAAGTCGGAAGACCACTTGTACTACTTCCAGTAAGCAATTGACTGTACAACAGTCCTTTGCGAGGAAGATGAAATATCACAGCAGTTATCCTGCTGCAAAGCGGATAACTCAGGCCTTGGCAGCCTGGGTGGTGAGAAACGTGTTTCCGGTATCCACCGTTATTTCACAGGGAACTAGAGAATTGATTGAGGTACTGTGTCCCCGGTACCAAATACCATCTAGGTTCCATTTCTCTAGGCAGGCGATACCGAAAATGTACACAGACGTCAGAAAAAGAGTCACCAGTGTCCTAAAAAATGCAGTTGTACCCAATGTCTACTTAACCACAGACATGTGGACAAGTGGACCAGGGCAGACTCAGGACTATATGACTGTGACAGCCCACTGGGTAGATGTATTGCCTCCCGCAGCAAGAACAGCAGCGGCGGCACCAGTAGCAGCATCTCGCAAACGCCAACTCGTTCCTAGGCAGGCTACGCTTTGTATCACCGCTTTCCATAAAAGGCACACAGCTGACAACCTCTTACGGAAACTGAGGAACATCATCGCAGAATGGCTTACCCCAATTGGACTCTCCTGGGTATTTGTGACATCGGACAACGCCACCAATATTGTGCGTGCATTACATCTGGGCAAATTCCAGCACGTCCCATGTTTTGCACATACATTGAATTTGGTGGTGCAGAATTATTTAAAAAATGACAGGGGCGTACAAGAGATGCTGTCGGTGGCCCGAAGAATTGCGGGCCACTTTCGGCATTCAGCCACGGCGTGCCGAAGACTGGAGCACCAGCAAACACTCCTAAACCTGCCCTGCCATCATCTGAAGCAAGAGGTGGTAACGAGGTGGAATTCAACCCTCTATATGCTTCAGAGGATGGAGGAGCAGCAAAAGGCCATTCAAGCCTATACAGCTACCTACGATATAGGCAAAGGAGGGGGAATGCACCTTAACTCAAGCGCAGTGGAGAATGATTTCAACGTTGTGCAAGGTTCTGCAACCCTTTGAACTTGCCACACGTGAAGTCAGTTCAGACACTGCCAGCCTGAGTCAGGTCATTCCCCTCATCAGGCTTTTGCAGAAGAAGCTGGAGAGATTGAAGAAGGAGCTAAAACAGAGCGATTCCGCTATGCATTTGGGACTTGTGGATGGAGCCCTTAATTCGCTTAACCAGGATTCACGGGTGGTCAATCTGTTGAAATCAGAGCACTACATTTTGGCCACCGTGCTCGATCCTAGATTTAAAACCTACGTTGTATCTATCTTTCTGGCAGACACAAGTCTGCAGAGGTTCAAAGACCTGCTGGTGAGAAAATTGTCAAGTCAAGCGGAACGTGACCCGTCAACAGCTCCTCCTTCACATTCTCCCGCAACTGGGGCTGCGAGGAAAAGGCTAAGAATTCCGAGCCCACCCGCTGGTGGTGATGCAGGGCAGTCTGGAGCGAGTGCTGACATCTGTTCTGGACTGAAGGACCTGCCAACGATTACTGACATGTCGTCTACTGTCACTGCATATGATTCTGTCACCATTGAAAGAATGGTGGAGGATTATATGAGTGACCGCATCCAAGTAGGCACATCAGACAGTCCGTACGTATACTGGCAGGAAAAAGAGGCAATTTGGAGGCCCTTGCACAAACTGGCTTTATTTTACCTAAGTTGCCCCCCCTCCAGTGTGTACTCCGAAAGAGTGTTTAGTGCAGCCGCTCACCTTGTCAGCAATCGGCGTACAAGGTTACTTCCAGAAAATGTGGAGAAGATGTTTATCAAAATAAATTATAATCAATTCCTCCGTGGAGACATTCACCAGCAATTGCCTCCAGAAAGTACACAGGGACCTGAGATGGTGGATTCCAGTGGGGACGAATTAATAATCTGTGAGAAGGGGGATGTACACAGTGAAAGGGATGAGGAATCGGACGATGAGGAGGTGGACATCTTGCCTCTGTAGAGCCAGTTTGTGCAAGGAGAGATTGATTGCTTCTTTTTTGGTCGGGGCCCAAAACAACCAGTCATTTCAGTCACAGTTGTGTGGCAGACCCTGTTGCTGAAATGATGGGTTTGTTAAAGTGTGCATGTCCTGTTTATACAACATAAGGGTGGGTGGGAGGGCCAAAGGACAATTCCATCTTGCACCTCTTTTTTCTTTCATTTTTCTTTGCATCATGTGCTGTTTGGGGACTATTTTTTGAAGTGCCATCCTGTCTGACACTGCAGTGCCACTCCTAGATGGGCCAGGTGTTTGTGTCGGCCACTTGGGTCGCTTAGCTTAATCACACAGCTACCTCATTGCGCCTCTTTTTTTCTTTGCATCATGTGCTGTTTGGGGACATTTTTTTTAATCTGCCATCCTGTCTGACACTGCAGTGCCACTCCTAGATGGGCCAGGTGTTTGTTTCGGCCACTTGGGTCGCTCAGCTTAATCACACAGCTACCTCATTGCGCCTCTTTTTTTCTTTGCATCATGTGCTGTTTGGGGACTATTTTTTTAATCTGCCATCCTGTCTGACATTGCGCCTCTTTTTTTCTTTGCATCATGTACTGTTTGGGGACATTTTTTTTAATCTGCCATCCTGTCTGACACTGCAGTGCCACTCCTAGATGGGCCAGGTGTTTGTGTCGGCCACTTGGGTCGCTTAGCTTAGTCATCCAGCGACCTCGGTGCAAATTTTAGGACTAAAAATAATAGTGTGAGGTGTTCAGAATAGACTGGAAATGAGTGTAAATTATGGTTATTGAGGTTAATAATACTATGGGATCAAAATGACCCCCAAATTCTATGATTTAAGCTGTTTTTGAGGGTTTTTTGTAAAAAAAACACCAGAATCCGACAAAATTTTCAGGGAGGTTTTGCCAAAACGCGTCCGAATCCAAAACACGGCAGCGGAACCGAATCCAAAACCCGAAAAATTTCCGGTGCACATCACTAGTTAAATTACTCCTTGCTAGAGTGCAGCATCTGCAAAGACAACCATTCTGTCACAGTGATGTTCCTGGCATTTCTCTAATGTCACCCAGATTTTATCACCATTTCCATATGGATTAGACAGAAATGTCCATTGATAAAAAGTGGTAAAGGTGATAAATTATTTTCTCTTTGGCTCCATTATGTTTGTACCTTATCGCCTCAGACTCTTAACGCTTATGTATACTTAGCCTCCTGATAATACAACATGGCAGTGTTGGCTACTGGCATTCTCCCATTTGAATTACTGGGCTCATGACTGGCCCCTCCAGACACTGCATCCTCTCCTGCTATCTAATATTACTGGTTGCACGTTCATTATTTTCCTTGTTAAAAATAACATGTCCATGCTCCCCTTCCCCCACCATAACTGTACGACACATTGGGAATCTGTACTGGGCTTAATGTTGTGTGTTTATTTTCCGCATGTGTTTATGGTTGTTATGCTCTGTTTGAACTTATCCATAAAGTATATTTAAAAAAAAAAAAAAAAAATCTGCTTTTTATCCTAATGAACATAATGACCCATATTTACACATTTATGAGACAGATAATATTGACAACTGTTGTTTAAGCTTTATTTCATAAGAACTACATATGTAAAAATGAATGGCTTGATTTAAACTAGGGGAAAAAACACACCTCCCACACTTCTTGTTCATGTTTGCATTATTAAATCAATATGGCAAAAAAATGCATGTAATTAATTAACATATTTATTTAGCCACTCCAACATGTCTTTCCGTGCCTCTAGAATGTATGGTTTATCCTCAGGGTTAATGTCCTCATTCTTCCTGTGGGCAAAACCATGATTTTGCTTTGGAAATATCTTAACTTGAAATTCAGCCTTTGAGTGCTCTTTAAGTTTTTTATCCAGTATTGAAACCTAGAAGAAAAGATTAGTCAAGTTACCATAAAGATGTACAATATTATCGAATAGACTAACTGGAATGCCCACTCCTTCTTTTCACCTGCGTTGGCTCATAGTCAGATCTTGCTTTACACTCATTTAGAAGAGTGGGCACTCCTTAAAATGAACAAAGTCCAGGTGGATGTTGAAAAGTGTGTGTGTGTGTGGGGGGGGGGGGGGGGGGGGGTGAATGAGGGAGAAAATGCTCTGTTCCTGGACTTTCCTGGTAATGTATGATTGCTATCACCTGTGGTGAGCTAGTTAATTGATAAGAAAGGTGTTTCACCACAGGTGATGGCAATCATACATTACCAGGAAAGCCCAGGAACAGAGCATTTTCTCCCTCATGGAGAGGGTCAGGTAGGCAAGTATGGTATGGGGGGTAATTCCAAGTTGATCGCAGCAGGATTTTTGTTAGCAGTTGGCCAAAACCATGTGCACTGCAGGGGAGGCAGATATAACATGTGCAGAAAGAGTTAGATTTGGGTAGGTTATTTTATTTCTGTGCAGGGTAAATACTGGCTGCTTTATTTTTACACTGCAAATTAGTTTGCAGATTGAACACACCCCACCCAAATCTAACTCTCTCTGCACATGTTATATCTGCCTCCCCTGCAGTGCACATGGTTTTGCCCAACTGCTAAAAAATTTCCTGCTGCGATCAACTTGGAATTTATATATATATATATATATATATATATATATATATATATATATATATATGGTATGCATCAATGCTATCGTGCTTACTTCTTGTGATGCTGGAATCTAAAAAAGGCACAGAGGTACTGTGCCAGAAATAAACATATGTCATTGTCATGGCAACTAGAGTGTACATATAAACCCTGTATCCTCACAATGTTTACTGTACATACATAGAGAGAGAGAGAGAGAGAGAGAGAGAGAGACAGCGACGACATTGGACCCGGTCCACAATCTGGACGATATTCACTATCAATTGTTCAATTTAAAGAGGCGCGAGATTGACTATCTAATGCACGGATCGTCTCTCTCTGATTATGTGCGGGAGCGTAAAATCCCCCGCGGATTCAGAGTGAATAATATACCGACCATAGGGAGACAAATCCCGGAATTTGTACGGAAATGGTTCGGGATCCTCAATAAATGTGCACTGGACCTAATGGTCCTAGTGATCGAGGAGGCTGGACGTGAGCTGCGAATGACACGTACCAAAATACATCAGATGGAGAGTGAACATCAGAATATATTGGAGGATGAAGCCAATACTAACTGGCTTAACAAATTGCAACATCAGTGTGATCAATATAAGAAAAATCTTATTAAATTCAAAAAGAATAAAAAAACACACGTTGATGCGGACTATGATGAAAATCGCGTGTATAGATGGTTGGCAGGTGGTGCACCAGGGGTACGCAACAGTGCTATAGAGAAACGCCGGAGACCATGGCAACGACGCCAACATAATTATATTCGGAATCCAGTTCCCCAGAACAGTGACAGTGAGTTTGCTGTATCAGAGACAGATGAGGCGTCCACGTCAGAGTCGGCCCCTTTGGGCAGAGGATTGACTTCCCAAAAGAGCGGGGAAAAGCCACCCGCAGGGGCGGCCAAAATCAAAGAATCACGAGAAGTCAGAAGAAATCCTCCCCGCAAAAAGATAGTTTGATCTTTAATTTATCCAAGCGGGATTTAACGGCGTTGGAAATTCAGGTACTACAGAAGGGTCTCTCGTTTATACCGACAAATGTCCATGATGATTTTACATGGAAATTAGATCATCATAAATTGTCGAGAAAATTACGATTAAAGGAACACTTCCAGTTTCAAGTGAATCCGAAAGAAACTACAGTTTTAGAATCCTTTCTGACGGGCAAATCAAGATCTAAATTTGACCCAGTATCCGTTAACCCATCGTTGAAGACGTTTGATCGCCTACTGCATGAATCTGTCACCAAATTTACTGCGGCTCTGGGCAAAATCTGCAAGAACCTATCCAGAGAGGAATCTCTAGCGTTAAAACAGCTCAGCACCTATGAAGACATAATTATCAGGCCCGCCGATAAGGGCGGGGCCATTGTGGTGCAGGACATTATTGATTATCGGTCTGAAATTGGGCGACAGCTAAGTGAAGAGGGAGTGTATAGTCATTTACCAGGGAATCCAACGGGTAAATTTCAGAAAGAGCTATGTGAAGTGTTAAGACTAGCCACACAACGACAACTGATTACGATGAAAATCTGCAAGGCTTTAGAAGTTGACCATCCTAAAGTCCCGGTGCTATACACTTTACCCAAGCTTCACAAGGACAGTCAGAGACCGCCGGGCAGGCCTATTATATCTGCTCGAGGCTCCGTATATTATCCAATGGCACAGCTGTTGGATCATCTCTTACAACCTCTATTGGTGAAGAAGGATTCTTACCTGAAAGACACTACTGAATTCCTTAAGTTATTAAACAACATTGGGGTAGTGCCCAAGGGCACTTGGATGTGCTGTTTAGATGTATGCAGCCTTTATACATCAATCCCCCATGATGGTGGATTGGTGTCAATGAGGAACTTTTTACAACAATACTTGGATCCAATGTTGTTTAACCATGACCTTTTCCTACAGTTGTTTGAATTGACATTACATAGGAATTATTTCCTATATGATGATCATTATTACCTCCAGCAACGGGGGGGTGCGATGGGGTCCCCGGTGGCCCCATCGTACGCCAACGTATATATGTTTGAGCAGGAAGAAAAATTGTTTTTAAAATCATCCGTTGGTATCAAGGTGTATCAAATTATACACCAGATACATCGACGATATTTTCCTGCTATGGACAGGTAGTTTGGAAGGGCTCACTAGTGTAATCGAGGAGATAAATGCAAGCACATCTGCTATTAAGTTTACTTACGTATGCAGTGAAGTTCAGGCACATTTTTTAGATGTACACGTAACTATCTTAGACGGCAAGATTGAGACGGAGGTATTTAGTAAGTATGTGGACAGGAATACATTTTTGCTGGCTTCTAGCCATCATCCATTATCTCTGAAGCGGGGTTTGCCCCGTTCTCAGATGATTAAGGTGGCTAGAATTTCTAGTAATCCAGCTAAGGCTGAAGTTGCCATTGACAATCTGATAGCAAAATTTATCTCCAGAGGGTATGATCCTAAAATGCTCTCTGATAATAAACATCAAGTGTTGAGCATGCCACGTTCTCAACTAATGCAGTCACGTACTAAAAGATCGGAGAAGGTGCTACCATGGGCTAGTAGCTTCACTACCGCAAGTCCAGTAATTAAACATGCGACTAAGGCTTTATGGCCTATAGTGGCTTCTGTTAAAGATTTGCCCTGTTTTAGAGATGTGCGCCCTTTTGCAGCGTTTAGGATAGGTCGGAGTATCAGGGATCGATTGATGGTGACAGATATCACCGGTAGAGGGATCCCTAGGTTACCTAATGTATATGTGAAACCAGCAGGGTGCTATAGCTGCCATAATTGCACTACGTGCAAATTTATGGTTACATGTAGAGTTTCCAGCATCCTCACTCTCTGAAAAAATATGAGATCCGACATGTGCTCACGTGCACCTCATCGTTTGTAGTGTATGTGATCACATGTCCGTGTGGCATGTGCTATGTTGGCCAAACTTCACGGAAGTTCCGCAAAAGAATGGCCTTACACAGGTCTGCCATTCATGTATCGTCCGAAGGTAAATCGTCTGACCAACCAGTGGCCCGTCATTTTAGGAGGATTGGTCACTCTTTGTCAGACTTGAAATATTTTATAATTGATCATATTCCGGATTCCCCCCGTGGAGGTGATAGGGTTAAAGCTCTAATCACATTGGAGGCCAGATGGATCACACGATTGGGGACTACTGCCCCCAATGGATTAAATGAAAAAATTAATTGGAATAGCTTGATGTAGTGGGACATAGGGCACCTAGTGAGACTCTGGATAACAGTGATCTGATGTTAGGTAAAGATAGGAATCACAGGTATATATGTTACCCTTGGCACCCGTGTAAATCAGATGTGATGCAAATCGCATGTGGTTTTGTTTTATTAACTTGTGTGTATAATGGATGGTGCTAGCTAATAGGATAAACAAATGGTCACTGCGTGATGTTTATATGTGTTTGTTATTGTGTTCCCCCTAGCTCCGTCCTCATGCAGCGCCGCTGGATGACTCAGTGGTTGGTTCCTCCCTGATGGAACGCAAGCTGGAGGTTGCTAGGCAACTTCCGCCGGCGTGGATCCGGAAGTGAGGCGCTCGCGGTCGTTCAGTGGAGGCAGCTGGGGCCGATCAGCGTGGCGGGGTGATCTTTCCTGTAGCAGGTATTTAAATGTTCAATGTATGTGTATGTGTATGTGTTACTTGTTGGTGTGTCCTGACGACGGGGTGTCAACCCCGAAACATGTTGACCATGTAAACACCGTGATTAAAAGTTCAGTGAAACGAGTCCCAGTGAGTGCCGTGCTATCTTGGAAATATATATATATATATATATACACACACATACACACATACACACACACACACACACACACACACACACACACACACACACACACACACACACACACACCTTATATTCCACCACCAAGCTCTGTAACTTTAGTAGCACTCATATTGGATCCATTAAGGTTCTTACTGCTTTCCCATTCCAGTAAACTAGTTTCAAAAGGTTTCTGTATTTAGAATACCTGCCTGTTGTGTATCTATGTAGAGATGTGGGAAAACGACGTATTCTGATGGTCTTTACTACCACCAAAGGGTTGTAAACCCTTGTTTTCTTTGAAAAATAAGTCAGAGGACTGGCGAATGTGTCTATTAGCCCGGATAAATCTCATATTGACCACAAAATGCACTTACCTGTTCAAGTGGTATTATTGGGTCATTCTCACCAAAAATGAACAATGTGGGACTTATTAACCCATACTTCTCAATGTCTTCACGGACTATACCTAATAAAAATGGTGATAATAATAAAAATGTTATAATTAGTTTTATATGTATTTTTCAATTAATTACCAGATTTGTTTTATCTCCAATATTTCTAGGACATGCACCTATGGGATACTAAAACGATAAAACAATTATCAGAAAGCGCACAGACGCTGACTGTGTTAACATCCGGCAGTGAGTATAGTGGACACCCTATACTGTGACCCTAGAGAGGGCAGGAATTACATGCTGCAGAGTTTACTTTGAACATTTTACACTGTGCAAGCAGGGTTAACAGCGGGAGAGGGATCACTACGTTACAGACAAGGATATATTACTCTCCTATTATAAAATCTACAGACTGTAACCATCGGCTGCACCTGATGAATTGCAATTATGAGCTACAGGAGCAGAAAGTCGGTCAGTTAATTAACTGACAAGGAGATGATTGTACGAGTGTTCCCTCATTATAAACAGCAACACAACGGTATCTTACCAGCTGTTTTTTCACCCGCAGGCGGATAGTAGGAGACTTTGTCGAAATAACATTCTATACTATATATCAATCTATGGGGGTCATTCTGAGTTGTTCGCTCGTTGCCGATTTTCCCTATGCTGCGATTTGTTGCAAAATGCGCATGGCACGCGCCCTGCATGCGCTTAGTTATTTTACTAAAAAGATTTTCTGTGGATTCTGCGGCGCTTTTCAGTCGCACTGCTGATCGCTGAATGATTGACAGGAAGTGGGTGTTTCTGGGTGGTAACTGAGCGTTTTCCGGGAGTGTGCTAAAAAATGCAGGCGTGTCAGGGGAAAACGCGGGAGTTTTGAACGCAGAGGGTTTATCCTGCACCGACCTGATTAGGTATGTATGAGATAATGATACTTATACCAGAAATCGGACAATAATAATAAATATTAAACATTAATTATTCCCATCTGTCCATGTGGCGGTGCGCCCAGAGTCAAAGAGAAAGCAAATGCAACAAAGAAGAAAAAAGTAGTGAGATTAAACATAAGTAACGGTTGACATTTTAACAGAGGTAACTAACAAGTATCACCCATGCAGTCTTCAGGTAGGAGAGGGGCCCACAGAAAAGAGGGGAAAACGCGTTTCACCGATCACGGGCTTGTTCACTTCCATGAAGACTGCATGGGTGATACTTGTTATTTACCTTCAGTAATGAACTGTTTTTTTGGCTTAAATTTAAAATTATCACCAGCTTAGTAAGATTCCTTTCATTGTGGATTTTCACAGGGGTATCATAACAAAAGTGTATGGTGATATCAGTTCTGATGCCCAATCCCTCGTTAAAACTCACAGGGACAGGTGGAATGTGGTCCCGCAGTTAAATCTGTCCAAAGTATCTCAAACTGTTGTCATCTTTTTCTAATTCTGTTGAGTCTTGTGTACATTACACTTTTTTTGATAAATTGTGTGTGGCTCTAGAGACTGAAATCGGCACAACCAATTAGGTTCTTGGGATGCTTTAGTTCATAATTCATTGTGTTTAAAATTAAATACTACACCTACCATTATCACTAGCATTCCATTGTATAACCTATATAGCCCACAGTCAGGACCAGTGGTGGTGTGTGGCCTTGCATCAGGTCCACCACAGGTACTGCAATTGCACGTCCTCAGGGGGTCGCTCAATATCTCACCCCCCCTGTTAGATTACTCTTGCTACCTTAACAGTACGGCAATATTGGTCCTTGCACAATATCATAACACTCATCGCAGTGGTTCTCACACCAATGTCAATTTTCTTCCCCCTTTCTGTTTTTTCCATTCTTTTCTTTTTTCCGTGAACTCTCATCCACGATTCTGGGGAGCGTGTCCCCCAGGAGACACGTTTCTCCCGTCTAACGAGGACAGCAGATTCACACTCATAAGATCTATCCCATTCTTTCTCCTCCTCTTTTCCCCCATCCCTCTCTCAGAAGAAAATCCCTCTTCTGTTTCGGTGCACTCTCATTAGTGACACAGGGCAAGTCTTCCTACGACCATACCCCTACGCTCACGCCCAATCTCGTCCGATCTTGGAAGCTAAACGGAGGTGGGCTAGGTCAGTACCTAGACGGGCAACCGCTAGGGAATACCCAGTGCAGTAGGAAGACCGCATTCCCTGTGGGACAACACTAACAGCAGGATCACCACTTCCACTTATTCTTACTACTTTTCAGTGTCAAGATCCTACACTTGTCCATTTAACGCAATTTCTCCAAGATAGAGACTCCAATCATCAGGGTTAGATCTCAGTCTGGGGGTGTTCCCTCTCTCGAAATCAACCCTACTTAGGGCTTTATTAATACAAACACAGTTTGTACAGATCTTTGGCAGATGGAAGCAGCATGGTATGTAGCTATCTTCCAATATGCATTTATCTAAGCATAATTAAGATCTGAACACTCCATTTTTTTAGGGAATGCTTTTTTCCTCTGTTGGAATGTCAACAGGTACTTATGTTTAATCTCACTACTGAGTTTTGTTTTGTGCTGAGTTCCCATTTATTTTAAGAGTAGAAATAAAGAATCTATTATTTCTTAGACACATCACTAATCATTAGACACTAAGATACAACAAGCGTGCGCCCCAACAAGAGTCATACTTTTTTCTTCTTTGTTGCGAAAACTCGGGAGTGTCTGGAGAAACGGGGGAGTGGCTGGCCGAACGCAGGGCGTGTTTGTGACGTCAAACCAGGAACTAAACGGACTGAGCTGATCGCAATCTGTGAGTAGGTCTGGAGCTACTCAGAAACTGCAAAGAATTATTTATTAGCAGTTCTGCTAATCTTTCGTTTGCTATTCTGCTAAGCTAAGATACACTCCCAGAGGGCAGCGGCCTAGCGTGTGCAATGCTGCTAAAAGCAGCTAGCGAACGAACAACTCGGAATGAGGGCCTATGATTGAGTCTCATTTGGATACAACGAATGGGTCCTATTAAAGGAGACAAGTCCTCCCTTCCGCTGGAGTGGAAGGAATATTAAAGTATTGCTATATATATATTTTTTAACATTAATTATTCCAGCGTATGTGTATGTGGTGAATTTATGTGTGATATTTTTATATATTTTTTTTGACTTGTATTAAATTTTATATGCGCTTTCTGATAATTGTTTTATAGTTTTTAGTATTGTTTATTAGTGGGCAGCTCAGTACTGTCTTGTTGAGAGCTGCTATTTATATTTTGACTGTTATAAAGACTGATAGATAGAATTGGCTTGGTGGCTAGAAAGCACTGAATTTTTTCTTTGTGGTTGTCACTGATACGGTTCAATAGGTCGACCCACCTTAGGTCAGCAGTCATTGGGTCGACTACGATAGGTCGACATGCGTTAGGTTGACAGGGTAACTAGGTCGACATGGTCATTAGGTCGACCTGTACTAGGTCTACAGGTCAAAAGGTCAACATGAGTTTTTCAAAAAATGTTTTATTTTTGGGACTTTCATACTTTACGATCCACGTGGACTACGATTGGGGACAGTGCTCTTGCCTGAAGCCATGCGAGGGGACACGGTGCACTAATTGGGGTTCCCCATCACTTTACGTAGAAAACGACACCCCAAAAAATAAAAAACTCATGTCAACCTTTTCACCTGTCGACCTAGTACAGGTCGACCTAACGGCCATGTTGACCTAGTTACCCTGTCGACCTTATGCATGTTGACCTATCTAGGTCAACCCAATGACTGTCGACCTTAGTTGAGTCGACCCAACGACCCATACCTGCACCTACTGCATGTGAAACCTGGAAAAGGGTTTCAGCATAAAGGAGGCATGTTATATACTGCAATTATTTTTGCATGAATAATTTCTGATCTTTATTTTTCTTACACAAGATTTTATTCTATCTTGTATTTTTCAGATCTACAGTATAATTACAGTGTGTGTGGTTTGGCAATAAAATTAAGCATAGCTATAACTTAGAGAACATAAACAAATGTGGAGGATAAATGCAAACGTTTTGTGCAAATGGACCTACATAACAGCAGTGTGCCTCCACAGGGACCTTCCAAGGGTGGGATTCAAATTAAATATCATGCCCAATTTCCTTTCTAAAATGATCTCCATTATCGCACATACTGTATTGCGCCCATAGTAATCAGGTTTAGCTGTGTAAAGGGTAGGGTGCCTCGATACTCCGGGGGATAGCGAGCTGAAACAATGATAGCACGCCCCTGAAGTCAGAAACAGAAGAGGTGTGGAAAGGGGTGAAAAGAATTGAATCCCGCCCCAAATATGTGTTTTACATTTCTTCCTTGCAGTCATTTTTCACAACCAGTTTTACAGGACTGCACATTTTAAAGTTAGGCAAGAGAGTCCCAGTTTGTCAGGACTGTCCCGACTCCCGCCACGCCAATTAACTTCACTTTTGTTGTAAAAACGTGTGAAGTACTTTAAGTCCCTGCTCACAACAGTAAAGGTGCCCACACACACTAAGATTGTTTGAACAATGTGGGCATTTCCGACCAATCGGAACGACACATCGTTTAAATACGGTCTGTGTATGGGCATCCTCAGATCCGTGTGTGTTATCCTCAGATCATTTGAACATGCAGAAGGATCTGAGGAGGTGGCAAACGATGCCATTCTGCTGAATGCAGCATGCCCCCCCCCTCCCCCCGTGGCTCGTTGTTGCTGGCATCAGCAAGTGTGTGTTCACTTGCCGATGCCGGCACCCCGCCAGTTCCCATAGCTCGCGATGCGGAGGACACATCGCTTCATGTATGGGCCCCTTTACAGAGCTATGCGCACATAAGTACACTACCGTTCAAAAGTTTGGGGTCACTTAGAAATTTCCTTCTTTTTTTTTTAAAGAAAAGCATTGTTTTTTTTCAATGAAGATAACATTAAATTAATCAGAAATATACTCTATACATTGTTAATGTGGTAAATGATTATACTAGCTGCAAACATCTGTTTTTTAATGGAATATCTACATACTGTAGGTGTATAGAGGCCCATTTCCAGCAACCATCACTCCAGTGTTCGAATGTTACATTGTGTTTGCTAATCGCGGTAGAAGACTAATGGATGATTAGAAAACCCTTGTGCAATTATGTTAGCACAGCTGACAACGGGTTTGCTCATTAAAGAAGCTATAAAACTGGCCTTCCTTTGAGCTAGTTGACTATCAGTATCTGCACCACATTTGTGGGTTCGATTATACTCTCCAAATGGCAAGAAAAAGAGAACTTTCATGTGAAACTTGACAGTCTATTCTTGTTCTTAGAAATGAAGGCTATTCCATGCGAGAAATTACCAAGAAACTGAACAGCACAAACAGGCTCTAACCAGAGTAGAAAGAAGTGGGAGGCCCTGGTACACAACTGAGCAAGAAGACAAGTACATTAGAGTCTCTAGTTTGAGAAATAGACGCCTCGCAGGTCCTCAACTGGCAGCTTCATTAAATGGTACCCACAAAACGCCAGTGTCAACGTCTACAGTGAAGAGGCGACTCTGGAATGCTGGCCTTCTAGGCAGAGTGGAAACAAAAAGCCATATCTGAGACTGGCCAATAAAAGGAAAAGATTAATATGGGCAAAAGAACACAAACATTGGACAGAGGAAGATTGGAAAAAAAAAGTGTTATGGACAGACAAATCGAAGTTTGAGGTGTTTGGATCACACAGAAGAACATTTGTGAGACGCAGATCAAGTGAAAAGATGCTGGAAGAGTGCCTGGTGGAGGTAATGTGATGGTCTGAGGCTGTTTTGGTTCTGGTAAAGTGGGAAATTTGTACAAGGTAAAAGGGATTTTGAATAAGGAAGGCTATCACTCCATTTTTCTACGCCATGCCATACCCTGTGGACAGCACTTGATTGAAGCCAGTTTCCTCCTACAACAGGACAATGGGGGTCATTCCAACCTGATCGCACGCTAGGTTTTTTCGCTGCGGTGCGATCAGGTCAAAAATTGGCAAAACTGCGAAAGCGTATGCACCGCAATGTGCAGGCGCGTCATACGAGTACAAAGCGGATCGTTGCTGAGCGATGGATATACCATAATCCATTCGCACAGCCAATCGCAAGAAGATTGACAGGAAGAAGGCATTTGTGGGTGGCAACTGACCGTTTTCTGGGAGTGGTAGGAAAAACGCAGGCGTGTACAAGCATTTGCAGGGCGAGTGTCTGACATCAATTCCGGACACGAACAGGCTGAAGTTATTGCAGTGGCTGAGTAAGTTCAAACCCTACTCAGAAGCTGCACAAAACTTTTTTGTACTGCTCGGCTGCAAAAGCGTTCGCACACTTGCAAAGCTAATATACACTCCCCCATAGGCGGCGACTGTCTGTTCGCAGCGCTGCGAAAAGTAGCTAGCGAACGATCAACTCGGAATGACCCCCAATGACACAAAGCACACCTCCAAATTATGCAAGAACTATTTAGGGAAGAAGCAGGCAGCTGGTATTCTGTCTGTAATGGAGTGGCCAGTGCAGTCACCAGATCTCAACCCCATTGAGCTGTTGTGGGAGCAGCTTGACCGTACGGTACGCAAGAAGTGCCCATCAAGCCAATCCAACTAGTGGGAGGTGCTTCAGGAAGCGTAGGGTGAAATTTAACAGCTAGAATGACGAAGGTCTGGAATGCTGTAATTGCTGCAAAGGGAGCAAAAGCAAAGGGGCGAAAGCAAAGTTTGAAGAACAAAATTATTATTTCAAATAAAAATCTATATTTCTAACCATGGCAATGTCTCAACTATATGTTCTATTAATTTTGCAACTCATTTGATAAATAAAAGTGAATTTCCATGGAAAAACACAAAATTGTCTGGGTGATCCCAAACTTTTGAACGGTAGTGTATCTCAAATGCATGTTTTTTAAAAGGTGTTTTTAGTGGATGGGGGTTCTAAAGCGCTTCCCTGAAAGCACAATTTTCAGGAGGCCAATGTTGGAATATATGAGAATATCTTACCCTGCAATATAAAAGGCCCTCATTCCGAGTTGTTCGCCCGCTAGCTGCTTTTAGCAGCATTGCAAACGCTAGGCCGCCGCCCTCTGGGAGTGTATCTTAGCTTAGCAGAATAGCGAATGAAAGAGTAGCAGAATTGCTACTAAATATTTTCTTGCAGTTTCCGAGTAGCTCCAGACCTACTCCTAGATTGCGATCAGCTCGGTCCGTTCAGTTCCTGGTTTGACGTCACAAACACGCCCTGCGTTCGGCCCACAAACACTCCCCCGTTTCTCCAGACACTCCCGCGTTTTTTAGCACACTCCCGGAAAACGCTCAGTTACCACCCAGAAACGCCCCTTTCCTGTCAATCACTCACTGATCAGCGGTGCGACTGAAAAGCGCCGCAGGATCAACAGAAAAACTGCTAAGTTTTTAGTTAAATAACTAAGCGCATGCGCGCTGCGTACCATGCGCATTTAGCAACAAATCGCAGCATAGCGAAAATCGGCAATGAGCGAACAACTCGGAATGACCACCTATGTGTGAGACATCTTTCACTGACGGCTACTACACATTGGGCCTAATTCAGGTTGGATCGCAGTATGTGATCCAACCGGAATTTTTGTTGAAAACATGCGGGCACATGCACCCGTACTTTCAGCGGGGGGGGGGGGCGCAGAAAATGTGATCACCTGTGCCTGCGTTCGCGGGGCGGGCAACGCTCCACTTCCAGGGAGGAGATGAAGCGTTGCAGGGGCGGAGCGACGTGGACGGTGCGGCGCGAACGGGTGTGATCGTGGCAGCTGCATGATGTCACACGCAGCCGCCGTGATGGGTAAGATGGCGCCGGGTCTACTGTGGGCACAGCTAAACTGCATCGGCAGGAGGCATTAATAGTTTTGAGGATGTCGGCAATACTTGTAGATGAAGGTGAGGATGTCAGCAATACTTGTAAACGAAGCCGAGGATGTCTGCACTGCTTGTAGGAGGAAGCTGAGGACATCGGCAATATTTGTAGATGAAGCCGAGGATGTCGGCAATACTTGTAGATGAAGCCGAGGATGTCGGCAATACTTGTAGATGAAGCCGAGGATGTCTGTACTGCTTGTAGAGGAAGCCGAGGACATCAGCAATACTTGTAGATGAATCCGAGGATGTCGGCAATACTTGTAGATGAAGCCGAGGATGTTGGCAATACTTGTAGATGAAGCTGAGGATGTCAGCAACAATGGTAGATAAAACTGTGGAGAGAGCTGAGGGTATCAGCAATACTTGAGGATGTCGGCAATACTTGTAAACGAAGCCGAGGATGCCGGCAATGCCTGTAGACGAAGCTGAGGATGTCAGCAATACTTATAAACAAAGCCGAGGATGTCTGCACTGCTTGTAAAGGAAGCTGAGGACATCAGCAATACTTGTAGATGAAGCCGAGGATGTCGGCAATACTTGTAGATGAAGCGGAGAATGTCAGCAATACTTGTAGACGAAGCTGAGGGCATCAGCAACAATGGTAGATGAAACTGGAGAGAGCTGAGGGTATCAGCAATGGCTGGAGAAGAAGCGGAGAGCATCAGCAATAGGATGTCGGCAATACTCGTAAACGAAGCCGAGGATGTCGGCAATGCCTGTAGATGTAGCTGAGGATGTCAGCAATACCTGTAAACGAAGCCGAGGATGTCAGCAATACTTGTAGACGAAGTCGAGGATGTCTGCAATACTTGTAGACGAATCTGAGGACACCAGCAATACTTGTAAACGAAGCAGAGGACGTCGGCAATGTGGGTTTCCAGATGCTGGGCAGCCGAGGTAACGCAATGGGGATTCCGTGTGCTGTGCAGTGTCAGCACTGCAGGTTTCCCAGTAGCTGTGATGTGGTGGTTCTGCACAATGGATACTGCAATGTTGTAAACTGCAGTGGCAGGTTTTCCGGATACTATGGGGCGCTACCTTACGCAGCGGTGAACTAGAAGCTGACAAGAACCAGCAAAGTCTCTAATGCCACTAGTGCTATTGGGTAGTCCCTCTGGATCACTGGAGGATTTCCAGTGAGTCTGGAGATGCCAGGATGTAGTGGCAGCGATGTCCCTTTAAACCATCCAGGGAGTCGGGTAGATGCTATCTTGCACAGAGTATATTACCAACAGGAGATTCTGGAGCTCACTCCAGGCTGAGAGACACCAAAGCACTGACAGCTTCTAAGTGCTGAGAGCTGGAACTTCTACCCAATGCTTGCAGCTGAGTGGATGAGCGGCTCACATGACATGAAGAGTCTCCGGGTTGGCTCCTGAGGAATTAGCTGACTGGAGACTGTCATAGCGCTGCCCATGGAGAGGAGCAGTGGGAACTTCGGCGTGCTGCGGCCGGTACCAACGGCCACCAGCAGGGAGACACTGGAGCACAATCATGGATGCTGCGGCGAGTGGCAGGACACAGCGGGGACATGCTTGGACGAGGGATCGCGCCCAGGCTTGCTGCGGAGATAGACCAAGGTTCGGCTAGGGAACACAGGTAACCTTCTCCATTGAAATGTAACATAAAAATGCAAAATGGGTCACATTAAATGTATAGGACAAGACACTTAGGCAAAAAGTTCTGAGCTGGTGCAAAACATAAGATATTTCATTTAGTAGAAATGGCTGGACACTAGGGGCAGTTTAAGAGACGAGGGGGCCTGTGTTCAGGTTATGTGTAGGCCCCCTTCCCTACGACAGCAGTGCTGTAGACTCTGGCAGCTGGCTTTCTCCCAGAGTCTACAGCAAAGGGCCCCGGGAATATCTCTACTGTGCATGAGCAAATCACCCCTTTGCCTTCTCTTCTCCAAACTATACATAATAAGATATTTTAGTCTTTCCGGGTATGTTTTGTGATGTAGGCCATGCACCATTGTAGTTGCCCTTCTTTATACAGTCTCTTATGTATTAGAATCCTTCTGAAGATATGGCCTCCAGAACTGAACACAGTATTCTAGATGAGGCCGCACCAATGACCTATACAGTGACATAATTACGTCTCTCTCTCTCTGCTGCTGATTCCTCTCCCAGTGCAGCCAAGCAGCTGACTAGCCTTCCTCATTGCTTTGTTACATTGCTTACCTGCTTTTAATTCACCTGAAATAGTGACATCTAGATCCCTTTCCTCCTCAGTAGTTTACACAGGTTCGATATGTGACCGGTGGACAGGATGCCAGTGGTCACAATACAGACGCCGGCTTTGGGGCGGCACTTGGATGCTTGTGTTTGTATTGTCAGCATGAAATGTACAGCCTGTGATCAGGTCTAAACTGCACATGTGTATGCACCGCAATGCACAGGCGCGTCGCATGGATACAAAGCGGTTCGCAGCTCAGTGATGGGTTTGTACGAAGAATCTATTCACACGGGCGATCGCAAGGAGATTGACAGGAATAGGGCGTTTTTGGGTGGCAACTGACAGTTTTTAGGGAGTGGTTAGAAAAACGCAGGCGTGTCTAAGCATTTGCAGGGAGGGTTCCTGGCGTAAATTCTGGTCCCGGACAGGCAGAAGTGATCGCAGTGGCTGAGTAAGTCCTGGGCTGTGCAGGGACTACACAAGATCTGCTCGTACAGCTATAATACACTCCCCTGTAGGCGGCGACTATCTGATCGCAGCAGTGCAAAAATCACCTGCTAGCGATCAGGTCTGAATTAGGCCCTAAGACAGTAGAGCTATTTAAATATGCATGGGATAGACATAAGGATATCCTTACAAATAACTAAGGATCTAATAGGGTTTGATGTAACAATAAGGTTAAAATGGGGGCAGTCTAGATGGGACAAGTGGTTCTTATCTGCCGTAAAATTCTGTGTTTTTGTGTTTAATTTAGGGTACATGATTCTCATTTATTTTTTTTATTTTTTATTAAAGTACAGGTTTTTAAAACGTTTTTAAAAAAGCAAACGCAACTCCCATCTGAAAGTTCAACTCCCATCAATACAACACCCCAAAATACATCCCACATCATTTACTAACCCATTGTTCTGCTTTTTTGAGACAATATCATGATCAAGTCTCTATTAGCTACATTTTTCTTTGTAAACACTGACAAGTTGCATTATTGTTTAATGTGAGGGATGTAACAGTTTCTGCAGCATGTCCCAACATTTAACAATTAAAGTAAGGACTATTCCTGCCTCTCCATTTACTCAGGGAGGTGCACACACAAAATTATGTGATGTTGCTGTGGTAAGTGATCAGTAATTGAATTGCAAAAAAATGCACACACCCCCTTTAGTGAATTGCCCCTTATCTGTTGCAACACTAATAGACTGTGCACTCATTCCCGGTCATTACAGGTTTGGAAAGGATTCCATGGTCCCTTTACATTTTATATACTGTTCAGTCGTATGAGAGGTCCAGCTTACCATAGAAAGACACCCCAGCCTTCAGCTCAGGATACTTCAGCGTAAGATAATGAGTTACAATTCCTCCCCAGCAAAATCCAATGACTCCGATCTTCTTTGCATTGCATTGCTCCTTCAGATATTTCAGTACAGCATCAACTTCCCTGGAAAATGAAGAAACAATGATGAAGTACAGTGTAAATTGTAAGTTTCTTTTAGAATTGGACAAGACAATTGTTTTAGCAAAAGATATGTATTACCATGCACCACAGGCTCCAAAGATGCGTATGTATGTTTGTATGTATCTTCTGTATAATGCTGACTTGCGCACCCTATAGCTGGGTACACACAAAGCGATATATCATACGATCAGTTGCGTCATAAGGGGGGTGCGGGTCGCACCCGGGTGTCACCCGCCGAGGGGTGACACCAAAATGCCATCTCCTGCTCAGTGACAGAAGCCAGGTGCTGCACTTTAACATTACGCGCAGCAACTGGCACCTGTCACCATGTAGTAGCTGGCACTGCAGCCAAAGCACTCCCCGGGGGCAGGTTGTATCTCCCAAACCACTGGAATGCCAAAAATGGGGGTTTGGGCCACACCCCCTCCTGCTAAGCCACACCCTCCTGCAAGGCCACACCCTGTTTCGCGGCCTCCTGCACAGGTTGTCATCAGGGTCAGTGACACCCCTGCATAAGAGAATTCATTTCAACGCGACCAATATATTGTGCACATTGCATGGTGTGTACTCTCAACTGCACATGCCCAGATGTAGTTCATTCCATCTTCCCATCTGATATTTATTTATTTTTTATTTAGTAACAGTTTCTTACATAGCGCAGCAAATTCCGTTGCGCTTTACAATTGGAAACAACAATGGGGGTAATTCCAAGTTGATCGCAGCAGGAAATTTTTTAGCAGTTGGGCAAAACCATGTGCACTGCAGGGGGGGGGGGGGGGGGGGCAGATATAACATTTGCAGAAAGAGTTAGATTTGGGTGGGTTATAGTGTTTCTGTGTATGGTAAATACTGGCTGCTTTATTGTTACACTGCAAATTAGATTGCAGATTGAACACACCACACCCAAATCGAACTCTCTCTGCACATGTTAAATCTGCCTCCCCTGCAGTGCACATGGTTTTGCCCACCTGCTAAAAAATTTCCTGCTGCGATCAACTTGGAATTACCCCCAATGATATAACAAACTGGGTGATAACAAACATTTATAGAGGTAGGAAGGCCCTGCTCGCAAGCTTACAATCTCTAGGGAAATAGGCATGTATATACAAGGAAAGGTGCTATCTATTGCATAGTTGTCCGCCAGATTGCAAATGTTCTTGTTGGGCTGTATGATATGGTCATTCAGCAATGATGAACCGGGTTCGAGGGGAACTGATATACTGCACATCAGAAAGGATGATGCAGTGAACGATGGCATACATTTAAATACATGCAGTAGTGGCTCTTGCCACGGGCAAGCAGGCTTTTTGCCCGGGGCGCCACTACCCCGAGGGCACCGGCACCGCCGTGACAAGAGCCACTACTCCTGACCCCCTCTCCCTGGCTGCAGCAGGCACCATGGGCTGTGTGGGCGCCCGCTGCAGCCGGCGTCGCTGACTGACGCTAGAGGTCATAATTGACCTAGTGTCAGTGCGGCGTTGCTAAGGGAAAGACGTCATGATGTCTCTCCCATAGGGAGGAGCATGCGGCCGGAGACAGCAGCAGCAGCGCAGCTGTCCGGAAGCAGGAGCGGATCTGTTAAGTATTGTTTTTTTGTTTGTTTTTCTTGTTTGCAAGTGGCACTACTACAGGGGGCACAACTACAGGGGGCACATACTGGGGGCACTACCACAGAGGGCACTGCTACGGGGGGGGGGGCACTGCTACTGGGGGCAAATCAACTGGGGGCACAACTACAGGGGGAACAGCTACAGGGGGCACTACTACACGGGGCACTGCTACAGGGGGGAACAGCTACTGGGGGCAAATCAACTGGGGGTACTACTACAGGAGGCACAGCTAGTGGGGCAAATCTACTGGGGGCACAGCTACAGGGGAATAACTGGCCATGCCCCTTCCCTATGAAGAAGCCACGCCCCTATTATCAACCACGCGCCGTGGGCGCGCACCAACTCTATTTCACCGTGCGTCTGTGGGGGGGGGGGGGGGGCGCCACGGGAAAACTTTCACCCTGGGCGCCACAAGGTCTAGAACCGGCCCTTGATACATGCTGTAAAACCAGATCCTGCAGTGTACGGTGTGCACGCTGTATCATTACATCGTAGCGCTCTCAACAGCTGGGACACGCATTGTGCAGTGTGTACCCAGCTTAAGAATAGTCATGGGCAATTGTTAGAAAGCCCAAACAAGTAGAGTTATGGTGCGCTCATGTAACTGCGACACAACAGACGTGGATGAATGCAGATACACCTTTTAGGAGGCTTATCTTTTTGTGGGGATCCGGTCTGAAGATCAACACTGTCTAGGTCGACAATCATTAGGTCGACAGGGTTGGAAGGTTGACAGGGTTTCTAGGTCGACAGGTCAAAAGGTCGACATGAGTGTTTCACATTTTTTTTCTTTTTTTTTTTACTTTTTCATACCTAGCGCTCCACGTGGACTACGATTGGAACGGTAATCTGTGCTGAACAAAGGTGAGGCACCTTGGTCGAAGCATGGCGAGTGAAGCGCGAGCCATGCAAGGGGACACGGTGCACTAATTGGGGTTCCCGGTCACTCTACGAAGAAAAGGACACAAAAAAACAAAAACCCATGTCGACCTTTTGACCTGTCGACCTAGCACATGTCGACCTATAGTGGTCAACCTAAACAGTGTCGACCTAGACACTGTCGATCTAATGATCCACACCCCTTTTTTGGATCTTTGTGTTTACTACTAACACGATCCACAGCTCTACGCTAGCATGGGGTGAAAGTAAACCTGTTTGCCTGACATAAGTCTTCCACAAAGGGAAGCAGTCAGGATCCCGGCTGTCGGGATCCCAGCAGTCAGAATACAGATGCCGGAATCCCAAAACTATTTTGAATGCTGACACCGGCATCCAGAATGGGTGCACCATCCAGATGCCAGAATCCCAACAGCTGGGATACCGAACAAACAGACACTGCGGCGCTGGAGAAATAAGAAATGGGGCGATGGGTGGGGAGTTAGGTTTAGGCTGCAGGGAGGGGGGTAGGGTTAGGCTACGGGGAGGGGGGTTTAGGATTAGGCACCCCGCTCGGAGGGTTAGGCAGGTGGGGGTGCGTTAGGTTTAGGCACTTAGGGGGATGGTTAGGGTTAAGCATAAGGGGGGAAGTTAGGGTTAGGCTGCGGGAAGGGAGGGTTGGGGTATTTTATATATATCACTAAGATATTTTGCCCTTCATTATAGAGTTACTGAACAAATAAATTTGGATTGGGTTGCTTTTGGAATCAAATCGGGATTTGGTACATTTCGACATGAATCTTCAATTTAAAATACATGTAGAAGTATTTCCATTACACTACAGCATTGTTTGACTAACTATTATTTAAATAAATAGTGGAAAACTGCTCTAATCAAGCTGGTAACAATCCCCAGGTGCTGCGGGAGGGGGTTACTCTAGACAAGAAATACAAAAGGGATTTTTCCCACGCACTCTGCTGGCTGTTAGTAAGAAGAACTATATACTATGTAATAATAGGAAATTTAGAGCTCTTCGTTACATATGTTTTGCAAAAGATATGATAAGCCTCCAGGCCACTTCACGGCTGCTCTATTGCTGGAGGTCCCTAACTAAGCATAGGTCCAAGGCTTGGACCCCACAAAGTCGGCTCAGGCCCGACCACCCCAGGGCAGCACACCATTGAAATACTAAAGTGTTAATATGTGTTAAGAAAGAAGCAGAAGCTATGGGTTAGAAAGTGCTACAAAAATAAGGGTGTTAATAAAATACTCAAAAGAGTAATATTAGTGAAAAAATAGGAGTGTTACATAAGTGCTAAATAAATAATATGGCATGCTACCCCAAGGTGGCCCAGCCCCACCAGACCCGGGGGGTACCACTCCCCAAACCCATACACAGCATAATAATAATAACATCCACTATGGGTCATACAATTGCTTAATATATGGCCACATGATAATGGCACATACAGAACATATCCAGATTGAGAGCTAGTTTACCTGGAGGCACCCCTGTATCCTCCAAATGGCACTACAGGACCCAGCATGCCCTCCTAATGCTGGCTCCATCTATGCCTCTCTGAACTGCAATAAATAGTGGAAAACTGCTCTAATCAAGCTGGTAACAATCCCCAGGTGCTGCGGGAGGGGGTTACTCTAGACAAGAAATACAAAAGGGATTTTTCCCACGCACTCTGCTGGCTGTTAGTAAGAAGAACTATGTAATAATAGGAAATTTAGAGGTGTGCTGCCCTGGGGTGGTCGGGCCTGAGCCGACTTTGTGGGGTCCAAGCCTTGGACCTATGCTTAGTTAGGGACCTCCAGCAATAGAGCAGCCGTGAAGTGGCCTGGAGGCTTATCATATCTTTTGCAAAACATATGTAACGAAGAGCTCTAAATTTCCTATTATTACATAGTATATAGTTCTTCTTACTAACAGCCAGCAGAGTGCGTGGGAAAAATCCCTTTTGTATTTCCTAACTATTATTTATTAGGTTACTTAATATAGCAAGTATAACCGTCTATGTCGTTTATTTGAAAGATAAATGCAAGGTCACTTTTCTGTTAACACCTTTTTTTTTCTCTGCAGAATGAACACAATTATATTATTCAGTCATCATAAACAACTGAGGTATTCTCGTCATCAATTTCTTGTACTTCTGTATTACTCTACAATGTCTTTGTAAATTGGCAACCTGTTTACATCTCTGTAGAAAGAAGACTAGAAAAAGACAAAATAACCTTGTGTGGAAGCACTCATTGATTGAATATGAAAAAGATGTAAAGAAATATATGGTTGAGGAAAGGACCCCTTTGAGTCCTACCTCTGGAGGATAGAATAAAGCTTAACTTTTATTGGTTTGCTGTAAAAATTCACTGGGGTGAACAAAGGTAAATGATAATAAAAATCTAGATTGCCATTGTACCAAATATGGTTCTAGATGTGGCAGGTGAAAATATTGGTGTAATTATTGTATAATGGTTTGGAAAAACAATATATACAGGTCACAGAAGGATCGGAATGTATGGTAAGCTTAAAAGGAAAATGATATTGGATTTCCTGAAGGAAAAAGGCCCACAGCACCTAGTATTCCCTGGAGGTCTCCCATCCACGTACTGACCAGGCCATACCTGCTTAGCTTCCAAGATCGGACGTGATCGAGCGTATTCAGGATAGTATGGCCGTGGGCCAATAGTATCAGGAATTAAGGGTGATTTTTGTGCTAATTAGGGAAATGGCCTACGTGAACAACTGAAGGTTATGTGAATATAATCGAATAATTGATTTATTGTAAAGTCTCCTGAAAAACTGGCCCACAGCACCTAGTATTCCCTGGAGGTCTCCCATCCATGTACTAACCAGGCCATACCTGCTTAGCTTCCAAGATCAGACGTGTTCGGGCGCATTCAGGGTAGTATGGCTGTGGGCCGATTTAATAAAAAAATGGGTAAATACAAAATCGAGTATCTATATGAATTTAAATGGAAAAAAATGATGTAGAGAATATTTTAAAGAAAGTGTTGTTGTATCTCTGTATAAAGCTAATTAGTAAAGGACTAATGATGCAATCTCTAATTAACTATAAATAAACAGAATCAATCCTGAAAAATAAATGTAAAGCAGGCACTTGAATTGTCAGAACCAATAGTCTGATGGGCTATTTTACAGTTTGGAATATAATTCCTAATTGATAAGACTAGCGGTGCAATTCTTGATTAGTGATAAGTAGGTTCAATCCTAAAAGTGATACAAAAACGGGCACTGGATTTGTCGAATCCAAATAAAAGGATCTGACGTTCTGTTTTGATACAGACACAATGCTTAAAGTTGCCGCCTCCTATGTAGATTTGCCAGCTGTAAATGACCAAAAAATGAATTTGAGTTACAGACGATTAAATCAGAGTAGCAAGAATGAAAGTTTTGTTCCTGTGTAGAAACGATAGTCACAATGTTGGTAGTTGCCACTTTCTAATTAATTCGTCTACTGTAGGTAACCAATTGTCTGGATTATGTTGCATAGAATAAATTTAAATGAGAACAGTAAAGATAAATGTTCTTTGTCCCTATATAGAAACAATAGCGGCTTGCAATATAATTCCTGTATGATAAGGCTGGCGGTCTCTGTACCCCATGGCCACTGGCAGTGCCACCATAGCTTTCTTTTTAGCCTCTTGCACATTATTCTGCACTACTTCTATGTTTGCTATCGCAAGATCATATGGGTTCGGTATGCCAGCGACATCCCAACAATGGAGAGCCCGATTTCGGATGGGGGTAAGTAATTTGATGGGAGCTGAATGCTGATGGGGTGGATGAAAATGTTAATGGGTGCTGGAAGGGTGAAATTTCCACCAAAGAAACACGGTTTAGTACCTTTGCAATGAAACACTGACTGGATGTGGTACCTATTGCTATAAAATGCCATTTTCCAAGTCCTGTACCAAAGAGATTTGGAACAAATTGGTAGTTTTGATCTGGAAGTAATGTTCTACACTCAGCCAACAATGTGCTGCCACCCAGAACTCCATTAACGTTTTTCAGGGATTTGGTACCTTTTGGAAACATTCCTAGGAATATTCACAGAGCAAATGTGTCCAGTGCTAAATGAGTCTGAAATGTGTATTGGTTTTTGCATTAAAACCTGTTTATTTAGTCATTTTATTCTCACCTTCTGCTTTTTTTAAGCAAACAAAGCTTAATTCATGAAAACAGTGTGTAGTATATGGATATGCAATCCAGCAGACTGCAAAAATATCTTATTGTTCTGCAGCAAGGTACACAGGTTTCCACAGGGAAACATTGGGGTGCAGAGTGGATCTTGATCCAGAGACACCAACAGGCTAAAGCAGGCATGTCCAAACTGTGGCCCTCCAGCTGTTGTGAAACTACACATCCCAGCATGCCCTGACACAGCTTTAGCATTCTCTGACAGCAAAACTGTGTCAGGGCATGCTGGGATATGTAGTTTCACAACAGCTGGAGGGCCGCAGTTTGGACATACCTGGGCTAAAGCTTTAGCTGTCCCAGGATGCATAGGGGCATCATCTATAACACCGCCTCCAGGCACTAAGAGCTCAGATTCGAGTTGGTGCCTGCAGCAGCAGGTCACCTAACAGGAGGGCTGCACTGGGCAGCCCTGAAAAGCTTTTTCTAAGAAGATTTCTCTGGCTGGGCTGTCAGCGCTGTATATCAGAGTGACATTCAGCGCTGCAGCTCCATCACCTCCCAAGCGGCGTTGCATGCTCCCGCTGGCCTGGTTCCCGGGTACTTGCGACGGAGACATCACGGCTTAGGCACAGAGTCACAGACTACTCTCCTGGTTCGTGTGGCTGCTACGGGGAGGAGGTAAGAGGGTCCCCCAGACGGGACCCGCTGCTAAATCGCATTTTGTCTGTGACCCAGGGAGATGGGTCGCGGCGCTGACGTGGAGACTGTCACTGGCTTGGAGACTGCCACTAGACCACCAAGGCATTGGAGCGCAGGTCGGGTGTCTTAACAACCCATTTAATAAGGCTCACTAGTACCTGGGGTGCAAGTCCAGCATAGGGGAGGTGGCGCTTGACCTGTAGCCCCTCCCCCGACCCAGGGCGCCATCTCCTCGCAGATTTCCCCACCCTGCAGCTGCCTCACATTCTCCCTTACTGAGACACTGGGCACCATCTTCACAGCATAGCTGCAGCAGGTCTCCGGGATTGCAGGGCAAGGTCTCCCTTGTAAAGCCGCCTGTATACAGCGCTGAGACTTTACAAACAATTAAGTATCCTACATGTCTTCAGACAGCGTTAGTTGAGAAAGAGTGTATCTTACAGAATATATTGTATGAGTACGCTGATATATCCTCTGGTCACTGACGAGAGAGAGAGAGAGAGAGAGAGAGAGAGAGAGAGAGAGAGAGAGAGAGAGAGAGAGAGAGAGAGAGAGAGAGAGAGAGAGAGAGAGAGAGAGAGAGAGAGAGAGAGAGAGAGACTAGTCAAGTGCAGCTTTATTGTGATAATAATTTCTGTATTGCCTGTGACTGTGTGCCTGCTGTGCGGTTTCACTCTGAGGGGCAGATGTATTAACCTGGAGAGGGCATAAGGAAGTGATAAACCAGTGATATGTGCAAGGTGATAAAGGCACTAACCAATCAGCTCCAATATGTAAATTAACAGTTAGGACTTGATTGGCTGGTGCCTTTATCACCGTGCACATATCACTGGTTTATCACTTCCTTATGCCTTCTCCAGGTTAATACATCTGCCCCTCAGTATTTCCCAGATATAACTGCCACTATATTCTGTACCCTGGGCTAGGTGCGTTTGGGTCTTATAATATAGGGCCTAATTCTGAGTTGATCGCCGCAGCAAATTTGTTAGCAGTTGGGCAAAACGATGTGCACTGCAGGGGGGACAGACAACATGTGCAGAGAGAGTTAGATTTGGGTGGGGTGTATTCAAACTGAAATCTAAATTGCAGTGTAAAAATAAAGCAGCCAGTATTTACCCTGCACAGAAACAAAATAACCCACCCAAATCTAAATCTAATTTTATATCTGCCCCCCCCCCCCCTACAGTGCACATGGTTTTGCCCAATTGCTAAGAAAAGTGCTGCTTTCGATCAACTCAGAATTACCCCCATAGTCCAACAGAGTATTTATCTATTAAGTATATTCTACTATGACAGTAATGTAATACCAGGTTTTATCCACAGGTCTTGTTTTGTCTGGTTTAATCGTACTATAATAGCCCTGTTGCATATATATCATAATGTCTAACAGAAAGGGCAGTAAATCAGTGGAAGCTCCTGCATCATGCAGAGCATGCTCCAAGGATTTATCTGTGGGGGAAGTGTTGTATGATGGTCTGTGTATTACCTGTCATGCACCTCTAAGTCAGTCCGCAGCTCCTGCATCTACACAGGAGCCACCCTGGGCTGCATCCACCACCCTACTGGGTACTCTGGTGGAATGCCTAGCGCCCCCTATGGGACCACATGTGCCACTACCACCACAAATTGTCCCTATGGTTTATCCGCCTTGGGCGGAAAATTTGTCTAACTAACTGCAGCAACTAAACCACTCTCTGGTTAGACAGAAATCTAGCGCAGGTCACTGCCGAATCCCTTGGCCCTCTAAGCAGCCTGCTTCATCGTCACAATCTACTAACCTCTCTCATGTTTCATCTAATGGAGGGGGAGCATACGGTCCGGTCAGACACTGAATCTTGTGTTACTGATGAGGATTCTCCCTTACAAATTGATGTCCCTGCCTTGGTGGTTGCTCTTAAGCATATCCTGCAAATCACTGATGGAGGATTCCACTACTGTGGCAAAGAAAACTGATAAGTTTAAACAACAGAAGGTGGTTAAAACTGTTTTACCCCATTCTGATCATCTAGTGGACATCAGGCGGGAACCCTGGTCTAATCCAGGGAAGAAATTTCCTCTGCCTAAACGGGCCTTAGCTCGCTATCCTCTCCCTACAGAGTTGTGTAACAAATGGCAGACTCCACCGCCGGTGCATTCTCATGTCACCTGCCGTGTATTGTCGTCCACTCAGCCTGTCACCACTGTCACCTCGCTGAAGGAGCCGACAGATAAACGTGTGGAGAGATGCCTGAAGTCTACATACTTCCTTACAGGGGCAGTTCATAGACCGACTATTGCTGCAACTTGGGCGGCAAAAGGTATTGAGGCGTGGGTTCAGGCGTTACAGGAAGAGCTGCCTGAGGATATTTCTGACAATGCCAGACAATACCTTTCTCATATTACCACCACCTCCTATTACATTCAAGAGGTGTCCTCTGAGGTGGGAGTATTGGCAGCCAAGGCGTCGACTACGTCTGTCCTGGCTTGCCGCATACTGTGGTTGATGTCGTGGAAAGTGGACCTGGACTCTAAAAAGACTTTGCTGCTACTCCCATTTACTGGGGACATTTAGTTTGGGGCAGACCTGAATAAAATTGTGTCTGAATTGGCAGCTGCTAAAACTGCATTTCTCCCTACTACTAATCCTTCTGCACAGAAGGCAAAAGGTATCACTTTTCGTTCCTTTCGGCCTCAAGGAAAGTGAAGGGTCAGTCATACCCGAGACAATCTTGCGCTCCAAAAACCACCAAGCTTAAGGCGAAACAGTCCTGGGCAGCCCGTCAGCCTACTTCCAAACATGACAAGCCTGCTGCATGATGGGGCGGGCCTCCCCCTGGGGTCCCCAGGGTGGGAGGCAGACTTCTACAGTTCACCCAGGTCTGGTTAAAGACCACTTCTGATGTGTGGGTACTGGAAGTTGTCTCTCACGGGTATGCTGTCTCCTTCAAGAGACATCCCCCTCGCCAGTTCTGCACTACGGCTCTCCCTTCAGATCCCTTAAAGGCGCAAGCTCTACAAATGGTTGTAGGTTCTCTCCTGAGTACAGGAGTGGTTGTGACGGTACCTCAGTCACAGAGGGGCAGAGGTTACTACTCGACCCTGTTTCTGGTCCCGAAACCCAGTGGGTCTTTCTGGCCCATCCTCATCCTCAAATCTCTGAACAGGTTTGTGAGAGGATTCAGGTTTCGTATGGAAACACTGCACTCAATTGTGCTGGCTATGGAACCTGGAGACTATATGGTATCCCTGGATGTACAGGATGCACATCTGCATATTCCTATTGCCATGTCGCAACAGCAGTTCCTGCGGTTTGCTATTAGCAACCTTCACTACCAATTCCAGGCTCTGCCATTTAGTCTGGCTACGGCTCCGTGGATCTTCACCAAGGTCATGGCTGTGGTGCCGGCCCATCTCCATCGCCAGGGAATTAGAATCCTCCCGTACTTGGGCGATCTGCCGATTCCCACGAAGTCCTCCTCAGTCATTTGCACTTGACAGTGGATTTTCTGCAAGCCCATGGATGGCTAATAAATTGGAAAAAGTCCTCGCTGGTCCCAGCTCAAAGCATGGTGCACCTAGGGGCACCCCTGGACACACACAGTCAGAGACTGTTCCCGTCTCCAGACAAAGTCCTGAAACTTAAGGATAAGACACTTCATTCGTCACCCTCGAGTGTCGATACACTCGGCGATGCAAGTCCTTGGCCTGATGGTGTCAGCTTTCGACATGGTGGAGTACGCTCAATTTCACTCTCGTCGGATCAGGTACCCGATGGTCTTGTTGACTCCAGAGGTTCGTCTGTCGCTGTCCTGGTGGCTCCAGGAACAGCAATTCTGCAGGGGCCATCCATGCTGAATCCCCAACTGGGTCCTGCTGACAATGGACGCCAGTCTACGGGGTATGGGGAGCAGTGTTGGAACAACACTAATTTCAGGGTCCTTAGACCAAGGAGGAATCACTCCTCCCAATCAACATTCTGGAGCTGAGGGCAGTGTTCAACGCACTAAACCTTACCCTGCCTCTAGTACGGAACAGGCCTGTTCAGGAACAGTCGGACAATGCCACCACGGTGGCATATATGAACCATGAAGGCAGCAGCAAAGCCGCATGGCAATGATGGAAGTGTCTAAAATCCTTTGCTGAGTGGAACGCCATCTGCCAGCCACATCAGCAGTGTTCATTCCGGGCATCCTAAACTGGGAAGCGGACTTCCTCAGTCGCCAGGACGTTCAACTTCTGGTGGAAAGGTGGGGCTTACCAGATGAAGACCTGATGCGTCTCGTCATAAATACAAGGTTCCGATCTTAGGATCAAGGTCCAGGGATCCACAGGCAGTGTTCATGGATGCACTGGCGGTTCCATGGAACTTTCGGCTGCCTTACATATTCCCTCCGGTGTCACTCCTGCCCAGGGTACTGCAAAAGTTCAAACAGGAAGGAGGAATGCTAATCCTAGTCACTCCGGCATGGCCTATACAACATTGGTTTTCAGACCTGCAGGGTCTGCCGATGGGGCATCCCCTTCTACTTCCACAGCATGAAGACCTCCTCATACAGGGCCCTTGTCTTTATCCAGACCTCGCCAGACTGGCTTTGACGGTGTGGCTCTTGAAGCATCACTCCTGAGGAGGATTTACTGTAATTCAAACTATGCTGAAGGCCCGCAAACCGGCCTCTGCCCAGATTTATTACAGGTTTTGGCATACTTATTTCACCTGGTATGCTGATAAGAACTATGAGACTGGTAGATTTAACACTTCCAGAATTCTGGCTTTTCTATAAAGAGGCTTGGACTTGGGTCTTTGTCTTGCCTCCTTCAAGGTTCACATATCTGCCTTGTCGGTGTGGTGTCAGCGCAAGATTGCAACTATACCTGATGTTCATACATTCACTCAAGCTGTTCTACATATTCAGCCTCCTTATGTACCTCCAGTGCCTCCATGGGATCTGTCTGTTGTAGTGAAAGCCCTGCAAGAGTCTTCATTTTAACCTCTTGAGTTGGTGGACCTTAAATGGCTCACGGCCAAGGACCTGTTCTTGCTGGCTATTGCCTCTGCTAGAAGGGTGTCGGACTTAGGAGCCTTGCCCTGCAACCACCCTTTCTGATCTTTCACCATGCCCGGGCAGTTCTGCGAACTCGCCCTGGTTATTTACCTAAGGTGGTGTCATCATTTCACCTTAACCAAGAGATTGTGGTTCCGGCCTTTGTCCCTTCAGACTTGTCAACCACAGAACGTTCTTTGGATGTGGTAAGGGTTCTTGACGGTCGGATGCCCCCTTTGTCCAGTTTGGTTTCCACAAATGTGGCTGGCCTGCGAACAAGCAAACCTTGGCCAGATGGATTAGAATGGTGTTTGCACATGCTTATGCGCAAGCTGGACTCCCAGCTCCTGCTGCGATTAAGGCCCATTCTACACGGTCTGTTGGACCTTTTTGGGTGGCCCGCCATGGCGCATCCACAGAACAATTGTGCAAGGCAGCTACATGGTCCTCAGTGATCACATTTTTTAGGTTCTATGCCTTTGGTACCTTTGCCTCCCAGGATGCTTCCTTTGGACGACAGATCCTCACATCCGCTAAGGTGGTTCCCCTCCCTTGAGGAACTGCTTTAGGACATCCCCGATGTTTCCCTGTGGAAACCTGTGTATCCTGCTGCAGAAAAGAAGTCTTATGGTAGACTTACTATTGTTAACACTTTTTCTGCAAAGTACACATGGTTCCACAGTGCGCCCAACTTGACGCACCTTGCTTCTTTGGGTTGTATGGCATTAGCTGCTGGTACCTTCTCCTGTCATGAATATGTGGTTCTATGTGACTAACATCTGCCTTCTCTTTTGCCTGCTCCTGCATTGGACTAGTTATCAAAACTGAGCTCTCAGCCCCTGGAGGCGGGGTTATAGAAGAGGCCCCTATGCCGTCTGGGACAGCTAAAGCTTTAACCTGTTGGTGCCTCTGGATCAAGATCCACTCTACACCCCAATGTTTCCCTGTGGAACCGTGTGTACTTTGCAGAAAAAAAGTGTTATCAATGGTAAAACTACTATAACACTTCTTTTCATAGACACATTGCTGATATTTTAAAATAACTTGTGTCGATCATTTTCATGTCGACCTTTAGACTCTGTTGACCTTGACTACACGTTTTACCTTTTGACCTAATGCATATGGAGTCGACAGATGACTGTCTATCTAGTTACTGTAGATTTTCTATACCACACCCCTGACCTACCAAGTTTCTCCATCACCTGGGAGCAGGTCTCCAGGCTTTGAAGTATCAGAGAAGTAGGTGTCTAAGTTTGTGGTATTTAAATGCTTAATGATTATAACTAACTCTATTTAGAGACATAAATGAAAAAGGAAATAGGTTATCATTTTAGAAATGATTAGTCTTACTTGTACGTGTTATTTGCTGGCCGAGTTTCAAGCCATTCAAATAATTTAGATCGATCATTGGTTGTTTTCCAAGGTTCCTGCCCCTTGAAAAAATCAGGAAGGATAGCACTATAATCGTGAGAAAGAAAAACATATTATATATTAGAACATTAAAAGACATGATTTTCTAGCATGCAATGGCTATAGCAGTAAAAAAGAAAACAATTTGCCAAGCAAGCATATTTAGAATCTACTGTTCCTACCTAAATATAGCCACATATACAAGGGATCATGTTTCATCATGCTTCTTGTGCACAAAGTTTTTTTGTTTTTTCAAAAGACACATGATTTGGGGTAAATGTAATAGCCTGCACAATGCAGGCATTGGCGAGTTTCCGGGGGAGTCTGACTAATATAGGACAATCATTTTATCACTTAACTCAGCCGTGGCCAACCTGTGGCTCTTGAGCCACATGCGGCTCTTTCTTTATTGAAATGTGGCTCCCGACACTCAGTCACCTGACTACAACAGATCCTGGAAACTGGTGCATTCCAACCAGACACACAGCAGCATTACTGCGACTGAAAACTGAGGGAGCCAGATACTGGGCTGTAGTGATATATGAGGGTGGGCTAGAGTGACACAATGGGGAGCTGGCTGGAGTGACAAAGGAGAATCCTGGCAGGAGAGACAATGGGGAGCTGACTGGAGTGACACAGGAGGGTGCTGGCTGGAGTGACACATTGACACATAGTGGAGCTAACTGGAGTGACACAGGAGGGTGCTGGCTGGAGTGACACAGAAGGATCCTGGTAGAAGAGACATAATGGGGGAGCTGGCTGGAGTGACACAGGAGGGTGTTGGCAGGAGTGACACAATGGGGAGTTGACTGGAGTAACACAGGAGGGTGCTGGTTGGAGTGAAACATTGACACATAGGGGAGCTGACTGGAGTGACACGTGGAGGAGCTGAAGTGTATTATGTGAATATGGCTTTTTCAATATATTTTATGTGGATCTGGATTTTTAAATTATTTTATGTGGAAGTGTCTTTTTCAATGTATTTAATGTTGATTCTGGCTTTAAAATGTATTTTCAGTGGATCTGGCATTTTCATTGTCTTTTATACCAGGGGTGTGGCCTAGCAGGCACAAGGTCACACCCCATTTTTGCACACGTGCCTTCGTCTTGATGTCGGCTCTTTGACGTACCTAACAAGATTTTTTTGGCTCTTTGTCTCTGACTGGTTGGCCACCCCTGACTTAACTCATACCTCCCAACATTTAAGAACTTCAAAGAGGGACATCTCAGCGTGCGCCTGTGCCCGAAAAGGGAGCGCGGCCTATGGGAAAGGGGGAGTGGCTTCACGGAGGGTCTGTGATCGTGAGCCACGCCCCCGTTTTCATCACTGGGGGGCATGGCCAGCGCTCTATTAGCTGCTGGCATGCCCTCTCTCCCTCTGTCAATCTATTCACCGCTGCTCTGCTAAGCAGGGCAGCGAGAGACAGAGCCTGCCAACCAACCTCCGCGGGACACTGCGGCCCACGGGTGGACAGCAGGACAGTCCCAAAAAAAGGGACAGTCCCGCGAAAAATCGGGACAGTTGGGAGGTATGCTTAACTGATGATTTTTCCATTCAAAACCATAACATTGTGTTTACAAAAAGGTTTTATTTAATATAGTTTAAAAAGTTTTTATTTTTTTATATTTAAATATTATATTATGCACATGTGCAGAACGGATCTCCTGACCAAAAACTGGGCAACACAGTAGGGCAGCGTGATCGCACGTGATCTGACCATGCCAGTTAAGTGGTTAAAGACTAGTTTAGCCTTTTTAAATGATTGGAGCAAGGGCTGCAAAAGTGAGACTTGCCAGTATGAACAAACATGAATCCCCTCTGTGCTGCAGTTCAAGTGCAATACACAGCCACATGCCCACAATTGATGATGTATTTAGGGGGGGTGGGCAATCATAGAGATAGAGTTGGAGACTTTCCTATCTCAGACAACAAAACAAAACAATCGATCTATAAGGGAAGGGGAGTAGTGGGGTTTCTAGGTATGAAGAAACCCAGATGATATGCTGGGCCAACATATAGTATCCGTGGTACACTTCAGAACGATGTAATGAAGGACAGAACGATCCCTAGTTCCATCCTTCATTACACTGCACGGCGCCACATGTGATATACAGTAGTCCAGTTGTCCATGCAGCATGGCCTGGAAGATATGGCATGCGACCGCAGGCATACACACTGAACGATCATGCCGATATTTTGCTGCGATATTGGGCCAAGATCTCTCTAGTGTGTACCCAGCCTAAATCCAGCTGCACATTTTATATCTAACCCACCCCAAAGGGCAGTGCCGGCGGAACCCGCTCAGCGAAGGGATGCAGTGCAGGTAGGCGCCAGGCAGGAGAGGCGCTCTAACTGCTCTGCATCCCTTCACTGCACTGTTGTTGCCGGCTGCCGCTGCGCCTACCACTGTACAAGCAGCGGCAGCCTGGATCGCAGATCTTCTGTCCCCCCCACTCCTGCCCCGCCGCTGATGTCTCATCCTCCCCTCCTGTGTCAGCGCTGTGACGCTAGTAAGGGGAGGTGTGGGGCCGGGACCAGCAAAGGACAGCTTCGGGAGCAGAGAGCTGCAGTCACTGCCTGCCAGGAGCCACTAGGTGCCCCCATCTGTATGGACGGAGCCATCTCATCACAGGACTCAGAAACAAAAGAGACTGCCCGGGACCAGTACAGAGGAACTAAAGTGAGTTTTCTTTTTATGTGCGATTGTCTGTCTATCTATCTATCTATCTACTGTATCTATGTGTCTGTCTATTATCTATCTATGTGTCTGCCTATTATCTATCTATTTATCTATGTGTCTGTCGATCTATCCATCTTTCTATCTCATATCTATGGGGGAGTGTATGATAGATTCAAGTGGCCTAAGGGACCTTTTATGACAGGGGGAGGAGGCACGACACAAGGGGGAGGAGCTAGGCCAGCGGGATAGGTCCTCTACTATCCACGCCACCAACTATTACCTATAGCAGGGGTGGCCAACCAGTCAGAGACAAAGAGCCAAAAAAATCTTGTTAGGTACGTCAAAGAGCCGACATCAAGACGAAGGCACGTGTGCAAAAATGGGGTGTGACCTTGTGCCTGCTAGGCCACACCCCTGGTATAAAAGACAATGAAAATGCCAGATCCACTGAAAATACATTTTAAAGCCAGAATCAACATTAAATACATTGAAAAAGACACTTCCACATAAAATAATTTAAAAATCCAGATCCACATAAAATATATTGAAAAAAGCCATATTCACATAATACACTTCAGCTCCTCCACGTGTCACTCCAGTCAGCTCCCCTATGTGTCAATGTTTCACTCCAACCAGCACCCTCCTGTGTTACTCCAGTCAACTCCCCATTGTGTCACTCCTGCCAACACCCTCCTGTGTCACTCCAGCCAGCTCCCCCATTATGTCTCTTCTACCAGGATCCTTCTGTGTCACTCCAGCCAGCACCCTCCTGTGTCACTCCAGTTAGCTCCACTATGTGTCAATGTGTCACTCCAGCCAGCACCCTCCTGTGTCACTCCAGTCAGCTCCCCATTGTCTCTCCTGCCAGGATTCTCCTTTGTCACTCCAGCCAGCTCCCCATTGTGTCACTCTAGCCCACCCTCATATATCACTACAGCCCAGTATCTGGCTCCCTCAGTTTTCAGTCGCAGTAATGCTGCTGTGTGTCTGGTTGGAATGCACCAGTTTCCAGGATCTGTTGTAGTCAGGTGACTGAGTGTCGGGAGCCACATTTCAATAAAGAAAGAGCCGCATGTGGCTCAAGAGCCACAGGTTGGCCACGGCTGACCTATAGTAATCAGGTGGTGAGCGGAGCGAGCGTACTTTTCGGGTACCCTGTTTGGCCGTAGCTCCTCCCCCTGGTGACGTGTCTCCTCCCCTAGTGACGTCTGAAGGTCCCTTCTCCCACTCCGATTTAGAACCAACCATTTTAGCATAGCAGGGCTGCGATCGCTTGTGCAGCCCTGCTATGCTAAAAAAAAGTTTAAAGCAAAACAAGACCAGACCTGCAGCTACTCCCCAGTGCGACGGATCTAGCGATGATGTTCCCGGCTGTGATGTCAGACATCCGCCCCCCAAACGTCTGGATCCGCCTGCGTTGGACTCACCACGCCTGGAAAACGGTGAGTATCCGCCCCAGAACGCCTCCTGCCTGTCTGTCTTCTTGCGATCGCCGATGCGATCACATTTTTCGCTGGCGACGTCGCTTCCCGGTGACGGCCGTCGCCAGGCAACGCTGCGCGTGCGCAATGCGTCCGGCGCGCATGCCCAGTTCCGACCCGTTTGCACTGCAGCGAAGAACCGATGCGTGCGAACAGGTCGGAATGACCCCCAGTGTGCGGTGTAATGTGAACAAGATTGTGCTACGATGTGGAGTCATTTGAATTGCTACTATTGTGTGGCCACACCCCACGCACTTCTTGCGGCGTGTGACTTTGGTGCGCACTGTCCCTTTATTAAGTATGGGAGGGAAGGCGCAAATTTATAGTTTGCAGGGAGGCGCCGAACACCCTTGCACCGGCCCTGTCAAAGGGCAAACTTACTTGCCTTTTTTGCTTTACTCCCAACTCAGAATCAACTTACAGTACGCCATGATTTTACTGTCAATCCTGACCTAGCTTATCTAATTTGCAAATATCTTTACTGCTGCGGTTGTGTCACTGATTCCGAGACAGACGGATCATTGTACACAGACTCAAACGCTGATTTTTTTGCATACAGCGCAAAATAGGGGCAATCATGTACAAGGCTTTTTAAAGGGGCAATCATGTACAAGGCTAAAACATGCCTTGTACATGATCGTCCCTTTAAAAAAATGTCCGGGTTCGGCAGGCATCCCGCATGGCCGCTGAACTCGGACTTCATTACATCCTAGCCTTAGTGTTTAATTATACTGGAAAAAGATTTGGCCTTATTAACATAGAAACATAGAACTTGACGGCAGATGAGAACCACTTGGCCCATCTAGTCTGCACCTTTTTTGCCATATTTTTATCTCAAACCTTATTTGATCCTTATTTCTTTGTAAGGATATCCTTATGTCTATCCCTTGTATGTTTAAATTGCTCTACTGTCTTAGCCTTTACCACCTCTGATGGGAGGCTATTCCACTTGTCCTCTACTCTGTGAAGTAATTGTTCCTCAAATTTCCCCTGAACCTACAGTACTTCCCTCCAGTTTCAGTGCATGTCATACTTGCCTACTTTTGAAAAAGCATTTCAGGGAGATTGTGAAAGTAACCCCTATAAGTGCGGACGTGTACTGTTACATCTAAGAGGCGTGTCATGAAAATGACTTACATCCAAATGTAAATGAGCCCCAAAGTTAGTACGCAGAGGCGGAACTACCGGCAGGGCAAGCAGTGCGTTGCACTGGGGCCCGCCTCTGTCCAGGGGCCCAAGCATGTAATGAGTCAAACTGACTCATTACATGCCGCTGTGCGCTGCGGGCAACCGCCCACAGAGGAGAAGAGCAGCGGCACGGGCAGGGGAAGGAGGAGGACGGAGGTGAAGGAGGGAGCCGCAGCAGCGCTTTGTTACTGGTGGAGGCGCTGCTGCCCCTCTGCTTCACTATAGGCTGTCTTCCGAGAACAGCCTATAGTGAAGCAGGGGGGCAGCAGCAGCAGCCCCAACACCAATAACACAGCGCTGCTGCGGCTCCCTCCTCCACTGCCCGGGAATAGTCAAGCTGCACGAGGAGCCTGAGCCAGCGGAGAGGGTAAGTATGATTCTACTTTCTTTCTCTTTATTTCTTTCTTTCTTTCTTTCTGTCTCTTTCTTTATTTGTTGGGACTGCCTGCCGCTATGTGTAAAAAGGGGGGACTGCCTGTCGCTATGTGTAAAAATGGGGAATCTGCCTGCCGCAATGTGTAAAAATGGGGAATCTGCCTGCCGCAATGTGTAAAAATGGGGAATCTGCCTGCCGCAATGTGTAAAAATAGGGAATCTGCCTGCCGCAATGTGTAAAAATGGGGAATCTGCCTGCCGCAATGTGTAAAAATGGGGAATCTGCCTGCCGCAATGTGTAAAAATGGGGAATCTGCCTGCCGCAATGTGTAAAAATGGGGAATCTGCCTGCCGCAATGTGTAAAAATGGAGAATCTGCCTGCCGTAATGTGTAAAAACGGGGGACTGCCTGCCGCAACGTGTAAAAAGGGGGAATCTGCCTTCCGTAATGTGTAAAAAGGGCACGCTGTCTGCCGCAACGTGTAAAAAGGGGGAATCTGCCTGCCGTAATGTGTAACAAGGGCACGCTGTCTGCCGTAATGTGTAAAAACGGGGGACTGCCTGCCGCAACGTGTAAAAAGGGGGAATCTGCCTGCCGCAACGTGTAAAAAGGGGGAATCTGCCTGCCGCAACGTGTAAAAAGGGGGAATCTGCCTGCCGTAATGTGTAACAAGGGCACGCTGTCTGGCGTAATGTGTAACAAGGGCATGCTGTCTGGCGTAATGTGTAATGTGTAACAAGGGCACGCTGTCTGGCGTAATGTGTAACAAGGGCACGCTGTCTGGCGTAATGTGTAACAAGGGCACGCTGTCTGGCGTAATGTGTAACAAGGGGGACGCTGTCTGGCGTAATGTGTAACAAGGGGACGCTGTCTGCCGTAATGTGTAAAAAGGGGACGCTGTCTGCCGTAATGTGTAAAAAGAGGAATCTGTCCGCTGTAAGGTGTAAAAGGGTCTCTACCTGGTGTAGTGGTGCTACTGTGCGGCGTAATTTGAAGAATGGAGACATCTGTGCACCGTTTTATGAATTGATATTATTTTGTGGCCACACCCCTTCCCCACGAAGCCACGCCACTATGTATTTTTGCGCGCGCCTACGGCGCGCACTGCCCCTGTTTTGCATGCAATGGTGGGGCTCCGATGCCGTTTCTTGCACACAGTGCTAAAATGTCTAGTTACGGCACTGTTGCTAGGTATCCATTTCTCTGGCCCTAAGCAGGTCCCCCTCACCAGATCCTCTCAAGCGGTGAGGGGGTGGACTTGGATGGGATGGGATGGGGAGGGGGGGGGGGGCAAAGCATTTTGTCGCACCTGGGCCCACCGCTTGCTAGTTCCGCCACTGTTAGTACGATATACTTGTTGAAGCATGAGTAAATACCAGCCCAGTTCATGACATCAGTCCCAGATGGATCGGGCAGTGTGTATGCACAGCACACTGCCCGATCAAGGTTTATATATATATCTGCAGATCAAATGATCTGCAGAAATATCTTTATGTGTGTACCCAGCATTACAGAACAAGACAATGTTAAACAGTACATGGTTTATAAACATTGCAGCATCAGTGGTCATAACACTCAAATAAACAGCAGGACAACAGAAATCAAGGGTTAGGTGCCATTAGAGTATGGAGTAGATGATATGAAAGGCAAAGCACATGAAGAAAGAGGGGCCCTGCAAGTGAGAGCTTACATTTTAAAGGGCAGGGGAAAAACAGACAGGGGTGACACAGATGGGTAGACAGCGTGCATGGAACAGAGTGTTAGGATGAGAGAATGCTGGGTTTGATGAAGTTGCTCTGGAGCCTGTTTGAAATTTTGTAGAGCGGTGGAGAGTATAGTAGGGAGAGGGATAGAATTCCAGAGGTAGGGAGCAGCACTGGCAAAATCTTGGATGCAGGAGTGGGAGGAAGTAATTAGTTGACAGTAAGGCAGTATTCATTTGGGGAGCAAAGAGGGTGGTCGGGAGTGTGAAGAGAGAGGAGGTCAGATATGTAGAAGGGAGAGGAATGAGTGAGGGCTTTGTAAGTGAGTTTAAGAAGCTTGCATTGTGTCCTGAAGAAGAAGGGGAGTCAATGTAGTGCTTGTAAGAGAGGGGAGTCAGACATAGTATGTTTGGAGATGAGATTGAACAGGGCAGCAGCACTGATGACAGATTTGAGTGGAGAGCATTGGGAATCAGAGAGGCTTGATAGGAGGAGGTTACAGTAGTCCAATCTGGAGGTTACTAGCGAGTGAATGAGGGTCTTAGTAGCAAAATTAGAAATAATTGAGGTTTGTGGAAGAGAGGAGTCAAGGATAACTCCAAGACAGTGCACTTGTGGGATAGGGGAGATAGTAGTGCTATCAATAGATAATGAAATTGTGGGAAGTGAGATTATGCAAGAAGCTGGGAAGATGGTCAGCTCAGTCGTAGACCTATTAAGTTTAAGAAAGCACTGGGGCATTCAGGAAGCTATAGCAGAGATACGGTTGGAGATACGAATGACAAGAGAGGGTGAGGTCAGAGGAGGAAAGGTAGATCTGAATATCATAGGCAAAGAAATGAATTGGAGGTCAAAATATCTGATGAGGTCTCCTAAAGAGGACATATAGAGGTAGATTGAGAGATAAAGAACCTTGGGGGATGCCAACTGTTATTGGAAGTTGGGGGTAGTGGAGTCATGAGAAGAAACAGAAGGAATGGTCAGAGATGTAGGAAGACAGTCAGGAGAGTGTAATGTCACAAAGACAAAGTGAGTGAAGGATTTGCAGGAGGAGAGGGTGATCCACAGTGTCAAAAGCAACAGCGAGTAGTGGCCTTTGGATTTGGAAGCAAGGAGGTCATTGCTGACTTTTGTGAGGTGAGATTCAGTGAAGTGGAGAGGATATAAGCTGGACTGAGAATGGGTCAAGCAGAGAGTGGGAAGAAAGAAAGGCCGTAAGTTAGTTGTAGACAATGCGGTCAAGGAGTTTGAAGGCAAAAGGGAGGAGAGAGATGAGGCGGTAGTTGTAGAGAGTGTGAGGAGTAAATTACTAAAGCTTTTAAAAATGAAAAGAAGTGATGTTGCCCATAGCAACCAATCAGATTCTCTCTATCCTCTCTTTATTGCATCGTAGAAAATGATCGAATCTGATCACTTTTTTTCACTTTTAGAAGCTATAGTAAATTACCCCTTAGTATCAAGAATAGTTTTTATTTTTTTTTAAATGGGGGAACAAGGGCATGCTTGAATGCAGATGAGACAATGCCTGATGAAAGGGGAAAGACTGAGGAGATGGGCAAGATGGGAATAGGCTGAAGGAGAGAGGTAGCAGAGGCAGGAGGGGATAGGATCAAAGGGGGAGGACCATATGAGGGCTACGACGTAATTTTCAGATTCAGAGGAAAAAGTCAGAGTTGTTAAGATGGAGGGAAAGGGGGAAGGCTGGGAAAGGAGAGGGCAGGATGCTGAGGATCTGGTGGGATGTGATGTCCTGAAGTACAGTATGGATTCAATTTTAGTTGTGAAGTGGGTGGCAAAGTGAACGGACGAGATTGAGGAGGGAAGGTGAGGAGTGAGTGGGCAGAGGGAGCTGAAAGTGGTGAAGAAACGTTGGGAGTTTGTGGACTGGGAGGAGATGAGGTTCTTGAAATATTACTGTTTAGAGAGAGAAAGGGCATCACTGCAGGATAAGAGCATAAATCTAAAGTCTGCCTTGGAGCTTGATTTCCCCCACTGTCTCTTGGCTGTTCATATACACTTTTGCAGGTACCTGGTGCATTTGGAATGCCAAAGTTGAGGTGTGGATCTGCGAGGATGGATAGTGATAGCTGGAGTCAAGAGCAGAAGTAAGGGATGTTTTGTATAGGGTTGTTGCTTGTTCATTGATGGAGAGAGAGAGAGAGAGAGAGAACAGGGGTAAGAAGTGAGTCGAGCATGGATGGTAAGGATATGGTGGCGATAAGCTCAATGTTACACTTAGTTATGGTAGCCTCAGGAGGCAGAGGTGGAGGCAGAGGGATAAGTTAAGAGATAGAGATGGTCAGAGAGGGGGAATGGGGAATTGTTGTAGTCAGAAATATCACAATGGTGACTGAAGACCAGATCAAGTGAGTGCCATCTCACATGGAAGGGTGAGGAGGTAATTTAGGAGAGACCGAACGTTGATGTGAGGGTAAGAAGTCTATAGGCAAAGGATTCTGTGGAGACATTGTTTAGGATATTGAAGTCACCTAAGAAAATGGTGAGATGGTAAAAAAAAAAAAAAAAAAAAAAAAAAAGAGAGAGAGAACATGAGGAAGCAAGGAAGCAAAGTTGTCAAGGAATTTGTAGGGGTGGCAGGTGGGTGGTAAAGTAGCAGGTGAACAGGTTGGAAGAGGTGTATATCATGAACCACAAATGTAGAGAATGTAAAGGGGGGTACTCACGGAGCGATCTCAGCCTAAAATCTAAGCAATCTGACTAGATTGCTTAGATTGTAAGCATGATCTCTCCGTGTGTGTACCCCCCACAGAGATAGCGATGCGCAGCCCCGCGCATCGCTATCGCTGGTGCTAGACAGGCGTGCATGCCGGCTCAATCTAGCAGGTCGCTCATTTCACCCTCCCCCCCCCCCCCTCCCCACTCCCACTCCTTCCCCGCATGCACAGCACACATCGCGCTGTGCTGAGCGGTGGGAGAGATGTGTGCTGAGCGGTTCGCTCAGCACACATCTCTCCCCACATCTGACCGTGAATACGGGACTTTATGGATCTGACAATGTATTTTTGTGTGCATGCATATTCAAAATGCTGCTGGAGTTTCATAGTCAGTTTATGTTTATTTGTTTCAGTTTTTCATTGGGGAGGTTATCCAAATGAACGTGTGTAATTGTTTTGCCGGGGGCTATCCAATTAACCCTGATGCCGGCGTCCTTATTCCCTGATGCTGGCACTTATCGGGGAGGATGGTGAGATGAGTGGGCACATTTATTTGTTTACATTAAAATACATTTATATCTAGGGTGTGTATTTCCATCAAGTGCCTATTACATTGGAAATCACACATTAAAATGTGTTTCATTTATTTAGTATTAGCAATCTAAAAATATAAATCTCTAATCAAATCAGTAACAATTTGCATATGGCTTACGTGTATCCATGAGAAGCGAGCAGATCAGCAATATATCTTGTGTTTGGGAGCTCCCATCCAAAGATGTCTTGCACAATGATTATGGCTTTATCGGTGCTTGTTTGTGGTCTGGCTACATATGCTTTTATATGTTCAATCTCTATCACTTGTCCAATCTCTTTATACTCAAACTGATCTCCTAGCTCACATGCACATGGTTTGGCTTCATTTGCCATTGGGAATCTGAAAGAAAGGAAATTGGTAAATTGAGTCCAGAATGAAAATGTCGGATTGTCAAAGCTATGATACAGATGTGTCCTCATACATCTAGCCTCAATACGCCATGCAGCGCAAGATGCCTGGCGTGAGAGAGCTGTCAGGTCCCCTGCCACTCTGCAAACGTCGAGCATCAAGCATCACAAATCAAATTAATCAGCACAGCCTCCTCGTGTGTCCTAGTCAAATCACATTGTGATTAAAAGTCATTTCTGGCAAAAAAAAAAAAAAAAAAAGACGCCTGATGGTACAAGATTCTCACGCAACCTGTCGTGCTAGGGTAGTCGGTTTGGCGCGACTATAGCAAAGCTGAATTTATACAATTTAGATTTCTATTATATGCCCTTAAAACAAAATGTAAAAGCATGTAATGTGTACTTGTTCTGCAGTCTGACTAACAAATCCCAGTGTCTTGGAAACATTCACGTCATCTGATCCCAAAATATGGTATTTTGAAAATACACAGTATATCCTGTCAAACTCTATTCCGTATGAAAATATGTTATTGTTCAAACTGTTTGTTTAATCATTGAATAGACTGTATGACAACATAGTATTCGTAAGCTGTACATGCTATCAATCTCTGTGTATCCATTCTGTGTTTGTAAAACAAATTGTAATTAGCAAGTATGTACTTGAAAAAAAGAAAAGAAAAAATAAATTAGAGATATGTGCCTATGTGCAGCAGCCACCAGTGGCGTCATAAGGGGGGGGGGGGGGGGGGAGGCGCACCCAGGTGTCCCCCACCGAGGAGTGACACCAAAATTCTGTCTCCCGCTTAGTGACAGGAGCCGGGTGCTGCACTATAATATTACATGCAGCACCTGGCTCCTGTTACCTTGTAGGAGCCGACACTGCAGCCATAGCACCCCCCGGGTGCAGTCCGTATCTCCCGAACACCAGAAATGTCAAAAATGGGGTTTCAGGCCACTAGGTCATGCCCCCTCCCACTAGGTCATGCCCCCATTTTGAGGCAGCCCGCACCGGGTGCCATCAGAGGCAGTGACGCACCTGGCAGCCACCACTGAATAGCATGCAGAATTTTGAAAGTGTATACATTTCTATACATTCAAATGGGATCATCCCTGCCACTTCCCTGCATTGGTTATAAATACGTTTACCATACCATAAGGATGGTCATCGGTGTGTTTGCCATCGATGGCAAAACTGAGTGGTCATCGATGGTCACTAGCTATGCGAGACCATCGATGGTTTCACTCATCGATTGCCAACTGTTATTTCTGTGAATGATCCGCGGGCCAATCACAGACCGGGGGTGGGGCTTCACTAATGATGGGGGCGGAGCTGTGCTCCGTGTCCCTGCATCGTTAAAAAAATTATATATATATATATATATATATATACACACACACACATACATACATACTAGGTGCTTCATCGCGACCTACGGGCGCTCTTCACACCGTCGCAAGGGGCTACGCCCCCTTAACCCTTGCATACCTTTCTGGGGTTCAATATTTGTATTATATGGAGTATTACCTGCATTCCTTTGTTAGTGGTTAAATATGGCACAATGAAAGTGCGTGCGATGGTGAAGGAGGCGTAGCCCCTTGCGACGGCGTGAACAGCACCTGCAGAGCACGATGTACAGAATGTAGCGGGTGCGGGGGGGACTGCGGATGGGGGAGGGTGTCTGTAGATGCTGCTGGTGGAAGGGGGGCGGATTCGGGGGGGGGGGGGGCCCGGATGGGGAAGGGTCGGGTAGTGCTGCGGGTGGGGGAGGGGCAGAGGAGTGGGGGCTGCAGATGGGGGAGGGGTCCGGAGGCACTGCAGATGGGGGAGGGGCAGGGGTGCCATGGGTGGGGGAGGGGCAGGTGCGGGGATGTTGCGGATCGGTGAAGGGTTCCGGAGGTGCTGTGGGATTGGAAGGGGCGGGGGTGCCAGGGGTGGGGAAGGGGGTCCGGAGGCACCGCGGGTGGGGGAGGGGCAGGTGTGGGGGGAGACATATGGGGGTGGATGGTGGAGGGAGTCTGGAGGTGCTGTGGGTGGTGGAGAGGTGGGAGCCGCGGGTGGTGTAGGGGGTCTGGAGGCACAGCGTGTGGGGGAGGTGTGGAGTGCCGCATGTGGTGGAGGGGAAGCTGCAGAGGTGTGGTGCATTGGGGTGGGATCTGGAGGCGCTGCGGGTACTGTACCTGCCAAAAAGGTAGTTGGAGGGTATGCAGTAACAGGGCCAGGACAGGGGTGACGGGGCCAGGACAGGGGCGACGGGGCCAGGACAGGGCCAGGATAGGGTTGAAAGGGCAAGTACAGGGGTGACAGGGCAAGGCCAGGGGTGACAGGGCAAGGCCAGGGGTGACAGGGACATGACAGAACACAGGGCATGGGAGAGATTGGTATTAGGGACAGAACAGTGGTGACAGACAGATATGTCTTACCGGAGTCCCTGCTGCTGGCTGCTGCTGTTCCACTCCAACCTGTTGGGATCTGCTGCTAGGGGAGACTTGGCATTGCTGACTCTCTCAGGCTGGAGTCCTGCTTCCTCTGCCCGCACGCATCCCTCCCCCCACTCCTCAGTCACACACCGCGGACCTCGCGTGGCTGCCGTGCACTGTGGTAAGGGGAGACTGGGAGTGACTGGTTAGCCCCCAGGAGACGCTGCGACTGGAGGGAGGAGGGGGTCATAGCATGCACGCGGCGCGGACCTCGCGGCTGCTGGGCACTGTGGTAAGGGGAGACTGGGAGTGACTGGTTAGCCCCCAGGAGATGCTGCGGCTGGAGGGAGGAGGGGGTCAGAGCCTGCAAGCAGCGCGGGCGTCTGCAGCGCTGCCTGCCGGCTAAAGTGTGTGAAGGAGCAGGGCGCACCTCACTGCGGGCTGCAGCTAGTGGTTGGGTGGCCGGGGCTGGAGATAACAGAGGCAGTACGGAACCTGCACAGCGGCAGGTGCCCCACAAAACTGCAGCTAAGAAGCGTGGAGTGTGCCAGAAAGTGATGCTCCTCCACGCCAGAGAGACCCTGCTGAGTTTGCTGATGTGGGGGGTCAAGCACACAGTGAGCCGGTGCCCATCTGTCTGTGCGGCATACCCCCTCACACACCCCCATACCTCCCAACTGTCCCGATTTTCGTGGGACAGACCCATTTTTGGGGATCTGTCCCGCTGTCCCACCCGCGGGCGCAGTGTCCCGCGGTGGGGGGGGGGGGGGCCGTTGGGAAGCTCCTGTACTTGCTGCTCTGCTTAGCAAAGCAGCGGTGAATAGACGCTGTGCGCATGCGCACAGCGTCTATTTAGTGGAGACAGAGCGAGACGTGGCATTAAGGGGTACGGATTAAGGGGGGGTCCAGCAGCAGAGCCGGATTAAGGGGGGGCCCAGGGGGTACGTACCGCGGGCCCCACAGTTTTAGGGGGCCCCCGGCTGGAGTAGCTCTGAAGCTCCCCCATCCTGCCAGCAACAGCAGCAGCATTGTGCTACAGTGAGCACACGCTGCTGCGTGTTGGCAGGTCTGTGGTGTTGCAGGGAGGCAGCAGCCTACCTGCTTTCTTCTGCCTGTGCGGGTGTGTAGGGGGGAGTGACCACCCCCTCTGGATTTACCCCTAGCTGAGGGGCCAAAATCCCATTTAAAAAAAAAATCCTGGAATTTGCGTAAGGGGGCGTGGCCACGTGGGGCGCGACTAGGCCATGCCCCCAAACCCACAGCAATGAGATAGGGCCCCCTGTCTGAAGTGCCCTGGGCCCCCCGGACTCATAATCCACCCCTGGGACATGCCAGCAGCTCACAGAGCACTAGGCATGCCCCCTTACTGACTAAAACGGGTGCGTGGCTCGCGATTGCGGGTCCTCCTGTGAAGCCACGCCCCTTTTCGGTGGACACCCCCCTTTTCACCGCATGTGTCCCTCCTTCTGCCTGAAGAAAGCTGGGAGGTATGCACCCCTGCCTGTGCCATGCCCATACCATCTGCTTCTAGTCTCCTACAGATTTGCCCAGATCTGTGACTCATTTGACTAACTCCGCCCAGTGTTGTGACTCCGCCCAGCGTTAGCAAATGAGGCACAAAGTCACAGATCTGGGCTATTCTATAGGAGATATTAGTTTAGGCTAAGCCATCGATGGAGAGAAACCATCTGGTTCTCTGCCATCGATGGTAAAACTATTCGACATTGGCCTTAAACCATCGATGATTATGAATCATCGGTAAATGGTCGATGGCCATTCCTACCACACCATCCCTTTAAACTGGGACACTAATGAATTACACAGGTTTTGTGGCAGGCTGACTTCATTCATGTGTTTTACCTGGTTTTAATCAACCACAGAACATGTATAATCCATGAGCTTCCCAGTTTAAAGGGACGGTATGGTAAGTCTAGTAATAAAGCATACTTGCCTACCCTGACCCTCTCCATGAGGGAGAAAATGCTCTGTTCCTGGACTTTCCTCGTAATGTATGATTGCCATCACCTGTGGTGAGCTAGTTAATTGATAAGAAAGGTGTTTCACCACAGGGGATGGCAATCATACATTACCAGGAAAGTCCAGGAACAGAGCATTTTCTCCCTCATGGAGAGGGTCAGGTAGGCAAGTATGTAATAAAGACAATGATCCATATGGTTATATGCATTTTCAAATAAGGCTTCCCGTGGCCACTTACGTGGAACCACACATGTGAGTAGAACACAATACATGAACAAACCCTGAAATGTATCAGTGTCTTTTCATCAAGAAGTAGATGTTACTGTGCAACAATGCAGTACACGGCCACATTAACAGCGCGCTCACAGGTGTTGCACTCACAATCTCCATGAAATGCTTTTGCAACCGTAGGCAAGTATGATTTAAAGCAGCAATTTTTTTTATGTCAAAGGCAAGTCACAATCTTGCAGGGTTCATTTAGCAGCATTCAATTAAACAGTTAATGCTCAAGCAGTAGGTTAGCACAGCAATGAAATCAAAGGGCTACGTAAAATACCTCTGACGGTGATCTACTCTGAGAGACGAAAATCCTGATCGATTATACAGCACTTACACAGCCCCAAGCAATCAAATGCAGATGCAGCGTACCGTAGTTTAACACTCACTAGCTCAGCTGTATGTGCACTGAATAAAACAAGGGGAGGGGAAGAAAATAAATTCCTTCTGAAGAATCATATGACCATGTGTCAGTGCTGCCAACACTCGTGCCGTATTGGTTAGTAGTATTTACTTTCTGAACTGGCTGCATGTGGAAAAAGAAGCTGTTTGAGCTGTGAAAAATGATTTTGAAGATTTATGGACTGAAGCTTAATGGAATACGGTCATTAGGTCGACAGTCATTAGGTCGACCACTATTGGGCGATGTGCATTAAGTCGACAGGGTTTCTAGGTCAACATTGTCACTGGGTCGACATGTTCTAGGCTGACATGACAAAAGGTCAATATAAGTTTGTCACTTTTTTTCCATTTTTTTTTCCATTTTCATACTTTACAATCCACGTGGACTACAATTGGGAACAGTAACCTGTGCCGAGCGCAGCGCTAGCGGAGAGTGAGGCACCTTGCCTGTAGCATGTGAGGCGACACGGTGCACTAATTTAGGGTGACCATTTTATCCCTTTTACCTGGGACGCTCATGGATTACACAGGTTCTGTGGCTGATTAAAACCAGCTGAAATGTCGGCTTGAAGTCAGCCAGCCACAGAACCTGTGTAATCCATGAGCGTCCCAGTGGCAAACGCAGGATTTGCATGGGGGGGGGGTTCCAGAACTGGGTGGAGCCAATCATGGGGGTGGGGACTGAGGTGACCCAGTATATGCTGGGTCCGTAAAACTAGTGTGTGTGTGTGTGTGTGTGTATATATATATATATATATATATATACACACACACACATACACACATATATATATATATATATATATATATATACACACACACACACACACACACACACTGTATATACATACACACATATACATAGCATATTAAACATGAATACATATATATATATATATATATATATATACACACACATACAGTACACGTATATATACACATGTATATATATATATATATATATATCATATGTGTGTGTGTGTGTTTATATGTATGTATGTATATACATGTGTATATATGTATGCACATGGCTATATATGTACTATAATTAAAATAAAGTAAACTTTTATTGCATTTACAAGTGCCACCAGGAAGACAGCAGGCTGCAGAGGACGCTAGACAGCCATTAATAATACTCATGCAGCAAAAAAATAAAATAAATTTTTTTTTTTTTTTTTAAAGTGGAGGGGGGTTTCTGGGTGCTCGGAAACCCCCCCTGGGTGCGCCACTGCATCCCAGGTAAAAGGGATAATATGGTCACCCTAACTAATTGGGGCTCCCGGTCACTCTACGAAGAAAACGACAGCAATTTTTTAAAAAAATCTCATGTTGACCTAGGGACCCTGTTGACCTAAAGCATGTCGACCAATAGTGGTTGACCTAATGACTGTCGACCTAATGCATGTCGACCCAATGAGCCATACCCAGCTTAATGTGGGCAATATAACAACTGTTAGTTCTGTCACTAACCTACTGCATTACCTAAGTTACAGCTTTATCCCCATGCTTTTAGCACAAGTAAACAAGCTGCTTGTGAATTGATAATTAATAATTTCCAAGGCCCAGACTGCTTCATTGAAGGTTGTTATTATTATTATTATTATTATTATTATTATTAACTAGAGGTGTTCACAGCACAGCTCCTGCGAATGTATGACTGTGCGTCAGCACACTGAATAGATATCGATGGTTATACCATTGAATGATTTGGATGCGACTGTTACTAGCCATTCAATGTCGGCAGTCGATTTCTATCCATACGTAGGAATCTGTGACCCTGTACCCAGGGCCGGATTAACAATGGGGCGGATGGAGCTGCAGCTTCAGGCTCCCCATTGAAAATAGGCCCACAGCATCCTGTCATTGCCCCCTTCACATGTGTGTCTCTGTCTCCATCTCCATGTGTATATCTCTGCCCTTTCCACCTGCGTCTCTGCCCCCCTCTCCATCTGTATTTTTGCCCCTCTCCACCTGTATCCCAGCTTTCCTCCCCACCTGTGTGTCTGCCTTCTGTCTATCTGTGCTTCCACCTCCCCCACCACCTCTATCTCTACCTTCCTCTCCACCTGTGTTTCTGACTTCTTTCCATCTGCACTTCCGCATCCATCTCCAAAAGCATCTTTGCCTCCCTCTCCACTTGTATCATTGCCCATTTTCTACCTGTATCTCAGCCCCCCTCTCCACCTGTGTATCTGCCTTCTATCAATCTACGCTTCCATCTCTCTCTCTAAATATATCTCTGCTTCACTCCCCACCTGTGGCTCTGCTCCCTTCACCACCTGTGTTTCTGCCCTTCTAGCCACCTGTGCCTCTCACCAGCTGAAGAAAATAGGTTATTTCTTCAGAAGCGCCTGATGGAGCAAGAGTAGCAGCACTTTCATCATGGAGACAGAGTGCCTGGCATGAGTTATGGAAGGGAGCCCTGAAGAGGATGAGAAGATCAGGGCAGTAGTCCGTGTTGGAGAGGGAGGTATGTCCCACACACCCCAGTTTTGATATCCTGTGCACGTCTAAGCCAGCCACCCATTGACTAATGCACTGTAAGTGAGTAGTCAAACAGCCAGACTAGCCCTTCCTGCTCCTATACCCAACTGTCCCACTTTTTTCTTCTACTCCTCCCATCCTCAGGCCCACCTCTCCATTCCCCCTATCCTGTCTATACAGGTTGAGTCTCCCTTATCCAAAATGCTTGGGACCAGAGGTATTTTGGATATGGGATTTTTCCGTATTTTGGAATAATTGCATACCATAATGAGATATCATGGTGATGGGACCTAAATCTAAGCACAGAATGCATTTTTGTTACATATACACCTTAGGAGAGAGAATTGACTGCATAGGAAAGGAAAGAGTTAAACATCTTGGGAGGGGTGGACCTAGCTGTTAGGAAAGTACAGCCTTTTAGGGGGAGGGTTTGATATATATAGGGAAGGTGAGGCCATCTTAGTTCTCTTGGTGGATTTGCTTTGGGGTGAGTGCTGCTTTGCAGAATCCCCCCATTTATTTTTTCGGATTTATACATTTCAGTGTTTTGTCAGCTAGTCATGGGCAAAGTGATTCACTGAACTGAGCTGAGACACATGACTCAGTTCAGTGAAGTGTCTCGAGTCAGTGTCTCGGCACATGAGTCATGACTCATCTGTAGTGGAATGTGTTGCAGAGACTGCACATGAATCAGTGAGTTGCCAGTGCTGGAGGATCAGTGCTGGACTCATGGAGTTATTCAGCTGCAGTGATTGTACAGTGTATCTGGGGGAGGCAGCTGCTTATGCCCTGATTGTTAATAATATATTAACATAGATTTACTGTTATGTTGATATATTATTAATAACCACTTATTGCGTACTAGTTATAGAATATGACATTACTTTTGGCTGAGGAGAGAAAGCTTAACAGCCATGAAACACATCATTCATTCTGTAACTAAACCAAATAAAAACATTTTTTTTTTATTATTTTGCATACTTTGCTAATTGGATGATTTTAGGTGGGCTTGGATTTATTATATTATCCACTATCTAGGCTCCAGGGAGTTTGCCACCCACAATCACACTGAGCAGGATCAGTGAGCACTGAGCCGAGAGCCCTGTACCACAGGGGCTCCACCTCCTGCTGCATGAATCAGATTCATTCACTGAGTCACTGAGTCTACACAGTGTACAACTGTCTCCCTCACTGGCAGACTCAGGATGAATCATGATTCATGACATGGATCAGGCACAGCAGCAGAGCACTCACTGACTGGTGAGTCGTGACTGCTCCCTCCCCCCTCCCACTGGGTGTCACCTGGTATAGCCTCTGGCCAATCACAGCTAAAGACAGCAGAACACACTGACTGAAGGACACAGGACACAGAGTTTCCTCCCTCTGTCTGAGAGAAGCTGCTGCTGCTGCTGTCTCGACTCATTCACACTTCCTGATGATTCGAGTCACTGTGTTGAGACAGAGAGTCAGTAGCCATCTCTATTGTCAGCTCCCTGCATTTAGGTCACACATCAGTGCTCTGGCTGCCACTCGCCCACGACGGTCCGCCGGGACCCCAGCCCGTTACCGCTCATCTGGCGGTGGGGGCTGGTTCCGGGGGTGAGCTGGCTGGCCCTGGGGACGGCGTCCCGTCCCCTAGGGCCTCCTCGAGGGATCTGGCGGAAGCCGGGCCGGCTGTGACTGGCGGGAGCGGCCGACGAGGAGGATCAGAGAGGGAGTCAGGCCGCCCGGAGGTGGGCAGGCAGCAGCCCTTGCCTCCGGGCATGGCCGGGGAAGCCCCAGTGCCGGGTGCCCGCGGGAGCGCGCCGCGCCGGGCGCTCATCCAGGGACCGGAGACTGAGTTCGATGCCCAGCTCTTCCCCCTTGCCGGGGCCGGCTAGTGGTTCCAGGCGGGGGACGGTGGCCAGCCGAGCGAGGCCTGTCGCAGGGCCTCGCACGGCGTCATCCCCAAACGCTTCGGCTGAGAGAGCACGGACCGGAAGCGGTGGGACGCGGCTCCAGCGGCGCCGCTCGCGCACGTGTGCGCGCAGCGGCGCCGCTTTCCTCCTTGTCTCCTCAGCCCTCTCCCCCGCAGCCGGAACACGGTGTGGAGCGGGGAGGGAGGGGGAGAGGCAGTGATCAACCAGGTTAAGCTAATGGGGCTCTTAATGCAGGAGCCCAGACAAGAGGCCTTGTGGTGACAGAGAGCAGTGGGGCGCACGCCCGAGGTGCGCGCGCGCCCACGCTCGCCTCTGGCGCCGCTAGCCGCGCACGTGTGTGCGCAGCAGCGCCGCCGGCCCTGCTGTCTCCCCTGCTATCTCCCAGGCAGCCGGAGTCTGGCGGGAGCCGGGGGGAGAGGGGAGACAGGGCAATTATGATCACTGGCAGGGCAGTGCGATACCAAGGAGAAGGGGTGCGGCAGCAAGAGGTCACGGGGTGCGCGCACGGGAGATGCGCGAGCCCGTGTCCACTGCAAGCGGAGCGGTGCGCGCGCGTTCTGCTGCGCCGCGGGGTTCCCGGTCTTTTCAGATCACTCCCCCGGGGCCGGAATCTAGCGGCCTGCGGGGGAGGAGGGGGGACAGGGAATGGGTTAGTGGCCGCGGGGCTGCTGCACGCGCCGCAGGAGCTCGCGGCGGTCCCACCCCCCCCCTCTGCGGCATCGGATAGTTCCGATACACGGGAAGAGGGGACAAATTCGGAGGCGAGGGCAGTGCGGGCGCCGACAGCGGTGCCTCCGCTTTCCCGCAAGGGCAGCGTGCGTCGGATGCCCGGCACACGCATGTCGGGCGGCGAGCGCGTGGTCGCACGCGGGCCCCGGCGAAGGACCCAGGACCGCGTTTTGGGGCAGTCACGACCCCTCCGGAGCGCTGGCTCGGCTCTGGCCACAGCGGTGAAGGTGTTAGGGCCGCTAGCCGCGGCTGCCTCCCCTAGAACGGCTGTTCGTTCCGGCGGGCTGCGGGCTATGGCGGCGCAGCGGGTAGCACGCGCCTGCTGTGAGCTCGGGACGGTCGCCGCAGAATTACAACAGGGTCCAGGGCAGGACGCGGGGGAGCTCACGGCCGCAACGCCCCCAGCACGGAGGCCGCGGCATGTGCCGCGAGTGCTGGAGGGGTCCTCCGCTTCTTCCTCTTTTTCAAGGGAGCTCGGGGATGAGGCGATGGCAGATTTCGAGGAGGAAGGCAACAATTTGGACGCGCCGGAAGATTCCATGTCGGGGCAGTCGGCGGCATCAGGTAAGGTGGTGCAGTCGGTATTCGGGTTCCTCCACGAGCTCTAGTTCGCATAGTTCTTCCTCTTCCTCCTCTTCATCTTCAATGTCGTCACAGGCGTCCGAAGTCAGTAGCACAACTAGGGCAAAGAAGCGGGCAACTAAATTCGCCAAGAGGGCAGCGGGCCAGCGGAACAGGCGCAAGCGGCTTAGCGAGGAAGCGCGTAGGGCCAAGAAGCTCGTAATTTGCCCAGTGTCGTGCGATTCGTCTATACTGCTGTACTGCGGGGGCTGCGAGATAGCTGCCGCAAGAAGATTTGGAGGGGGGACTTCGTGGACGTGTTCGTATTGACGAAGGTCGCGAAGAAAGAGTATAAGGTGGCGGCGCAAAGAAGGGCATCGGGGCAGAGGCATTCCGTACCTTCGATAATTGCCTGGCCGGGTTCTGGGTCTTCGCGGCATCTTACCTGGAGGACAGGCCGGCAGAGCACACGAATATAATTAGGTACCTGCATCTCGTACATGACATGCAGCGCACGTCTTCGGGATCGGAGTGGCGCAGGTACGATCAGGAATTCAGGGAACAACAGGAAGGTTTGCAGGTCATGGACTTCAGGTTCAAGGACGTTGAGGTTGGGCTCAAGGTCACCCGGGCTTCGCTACAGGCGGAGGAGCCCCGGAAGCCGGGGGCGGACGGGCACCACGCAGGGTCGTCCTCCCAGGGGTTCGGCGCGGACGGCGGATTGGCCAAGTCAGGTAGGTCGGCAGTCCGCGCAGGGGGGCGTGCCACCACAAAAGGAAAATGTTTTGCGTTTAACAACGCGGCGTGTTCCTTCGGGGGATGACTTGGTCATCTCTCCAGTGGGGGTGGTTCCTAAGAAGGCTCCAGGCGCCTTCCGGCTCATTTGAGTTCGCTTTTAGGTGTGTACTGCCGGAAGCTGTGAAGGGCGACTGCGGGGTGTGCCAGAACGCACCATTTCGTGCGTTTGTCCTCAGAGATTAAGAGGGAGTTGGCAATATGGGCCTCGTTCCTCGAGGACTTCAACGGGGTGTGTATATGGCAGGCCCCAATGGCGGACAGCGCTAGGTTGCAGCTGTTCACCGACGCAGCGGGCGCCTCTGGATTCGGTTGCCATCTGGAGGGATCTTGGTGCGCGGCCTCGTGGCCGGCAGAATGGCATCGCGGGGGTTTCACGAAGGACCTTTTGCTTCTGGAGTTTTTCCCATTATGGTGGCGTTGGAGGTCTGGGGCGATCGGCTGGCTAATCGCAGCATTTTGTTTAGATGCGATTATCTGGGCGTGGTGCATGCGATTAATAACCAGAGGGCAAAGTCGTTGGTGGTTATGCGGGTGCTAGGGCAATTGCTTTTGACATGCTTGCGTAGGAACCTGTGGTTCCGCGCGCAACAGGTGCCCGGTTTGGAGAATGGGATTGTCGACGCTTTGTCGCGAGGACAGTGGGAGAGGTGTTGGTTGTTGGCACCTGAGGCCAACGAGCAAGGTTTTCATTGTCCCGGTTAGGTTTGGCAGGTGATTGGGCCGGACTGGAGGGTATAGCGTTGCGGTCAGTCGCGCCAGCCACGCTCAAGGCTTACGGACATGCTTGGAATGAGTGGGAGGAGTTTGTCCAAGGTCGTCAGCAACAAGGTAAGAGCAGGCATCGGCTGATGCTTTCTTTTATTTGGCAGCTGTATGTTTCGGGTAGGTCCCGAGCGGTGGTATCCCGGTACTTGGCTGGGGTCTGGTTTTCTGCAAGCTGCGGGGCGTCCCCGATGTGACAAAAAGCGATGTTCTGCGGAAGGCAATGAAAGGGTGGACGCGAGTGGCGCCGATGCCACCGGATAGGAGGCGGCCCATCGATGCGGCTTTGTTGCCGGCCGTCATCGCGGCGGTGGGGCGAGTCGCGTCGTCCAGGTTTGAGACACTTTTGTGCAGTTTGGCGTTCTCATTGGCTTACCACGGGGCCTTTAGGGTTTCGGAGTTGGTAGCGCCTTCCAAGAGAGCAGAGTCGCGCATGCTGGTCGGAGACGTAGTAGTGTGTGAGAGGTCCTTGCTGTGCAGATTAAGGCGCTCTAAGACGGACCAAGTGGGGAGAGGTCGCTGGGTCACTATGGTTCCAGCGCAAGAGGAGAGCGTTTGCCCAGTAGGTCTGGCGAGGCAATATGTGGCGGTGCGACCCGTTAGGGAGGGGTCATGGCTATTGTATTATGACGGGCTGCCAGTGACGAAATACCAGTCGTTGTTTAGCGAGCTTGGGCCTCCCACCCGCTGCGTTCGGTACCCATTCCTTTCGAATAGGCGCGGCGACGTCGGCTGCTGCGGCGGGTTTCTCCAGATCTGAAATCCAGGCGGTGGGGCGAGGGAAGTCGTCAAGCTACAGACGATATATTCGCCCCGTTGCATGAGAGGTCGGATTGCGCTTAGTGCTTTGTTTTATTTGCAATGTATTATGTTGTTCCAGTTCTGTGAGTTATGGTGTTGTGCGTCTGTTGGTGTTTTCCCCTTTTGTTATCCTACTCAGGGATTAGCTACTTGCCGTTGCTGGCATGAGTCGGCAGCGGGGGTCTGGAGTTATTTTGCGATTTTTTGCCTGACTTGACGGACTGAATTCTAATCTACAATTCGGCTAATCTGGTCTAATCAGAGTCCCTCAGCAGGTCTTTACGCTTTCACCTCCAGCTGAGTTATTACATGTGTTTCCCATTTTATACCCCCCCCCCCTCCCTGTTTTATTTCATTTGTTTTATTTGATCTTTCCCCTTTGTGTCTTTAATTGCGCTTTAAATTGGCAACGAAGCATGGTGCAGTTCGGCTAGGCCGTGACTGCTGCAATAGCGAGATCTAAAGTTTTTTCTTTTTGGCAGATCCTTCAGTGTAAACAATTAATAAGCCTCTTAGTAATCAATTTTACCCCTCTTTTCCCCTTCAGGATGGTTTGACGACAATTTGGCCATTTGGGTGGTTGGCCACTCTTACATTTACTAAGCGGCCAGGTTTGTGGCCTCGGAGGGGGCTCAGGCATTGCTTGGAGCACAGGGTGTCAGATGGCTTGGCTGGCGAGGAATGATGTGGGGTGAGCTGAGGAGTAGGTTAGTGAGTCAGGCCAGCAAGCATGGAGTCCCTAGGGTCTTGGTTGTCCATCTAGGTGGCAACGACCTGGGGAAGAGGACATCCTTGGATCTGCGGTGGGCCATGATACATGATCTGGCAAGTGTGGCCGCAACATGGACCAATTGTGTGTTGGTTTTTTCAATGATGGTGCCAAGATTGTGTTGGAGGGGTGTGGCGGATGGGCGCCAGATTGACGAGGCCCGGAAAAAGGTGAACGGGGCGGTGGCAAAGTGGGTGCTGTCCCACGGAGGGAGGGTGGTTCGCCACCGGAGGATTCGGTTCAGAGACAGCCACCTTTTCCGGCATGATGGAGTACATCTATCCAATGAGGGGATGATGTTTTTTCTGGAGGATCTAGGTTTCGCTTTGCAGGAGTTAGGGTAGGTTTATGGTGGCGGTGCGAAAGACTTTGGGGATGAGTCTTTCGCTGTTGGCGGAAAAGAACGGCAGTTTTGTATTGTAGGGAAAACTGTAGTGTTTTACAGTTTGTTGTGGTTTAGGTGCACTCACCTCCATCGACTTATGGCCGCTTGACCACCCGTCCGGGAAGGCAGCGGCAGGGCACCCAGGAGCGGTGGGTAGTCACTGTGGGGGTTGAGTTGTCACCTATTACCGGTTTATGATAAGTTTTAGTAAATTTATAGGATTAGTTATTTAAGGTTATTTTTTGTTAATTGAGCCGTTCTTTTGGGCCGCCACCATATGCCGGCTGGAGCGGCATATTAAATTAATTTCTTTATTACAGGTTTGCTAATGGATAGGGACAAATAAATAGCTAGCAATTTTCTGCCAAAATTCAAGTCTCCGTGTCGTTATTTCTGGTTCTAGGTTATGAATGCTTTACTTTCAAAGAAAGGGGTCCACCAAATATCACTAGGATGTTTAGGAGAGAGAATTGACTGCATAGGAAAGGAAAGAGTTAAACATCTTGGGAGGGGTTGACCTAGCTGTTAGGAAAGTACAGCCTTTTAGGGGGAGGGTTTGATATATATAGGGAAGGTGAGGCCATCTTAGTTCTCTTGGTGGATTTGCTTTCCCACCCTCCCGCCCTGGTACTAAGAGATTCTGGCACGTGGTGCTTTGGCGTTAAGTTGTTGGCTGGTGTATCGTTGGCTATTTATTGGCGGAAAAGAACGGCAGTTTTGTATTGTAGGGAAAACTGTAGTGTTTTACAGTTTGTTGTGGTTTAGGTGCACTCACCTCCATCGACTTATGGCCGCTTTACCACCCGTCCGGGAAGGCAGCGGCAGGGCACCCAGGAGCGGTGGGTAGTCACTGTGGGGGTTGAGTTGTCACCTATTACCGGTTTATGATAAGTTTTAGTAAATTTATAGGATTAGTTATTTAAGGTTAATTTAGGTTAATTGAGCCGTTCTTTTGGGCCGCCACCATATGCCGGCTGGAGCGGCATATTAAATTAATTTCTTTATTACAGGTTTGCTAATGGATAGTGACAAATAAATAGCTAGCAATTTTCTGCCAAAATTCAAGTCTCCGTGTCGCTATTTCTGGTTCTAGGTTATGAATGCTTTACTTTCAAAGAAAGGGGTCCACCAAATATCACTAGGATGTTTGTACACACAGCTTGAAGGTAATTTTAGCCAATATTTTTTTATAACTTTGTGCATTAAACAAAGTGTCTACATTCACACAATTCATTTATGTTTCATATACACCTTATACACACAGCCTGAAGGTCATTTAATACAATATTTTTAATAACTTTGTGTATTAAACAAAGTTTGTGTACATTGAGCTATCAAAAAATAAAGGTTTCACTATCTCTCAAAAAAGTCCGTATTTCGGAATATTCTGTCAAAGTCGAAAAATATCCTGATGCATATGCCTTGTACTAACCCCTCATGCACATGCCCGCTGCGCGTGCGCACACTCTGCCGTGCGTGCACATATCCGCAATTTGCGTAAGATCGCTCCGGCGATCACGCGCGTGGTGTGCGCATTTACGGTAGAGTTTGTGAGCGTGTAGCGTGCGACTCGATCGTAGCATATTTAACCCATATAGTGTGTTTTGTAGTAAATATTCCCCTAGACAATGTCAGCAAGTATGTTTAGTTTAAACTGTTCCTGGACAGAGAGATTCCTCTTTACATGATAGGAATGGTCAGACAAAGGTTGAAAGGTGGTGTCTAGTATCCAGCTGTAGGGTATTTTAAGAGTAACATTCCGATGCTAGTTAAGAAAGGATCGCTCGCTCCTGCGTATAGTTATGTACAAATGTAGTTTATGAACATTAACTGTATTTGCTGTAAATTACACATGCGGCGGGAATCCTGAGGATACCTCCCACAAGAGCAGTTGGGGAAAGACACAGCCCACCTGTTCAAATCCACCTATGACCTTTGCTATAATGTGGAGACATATCCCTGTGTCCAATGAACAATGAGATACAAGGTGCCATTGTATTGTGAATGTATGTTGTGCTATATAAAGACCACCATTGCCTGGCCAGACTCACTCTCTCTGAAGGCTTTCTCCCTGAATGCTGAGGACTGGATTCAGGTCGCGCATGCGAATCATCCCCACGTATGTATTATTCTCTGTAGCCATTTTGTTATCCACTTTGTTCGCCATTTGTTCCCATTGTGTTCTCATTCCGTTCGCTCTTGTTTGCGATTGTTCGCTATTGTATGTATTATTCTCTGTTATTCGGTTTAGATTTCTATGTTAGTTTGTAGTGTATAACTTGTATTGTGTTTCCCTTTTTCTCTAAACCATCCACGGCGGTGTTAGAGCTGCTGTGGTTTTTAAATCCAAACCAGGTCTTGTGTTTTCACTGTTTACTGCAAAGGGCTTTTCTTAGCATCTCAATCGTTCAAATAGCATACACATTGTTAAGGTTTTTAAACGTTACATCATTACAGTACTTGGTTATTAAGGTTTAGAGTATAAGTATATTCTCACTGTGTTTTATTAGCAAGGTTTAAAGGTTATCCACTGTGTGTGCGCCCGCTATGTGTAATCCGTACACTCAGCGCAGCGTGTGTACGCCAAGTGCGTACCACGTGCGGGACTCTGTACGCAAATAGCATACAAAGTGCGTAGCACGTGGTCTAGCGGCTCCACGGTAATAGTGTATAGCTTTATGTTTAAAGGTAATAATTGACATTATCAATTCCGTATTTCGGAATATTTGGATATGGGATACTCAACCTGTATTGCCTTACTCGAAACTTATCCTTCTGCCTCTGTACACAGAGACCAAGGCAAAGAGACAGAGAAAAATGTGTGGAGGGGCAGAGTAGTGATGTATTGTGGGCAGGTAGTGCAGTTATGTAGTGTTTTGAGGTAGTTTAGAGAGGTATACTGTGGGGTGGTAGATAAGTGATATAGGCCCTCAATCAGACCTGATCGCTCGCTAGGGTTATTTTGCAGTCCTGCGTTCACATAGTCGCCGCTAGCTTTGCAAGTGTGCGAACGCATGTGCAGCCAAGCGGTACGAAAAGATTTTGTACAGTTTCTGAGTTGCCTAGGACTTACTCAGCCGCTACGATCACTTCAGCCTGCCCGGGGCCAGAATCGACATCAGATACCCTCCCTGCAAATGCTTAGGCATGCTTGCGTTTTTCTAACCACTCCCTGAAAATGGTCAGTTGCCACCTACAAACGCCCTCTTCCTGTCAATCAACTTGCCATCGCCTGTGCAAATGGATTCTTCGTAAAACCCATCACAGAGCAACGATCCGCTTTGAACCCGTGCGACGCGCCTGTGCATAAGCATGCCGGTGCATACCTATGCGCAGTTCTGACCTGATCGCAGCCATGCAAAAAACGCTAGCGAGCGATCAGGTCTGAATTACGCCCGTAGTGTGGGATGTAGTGCGGTGATATAGTGTGGGGAGGTAGCAGTTATGTAGTGTAGAGTATTAGTTCAGTTATACCGTATAGTCTGTAGCGGATCTTGCTATGGGCAAGCAGGATTTTCGCCCGGGGCGCCGCGGTGGCAAGATCCGCTACTGGTGCCGCCCGGTGCTGTGTAAATGCGGTGCTGTGCGCGATGAAGTCACCGCACACCGCACTGCATTGTGGGAGCGGCACATAGACGCTAGAGGTCATAATTGACCTCTAGTGTCTATACGGTGCTATGGGAGAGACGTCATGATGTTTCTCCCATAGATACGAGGAGCGGCGCCAGTGGCCGGAGACGGAGGGCAACAGCGGTCGGGAAGCAGGAGCGGGGATGGTGAGTATTATTTGTATTTTTTTTGTAAGCAACGCAACTAGGGGGCACAAATCTACAAGGGGCACAGTACTGGGGGCAATACTACTGGGGGCACAACTCTACAGGGGGCTCAGTACTGGGGGCACAACTACAGGGGGGCTTAACTGACCACACCCCTTCTCCATGAACCCACACCCCTATTTTTCACCCTGGGCGCCACAATGTCTAGATCCGGCCCTGCGTATAGTGCAGGGATGAGGTGTGAGTAGGTTACAGTAATGTAAATTTCAGAGGTAGTTTGGTGAGGTATAATGCAGGGATGTAATGTGGGGACTTAGCATAGTGATATAGTGCAGTGTCGAAGTCAAAAATATTACATACACACAACATACAAACTCCAAACAGAGAGGTCTCTGTTCATGCGCATACACGCAGCCTGCACAGGATATACGGTAGCATACGCATCCACACAGACAAGCCACAAAGATATATTCAACACAGATTTTATACAACACATAAATTACACAGACAAAACATGTCAAGCATCAGACATTATAATGTGTTTATATAATAGAGTGTAATATCAGATATATATGTATTATTGGAACGGAACAAGTAAAATATATCATGCTTAGTGTCAAAATGATCAGGAGAATGTGTGGAGTAATTTGATAGCTATGGGTAGATTGTAGCACATCGCAACGATTAGTTATGACCAAATGTATGAATACAAAGGACTTTCTGAGACTGGAAACTGGATTCACAGTCATGGCCCTGGGGGCAGACACGTGTTTGCAACATAGGTCAGTGTGAGGGCTTTTGTCCTATGAGCCGTCGAGTTCTTGAGCGGTCTAGCCTCTGGACCAATGGAAGAAGATGAAACCCACTGTTGTATACACCCATTATTTTACTGTATAAAAATATGGACCCAGAAGCAGGCAGGTCTCTGATACACACACACACACACACACACACACACACACACACACACACACACACACACACACACACACACACACACACACACACACACACACACACACACACACACACACACACACACACCAGAAGTCTCCTACCTGATGACTGGCTGCCTGATTCCAGTGAAACTAAGGGGGTCATTCCAAGTTGATCGTAGCTGTGCAAAATTTTGCACAACTACGATCACCTTTCCTGACATGCGGGGGGACACCCAGCACAGGGCTAGTCCGCCCCACATGTCAGTCCGGCCCCCCTCGCAGAAGTGCAAAGGCATCGCACAGCGGCGATGCCTTTGCACTTCAGGAATAACTCCCGACCAGCGCAGCTTTAGCAAGCTGGCCGGGAGCTACTCCTCGCTCCCCGGCCCGTAGCGGCTGTGTATGACGTCACGCAGCCGCTGCGGCCCGCCCACCGTTCGGTCCAGCCACGTCTGCGTTGGCCGCGCCTACGAAACAGCACCCAAACGCCGCCATTTCGCACCCTCCCGCCCCTCGATCGCCTCTGCCTGTCAATCAGGCAAAGGCAATCGCTGTCCTGCCACGGCCGTCGGCCGTCCCGCATGTACAGACGCACAAAGGTGCCGGCGCATGCGCAGCAGGGACCCGTTCACTCTGCTGCGTGAAAACGCAGCGAGCGAATGGGTCGGAATGACCCGCTAAGCTTATGTATATTGGCAGTAACTGATTCTTATTTAACTGCAATTGCTTCTTTTAGAACTGTAACTCTGTAACCATATTTATACATGTTATCAGGGCCGAAACTAGGATTGCTCTCACCACCCCAAAAAATAATAAATAAAATATTTTAAAAAATAAAACATCTAAATTAAATAAAATAAAAAATGTAAATAAAAAAATCAAATACAAATACATATATATATATATATATAATCCCACACGTTACACCACAGAGGAGCTACTTATACACGTTACACCACAGTAAAGCCACTTATAAATGTTACACCACAGTACAACAGCTTATACACGTTACACCGCAGAGGAGACACTTATGCACATTACAGCACAGAGGAGCCGTGTATACACATTACATAGATTGTATAGGGGGCACACTGACACACATATGGTGCAGGAACCAGGGGAACACTGACACCCACACACAGACCAGGAGCACACTGACACAAAAACAGATTGTATATGAACACATTGACACACACACACACACACACACACACACGGTATAGGGACCAGATGCACACTGACACACACACACACACACACACACACACTGTATATGGACCAGATGCACACTGACACACACACGCACCGTATAGGGACCAGATGCACACTGACACACTGTATACACGGACCAGATGCACACTGACACACACACTGTATACACGGACCAGATGCACACTGACACACACACACACACACACACACACACACACACTGTATATATGGACCAGATGCACACTGACACACACTGTATATATGGACCAGATGCACACTGACACACACACTGTATACGAACCAGATGCACACTGACACACACACTGTATAGAGACCAGATGCACACTGACACACTGTATATGGACCAGATGCACACTGACTCACACACACACACACACACACACACTGTATAGAGACCAGATGCACACTGACACACACACATACTGTATATGAACCAGATGCACACTGACACTGTATATATAGGGACCAGATGCACACTGACACACACACTGTATAGGGACCAGATGCACACTGACACACACACTGTATAGAGACCAGATGCACACTGACACACACTGTGGGGGTCATTCCGAGTTGTTCGCTCGCAAGCGGATTTTAGCAGATTTGCTCATGCTAAGCCGCCGCCTACTGGGAGTGAATCTTAGCATCTTAAAATAGCGAACGATGTAATCGCAATATTGCGATTACACACCTCGTAGCAGTTTCTGAGTAGCTCCAGACTTACTCGGCATCTGCGATCATTTCAGTGCTTGTCGTTCCTGGTTTGACGTCACAAACACACCCAGCGTTCGCCCAGACACTCCTCCGTTTCTCCGGCCACTCCCGCGTTTTTTCCGGAAACGTTAGTGTTTTTTCACACACGCCCATAAAATGGCCTGTTTCCGCCCAGTAACACCCATTTCCTGTCAATCACATTACGATCGCCAGAACGATGAAAAAGCCGTGCGTAAAATTCCTAACTGCATAGCAAATTTACTTGGCGCAGTCGCAGTGCGGACATTGCGCATGCGCATTAAGCGGAAAATCGCTGCGATGCGAAGATTTTTAACGAGCGAACAACTCGGAATGACCCCCTGTATACGGACCAGATGCACACTGACACACACACTGTATATGAACCAGATGCACACGGACACACACACACAACTGTATAGGGACCAGATGCACACTGACACTGTATATATAGGGACCAGATGCACACTGACACACACACTGTATAGGGACCGGATGCACACTGACACACACACACACACACACACACTGTATATGTACCAGATGCACACTGACACTGTATAGGGACCAGATGCACACTGACACACACACACACACACACACACACACACACACACTGTATAGGGACCAGATGCACACTGACACACACAGCTGTCTGGCAGAGAAACATACCTCGTAAATCTCTTCTCTCTCTGTCACAGGTCGGCTCCAGTTCCCCCTCGTTCAGAGTCCACGCTGCTGCACTGTATCCCTCCCTCTGTTCCCAGGCATGGGGGAGGGCTGTGTCACTGCTCAGGGCTGCCGGAGACTGCTGTGAACGTTCCCCTGTCAAAGGAGCCTGCAGTGCTGCAGCGTGAGTGACAGTGACTCATTCACTGTCACTGACTGCAGCCAGCATGCCCTCATCAGTCCCGCGCGCAAGGGTTCAAACCTGTCAGCCGCTGCCAGACTCTCCGTCCTCTCTCCCTCTCCTCCCTCGATTTGTGATGTGTGTGACAGCATTGTGCACGGTGCCCTCATAATTTTGGCTGCGGAAACAGCCTCCCTAGTGCCCCCTCATTCCAGCGCCGCGACTGCTTGCTTTCTCTTAAGGGACATAGGGGCAGATGTATTAACCTGGAGAAGGCATAAGGAAGTGATAAACCAGTGATATGTGCAAGGTGATAAAGGCACCAGCCAATCAGCTCCAATATGTATATTAACAGTTACGATCTGATTGGCTGGTGCGTGTATCACCTTGCACATATCACTGGTTTATCACTTCCTTAAGCCTTCTCCAGGTTAATACATCTGCCCCATAGTGCTGCAACGTTTAGCGCACTTTTATTGTATATGGTAATAAGATGTGCCTTGCGTCCGCAGTATATATTAACGCTGGCATTGAAATTTTATTTAAAATAATTAGAAATTGACAGTTGGGGGCGCGCAGCCAGGATATCATGTACTTAATGATGCGCTGTACAGACGCACTGTGGTCTACCAGCTAAGGATGGACGCATCTAGATGCTGCTGTACCGCATACGTTTTTTTGCGTTATCAGTAAGGTGCTGATATGAATCAAGGGACAATAGATTTCTTTGTTGCCTGTGAGTGTGACAAAAAAAACGCACAATATTAGAAATGCTACAGCGTACTTTTTATTGTTGCTAAACGAGGTTCAATAAGTCATATTGTGTTTGATTCAGATTGGATTATTTATCTGTTAAGTAAATTTAAAGAGCATTTAAAAGTTGGTGCATAGTATGGATATAGCTGTGTTAGCACGCTGCATCCTATTCGCATACTGCTAACATAGGCCTGAAGTAGCAAAGCTTTGTACGTGCTATAAAAGCAGCGTGTGGAAATTTTTGTTACCATGCAGTGGGAATTGTCCATTACGGCGACTTCCGGTGCTTGTATAATTTGTGATTTATTTGTGTCAAAGGATAGAGCTAGTGTTTGTGTATTCTGGCTGCATGGCGCGGACACCATTTTGTCCAAGCACATGGCTTGGGAGGGGGAGGAGCAGTGGCCATTTTGGGTCTAGTGTAAGGTACAGTCTGCATTGGTCTTAAAAACCACATAACATAAGGTCCCTATCCACCTAGCTAACAGCTGACTTCCAGCTGTTGCTGATAGTTTGTTAAATAATCTGTAACTTTTGTCACAAGTGAACAATATATACAAGTCCATCGTCATTAAAAAAATACTAATGAATTTAACTAACCCATGCCATAGTCAATTATAAGTAGTGTTTTGATTAGATCTAGTGAGAATAATAGTGAGATAAATACTTGATGTAAAAATAATTACACACAGATGAGGTTTTTTTTTTCCAGGATTTGTTTTAAGGTGGCCATCCACTTCTCAGACTTGTCTGAACTGCAGATATCATCAGATTTCTCTTCAACTCTCCCGGGAGCTTCCCGGGAATCGGATCTGACCCTGGGCTTAATTTTCACTGTCATGTGTCAGATCGCATCAGATATATCTGATGCACACATGCTACATGCGATTGATCTGATGCTGCTGCTGCTGCCGCCCAGTCTTGTGGTGGGTGGGAGTGGCCAGGGAGACGCCAGTCAAGTGACACTTCAGATGAATCTGATCAGATACATCTGAAGTTAAAAAAAACACTCCGATGTGCACCTGATTTCTTCAGATTCAGATAAAAAGTTGGGGCAGCCTCAGAGATCTCTAGTTCAGACAAATCTGACACGGGAGTGCGCATCGGATCGGAAGAGCCATCCGATGTGACACTTTTCTTCAGATTTGACGGTCAGATGCGTCGAAATCTGAAGAAAACTGCCCAAATCGGACTAGTGGATGGGGACCTTTAGACTTGAAAAATACTGAATGTGTAAAATAACCCTCTGCTTGCTACAAGATTGGCAATTGAAATGTTAATGAAGCTGTTCAACAAGCATGTGAACATATGTTAAGATGCAAATTAGAGGCTCTGTGGAAACTACATTCATTCAGTATGTGTGTGTATAAATACATGTGATGTGTGGGGGTTACATAAGAGTGAAATAGTATACTGCATATATATATATATATATATATATATATATATAACTATTATTATGTGGATATATGTATATTTATATCATTGTAGGTTCTGCAAGATAGCCATCCAATCTGAATCATAGCATTTAAATTATAGTCAATAGCCATAGTGAATTATAAGTGTACTACCTCTGTACTATCAAAGGGAGTGGGTTTTTTTTCTGTACAGAAAATCCAAAAGTGTGGGTTGTTGAAAGTAAGTGTGAGTGCATTGAAACCCAGGACAAAAGCGGTATCTCGTCACTGAGGCACTGAGTAAGCAGAGGCTTAGTGGCGTGGAGGCTAACGACCTCACGTATTAATTGGTATTGAGGCACGTAGTGTGTGTTTTTAAAGGTAAAACGCGCAGAGGAGCGTGATTTTTGGTGTTACGCTCCGGCTGTGGAGCGCAGCTTGTGAATTAGACTCCCGTGATCCAATTAGAACACGGGTTGGGGCTTTGTGGGTATCGGGAGTGGGTCTATGCTCCGTGCCCCAGATTCTTTTAAAAATAAAAACCATTTGGTTATGCTCTATTGATGGCAAAAGTATTCTACATCGCCCATAAACCATAGATGATTATGAATCATCGATGGTCGATTGCCCACCCTACCAAGAGGCCCACTGCAACATTGAAGGACTTCGCTGAGACTGGTAAATCTATGCGTGGGACAATTATGGGCCTGATTCTGATTTGGGAATAAGGTAAGAGCATGTAACTGTGCAGCTTTGCAAAACCATGTAGCACTGCAGGTGGGGCAGATTTAAAAAGTGCCGAGAGATTTAAATTTGGGTGGGGTGTGTCAGAACTGAAATCTAATTTGCAGTGTAAACATAAAGCTGTCAAGCAGTTTTGGGATACATGCAAAGCAGTTAGTATTTACACTGCATGCTAAAAATTTTATATGTTTGCACCTGCATTGCAACATGGTTTGTCCAGGTACACAATTACTTGCTCTCTTATTTTATTTATAAATCAAAATCAGGCCATACAGAAGTGTCCTCATACATCTAGCGTCAATATGCCACACAGTGCAAGTTGCCTGGTGGGAGTGAACTGACAGGTCCTGTGCAACTCCGCTAATGTCGGGCGTCTTTTTTTTGCCAGAAATGCTTCTTAGTCACAACGATATGCAATTAGGAAACACCAGGAGACTGATGATTAATTTGATTTCTGACACTTGTATATCTGTGTGCGACTGAGTCTGTATATACTAGAGATGAGCGGGTTCGGTTTCTCTGAATCCGAACCCGCCAGAACTTCATGTTTTTTTTCACGGGTCCGAGCGACTCGGATCTTCCCGCCTTGCTCGGTTAACCCGAGCGCGCCCGAACGTCATCATGACGCTGTCGGATTCTCGCGAGGCTCGGATTCTATCGCGAGACTCGGATTCTATATAAGGAGCCGCGCGTCGCCGCCATTTTCACACGTGCATTGAGATTGATAGGGAGAGGACGTGGCTGGCGTCCTCTCCATTTAGATTATAAGAGACTGAGAGAGATTTACTGGAGCTGACTAGGAGGAGTACTGTTACTGTAGAAGTGTAGAGACTGAGTGGAGAGAGTTTACTAGTGAGGACAGTGCAGTTTACTTTACAATCCGTTCTCTGCCTGAAAAAAGCGATACACAGCACACAGTGACTCAGTCACATACCATATCTGTGTGCACTGCTCAGGCCAGTGTGCTGCATCATCTATTATCTATATATAATATTATATATATCTGTCTGACTGCTCAGCTCACACAGCTTATAATTGTGGGGGAGACTGGGGAGCACTACTGCAGTGCCAGTTATAGGTTATAGCAGGAGCCAGGAGTACATAATATATTATATAGTGAGTGACCACCAGACACACAGTGCAGTTTATTTAATATATCCGTTCTCTGCCTGAAAAAAGCGATACCCACAGTGACTCAGTCAGTCACATACCATATCTGTGTGCACTGCTCAGGCTCAGGCCAGTGTGCTGCATCATCTATTATCTATATATAATATTATATATATCTGTCTGACTGCTCAGCTCACACAGCTTATAATTGTGGGGGAGACTGGGGAGCACTACTGCAGTGCCAGTTATAGGTTATAGCAGGAGCCAGGAGTACATAATATATTATATAGTGAGTGACCACCAGACACACAGTGCAGTTTATTTAATATATCCGTTCTCTGCCTGAAAAAAGCGATACACACAGTGACTCAGTCAGTCACATACCATATCTGTGTGCACTGCTCAGGCCAGTGTGCTGCATCATCTATTATCTATATATAATATTATAAATATCTGTCTGACTGCTCAGCTCACACAGCTTATAATTGTGGGGGAGACTGGGGAGCACTACTGCAGTGCCAGTTATAGGTTATAGCAGGAGCCAGGAGTACATAATATATTATATAGTGAGTGACCACCAGACACACAGTGCAGTTTATTTAATATATCCGTTCTCTGCCTGAAAAAAGCGATACACACAGTGACTCAGTCAGTCACATACCATATCTGTGTGCACTGCTCAGGCCAGTGTGCTGCATCATCTATTATCTATATATAATATTATATATATCTGTCTGACTGCTCAGCTCACACAGCTTATAATTGTGGGGGAGACTGGGGAGCACTACTGCAGTGCCAGTTATAGGTTATAGCAGGAGCCAGGAGTACATAATATATTATATAGTGAGTGACCACCAGACACACAGTGCAGTTTATTTAATATATCCGTTCTCTGCCTGAAAAAAGCGATACACACAGTGACTCAGTCAGTCACATACCATATCTGTGTGCACTGCTCAGGCTCAGGCCAGTGTGCTGCATCATCTATTATCTATATATAATATTATATATATCTGTCTGACTGCTCAGCTCACACAGCTTATAATTGTGGGGGAGACTGGGGAGCACTACTGCAGTGCCAGTTATAGGTTATAGCAGGAGCCAGGAGTACATAATATATTATATAGTGAGTGACCACCAGACACACAGTGCAGTTTATTTAATATATCCGTTCTCTGCCTGAAAAAAGCGATACACACAGTGACTCAGTCAGTCACATACCATATCTGTGTGCACTGCTCAGGCTCAGGCCAGTGTGCTGCATCATCTATATATATTATATATCTGTCTGACTGCTCAGCTCACACAGCTTATAATTGTGGGGGAGACTGGGGAGCACTACTGCAGTGCCAGTTATAGGTTATAGCAGGAGCCAGGAGTACATATTATATTAAAATTAAACAGTGCACACTTTTGCTGCAGGAGTGCCACTGCCAGTGTGACTGACCAGTGACCTGACCACACTGACCACCAGTATCGTTAGTAGTATACTTGTATTGTGATTGCCTGAAAAAGTTAAACACTCGTCGTGTGACTTCACTTGTGTGTTTTTTTTTTTTTTATTCTATAAAAATAAAACTCATTCTGCTGACAGACAGTGTCCAGCAGGTCCGTCATTATATAATATATAATATATACCTGTCCGGCTGCAGTAGTGATATATATATATTTTTTATATCATTTATCATCCAGTCGCAGCAGACACAGTACGGTAGTTCACGGCTGTGGCTACCTCTGTGTCTCTGCACTCGGCAGGCAGTCCGTCCATAATTGTAATACCACCTAACCGTGGATTTTTTTCATTCTTCTTTATACATACATAGTTACATAGACATCTTCTCTTTATCAACCAGTCTATATTAGCTGCAGACACAGTACAGTACGGTAGTTCACGGCTGTGGCTACCTCTGTGTCTCTGCACTCGGCAGGCAGTCCGTCCATAATTGTAATACCACCTAACCGTGGTTTTTTTTCATTCTTCTTTATACATACATAGTTACATAGACATCTTCTCTTTATCAACCAGTCTATATTAGCTGCAGACACAGTACAGTACGGTAGTTCACGGCTGTGGCTACCTCTGTGTCTGCAGTCGGCAGGCAGTCCATAATTGTATACTAGTATCCATCTCCATTGTTTACCTGAGGTGCCTTTTAGTTGTGCCTATTAAAATATGGAGAACAAAAATGTTGAGGTTCCAAAATTAGGGAAAGATCAAGATCCACTTCCACCTCGTGCTGAAGCTGCTGCCACTAGTCATGGCCGAGACGATGAAATGCCAGCAACGTCGTCTGCCAAGGCCGATGCCCAATGTCATAGTACAGAGCATGTCAAATCCAAAACACCAAATATCAGAAAAAAAAGGACTCCAAAACCTAAAATAAAATTGTCGGAGGAGAAGCGTAAACTTGCCAATATGCCATTTACCACACGGAGTGGCAAGGAACGGCTGAGGCCCTGGCCTATGTTCATGGCTAGTGGTTCAGCTTCACATGAGGATGGAAGCACTCAGCCTCTCGCTAGAAAAATGAAAAGACTCAAGCTGGCAAAAGCAGCACAGCAAAGAACTGTGCATTCTTCGAAATCCCAAATCCACAAGGAGAGTCCAATTGTGTCGGTTGCGATGCCTGACCTTCCCAACACTGGACGTGAAGAGCATGCGCCTTCCACCATTTGCACGCCCCCTGCAAGTGCTGGAAGGAGCACCCGCAGTCCAGTTCCTGATAGTCAGATTGAAGATGTCAGTGTTGAAGTACACCAGGATGAGGAGGATATGGGTGTTGCTGGCGCTGGGGAGGAAATTGACCAGGAGGATTCTGATGGTGAGGTGGTTTGTTTAAGTCAGGCACCCGGGGAGACACCTGTTGTCCGTGGGAGGAATATGGCCGTTGACATGCCAGGTGAAAATACCAAAAAAATCAGCTCTTCGGTGTGGAGGTATTTCACCAGAAATGCGGACAACAGGTGTCAAGCCGTGTGTTCCCTTTGTCAAGCTGTAATAAGTAGGGGTAAGGACGTTAACCACCTCGGAACATCCTCCCTTATACGTCACCTGCAGCGCATTCATAATAAGTCAGTGACAAGTTCAAAAACTTTGGGTGACAGCGGAAGCAGTCCACTGACCAGTAAATCCCTTCCTCTTGTAACCAAGCTCACGCAAACCACCCCACCAACTCCCTCAGTGTCAATTTCCTCCTTCCCCAGGAATGCCAATAGTCCTGCAGGCCATGTCACTGGCAATTCTGACGAGTCCTCTCCTGCCTGGGATTCCTCCGATGCATCCTTGCGTGTAACGCCTACTGCTGCTGGCGTTGCTGTTGTTGCCGCTGGGAGTCGATGGTCATCCCAGAGGGGAAGTCGTAAGCCCACTTGTACTACTTCCAGTAAGCAATTGACTGTTCAACAGTCCTTTGCGAGGAAGATGAAATATCACAGCAGTCATCCTACTGCAAAGCGAATAACTGAGGCCTTGACAACTATGTTGGTGTTAGACGTGCGTCCGGTATCCGCCGTTAGTTCACAGGGAACTAGACAATTTATTGAGGCAGTGTGCCCCCGTTACCAAATACCATCTAGGTTCCACTTCTCTAGGCAGGCGATACCGAGAATGTACACGGACGTCAGAAAAAGACTCACCAGTGTCCTAAAAAATGCAGTTGTACCCAATGTCCACTTAACCACGGACATGTGGACAAGTGGAGCAGGGCAGGGTCAGGACTATATGACTGTGACAGCCCACTGGGTAGATGTATGGACTCCCGCCGCAAGAACAGCAGCGGCGGCACCAGTAGCAGCATCTCGCAAACGCCAACTCTTTCCTAGGCAGGCTACGCTTTGTATCACCGGTTTCCAGAATACGCACACAGCTGAAAACCTCTTACGGCAACTGAGGAAGATCATCGCGGAATGGCTTACCCCAATTGGACTCTCCTGTGGATTTGTGGCATCGGACAACGCCAGCAATATTGTGTGTGCATTAAATATGGGCAAATTCCAGCACGCCCCATGTTTTGCACATACCTTGAATTTGGTGGTGCAGAATTTTTTAAAAAACGACAGGGGCGTGCAAGAGATGCTGTCGGTGGCCAGAAAAATTGCGGGACACTTTCGGCGTACAGGCACCACGTACAGAAGACTGGAGCACCACCAAAAACTACTGAACCTGCCCTGCCATCATCTGAAGCAAGAAGTGGTAACGAGGTGGAATTCAACCCTCTATATGCTTCAGAGGTTGGAGGAGCAGCAAAAGGCCATTCAAGCCTATACAATTGAGCACGATATAGGAGGTGGAATGCACCTGTCTCAAGTGCAGTGGAGAATGATTTCAACGTTGTGCAAGGTTCTGATGCCCTTTGAACTTGCCACACGTGAAGTCAGTTCAGACACTGCCAGCCTGAGTCAGGTCATTCCCCTCATCAGGCTTTTGCAGAAGAAGCTGGAGGCATTGAAGAAGGAGCTAAAAGGGAGCGATTCCGCTAGGCATGTGGGACTTGTGGATGCAGCCCTTAATTCGCTTAACAAGGATTCACGGGTGGTCAATCTGTTGAAATCAGAGCACTACATTTTGGCCACCGTGCTCGATCCTAGATTTAAAGCCTACCTTGGATCTCTCTTTCCGGCAGACACAAGTCTGCTGGGGTTGAAAGACCTGCTGGTGACAAAATTGTCAAGTCAAGCGGAACGCGACCTGTCAACATCTCCTCCTTCACATTCTCCCGCAACTGGGGGTGCGAGGAAAAGGCTCAGAATTCCGAGCCCACCCGCTGGCGGTGATGCAGGGCAGTCTGGAGCGACTGCTGATGCGGACATCTGGTCCGGACTGAAGGACCTGACAACGATTACGGACATGTCGTCTACTGTCACTGCATATGATTCTCTCAACATTGATAGAATGGTGGAGGATTATATGAGTGACCGCATCCAAGTAGGCACGTCACACAGTCCGTACTTATACTGGCAGGAAAAAGAGGCAATTTGGAGGCCCTTGCACAAACTGGCTTTATTCTACCTAAGTTGCCCTCCCACAAGTGTGTACTCCGAAAGAGTGTTTAGTGCCGCCGCTCACCTTGTCAGCAATCGGCGTACGAGGTTACATCCAGAAAATGTGGAGAAGATGATGTTCATTAAAATGAATTATAATCAATTCCTCCGCGGAGACATTGACCAGCAGCAATTGCCTCCACAAAGTACACAGGGAGCTGAGATGGTGGATTCCAGTGGGGACGAATTGATAATCTGTGAGGAGGGGGATGTACACGGTGATATATCGGAGGGTGAAGATGAGGTGGACATCTTGCCTCTGTAGAGCCAGTTTGTGCAAGGAGAGATTAATTGCTTCTTTTTTGGGGGGGGTCCAAACCAACCCGTCATATCAGTCACAGTCGTGTGGCAGACCCTGTCACTGAAATGATGGGTTGGTTAAAGTGTGCATGTCCTGTTTTGTTTATACAACATAAGGGTGGGTGGGAGGGCCCAAGGACAATTCCATCTTGCACCTCTTTTTTCTTTTCTTTTTCTTTGCATCATGTGCTGATTGGGGAGGGTTTTTTGGAAGGGACATCCTGCGTGACACTGCAGTGCCACTCCTAGATGGGCCCGGTGTTTGTGTCGGCCACTAGGGTCGCTAATCTTACTCACACAGTCAGCTACCTCATTGCGCCTCTTTTTTTCTTTGCGTCATGTGCTGTTTGGGGAGGGTTTTTTGGAAGGGACATCCTGCGTGACACTGCAGTGCCACTCCTAGATGGGCCCGGTGTTTGTGTCGGCCACTAGGGTCGCTTATCTTACTCACACAGCGACCTCGGTGCAAATTTTAGGACTAAAAATAATATTGTGAGGTGTGAGGTATTCAGAATAGACTGAAAATGAGTGTAAATTATGGTTTTTGAGGTTAATAATACTTTGGGATCAAAATGACCCCCAAATTCTATGATTTAAGCTGTTTTTTAGTGTTTTTTTAAAAAAACACCCGAATCCAAAACACACCCGAATCCGACAAAAAAAATTCGGTGAGGTTTTGCCAAAACGCGTTCGAACCCAAAACACGGCCGCGGAACCGAACCCAAAACCAAAACACAAAACCCGAAAAATTTCAGGCGCTCATCTCTAGTATATACGTATACTGTATGAAGCACAGAGGAACTTGTTATGTAAAAAAAGCAACGGCAGATGTATTGTAGCACTTTGTATGCAGCTACAGCGACTTAGCCAAACACAGATACACAAGTGTCCCATATGAAATTAGTCAGCACAGTCTACTAGTGCATCCGATTCATAGCCCATAGTTGCCTACTCTTCCTCATTCTGCAGGAGACTCCCTGAAATAGTAGTTATCTCCCTGACTCCCTGAATAGTCCATCAATCTCCCTGATTGCACTTTATCCCCATTATGCAGCAGGTATATTCTTGGGAAAACAAAAGAAATCAGAGATACATATAGTACATTCAAATGGGCTCATCAGCACCACTTCCCTGCATTGGTTATAAAGCACAATGATGCCTATGGCTACATGCATTTTAAATAAGATTTCTCGTGGCCACTTACAGTATATGGAGTCATTTTATGACACGCCTCTCAGATGTAGCAGCACACATCCGCACTTACAGGTGTTCATTCCACACTCTTTCAAAAGTAAGCAAATATGTCCTAGCCGCATCAGGTTGTGACTAGGAGGCATTTTTGACAAACAAGTCACCCAATTCTAGCAGTCTCAGGGGACCTGGCTTGCCAAGAGGGGTTTTTATGAGGACACATCTGTATGTCACAAGCTTTACACAAAGCTGTTCTGTATAGCAGGGTAGCAAGAAAGAGGCATTTTGTGAAAAAGTGCCACACTCAGCCTTGCTTGCTCTTTGTCCAAAAACACTTGGAAGATTCTCTTGTTACTAGGTGCTTCATCGCGCCCTACGGGCGCTCTTCACACCGTCGCAAGGGGCTACACCCCCTTAACCCTTGCATGCCTTTCTTGGGTTCAATATTTGTATTATATGGAGTATTACCTGCATTCCTTTGTTAGTGGTTAAATATTGCACAATGAAAGGGCGTGCGATGGTGAAGGAGGCGCAGCCCCTTGCGATGGCGTGAACAGCACCTGCAGGGCACGATGTACAGAATGTAGCGGGTGCGGGGGGGACTGCGGATGGGGGAGGGTGTCTGTAGATGCTGCGGGTGGGGGAGGGGCAGAGGAGTGGGGGCTGCAGATGGGGGAGGGGTCCGGAGGCACTGCAGATGGGGGAGGGGCAGGGGTGCCACGGGTGGGGGAGGGGCAGGTGCGGGGATGTTGCGGATGGGTGAAGGGTTCCGGAGGTGCTGTGGGATTGGATGGGGCGGGGGTGCTAGGGGTGGGGTAGGGGGTCTGGAGGCACCGCGGGTGGGGGAGGGGCAGGTGTGGGGGGAGACATATATGGGGGTGGATGGTGGAGGGGGTCTGGAGGTGCTGTGGGTGGTGGAGAGGTTGGAGCCACGGGTGGTGTAGGGGGTCTGGAGGCACAGCGTGTGGGGGAGGGGTGGAGTGCCGCATGTGGTGGAGGGGAAGCTGCTGAGGTGTGGTGCATTGGGGTGGGGTCTGGAGGCGCTGCGGGTACTGTACCTGCCAAGAAGGTAGTTGGAGGGTATGCAGTAACAGGGCTAGGACAGGGGTGAAAGGGTCAGAACAGGGGTTATGGGGCAAGGACAGGGGCGACGGGGCCAGGATAGGGGTGACAGGGCCAGGGTAGGGGCGGCAGGACCAGGACAGGGCCAGGATAGAGTTGAAAGGGCAAGTACAGGGGTGACAGGGCCAGGATAGGGGTAACAGGACCAATATAAGGGTGACAGGGCAAGGCCAGGGGTGACAGGGCAAGGCCAGGGGTGACAGGGACATGACAGAACACAGGGCATGGGAGAGATTGGTATTAGGGACAGAACAGTGGTGACAGACAGATGTGTCTTACCAGAGTCACTGCTGCTGGCTGCTGCTGTTCCACTCCAACCTGTTGGGATCTGCTGCTGGGGGAGACTTAGCATGGCTGACTCTCTCAGGCTGGAGTCCTGCTTCCTCTGCCCGCCCGCATCCCTCCCCCCACTCCTCAGTCACACACCGCAGACCTCGCGTGGCTGCCGTGCACTGTGGTAAGGGGAGACTGGGAGTGACTGGTTAGCCCCCAGGAGACGCTGCGACTGGAGGGAGGAGGGGGTCATAGCATGCACGCGGCCCGGACCTCGCGGCTGCTGGGCACTGTGGTAAGGGGAGACTGGGAGTAACTGGTTAGCCCCCAGGAGATGCTGCGGCTGGAGGGAGGAGGGGGTCAGAGCCTGCAAGCAGCGCGGGCGTCTGCAGCGCTGCCCGCCGGCTAAAGTGTGTGAAGGAGCTGGGCGCACCTCACTGCGGGCTGCAGCTAGCGGTGGGGTGGCCGGGGCTGGAGATAACAGAGGCAGTACGGAACCTGCACAGCGGCAGGTGCCCCACAAAACTGCAGCTAAGAAGCGTGGAGTGTGCCAGAAAGTGATGCTCCTCCGCGCCAGAGAGACCCTGCTGAGTTTGCTGATGTGGGGAGTCAAGCACACAGTTAGCCGGTGCCCATCTGTCTGTGCGGCATACCCCCTCACACACCCCCATACCTCCCAACTGTCCCGATTTTCGCGGGACAGACCCATTTTTGGGGATCTGTCCCGCTGTCCCACCCGCGGGCCGCAGTGTCCCGCGGTGGGGGGGGGGGGGGGGGGCAGTTGGGAAGCTCCTGTACTTGCTGCTCTGAATAGACGCTGTCTGGAGACAGAGCGAGACGTGGCATTAAGGGGTACGGATTAAGGGGGGGTCCGGCAGCAGAGCCGGATTAAGGGGGGCCTCAGGGGGTACATACCGCGGGCCCCACAGTTTTAGGGGGCCCCCGGCTGGAGTAGCTCTGCTGCGTGTTGGCAGGACTGTGGTGTTGCAGGGAGGCAGCAGCCTCCCTGCTTTCTTCTGCCTGTGCAGGTGTGTAGGGGGGGAGTGACCACCCCCTCTGGATTTACCCCTAGCTGAGGGGCCAAAATCCCATAAAATAAAAAAAAATCCCGGAATTTGCGTAAGGGGGCGTGGCCACACGGGGCACGATTAGGCCATGCCCCCAAACCCACAGCAATGAGATAGGGCCCCCTGTCTGAAGTGCCCTGGGCCCCCCGGACTCATAATCCGCCCCTGGGGCATGCCAGCAGCTCACAGAGCGCTAGGCATGGCCCCTCACTGACTAAAACGGGTGCGTGGCTGGCAATTGCGGGTCCTCCCGTGAATCCACGCCCCTTTTCGGTGGACACGGCCCCTTTTCACCGCATGTCCCCCTCCTTCTGCCTGAAGAAAGCTGGGAGGTATGCACCCCTGCCTGTGCCATGCCCATACCATCTGTTTCTGCTCCTATAGATTTGACCAGTTTTGTGACTCCGCCCAGCGTTAGCAAATGAGGCACAAAGTCACAGATCTGGGCTATTATATACTGAGATATGGCAAAAGGTTGTATAGTCAGATGAGACCAAAATAAAACTTTTTGGACTGAACTCAACATCAGATTCTACTACACCAGGCTGGTCCTTCCCTGACATGCTTGCATCTGATGCGACCAGTCAGAAACACCACTCTGTATCCTTGTTCTCACCCTCAGTGACTGCTGTGCAGCTGATCACTGCTGATCGTGCAGCTCGGCAGCACTCCACAACAAGTGGCTGTATGAAGAGGAGCGGCCACAGGAGATATGTAAATGAAGCAGCCTCCTGTGTAAAAACCCAGTGGAGAGGAGCAGCCACTGAGGAAATGCAATTGCACAATGTCACAATTGTCCAATACATTAGTTACTGATGTCTTGTCGACTTTTTGACCTGTCGACATGTTAAATGTCGGCATTTTGACCTTGTCTGCATTGCAGAGATCTGCAGCACATTCTGTACAGGCATTACTGCCAGGGCACATACTACTGTACGTACAAAGGTTACAAAGGCAACCCAATGTAATACACTCAGGAAGCTCAGTGCTACCAATCAGAGCAAAGCACATTTGGGAGTCATTCTGAGTTGATCGCTCGCTAGCTACTTTTAGCAGCCATGCAAACGCATTGTTGCTGCCCACTGGGGAGTGTATTTTCGCTTTGCAGAAGTGCAAACGCTTGTGCAGCAGAGCGCCTGCAAAATCATTTTGTGCAAAACAAGACCATCCCTGTAGTTACTCTTCGTGTGCGTTGATCCTAACGACGGAGGGACGGCTTTTGACGTCACACACCTGCCCAGCGAATGCCCAGCCACGCCTGCATTTTTTCTGCCACGCCTGCGTTTTTTCAAACACTCCCTGAAAACGGTCAGTTGCCACCAAGAAACGCCCACTTCATGTCAATCTCCTTGCGATTGGCTGTGCGTTTGGAATCGTCGCTAGAACCAGTGCAAAACCACAAAGGACTTTGTACCCGTATGTCGCGCGTGCTCATTACGGTGCATTCGCAGAAATGCCGTTTTTTAGCCTGATTGCTGCTCTGCAAACAACGGCAGCTAGCGATCACCTCAGAATGACCCCCTTTATTTGTAAATAATGCCGGATTAACTTGTCATTTGTGTTGGTGCTCCTTTATAGTAGAGATGAGCGGGTTCGGTTCCTCTGAATCCGAACCCGCCCGAACTTCAGGTTTTTTACACGGGTACGAGCAGGCTCGGATCTTCCCGCCTTGCTCGGCTAACCCGAGCGCGCCCGAACGTCATCATCACGCTGTCGGATTCTCGCGAGGCTCGGATTCTATCGCGAGACTCGGATTCTATATAAGGAGCCGCGCGTCGCCGCCATTTTCACACGTGCATTGAGAGTCATAGGGAGAGGACGTGGCTGGCGTCCTCTCCGTTTAGAGAAGAGAGAGACACAGTATTTTGGGGAGCATTATTAGGAGGAGTACTACTATACTGTATACTACTATACTACTTGCTGAAGTGATATTTATACTAGATTAGATAATAGATAGTGTGACTGTAAGTGTATTATCTGACTTGTGGGGGAGACACTGACAGTGGGGAGCAGTTAGAGTCTGAGAGCAGGACTCAGGAGTACATATAACGTACAGTGCACACTTTTGCTGCCAGAGTCAGTGCCACACTGCCATTGTTGTGACCACACTGACCACCAGTATAATAATATATTTTGTGATTGTCTGCTTAGGCCTCGGAGTACTAGTTGCAACGTGACCTGAAGTGACCACCAGTTTAATAATCAATCACCACCAGTTTAATATATATATATAATTGTATATTATATATATATATATAATTGTATATTATATATATATATATATATATATATATATATATATATATATATATATATATATATATAATGTATACCACCTACCCGTGGTTTTTTTTTTTTTCATTCTTCCTTATACATACTACTATAGTAGCTTACTGTAGCAGTCTGCGGTGCTGTGCTGACCTGACAGTGTCCAGCAGGTCCGTCATCAGTCATTACATAATAAATATATATAGTACCTGTCCGGCTGCAGTACTAGTGATATTATATTGATTTCATCTCATTATCAATAATTTATCATCCAGTCTAGACTCTATATTAGCAGCAGACACAGTACGTTAGTCCACGGCTGTAGCTACCTCTGTGTCGGCACTCGGCAGTCCATCCATAATTGTACACCACCTACCCGTGTTTTTTTTTTCTTTCTTCTTTGTACATACTACTATAGAGTATAGTAGCTTACTTTAGCAGTCTGCGGTGCTGCTGAGCTGACAGTGTCCAGCAGGTCCGTCATCAGTCATCATTACCTAATAAATATATTATCTACCTGTCCGGCTGCAGTACTAGTGATATTATATATACATACATATATATATATATATATATATATATATATATATTGATTTCATCTCATTATCATCCAGTCTATATTAGCAGCAGACACAGTACGGTAGTCCACGGCTGTAGCTACCTCTGTGTCGGCACTCGGCAGTCCATCCATAATTGTATACCACCTACCCGTGGTTTTTTTTCTTCTTTGTACATACTACTATAGAGTATAGTAGCTTACTGTAGCAGTCTGCGGTGCTGCTGAGCTGACAGTGTCCAGCAGGTCCGTCATCAGTCATCATTACCTAATAAATATATTATCTACCTGTCCGGCTGCAGTACTAGTGATATTATATATACATACATATATATATATATTGATTTCATCTCATTATCATCCAGTCTATATTAGCAGCAGACACAGTACGGTAGTCCACGGCTGTAGCTACCTCTGTGTCGGCACTCGGCAGTCCTTCCGTAATTGTATACCACCTACCCGTGTTTTTTTTTTTCTTTCTTCTTTGTACATACTACTATAGTATAGTAGCTTACTGTAGCAGTCTGCGGTGCTGCTGAGCTGACAGTGTCCAGCAGGTCCGTCATCAGTCATCATTACCTAATAAATATATTATCTACCTGTCCGGCTGCAGTACTAGTGATATTATATATACATACATATATATATTGATTTCATCTCATTATCATCCAGTCTATATTAGCAGCAGACACAGTACGGTAGTCCACGGCTGTAGCTACCACTGTGTCGGCACTCGGCAGTCCATCCATAAGTATACTAGTATCCATCCATCTCCATTGTTTACCTGAGGTGCCTTTTAGTTGTGCCTATTAAAATATGGAGAACAAAAATGTTGAGGTTCCAAAATTAGGGAAAGATCAAGATCCACTTCCACCTCGTGCTGAAGCTGCTGCCACTAGTCATGGCCGAGACGATGAAATGCCAGCAACGTCGTCTGCCAAGGCCGATGCCCAATGTCATAGTACAGAGCATGTCAAATCCAAAACACCAAATATCAGTAAAAAAAGGACTCCAAAACCTAAAATAAAATTGTCGGAGGAGAAGCGTAAACTTGCCAATATGCCATTTACCACACGGAGTGGCAAGGAACGGCTGAGGCCCTGGCCTATGTTCATGGCTAGTGGTTCAGCTTCACATGAGGATGGAAGCACTCAGCCTCTCGCTAGAAAACTGAAAAGACTCAAGCTGGCAAAAGCACCGCAAAGAACTGTGCGTTCTTCGAAATCCCAAATCCACAAGGAGAGTCCAATTGTGTCGGTTGCGATGCCTGACCTTCCCAACACTGGACGTGAAGAGCATGCGCCTTCCACCATTTGCACGCCCCCTGCAAGTGCTGGAAGGAGCACCCGCAGTCCAGTTCCTGATAGTCAGATTGAAGATGTCAGTGTTGAAGTACACCAGGATGAGGAGGATATGGGTGTTGCTGGCGCTGGGGAGGAAATTGACCAGGAGGATTCTGATGGTGAGGTGGTTTGTTTAAGTCAGGCACCCGGGGAGACACCAGTTGTCCGTGGGAGGAATAGGGCCATTGACATGCCTGGTCAAAATACAAAAAAAATCAGCTCTTCGGTGTGGAAGTATTTCACCAGAAATGCGGACAACATTTGTCAAGCCGTGTGTTGCCTTTGTCAAGCTGTAATAAGTAGGGGTAAGGACGTTAACCACCTCGGAACATCCTCCCTTATACGTCACCTGCAGCGCATTCATAATAAGTCAGTGACAAGTTCAAAAACTTTGGGTGACAGCGGAAGCAGTCCACTGACCAGTAAATCCCTTCCTCTTGTAACCAAGCTCACGCAAACCACACCACCAACTCCCTCAGTGTCAATTTCCTCCTTACCCAGGAATGCCAATAGTCCTGCAGGCCATGTCACTGGCAATTCTGACGAGTCCTCTCCTGCCTGGGATTCCTCCGATGCATCCTTGAGTGTAATGCCTACTGCTGCTGGCGCTGCTGTTGTTGCTGCTGGGAGTCGATCGTCATCCCAGAGGGGAAGTCGTAAGCCCACTTGTACTACTTCCAGTAAGCAATTGACTGTCCAACAGTCCTTTGCGAGGAAGATGAAATATCACAGCAGTCATCCTGCTGCAAAGCGGATAACTGAGGCCTTGACAACTATGTTGGTGTTAGACGTGCGTCCGGTATCCGCCGTTAGTTCACAGGGAACTAGACAATTTATTGAGGCAGTGTGCCCCCGTTACCAAATACCATCTAGGTTCCACTTCTCTAGGCAGGCGATACCGAGAATGTACACGGACGTCAGAAAAAGACTCACCAGTGTCCTAAAAAATGCAGTTGTACCCAATGTCCACTTAACCACGGACATGTGGACAAGTGGAGCAGGGCAGGGTCAGGACTATATGACTGACAGCCCACTGGGTAGATGTATGGACTCCCGCCGCAAGAACAGCAGCGGCGGCACCAGTAGCAGCATCTCGCAAACGCCAACTCTTTCCTAGGCAGGCTACGCTTTGTATCACCGGTTTCCAGAATACGCACACAGCTGAAAACCTCTTACGGCAACTGAGGAAGATCATCGCGGAATGGCTTACCCCAATTGGACTCTCCTGTGGATTTGTGGCATCGGACAACGCCAGCAATATTGTGTGTGCATTAAATATGGGCAAATTCCAGCACGTCCCATGTTTTGCACATACCTTGAATTTGGTGGTGCAGAATTTTTAAAAAAACGACAGGGGCGTGCAAGAGATGCTGTCGGTGGCCAGAAGAATTGCGGGACACTTTCGGCGTACAGGCACCACGTACAGAAGACTGGAGCACCACCAAAAACTACTGAACCTGCCCTGCCATCATCTGAAGCAAGAAGTGGTAACGAGGTGGAATTCAACCCTCTATATGCTTCAGAGGTTGGAGGAGCAGCAAAAGGCCATTCAAGCCTATACAATTGAGCACGATATAGGAGGTGGAATGCACCTGTCTCAAGCGCAGTGGAGAATGATTTCAACGTTGTGCAAGGTTCTGATGCCCTTTGAACTTGCCACACGTGAAGTCAGTTTAGACACTGCCAGCCTGAGTCAGGTCATTCCCCTCATCAGGCTTTTGCAGAAGAAGCTGGAGACATTGAAGGAGGAGCTAACACGGAGAGATTCCGCTAGGCATGTGGGACTTGTGGATGGAGCCCTTAATTCGCTTAACAAGGATTCACGGGTGGTCAATCTGTTGAAATCAGAGCACTACATTTTGGCCACCGTGCTCGATCCTAGATTTAAAGCCTACCTTGGATCTCTCTTTCCGGCAGACACAAGTCTGCTGGGTTTCAAAGACCTGCTGGTGACAAAATTGTCAAGTCAAGCGGAACGCGACCTGTCAACATCTCCTCCTTCACATTCTCCCGCAACTGGGGGTGCGAGGAAAAGGCTCAGAATTCCAAGCCCACCCGCTGGCGGTGATGCAGGGCAGTCTGGAGCGACTGCTGATGCTGACATCTGGTCCGGACTGAAGGACCTGACAACGATTACGGACATGTCGTCTACTGTCACTGCATATGATTCTCTCACCATTGAAAGAATGGTGGAGGATTATATGAGTGACCGCATCCAAGTAGGCACGTCACACAGTCCGTACTTATACTGGCAGGAAAAAGGCAATTTGGAGGCCCTTGCACAAACTGGCTTTATTCTACCTAAGTTGCCCTCCCACAAGTGTGTACTCCGAAAGAGTGTTTAGTGCCGCCGCTCACCTTGTCAGCAATCGGCGTACGAGGTTACATCCAGAAAATGTGGAGAAGATGATGTTCATTAAAATGAATTATAATCAATTCCTCCGTGGAGACATTGACCAGCAGCAATTGCCTCCACAAAGTACACAGGGAGCGGAGATGGTGGATTCCAGTGGGGACGAATTGATAATCTGTGAGGAGGGGGATGTACACGGTGATATATCGGAGGATGATGATATGGACATCTTGCCTCTGTAGAGCCAGTTTGTGCAAGGAGAGATTAATTGCTTCTTTTTTGGTGGGGGTCCAAACCAACCCGTCATTTCAGTCACAGTCGTGTGGCAGACCCTGTCACTGAAATGATGGGTTGGTTAAAGTGTGCATGTCCTGTTTATACAACATAAGGCTGGGTGGGAGGGCCCAAGGACAATTCCATCTTGCACCTCTTTTTTCTTTAATTTTTCTTTGCGTCATGTGCTGTTTGTGGAATGTTTTTTGGAAGGGCCATCCTGCGTGACACTGCAGTGCCACTCCTAGATGGGCCCGGTGTTTGTGTCGGCCACTAGGGTCGCTTATCTTACTCACACAGCTACCTCACTGCGCCTCTTTTTTTCTTTGCGTCATGTGCTGTTTGGGGAGGGTTTTTTGGAAGGGCCATCCTGCGTGACACTGCAGTGCCACTCCTAGATGGGCACAGTGTTTGTGTCGGCCACTAGGGTCGCTTATCTTACTCACACAGCTACCTCATTGCGCCTCTTTTCTTCTTTGCGTCATGTGCTGTTTGGGGAGGGTTTTTTGGAAGGGCCATCCTGCGTGACACTGCAGTGCCACTCCTAGATGGGCCCGGTGTTTGTGTCGGCCACTAGGGTCGCTTATCTTACTCACACAGCTACCTCATTGCGCCTCTTTTTTTCTTTGCGTCATGTGCTGTTTGGGGAGTGTTTTTTGGAAGGGCCATCCTGCGTGACACTGCAGTGCCACTCCTAGATGGGCCCGGTGTTTGTGTCGGCCACTAGGGTCGCTTATCTTACTCACACAGCTACCTCATTGCGCCTCTTTTTTTCTTTGCGTCATGTGCTGTTTGGGGAGTGTTTTTTGGAAGGGCCATCCTGCGTGACACTGCAGTGCCACTCCTAGATGGGCACGGTGTTTGTATCGGCCACTAGGGTCGCTTAGCTTAGTCATCCAGCGACCTAGGTGCAAATTTTAGGACTAAAAATAATATTGTGAGGTGTGAGGTATTCAGAATAGACTGAAAATGAGTGGAAATTATGGTTTTTGAGGTTAATACTTTGGGATCAAAATGACCCCCAAATTCTATGATTTAAGCTGTTTTTTAGTGTTTTTAAAAAAAAACACCCGAATCCAAAACACACCCGAATCCGACAAAAAAAATTCGGTGAGGTTTTGCCAAAACGCGGTCGAACCCAAAACACGGCCGCGGAACCGAACCCAAAACCAAAACCCGAAAAATTTCAAGTGCACATCTCTACTTTATAGTAAAACTGGCATCATCTTATGTTATTTTGTCATATTAGGATCTTTATTAATACTGTGAATTATGTCTCCCAAACAAATGTAATTTTCTTCGACAAAAGGCAAAGATGTTCCACTTAAAATGCTCGTGCCTGGCACACGCAACTTTTTTCCTTTCAAAATTATTACTGGTGTACATTTTCAGAAGATGATATCTTTGAAATATTAATACAGTCACTACTGGAGTCCCACTAGCTGTTTTGAGTTGTAAATTGTAGTTTATGCTATTTAAATGTTTGTTAAAGTAGTTATAAGCATACAGAAAGCATACAAAATATATTAGTACAAAGCTAAAATAGGAAAATAAAACAAGTAATGGTATATCAAACACAAATTCATATTGTTAAACAAATTCTGAATGATTTAATAATTAATTTCAAATAAAGAGCTGCATGGCTAAAAATAGGATTTTAATTACCTACCGGTAAATCCTTTTCTCGTAGTCCGTAGAGGATGCTGGGGTACCATTTAGTACCATGGGGTATAGACTGGTCCTTTGGGAGCCATGGGCACTTTAAGAGTATAATAGTGTGGGCTGGCTCCTCCCTCTATGCCCCTCCTACCAGACTCGGTCTAGAAACTGTGCCCGAGGAGACGGACATACTTCGAGAGAAGGAAATAAACAGACAGTGGTGAGAATCACACCAGCTCACACCGAATTGCTGACCAGCATGCAACATGGAGAAACCATGCCAACCAGCATGACACATGAAGAAATCAGCCTAACCAGCATGAAACATGAAGAAACCCTGCTAACCATCATGAAATATGAACAGCAACAGCTGAACCAATACTTAAACATGCAACAATGCATGAAAACGAAGCACTGGGCGGGCGCCCAGCATCCTCTATGGACTACGCGTAAAGGATTTACCGGTAGGTAATTAAAATCCTATATTCTCTTACATCCTAGAGGATGCTGAGGTTCCATTTAGTACCATGGGGATGTACCAAAGCTCCCAGTACGGGAGCGAGAGTGCTGAGGCACCTGCAGAACAGATTAACCAAACTTTAGGTCCTCAGCGGCTAAAGTATCGAACTTGTAGAACTTAGCAAACGTGTTCGACCCTGACCAAGTAGCTGCTCGGCAAAGCCGAGACACCCCGAGCAGCCACCCAGGAAGAACCCACTTTACGAGTAGAGTGGGCCTTAACAGATTCTGTACACGCAAGCCTGCCGTAGAATAAGCATGCTGGATAGAAAACCTGATCCAGTGAGAAATTGTCTGCTTAGAAGCAGGACACTCAACCTTGTTGGGATCATAAAGGACAAACAGAGCGTCCGACTTTCTGTGACGAGAAGTTCACTTCACATATATTTTCAAAGCCCTCACAACATCCAAGGACTTTGAGTAATCAAGGTGTCAGTAGCTACTGGCACCACAATAGATCAGTTGATATGAAAAGCCGACACAACCTTTGGAAGAAATCGCTGCCGCATTCTGAGCTCAGCTCTATCCTCATGGAAGATCAAGAAAGGGCTCTTTTGTGACAATGCCCCCAGTGACAGCCTTCCAAGTAAGAAACTTACGTCCACCTGCTGCAAAGGTTCGAACCAATTTGATTTCAGGGACTGCAACACCACATTAAGATCCCAAGGTGCCATAGGAGGCACAAAGGGTGTTGAATGTGCAGAACTCCTTTCAAGAATGTCTGAACCTCAGGGAGGGCAGTGAATTGTTTCTGGAAGAAAATGGACAAGGCCGAAATCTCGACTTTTATGGAGCCCAAGAGTAGGTCCACATCCACACCTGCTTGCAGAAAGAGGAGAAAACGTCCAAGATGAAACTCCACCGTAGGAAACTTCTTGGATTCACACCAAGACACATACTTTTTACCAAATCTGATAGTAATGTTTTGACGTTACTCCCTTCCTAGCCTGTAGGAATGACCTTTTCCGGAATGCCTTTGAGCTAAGATATGGCGTTCAACCTCCATTCCATCAAACGTAGCTGCGGTAAGTCTTGATAAACAAACGGCCCCTGTTGAAGAAGGTCCTCACGAAGAGGAAGAGGCCTCGGATCCTCCAAGAGTAATCCCAGAAGATTCGTGTACAAAGCCCTTTTTGGCCAGTCTGGAGCAAAGAGGATCACCTGAACTCTTGTTCTTTTTATTAGTTTGAGAATCCTTGGGATGAGTGGAAGTAGAGGGAACACATACACTGACTGGGACACCCACTGCCTGTGGGTCTCTTGACCTGGAACAGTACCGCCAAAGCTTCTTGTTGAGGCGAAAGGCCATCATGTCTATCTGAGGTACACCCCATCGGCTTGTTACCTCTGTGAATAACTCCGGATAGAGGCCCCAATCTCCTGGATGGAGATTGCGTCTGCTGAGGAAGTCTGCTTCCCACTCCCGAAATGAAGATTGCTGACAGCGCCAGCGTGTCTCTCTCTGCCCAGAGGAGGATTCTCGTTACCTCTGACATTGCAGCTCTGCTCTTCATTCCGCCTTGCCTGTTTATGTAGGGCACCGCCCTGACGTTGCCAGACTGAATTTGAATGGCTTGATCTTTCAGAAGATGGACCGCTTGTAGAAGGCAGTTGTATATGGCCCTTAGTTCCAGAATGTTTACCAGAAGGAGAGATTCCTGACTTGACCACTTTCCTTGGAAGTCATCCCCTTGGATGACTGCTCCCCAACCTCTGAGACTTGCATCCGTGGTTAGAAGAATCCAATTCTGAATCCTGAACCTGCAGCCCTTGAGTAGATGAGAAGTCTGCAGCCACCAGAGGAGTGACATTTCTGGCTTTTAACGACAGGCGTATCCGCTGATGCATGTGAAGATGTGATCCAGACCATTTGTCCAGGAGAGCCAGTTAGAAGAACAGTGTGTGGAATCTTCTGTACTGTAAAGCCTTGTAGGAGGCTACCATCTTCCCCAGAAGGCGAATGCACTGACGAACCAATACCCGGGCTGGCTTCAGGACATCCTGGATCATAGATTTGATCACCGACGCTTTCTGTTAGCTCCAAATGTGACTTTGGAAGGTTCAGGATCCACCCCAGATCCTGGAGTAGGCGAGTTGAGAGAGCAATACTCTGTAACAGCCTCTCCCTGGAAGATGCTTTTAGCAGCAGATCGTCCAGGTATGGAATTATGTTCACTCCCTGTCTGCGGAGGAGTAGCATTATCTCTGCCATGACCTAGGGGAATACCCTCGGTGCTGTGGCGAGGCCAAATGGCAGTGCCTGGAACTGATAGTGACAGTCCAGCAGCTCAAATCTTAGAGAAGCCTGGTGAGGCGGCCAGATCGGAATGTGAAGGTACGCATCCTTGATATCCAGTGATAATAGGAATTTCCCCTGCACCAGACTTACGATCACCGCTCTCAGAGACTCCATCTTGAATTTGAATTCCCACAAGTAGGGTTTAATGTTTTTAGGCCTAATATTGGCCTTACTGAACCGTCCGGTTTCGGTACCACAAACAGGTTTGAGTAATAACCCTTGTGTTGTAGGTGAGATGGAACTTGAACAATTAAATTTTTTTGCCAAATGTTTGAATAGCTTCCAGCAGTAGTGTACTTCTTGTCTGAGAAGCTAGTAATAATCTGTGAGGCGGGAGTACTAGAAACTCCAGTCTGCACCCCTGTGCAACCTGTTTCGAGGGGTCTAGGCAGGATATTGCCCATATGTTTATCTGAAATCTCTTTTGGTCTCCCTCCCACCCCAGGCAATGAGGTCCACCGACAAATCGAAGGGTTTGAGAAGGCAGAATCCAAAATCCATCCCTGGGAACCTGGCGGTGCAGGTTTTTTGTATTTTCCCCAATGCCCTGTACAGGAAGTGGAGGAACCCTTGGACTCACGTTTAAACCTTGCGGTTCAAAGGGATTGCAGTGTAGGTGTAGAATATAATTTCCTGATCTGTTCAGCTGCAGAAGGAAGATATGTTGACTTACTCGCAGTTGGCATGGACATTCACGTATCCAGTGCGTCCCAACAGGGCCTCACCTGTGAAGGGCGGACCCGCCATACCTTTCTTGGATTCTGTATCTGCAGTCCATTGGTGTAGCCACCATCTCCTGCTTGTCTAAACTGCTAGAGTAGTGGCTCCTGCGTGATCACGCAGGCCAATCTCCTTCCTGGCCTGTAGAATTCTGTAAGTGACATAGAAACAAGCAAATGCAATCCTATCCATAGAATCTAATAATTGTAAAGCGCAACGGAATATGCTGCGCTATATAAGAAACTGTTAATAAATAAATAAAATAAATAATCAAGTAAGGAGCCTGACCACGTAACTATAGCCCCAGAGATCTATGCAAGCAAGGGTCTCTGAGCCACACCTGTAGCAGTGCATAGTATTAGAGAGCAGTCTCAATCTGCGATCAGTCTAATCCTTTATGAAGGTTGTACCAGGGACAGGTAACACAACCTTCTATGACAATTTAGACACTCTTTAGGAAAGTGGATTTTATCTCTGGGTGTACTCAGGTTTTCCCAAATAAGGAGTTTAACGCTCTAAATAGTGGGAAGGCATTTATTATATATATATATATATATATATATATATATATATATATTCCTCATCCCAATTAGCCTCATACTATATGTTGCACCCCTCATATGTCAGTTGCATTATATGGCAAGTGTATGCGTTTCAGGGTACGTAGTTGGGGTGAGAGGCACAGCTGTGGGATTTGATTCCCCAGACATCTCAACACTGTGGCTTCTTCCCAGCATGGGACATATTTGAAAAAATATATGTGAAAGTACACCTTATGGAGGCCACCCCAGGGGGATCTTCCACCGAAGCCTGAGAATTTGTACAGTTTTGACCATACATTCTGCATTACGGGACAAAGTCCCCCAAATATGGTACAGTGGGTTACACACACAGGAAAATGTCAGTACAATTTCCCCCCCAGAATACCTTCAGAGAGTCACAGAGTACAAGGAGCCAGCCACACCGCACCCTTATAGGCTTTTATTATGATAAAAAAACCCTCTGACTAGCTGAACCTTAACAGGGTAGCTAGTATCGAATTACACTCCCCCGTTATCTATAACACAGTGTTACTTATGTGGAGGGCACCACTCCCTGCCAGCATCTCTGTTGATGAACTGCAGGGAGAAAATGGCGCTGGTGAGTGCTGGATCCGCTCTGATGAGGATCCAGCAGGATTAGCCCTTGTTAGCAGTGTTGACCAGTGTAGGGTGATTGTGCTGGCCCAGGACGCCCCTCACAGCACCATACACAGTGTACCACTGACCCTTCTGGAGTGCAGCCTGTCAGAGCTGCGCTCCCACCCTTGTGCCGCCATTCCCGCCGGTGACCCGCTCTCCGGGCTGCCGGCACTGTACTCACCACTCTTCTTTCTTCTGGCTCTGTGAGGGGGTGGCGGCCATGCTTCGGGAGTGAGCGGTCGCTGCGGGAGTGAGCGGTCACCGCGTGGGCTTGCGATCAGCACCCTCAGGAGCTCAGTGTCCTGTCAGCGGAGATAGAGAACTATTAATTTCTAGAGTTGGTTCCTACTCCCCTCCTAAGTCACAAGAAGCAGGGAAGCTGTTGCCAGCAGCCTGCCTGTACCTAACTAAACCCAGCAAATAATAAAACTAGAAAAGCCTCTAGAAGCTCCCCTAGCTGTGACCGGCTCCTCCGGGCACATTTTCTAAACAGAGTCTGGTAGGAGGCGCATATTAAACTCTTAAAGTGCCCATGGCTCCCAAGGACCTGTCTATACCCCATGGTACTAAATGGAACCCCAGCACCCTCTAGAACGTAAGAGAAATCTATGCCAGGGATTCTAATTAAGCAAGATATGGTTTTTTTGGGTGTGGTATGGAGGGTCAACCACACTTAGGTCAACAATGTCTAGGTCGACCATTATTGGTCAACAGTAACTAGGTCAGAGTCTCCAGGTCGACATGTTCTAGGTCAAAAGGTCGACATGAGTTTGTATTTTTTTGGGGTGTCATTTTCTCCATACAGTGACTGGGAACCCCAACTAGTGCACTGTGTCCACTGTGCACTGTGTCCAATTAGTGCGCTTCGGGCAAGGTGCCTCGCTCTGCTGCCACTGCGCTCGGCACAAGTTTCTATTCCCAATCGTAGTCCACATGGATCATTAAGTATGGCAAAGTTCAAAAAAAGATATTTAAAAAAAAACTCATGTCGACCTAGAGACCTTGTCGACCTAGAAACCCTGTTGACCTACTTACTGTCGACCAATAGTGGTTGACCTAGAGACCGAATATAGTTTTCTTGGGGTGTTTAGTAAAAGGAATTCTAGATTATGGGGTGTATTCAATTAGCCACAGTAATTTACCATGGCTAATTAGTTCGCCGGGGCTATTCAGCTAGCCCCAATGTGGCGAGCTCCTCCCCAGGATGGCGACACTTATCAGGGATTATGCTTTGCATGCCTTAGGTACGCAAAACGTATCCTTATAAGAGCCCCCTAGACCCGCGATAAGTTGCTTTTCTTGAAACCTATGTATTTTCGTGCAAAAAAACTGGTGTTTGTCTCGGGACCTAATGGGATAGGGTGATAAAAAAATACACCCATTTTTCATGACTGCGGCACTATTGCAGGTAATTGGATACCCCCTTAGTGTTTTGCAGGTTTGATGAATTGTAAGCTACAGTAGCAACTGCTTGTGTTTAAAAAAAAAAAAAAGAATTAATAATTTGGGCCTTTTTACTTTGTAGTAATTATTTAATGCATCTATTACATCCATGCTAAAAATAATTTTGCAACATACAGTTTTAGCACTTCACTGTCAAATAAGTGCATTTCCCTGTGTCTTTTATTTGTAAATATGGATGTATTATTATATACTTCTAAAAGACAATTTCAATATTGAAATTCATTCCTGAATAAAAGTTGATTTGAATTAAAGTCAGAAATAATGAAGCCGATTCTAATTTGGGAGCAGCGAAAAACAAACAAGTAACTTTGCACCTGGAGCCAGCCATGTTGCAATGCAAAGGGGTGCAAATACAGTACAGTACATTTTTTTCTACATGCATGCATGCCGGATAAATACTGGATGATTTTGCATGTAGCACATAAATGCAGATTTTTTTTTTTTGCTTTTGCAAAATTTGTCCCAAAGTGTAAATGTTACCTGCTCAGCTCTCTTCAGATGTGGTTCGTCTAAGAAAAATCTGTATTCTGTACCACACAGTTGCAAGTATTTTCTATTTCAGTGTGAATCGCGCACTGAGGCAGTCATGCTGATTGTATTCATTCTGGTGAAAGCGTTTGTTTATTCCCGATTAGCCTATCACCCTCTTTTTGCCTTACAAGCAAAAAATGTATTATCCCTGTCAGAATGACTTGACAGTTTTTGTCCACACACATAAACAGGAAAAACGTGCTCTTCATAACTGCAACTTTCAACCATATGATAAAAACAGCTGTCTCTCCAGTCTCAGCAGAAATGTATACATATTGCAATACTCTAATGATTCAGTTTCATAAATTAAATTTGTATGGACTCCATTATTTACACATCAGAATGAATCTAAAGCCTCTCATGCAAGCATGCCGATAGTTCTATGGACAACAGAACTAATAGAATTTTCTCATACGTCCTAGAGGATGCTGGGGACACTTCAAGACGGGATCCGCAGGAGACATGGGCACTATAAGACTTTCAAATGGTGTGACCTGGCTCCTCCCTCTATGCCCCTCCTCCAGACTCCACTTTAGATCTGTGCCCAGGCAGACTGGATGCACTCTGAGGATCTCTACTGAGTTTCTCTGAAAATACTTTATCATACCTCCCAACTGTCCCGATTTTCGCGGGACAGTCCTGTTTTTTGGGGGTCTGTCCCGCTGTCCCTCCCACGGGCCACAGTGTCCCGCTGTGGGGCGGGGGCAGTTGGGAAACTCGCTATCACTCGCTGCTCTGCTCAGTTCAGAGCAAAGCAGCGGTGAATAGACGCTGTGCGCATGCGCACAGCATCTATACCAGTGAGGCAGAGGGACTGGGGCCATGACCAGCAGCTCACAGAGCGCTGGCCATGCCCCACTGTGAGGAAATTTGGAGGCGTGGCCCCCGATGGCGGCATCCCCGTGAGGCCTCACCCCCTTCACAATAGGCTACGCCCCTTTTTGGTGCCGGCGCAGCGTAATCCGAAAGTTGGGAGGTATGCTTTATTGTTAGGTTTTTTTATTTTCAGGAGGGCTACTGGCAACAGTCTCCCCTGCTTCGTGGGACTTAGGGGAGAGAAGTCAGACCTACTTCTAGTGAGTTTAAAGGCTCTGCTTCTTTGGCTACAGGACACCATTAGCTCCTGAGGGTTTGGAACACTAGGTACGCCTAGGGGTTCATTCCCAGAGCCCGCCGTCACCCCCCTTGCAGAGCCAGTAGTCAGAAGACAGGTGAGTAGAAAAAGAAAAGAAGACTTCAGTGATGGCTTCTGAGGTACTGCACAGCGATCGCGCTGTGCGCCATGCTCCCACACACAGCGGCACTGTAGGGTGCAGGGCACGGGCACCCTGGGCAGCATATAAATCCTGTGGGACTGGAAAGAGTGGTATGAGTGCCAAGGCACTAAATCCTGACCCCCACCAGTATAAATATAATGAAAAATAGCGGGCTGAAGCGCGCCATTAAGGGGGCGTGGCTTAGCCCTCATAAGCGCCATTTTCTCTCCACAGGGTTGTAGAGATGCCGGTCCTTCCTCACACATAACAGAGTGGAAAACAGGGGGCGGGGGATTGGGGGCACAGTTGATTTGGTGCAATATAAGTTAGATATAAAAGCACTACAGGTCTGAGGCATTATATAAAGGTTTTCAGAACTGAGATTGAGCGCTGGGTTGTGAGCTGGCAGACTACATCTGTGTCCCCCTGACAGACTTTACTGTGGGTCTGTCCCCTATATGCCCGGTGTGTTGGTGGGTGTTTGGTACACGTGTGTCGGCATGTCTGAGGCTGAGTGATCTTCCCACAAACGGCTGTGGGAGTGACCCTGTGTTAGAAATGTCTGTGTGTTTGTGTTGCCTTGCATTGTCTCATTCCTGCCTCTAGGGGTCTCACTTGCTGCCCTAGGTCTGAATGGCAGTTGCACACTCTGTCCCTGCAGGTTGATTACCTGATTGTGAGCAGCTGTGGCCAACACCTTGTGCTGCTATTTAGCTTCAGCTCACCAGCATTCATGTGCAGATCATTATGGTTCCGTCTGGAGTGTGACTAGGCTCTCTCCAGTTATCCTGTCCTGCTTCTGCCATACCTACATCTTGGAGACATTTCCTGCAGTTTGCCGTTACATATGCCTTGCTACAAGACTTCTAACCCTGCTGGATCAACATCTGCATTCCTGTATTATTATTTGCAGTCTGTTTCCACCCCTGCCTGATTACTACGTTTTGGTATGTTATTTTCCCCCTGCTTGGTTTAAACCCGGATTTCTTCATGTTTATTTCACCTCTGTAATTAACCTGGACTATACCTATATTTGAGCATAATCATCCTCCCTGTTTCTATAACAAGCCATTACAATTATCTGGGAATATGGTGTTCTGTTCCATGTTAATCAAGGATCCAGTTTCTGTATGCTGATATTTTACTGGTTCTTTTCTACAATAAACTTTGTTTTAATTTTCACCTGGCTTCAGCTGACCTCATTTCAGGTATGCACACGCAGAAAACCTAGTAATCCTAACAGAATGATCTGCCCAAATAAACGTGTGCAGGAGTTTGAGGTATAGCTGAATTTCATAAAATGGCTTCATTTAAAAAAAATTCCCTGCCTCTCGAGTTTATGCCATTCGTGGGTTCTACATTGCTAGTGGATTTCAGAGAGAAACTGGAGAATATTCAAACCCTGTCTTCAGAGTTATTGTCTGCTCTACCTGAATATTCAATAAGATTATCAGTTCCCTTTAAGGAGACGCAGGGGAAAAGGGAAAAATATGAGTCTGGTGCTCTCAATTCTGGCCGCTGTTTTCCAATCCCAAGCAAAGGCAGGTTCTGGAGCTCTCCACGACCCAGCCTCTCTGAGGAAGAAAAGACACAGAAGGGATAAAAAACTTTGTTTTTATTGCAGCAGGTCTGGACATTTTATTCAATTATGTCCTGCTCGCAAACCTAAAAAGAGCTTTCCTCATTCTGCCATAGTGCCTAATTCTGCTCCGTTATGCCACTGTGGTGCTCAAATTTCAAAAGGAGAGGTGTCCGGCCAAGCGACCCCAGGAGAGGTGTCCGGCCAAGCGACCCCAGGAGAGGTGTCCGGCCAAGCGACCCCAGGAGAGGTGTCCGGCCAAGCGACCCCAGGAGAGGTGTCCGGCCAAGCGACCCCAGGAGAGGTGTCCGGCCAAGCGACCCCAGGAGAGGTGTCCGGCCAAGCGACCCCAGGAGAGGTGTCCGGCCAAGCGACCCCAGGAGAGGTGTCCGGCCAAGCGACCCCAGGAGAGGTGTCCGGCCAAGCGACCCCAGGAGAGGTGTCCGGCCAAGCGACCCCAGGAGAGGTGTCCGGCCAAGCGACCCCAGGAGAGGTGTCCGGCCAAGCGACCCCAGGAGGGAATGAGGACTCTGCTGCCCTTGCCTCACGGCATGAGGACTCTGCTGCCCTTGCCTCACGGCATGAGGACTCTGCTGCCCTTGCCTCACGGCATGAGGACTCTGCTGCCCTTGCCTCACGGCATGAGGACTCTGCTGCCCTTGCCTCACGGCATGAGGACTCTGCTGCCCTTGCCTCACGGCATGAGGACTCTGCTGCCCTTGCCTCACGGCATGAGGACTCTGCTGCCCTTGCCTCACGGCATGAGGACTCTGCTGCCCTTGCCTCACGGCATGAGGATGCTGTTTTTCCGTTTATTGGGCAAATTAGGACGGCCGTGTCAATTTTCAGTCCAAATGTTATTTTGTCTTTCAGGGTCACTCAGTCATCCAAGTCTGCCATGCCAGGGGTCCGAGAGGTGTCCGCCTTGCCAGAGGTCCGAGAGGTGTCCGCCTTGCCAGAGGTCCGAGAGGTGTCCGCCTTGCCAGAGGTCGTGCCAAGGCCTGTCCAGCCCCAGGAGGGGGCTCTGCCCGTCCAGCCCCAGGAGGGGGCTCTGCCCGTCCAGCCCCAGGAGGGGGCTCTGCCCGTCCAGCCCCAGATAGAGGTGCCTGCCATGCCCGAGATCCAAGATTTGCCCGAGTTGTCTGCCCAGCCGGGGCCATCTGAGACTTCCCTGTCTAAGGTGCAAGAAGAGTCCATCTTGTCTGAGAGGCCACGGTTGTCTATCCTCCCTGATGTAACATCTAATTTGGAAAGCAGAGTCGTTGAGGAAGTGCCTTACTTTGATGGAGATATCTCTCAGTGTTTAGCTCTCTTCAAGTATTATCTGAGTTTTGATGACTTTTCCCTATTGATATCATTGCTAACATATGTATGAGGTTCAGAGGGAGGGCCTTGAAGTGGGTAAATGGTCTTATAGATGCGGAAGATCCAGTTTTACAAGATTTGCCCGCTTTCCTCAAGGCAGTGTCCGAAAGATTCAGTCCACCAACTGTCCTCGCTCTCCTGGATGAATCTGTTAAAGTGTGCCCGTCTGAGAACCTGCCTTTGCAGTGTGGGCAGCACCCTCAGTTTTTGAGATGTGGGCACGTATCTTTAGGTGTTCACGCAGATTGCTCGGCAAGTTTGGCTTCTTCAAATTTACCATCCGCTCTTGATACGATCCAAGAAAATAAGGGGTCACTACTGCCGTTGGGTTGTGGCTCTGATTCTGAGAGCAAGCTTCTGGAGGATCCTAGACTTATAATTGATGGACCTGTACTGCCGAGTAGTGTCTTTGTGACACCTTCAAATAGGTCTAGGCAACCCAAAAAGAGGAGAGGAAAAAAGAAGAGAAGGTGAACTTTTAGGCGTCTGGAATCCACCTGTTTAAGGGGGGGATAATGTTAGGAATGTCTGTGTGTTTGTGTTGCCTTGCATTGTCATTCCTGCCTCTAGGGGTCTCACTTGCTGCCTTAGGTCTGAATGGCAGTTGCATACTCTGTCCCTGCAGGTTGATTACCTGATTGTGAGCAGCTGTGGCCAACACCTTGTGCTGCTATTTAGCTCCAGCTCACCAGCATTCATGTGCAGATCATTATGGTTCCGTCTGGAGTGTGACTAGGCTCTCTCCAGTTATCCTGTCCTGCTTCTGCCATACCTACATCTTGGAGACATTTCCTGCAGTTTGCCGTTACATATGCCTTGCTACAAGACTTCTAACCATGCTGGATCAACATCTGCATTCCTGTATTATTATTTGCAGTCTGTGTCCACCCCTGCCTGATTACTACGTTTTGGTATGTTATTTTCCCCCTGCTTGGTTTAAACCCGGATTTCTTCATGTTTATTTCACCTCTGCAATTAACCTGGACTATACCTATATTCGAGCATAATCATCCTCCCTGTTTCTATAACAAGCCATTACAATTATCTGGGAATATTGTGTTCTGTTCCATGTTAATCAAGGATCCAGTTTCTGTATGCTGATATTTTACTGGTTCTTTTCTACAATAAACTTTGTTTTAATTTTCACCTGGCTTCAGCTGACCTCATTTCAGGTATGCACATGCAGAGAAACCTAGTAATCCTAACACCCTGTCGGCACCGCCGACTCCTGATGGGGCTTGGTACATGTGTGTCAACATGTTGGTGGCTGAATGTTTTTTCCCCAAGAAGAAAATATAGTAGGGACACAGTCGTGTGGGGGTGGCCCTGTCGGCACCACTAATATCTGACTGGGTAAAAATTGGCATGACAATGTGATGCATATCAGAAAGGCTCTGTATGTATGTATGTATGTATGTCTGTATGTATCTCAACCAAATACTCTCCTTCTGCGCTGTTCTAAGTTTAATTAGATACAATAAGATACAGTACTCCTCGGGAGGGGCTGCCTATTTCACCAAGTCCCTTGTTGGGAGGGACTGGATACAGAAAATATAAAAAGAAGAAAGGAAATTGTCGCCCAAAGGTTATTTTAACATATAAATACAGGGAACGCAGTGGGTTTCACAATTAACATTGATTTTAAAACGTAAACATGAACTGTTCTTTCATAAAAAATTTTATTAAAATGTACAAAAGCAATGAAGCAAGTCCATCATATTACACAGACAAAATGATGTAATTTCTCTTCGAATACTCCATCTTTGAAGTTAATAGAGGAATATCGGCAACTTAGTGCAATATCTTTAATCTTCCTCATATGCTATTCAGAGATAACATCAAATATAACAACCCCAACGCGTTTCGTCTAGTAACTAGACTTCATCAGGGGTATGTCTAAAAATTATAAGACAGCCAATCAGTATTTATACACTACAGTAAAATCAAATAACAATAGTATGGTACAAAGAACAGTCAATGAACAATAGGATGTGCGAGACATGGTGAAACAGAGCGAAGAGACAATAATTGGGCTATTGACAACAAAATGAGAACGCAATTAGGTGGGAATCATAAAACTCATATATAATCTATTATCATTGGGTATTTTACATACCTTTTGGTATTAACATTTATCAAAATGTGATCAGAGTGGACACTCAGGATTTTTCAAAGAATAACTTCAAAACATCAAAAAGGAGACTGCAGAAGCTTCAAGCCAGTCTAATTAGAAGGTAATTGATTCATATTACTATCAAAAAAATTGATCTATCAACCATTGTATGGTTCATAAAGTAGAAGCATCACATACCTCATATAATCGATTGATCAGAATTCAGCTATTTCCTATGTTTCTAACTTTCAAAAGGAAGGTGAAAACAGCAAGATCCTGCCAAAAATGGACCTAACAAATCAATTGATTTTATAGAGTGTATATCTAATCCAATCAAAACCGAGAGGGAAAAAAAAGAAAGAAAGAGGGAGGGAAAGCTTGAATATCCACCCCCTCACCATTATCCTCTATTAGGAAAACACACATGCGTCTAATACATGGATCACAATATAATTGTCTAAATGGTCAGTGTAAGCTGACTCTTATACACGGAGTCTCCTGATAGAAATACACTATGAATGACTCTAATGATAGCAGGAAACTGCGTTAATCAAGCTCTACAAATATATAGATATTTAAATATTTATAAGGTTATTACAGATGAAATTCTTAAAGCATCATGACATACCTCATGTGTCAAACACAAATGTGAAATACAGATATGGGTAAGCTGTCCATACAGATTCACACAGGAAAAAACCTAAGAGTCAATTAGATAATAACCAATGATTTTAAGTATGGCGGCAGTACTGAACTACAAACTATCACCTGTCCTCTGTGATAGTTTAAAAATTGTGATATCATTTGTTGCTCACATGCTAACAGGCTTATAATGAATCCAATATATACTGATTAGAACTCATAAATGAGGCACAATGTGTGTTCAGAAATCACCCTTAAATGTCACTTTTTTTGTACATAACACTTGGCACTATCAAAAAAGTCTGAATTAGAGACTGAGAGGTTAAAACATTAAAGGATTAAGTGCCTATCAGTCTGACCAAAAAAATATACATATCATAGATTAAATGAAGCCCTCTTCTAAAAGGTATAAAGAAAATCCTTACTTTCCAAACAGACAGCCAGTGGTACTCCAGTGTCCTTGCAATGGACCATGGGAGCTAAATTCAAACTTTTATAGGGGAAGTCATCTGACATCATTTCCCCAATTAAACTAATGTGCATAAGGCCTGTGTCAATCTCCTCCACACACCAGCCAATCAATCAATCAATCAATCAATCAATCAATTAACTGATCAATAAACATGTGAAACTGAATTAGTATTTGAGTCATTTTTACTGCAGTAAGATATATAAACCATGAATGATCTGTGTGCTACTAGTGCAGTAATAATATAGTGTACACCTGAATAGTTCAGAGTGACTTAGTGCCCAACTACTAGGAGTGATGAAATACGGGTCAAAGACCTTAGAAACAATTACATGCAACCATGGGCTAACTGGCCAAACTTCTTACCTAATCTAATTAAATTGTGAACGAGCGTTTCTCTGCTCGTCATTAGTGCCACAATCCCTGCTGTAAGTGTTACTAAGGGAACCTTCCCTGTCCGTCCACGTCATGTGACCCAGTCACGTGGTGCAGAAGTGGAGCGGCTTGCGCTCCAGCGCCATGACAACCGGCACTGCGCGAAGCCGCCTATGTACTTCCTTAGTGGAAGCAATCACCTGTTGTTAATGGGCCAATAAAAACGGAAAACTTAGTGAAATAGACGAAACTGGACGTGTTTATAATCTAATTATAGTGTACAGAAGCCAGATTAACCGAAGGGACCTTAAAAGTGATTAAGTTACGATTAATAATGTGTGAAATGGTTCTAGACATGAACAATAATTATAGAAATATAATGCGCTACCAGGCTGGTATTATTAAAAACCGTTACATCTTATTTAACTATTTTACAGTAAGGGAACCTCTCCAAACAATGGAGGTGAATAATATGCAGCTTAATATACTACTCATACATTAAAGAAATAGGGCTCCATTTGTACAAATAAGGATATTAGTATAATTCATACCACAAATACATTAGCTTCCATAATAAAAGTAGACATTCTACAGAATGTATATTAAATATTCCCACACATTATTAATCCCTGCAATACAGTTCTGAACGTACAAATCATATCAAATTTCAGAAAAATATTTATTGCAAAATTACACAGAATATGGAGGGGGGAGAAAGAAAGATGATAATGGGAAGAGGTAGAACCTAATTGAGGGGACCTGACTTACAACGAATGATCCTAGTCAGATTCTCTAATGGGTAAAGGACCTAATCTATAGAAAGCAAGCCATATCGATATTCTCAATAAGTCCATTAGGGATAAGGGTGTTCAGGGTATAAATCTAATAGGATTCTCGCTGGGCCAGCTATTGCAGCTCAGCATAATGCCTATATTTAATGATCGTAAGAGTAGGAACCAAAAATGTAAAACAATCTTCTTAGATGATGTGCCAGACATGGAACAGACCGAGGAGGATAACGATGAATATTATCATTTACTTAATAAAATGGAAAAACTAGCTACCAGAGAACTAAAAAGTTGGTATGACCTTATTACCCTCGAGAAATATTTAGAAGTAGGCCTGATTCCAAAAGGCCTAAGGCTAAATAAGACCCCTGTGTTGGGTGCATTGAGTGAAGATTTCAAAATCAAGTGGAATAGGATACTTGATGAGAGCGCTGCCAAATTAGTGGATCTAATTGTGACTGAGAGGAAGAAAGAACTAGAAGGGTTAGAAGTTGAACTAAGCAAACTTGAGTCTGATCTCATGAAACTTAATGATGATGAGTTCAAGAGTTTTCTTTGAAAAATCCTGAGTGTCCACTCTGATCACATTTTGATAAATGTTAATACCTAAAGGTATGTAAAATACCCAATGATAATAGATTATATATGAGTTTTATGATTCCCACCTAATTGAGTTCTCATTTTGTTGTCAATAGCCCAATTATTGTCTCTTCGCTCTGTTTCACCATGTCTCGCACATCCTATTGTTCATTGACTGTTCTTTGTACCATACTATTGTTATTATATGATTTTACTGTAGTGTATAAATACTGATTGGCTGTCTTATAATTTTTAGACATACCCCTGATGAAGTCTAGTTACTAGACGAAATGCGTTGGGTTGTTATATTTGATGTTATCTCTGAATAGCATATGAGGAAGATTAAAGATATTGCACTAAGTTGCCGATATTCCTCTATCAACTTCAAAGATGGAGTATTCGAAGAGAAATTACATCATTTTGTCTGTGTAATATGATGGACTTGCTTCATTGCTTTTGTACATTTTAATAAAAAAGTTTATGAAAGAACAGTTCATGTTTACGTTTTAAAATCAATGTTAATTGTGAAACCCACTGGGTTTCCTGTATTTATAGGTTAAAATAACCTTTGGGCGCCAATTTCCTTTCTTCTTTTTATATTTTCTGTATCCAGTCCCTCCTAACAAGGGACTTAGTGAAATAGGCAGCCCCTCCCAAGGAGTACTGTATCTTATTGTATCTAATTAGTCTTAGAACAGTGCAGAAGGAGAGTATTTGGTTGGTGTAATAGTTTTTGTTAGTTACTCTCTATTGCAGCTCAGCATAATGCCTTTATTTAATGATCGTAAGAGTAGGAACCAAAAATGTAAAACAATCTTTTTAGATGATGTGCCAGACATAGAACAGACCGAGGAGGATAACGATGAATATTATCATTTACTTAATAAAATGGAAAAACTAGCTACCAGAGAACTAAAAAGTTGGTATGACCTTATTACCCTCGAGAAATATTTAGAAGTGGGCCAGATTCCAAGAGGCCTAAGGCTAAATAAGACCCCTGTGTTGGGTGCATTGAGTGAAGATTTCAACATCAAGTGGAATAGCATACTTGATGAGAGCGCTGCCAAATTAGTGGATCTAATTGTGACTGAGAGGAAGAAAGAACTAGAAGGGTTAGAAGTTGAACTAAGCAAACTTGAGTCTGATCTCATCAAATTTAATGATGATGAGGAGTTCAAGGGGGATGTGGCCGATCTCCAGTACAAACTGGACTCCTTAGAGAAGGAAATTATTTTGCGTAAGCAAAAGAAATTCTCTAGGGATAAATCTGATTACACCAATGGTAAAGTACACGATTGGGGCGCCAATGTTCCCTCCAAACAGGATTATAGGGAACATTACTCACAGGGGGTGAGGAGGAGAGAACCGGATGAATATGATGATGATGTATTCTATCAAAGACGAAATTATCCTTCCCAACAACGTCCCAAACTAGAAAATACCTATAGGATGAGGAGGAGGAGTTCCAACCAGTCCCCAGGACGAAGATATGGGAAAAAACCGTCCCATCGATTCCAACAGTCCCCGGTTGAACTGAGAGACAAGTACTCGCATTATAACCGGTATGAACCCCTTAGGTCAGTTTCCCCCAGGAGAGGGGCTTTTTTAGGGAGAAGGAAGAATATAGGTTTCCCTTATCGACGAGAGAGAGAACAGTTGTACACCCGCTTGAATTCCCCCCAAGGAGTAAAGAGACATTTGAACGCAGGAGAAGAGTCACAAGGGGTGGAAGAAAAATCGCCCAACAATAAAAGAAGGGCAATCCACTTCCTACAAGAACCTCCAAACCAGGCATCATCAATTTTACTAAAAAGGAATTATCCCACCCACAAACATCAATATTGAATAAAGAGAGCAAAACTAAGAGGTGTTTGAAAATAAGAATCCAGGAGCATTTACGCAATATCAGGAACCAAGTTACCAATCACAGTCTCCCCCGACACTTTCTTGAATGTCATAACTCTGAGATCCAGGGTTTAACATTTACAGTCCTGGATCATATCACTGAGAATAGAAGAGGAGGTGATAGAGACCTTTATCTTGCCCAGCGAGAATCCAATTGATTTATACCCTGAACACCCTTATCCCTAATGGACTTAATTAGAATATCGACATGGCTTGCATTCTATAGATTAGGTCCTTTACCCATTAGAGAATCTGACTAGGATCATTCGTTGTAAGTCAGGTCCCCTCAATTAGGTTCTACCTCTTCCCATTATCATCTTTCTTTCTCCCCCCTCCATATTCTGTGTAATTTTGCAATAAATATTTTTCTGAAATTTGATATGATTTGTACCTTCAGAACTGTATTGCAGGGATTAATAATGTGTGGGATGATTTAATATACATTCTGTAGAATGTCTACTTTTATTATGGAAGCTAATGTATTTGTGGTATGAATTATACTAATATCCTTATTTGTACAAATGGAGCCCTATTTCTTTAATGTATGAGTAGTATATTAAGCTGCATATTATTCACCTCCATTGTTTGGAGAGGTTCCCTTACTGTAAAATAGTTAAATAAGATGTAACGGTTTTTAATAATACCAGCCTGGTAGCGCATTATATTTCTATAATTATTGTTCATGTCTAGAACCATTTCACACATTATTAATAGTAACTTAATCACTTTTAAGGTCCCTTCGGTTAATCTGGCTTCTGTACACTATAATTAGATTATTAACACGTCCAGTTTCGTCTATTTCACTAAGTTTTCCGTTTTTATTGGCCCATTAACAACAGGTGATTGCTTCCACTAAGGAAGTACATAGGCGGCTTTGCGCAGCGCCGGATGTCATGGCGCTGGAGCGCAAGCCGCTCCACTTCCGCACCACGTGACTGGGTCACATGACGCGGACGGACCGGGAAGGTTCCCCGGGTAACCCTTACAGCAGGGATTGTGGCACTAATGACGAGCAGAGAAACGCTCGTTCACAATTTAATTAGATTAGGTAAGAAGTTTGGCCAGTTAGCCCATGGTTGCATGTAATTGTTTCTAAGGTCTTTGACCCGTATCTCATCACTCCTAGTAGTTGGGCACTAAGTCACTCTGAACTATTCAGGTGTACACTATATTATTACTGCACTAGTAGCACACAGATCATTCATGGTTTATATATCTGACTGCAGTAAAAATGACTCAAATACTAATTCAGTTGCAAATGTTTATTGATCAGTTAATTGATTGATTGGCTGGTGTGTGGAGGAGATTGACACAGGCCTTATGCACATTAGTTTAATTTGGGGAAATGATGTCAGATGACTTCTATAAAAGTTTGAATGTAGCTCCCATGGTCCATTGCAAGGACACTGGAGTACCACTGGCTGTCTGTTTGGAAAGTAAGGATTTTCTTTATACCTTTTAGAAGAGGGCTTCATTTAATCTATGATATGTATATTTTTTTGGTCAGACTGATAGGCACTTAATCCTTTAATGTTTTAACCTCTCAGTCTCTAATTCAGACTTTTTTGATAGTGCCAAGTGTTATGTACAAAAAAAGTGACATTTAAGGGTGATTTCTGAACACACATTGTGCCTCATTTATGAGTTCTAATCAGTATATATTGGATTCATTATAAGCCTGTTAGCATGTGAGCAACAAATGATATCACAATTTTTAAACTATCACAGAGGACAGGTGATACAGTTTGTAGTTCAGTACTGCTACCATACTTAAAATCATTGGTTATTATCTAATTGACCCTTAGGTTTTTTCCTGTGTGAATCTGTATGGACAGCTTACCCGTATCTGTATTTCACGTTTGTGTTTGACACATGAGGTATGTCATGATGCTTTAAGAATTTCATCTGTAATAACCTTATAAATATTTAAATATCTATATATTTGTAGAGCTTGATTAACGCAGTTTCTTGCTATCATTAGGGTCATTCATAGTGTATTTCTATCAGGAGACTCCGTGTATAAGAGTCAGCTTACACTGACCATTTAGACAATTCTATTGTGATCCATGTATTAGACGCATGTGTGTTTTCCTAATAGAGGATAATGGTGAGGGGGTGGATATTCAAGCTTTCCCTCCCTCCTCTTTCTTTCTTTTTTCCCTCTCGGTTTTGATTGGATTAGATATACACTTATTAAAATCAATTGATTTGTTAGGTCCATTTTTGGAAGGATCTTGCTGTTTTCACCTTCCTTTTGAAAGTTAGAAACATAGGAAATAGCTGAATTCTGATCAATCGATTATATGAGGTATGTGATGCTTCTACTTTATGAACCATACAATGGTTGATAAATCAATTTTTTTGATAGTAATATGAATCACTTACCTTCTAATTAGACTGGCTTGAAGCTTCGGCAGTCTCCTTTTTGATGTTTTGAAGTTATTCTTTGAAAAATCCTGAGTGTCCACTCTGATCACATTTTGATAAATGTTAATACCAAAAGGTATGTAAAATACCCAATGATAATAGATTATATGAGTTTTATGATTCCCACCTAATTGAGTTCTCATTTTGTTGTCAATAGCCCATTTATTGTCTCTTCGCTCTGTTTCACCATGTCTCGCACATCCTATTGTTCATTGACTGTTCTTTGTACCATACTATTGTTATATGATTTTACTGTAGTGTATAAATACTGATTGGCTGTCTTATAATTTTTAGACATACCCCTGATGAAGTCTAGTTACTAGACGAAATGCGTTGGGTTGTTATATTTGATGTTATCTCTGAATAGCATATGAGGAAGATTAAAGATATTGCACTAAGTTGACGATATTCCTCTATTAACTTCACAGATGGAGTATTAGAAGAGAAATTACATCATTTTGTTTGTGTAATATGATGGACTTGCTTCATTGCTTTTGTACATTTTAATTATTTTTTTAATGAAAGAACAGTTTATGTTTACGTTTTAAAATCAATGTTAATTGTGAAACCCACTGGGTTTCCTGTATTTATAGGTTAAAATAACCTTTGGGCGCCAATTTCCTTTCTTCTTTTTATATTTTCTGTATCCAGTCCCTCCTAACAAGGGACTTAGTGAAATAGGCAGCCCCTCCCAAGGAGTATTGTATCTAATTAGTCTTAGAACAGCGCAGAAGGAGAGTATTTGGTTGGTGTAATAGTTTTTGTTAGTTACTCTCTATTGCAGCTCAGCATAATGCCTTTATTTAATGATCGTAAGAGTAGGAACGAAAAATGTAAAACAATCTTCTTAGAGGATGTGCCAGACATGGAACAGACCGAGGAGGATAACGATGAATATTATCATTTACTTAATAAAATGGAAAAACTAGCTACCAGAGAACTAAAAAGTTGGTATGACCTTATTACCCTCGAGAAATATTTAGAAGTGGGCCGGATTCCAAGAGGCCTAAGGCTAAATAAGACCCCTGTGTTGGGTGCATTGAGTGAAGATTTCAACATCAAGTGGAATAGGACTCTTGATGAGAGCGCTGCCAAATAAGTGGATCTAATTGTGACTGAGAGGAAGAAAGAACTAGAAGGGTTAGAAGTTGAACTAAGCAAACTTGAGTCTGATCTCATGAAATTTAATGATGATGAGGAGTTCAAGAGGGATGTGGCCGATCTCCAGTACAAACTGGACTCCTTAGAGAAGGAAATTATTTTGCGTAAGCAAAAGAAATTCTCTAGGGATAAATCTGATTACACCAATGGTAAAGTACACGATTGGGGCGCCAATAGTCCCTCCAAACAGGATTATAGGGAACATTACTCACAGGGGGTGAGGAGGAGAGAACCGGATGTATATGATGATGATGTATTCCATCAAAGACGAAATTATCCTTCCCAACAACGTCCCAAACGAGAAAATACCTATAGGATGAGGAGGAGGAGTTCCAACCAGTCCCCAGGATGAAGATATGGGAGAAAACCGTCCCATCGATTCCAACAGTCCCCGGTTGAACTGAGAGACAAGAACTCGCATTATAACCGGTATGAACCCCTTAGGTCAGTTTCCCCCAGGAGAGGGGCTTTTGTAGGGAGAAGGAAGAAAATAGGTTTCCCTTATCGACGAGAGAACAGTTGTACACCCGCTTGAGACCTTTATCTGGCCCAGCGAGAATCCTATTGGATTTATGCCCTGAACTCATTAAATCCTTCAGGGATAAGGGTGAATATCGACATGGCTTGCATTCTATAGATTAGGTCCTTTACCCATTAGAGAATCTGACTAGGATCATTCATTGTAAGTCAGGTCCCCTCAATTAGGTTCTACCTCTTCCCATTATCATCTTTCTTTCTCCCCCCTCCATATTCTGTGTAATTTTGCAATAAATATTTTTCTGAAATTTGATATGATTTGTACATTCAGAACTGTATTGCAGGGATTAATAATGTGTGGGATGATTTAATATACATTCTGTAGAATGTCTACTTTTATTATGGAAGCTAATGTATTTGTGGTATGAATTATACTAATATCCTTATTTGTACAAATGGAGCCCTATTTCTTTAATGTATGAGTAGTATATTAAGCTGCATATTATTCACCTCCATTGTTTGGAGAGGTTCCCTTACTGTAAAATAGTTAAATAAGATGTAACGGTTTTTAATAATACCAGCCTGGTAGCGCATTATATTTCTATAATTATTGTTCATGTCTAGAACCATTTCACACATTATTAATAGTAACTTAATCACTTTTAAGGTCCCTTCGGTTAATCTGGCTTCTGTACACTATAATTAGATTATAAACGCGTTCAGTTTCATCTATTTCACTAAGTTTTCGGTTTTTATTGGCCCATTAACAATAGGTGATTGCTTCCACTAAGGAAGTACATAGGCGGCTTCGCGCAGCGCCGGTTGTCATGGTGCTGGAGCGCAAGCCGCTCCACTTCCACACCACGTGACTGGGTTACATGACGCGGACGGACGGGGAAGGTTCCCCGGGTAACCCTTACAGCAGGGATTGTGGCACTAATGACGAGCAGAGAAACGCTCGTTCACAATTTAATTAGATTAGGTAAGAAGTTTGGCCAGTTAGCCCATGGTTGCATGTAATTGTTTGTAAGGTCTTTGACCCGTATTTCATCAGTCCTAGTAGTTGGGCACTAAGTCACTCTGAACTATTCAGGTGTACATATATATTAGAGATGAGCGGGTTCGGATTTACTCGATTCTTAATGCCAGAATTATCGCAAGTTCTTTTTTTCTGTATTTTTCATATTGGCTAACCAAAACACGTGACGTCCGTGAGCCAATAACGAGATTCGGGTAAATCCGAGTAAAACCGAACCCGCTCATCTCTAATATATATATATATATATAAGTCCAGAATGACCTTGCACTCTTATGCCCTTTGGATAAAAGTAATTTGCTCACGGTGCCTTCCCTCCAGGTAGCAGCCCAGGGATATATAGCAACAGAATGGGCGGCACTCCAAGTCTTGATTCAAGTAAGGTAAAGTGCAAAGACTTTTATTAGTCAACCACACATGATCTACGTTTCGGGGTCGCAGCCCCGTCGTCAGGCTGCGACCCCGAAACGTAGATCATGTGTGGTTGACTAATAAAAGTCTTTGCACTTTACCTTACTTGAATCAAGACTTGGAGTGCCGCCCATTCTGTTGAGATATATATATATATATATATATATATATATATATATATATAATATATATTATATTTATATATTAAGGTTGCAAAAATCTGTGACACAGATGTAGAAATATCTATGGAGGGTCATAGCTATATTTCCCTCAGACCCCTGGGGGGTCGCAAAAAACATTATTTTGCCCAGTTATTACTCCCTAATATCGACACGATACTGTTTCCTATGTCGACCATAATGTTTCCTGATTAGATCCACAGCATTCAGTAAATGATTAGTGCAAATTAAGGATGTATTAACGTCACTGAGGACCCTGCTGTTACTGACAAAAGGGTCTATATGTGGGTATATATATATATATATATATATATATATAAATTTATAATGAAAGCTGAGGTAACATTCCTCCTTCTCATGTGCTGAGATGGTTTCAAATCCTCAAGTGGATTCCGATTGTTTATTCTTTTCCCGCCGCGGACAGAATAAAGTGTGAGTCACCCCCTGTTCTGCACGGGGCCCTGTCACAAACAGCGGATCGTATGCAGGAAGATACGTTATTTTCTGGTTATGTGTCCACGCGTACGTTGGATAGACCTGCCATTACATGTGCATGGGGGAGTAGTAGTATTCAAAAATTGGTCGGATGCCTTGTCATCCAATATAGATATCCTCCTTACGTTGGGTCATATCAAGAACACTGCAGCATACTTTCGTGCGACTGCAAGGGATATAGGACTATTGGGTTCACAGGCCAATTCCATGGCGGTCTCAGTTAGGAGGGCATTGTGGATTCACCAATGTAATGCTAATGCTGACTCCGAGACATCCACCTCTTTACCCTGATCTAGGTTTGCGCTTACTGTTTCATAAAAGCCAAGTAAGTTGGTTTGACAGGATCTGTCCATCATAAACCCATGTTGATTCCTTTTAATGACCTTATTGACTTCAAGGAACTTCTGAATACTGTCTCTTAGAATACCTTCCAATACTTTCCCCACTATAGATGTAAGACTAACTGGTCTATAATTACCTGGTTCAGCTTTACTTCCCTTTTTGAATATAGGCACTACTTCCGCTATACGCCAGTCTTTGGGAACCATACCTGATATTACTGAATCGTTAAAGATCAAAAATAGCGGTTTTACAAGTTCAGAGTGAAGCTCCATTAAAACCCTTGGGTGAATACTTTCGGGACCTGGTGACTTATTAATCTTTAAATGTTTTAATCGGTCACAGACTACTTCCTCGCTTAAATAAGTACCTATCAGTGGGATATTCTCATTATTGAGATTATGTGTTAGTCCCTGAATTGGGTCCTCTCTAGTAAATACTGTTGAAAAAAACTTATTTAGAGTGTCCGCTATGTCATTATCATTTTTGCTTAAGACACCCAACTTGTCTTTTAAAGGGCCTATACTCTCCTTCTTTAATCTCTTGCTATTAATGTATTTAAAGAATTTTTGGGGATTCGCTTGGCTTTCCTTTGCTACTAGTTTTTCAGTTTCTACTTTGGCCGCTCTTATTTCCTTTTTGCATATTTTTTTTACATTCCTTATAGTGCTGAAATGACTCTGCTTCCCCATCATATTTGTATTTTTTAAATGCTCGCCTTTTCTTGCCCATAAGTTTCTTTATCTTTTTGTTAAGCCACATTGGTTTATGATTTTTATTCCTTTTTTTGCTGCTCGTAGGAATACATTTGAGTGTATTTTTAGCTAGCAGGAATTTCAGTACCTCCCATTTCTCCGTAGTATTTTTTGCTAAAAACAAACCATCCCATTCAATATCCCTAAAAAATACCCTCATCTTTTCAAAATTCGCTTTGCTAAAGTTTAGAGTCCTAGTTGAGCCAGTATAGGGCTGTTTATGAAAACTGATATTGAATGTGACCATATTATGGTCGCTGTTTCCTATGGGTTCCCCTACTATAATACCTGATACCAAATCGCCATTGTTTGTTAATACCAGGTCTAAGATTGCATTGTACCTAGTTGGTTCCTCAATTAGTTGAACTAAGTAGTTATCATTAAGTGTGTTTAAAAACATATTGCCCCTAGCAGTATCACATGAATCGTTTTTCCAGTTTATCTCTGGATAGTTAAAATCTCCCATCACTGCTATGTCTCCTACTCCTGCTGCTCTTTCAATTTGCTTTAGTAACAATTCCTCATCAGATACGTTGATACCAGGTGGCCTATAGCATACACCCAATACTAATTTTTTTATTCCTTTTTCCCCGCATGCAATTTCTACCCATAATGTCTCGACAGTGTCTACAGTCCCCTCCTGAATATCTTCCCCTATATCAGGTTTTAAAAACGGCTTTACGTAAAGATACACCCTTTTTATTTAGTCTGTCTCTCCTAAACAGTGTATAGCCCTCTAGATTGACTGTCCAATCATGAGATTCGTCCCACCAAGTTTCAGTAATGCCTATAATATCATACTGTTTGCTTGCTGCAAGTATTTCTAGTTCGCCCTTTTTACCAGTAATGCTTCTAGCGTTTACACACATACAACTAAGATAAGTATTTTCCCTTGCGTTAGGGACATCTTTCACCTTATGTAGCAATGATGACCCGTAATCGTCATTGGTTAGTGCTTTGGTAAAATCTCTTTTAGTATCCATGTTAGTAACCTTACCGCCTGCTCTTACCCTCCCCCCAACTTCTCCCCCATTTCGTTTACTACTGCCATCCCCACAGTTTCGTATGTCACACTGGTTGGAACCTTTACAATAGGTTGGGTAAAAATTTCTCAGTTGGAATGTGGTCATGCTATTGGCCTTGGCGTCCGCAAGGTGGGTGTCGGAATTAGCGGCTTTGTCTCACAAGAGCCCCTATTTGATCTTCCATGTGGATAGAGTGGAATTGAGAACTCTGCAACAATATCTGCCAAAAGTGGTTTCTGCGTTTCACAGGAACCAGCCTATTGCGGTGCCTGGGGCTACTTAAGCCTTGGCTGATTCGAAGTCTCTTGATGTAGTCAGAGCTTTGAATATTTATGTCGCCAGAACGGCTCAGATTGGGGAAACAGAGGCTCTGTTTATCCTGTATGCTCCCAATAATAGTGGGGCCCCTGCTTCTAAGCAGACTGTTACACGCTGGATCTGTGATATGATTCGGCATGCTCATTCTACGGCTGGATTGCCGGTACCGAAGTCGGTGAAGGCCCATTTTACCAGGAAGGTGGGATCTTCTTGGGCAGATGCCCGAGGAGTCTCGGCGCTTCACCCTTGTCAAGCAGCTACTTGGTCGGGTTCAAACACTTTTGTTAAGTTCTACAAGTTTGATAGCCTGGCTGATGAGGACATCATGTTTGCTCAGTCGGTGCTGCAGAGTCGTCCGCACTCTCCCGCCCGGTCTGGAGCTTTGGTATAAACCACATGGTCCTTTTGGAGTCCCCAGCATCCTCTATGAGAAAATAGGATTTTAATACCTACCGGTAAATCCTTTTCTCTTAGTCCGTAGAGGATGCTGGGCGTCCGTCCCAGTGCGTACTGTACTTGCAGCTATTGGTTGTGGTTACACTCATGTGGTGGTTCTTTTCAGTCAAGTCTGTTGCTGTTATTCATGCCATATGTGATTATTGGTCGTGTTTACACACAGGTTGTGTTGCATTTTCGGTCAGTATATTGCTGTATGTTTTTCCATGCCGTCGGCTGGTGTTCTATTGACTGCCATGTTCTGCGGCATGTTCGAGGTGTGAGCTGGTATGACACTCACCGTGTTTAAACAATAAATTCTTTCCTTGAAATGTCCGTCTCCCTGGGCACAGTTTTCACCCATTCAAAGTCTTATAGTGTGCTCATGTCTCCTACGGATCCCGTCTATACCCCATGGTCCTTTTGGAGTCCCCAGCATCCTCTACGGACTAAGCGAAAAGGATTTACCGGTAGGTATTAAAATCCTATGTATGTTCTTATTTTGAACCAGTATAATTTTTGGTCAAATTGTCAGCAACTCGTTTCCAGTCTATTTCTTCTCAGCCACTTATCAATATATCAAGTGCCGTGATTATCTCACTTTTACGATAGTGTTAGTGACTGACAATGTAATTCAGCTTATATAACCATTGTTGATACTTCAAGTGTCTGACAGTACTGCTCCTTCCTCTTTAACCCTTTATTTGTATCACTCTTGCGGTGCCCTAGGGTTTTTTGCTGGGTGGGTGGCTCTGGGGTGTCCTGCCCCCCGGACCTGAAGCCCTATAGTTAGTGTTAGGGACTTACCCAATGAGATGCTACCTTGGCACGGTGGGTAAGGTCATAGCCCTGGGCAGGATTATGCTAAATGCCTTTGGTTATTACAGGTTAAGCTAGTGTGAGATAGTGCACCTGCAACTTTTTCCCCCTTGTATACTGTATCAAGTCTCAAGCAGAGTAGAACCTCATTACTTAATTATGGTGTGCAAACTAGGCCCCCCTCCTTTCCCTTGAGATAGCCCCAGGGGATTTGTTCATTTTGTCGGTATAAAGAATCGTGCCAGCTGACAATGCTGCCATAGAGTGGGAATAGATCCTGTGGCAAGCACAGCGAGCCACCGAGCCTGCAAGGGGACTCTTTGCACTTGCCCCGCTGCCGGCATTCTGGCGGGTGGGATGCCGATGTAGGGATATGAACAGCCGGCATCCCACCTGCCGGTAAATCATACCAAATCCAGCCCCAGCCCAGGCTCACCTCTCCTCACTCTGTAAATATTCCCCACATTTGTGGCACCCTCGACTTCCCCCTGACCCCACATAGGTTCCCTCTCTTGCTCTCTCACCTCCGAACTCCCCCTATCCATGGCACTCCTGCCCCCCCCCACCTACACACACACACACACACACACACACACACACACACACACACACACACACACACACACACACACACACACACACGCGTTCTGATCTCCTGCTTTCTCTTCCCTCACAGCTCTAAGAACCCCATCCACGGCACCCCCAACCCCTTCCCCTCCACAGAGGTTCCCTCTCCTGCTCTCTTACCTCACTGCTTCTAGCTCTCCCCATGGCACCCCCAACCCCCCCTCCCCCCCAACCACACACACAAACACACACAGGTGCTGCTCTCATGCTTTATCTTCCCTCAAAGCTCCAATTGCCCCTCCTCCCATTCATGTTACTCCCCCTCTCCGTCCCACTCAGTTTCCCACGTCTGCTGTCTCACCTCACAGCTTCCTACTTTCCCCCCCATCCGTGGCACCCCCCTCCATTTCACAGGTTCCTTCTCAAAGCACCAAACCCCCTTCCCTATCCGTGGCAATGCAACCTCCTACACAGGTTCCCCTCTACTGCTCTCTCTCCGCTTAAAGCTCTAGACCTCCCCCCAACCTCAGAACCACCCAACTCCCCCCCACCTCCCTCACACAAGTCCCCATCTCCTGCTCTCTCCCCTCACAGCTCCATATGTCCCAATCCTATCTGTTGCACATTTGCCCCCCTCACCCACATAAGTTTCCCTTCTCCTGCTCCCGTCTCCCCTTACAACTCCAACCCACCCCTTTCCTCCCTACTTCATCAGCATGTTTTGGGTTAAGCTGCAGTCAGGGTGGGGTTAGGATTAAACTGCATTAGGGTAAATCTGCATTTAGGATTAGGGTGGGGTTAGGATTGGGCTGTGGTAAGGTTTAGGCTGCAGTTAGGATGAGGTTCGGATTAAGCTGCGGTTAGGGTAAGGCTGCATTTAGGGTTAGGATGGGGTTAGGATTAAGTTGCAATTAGAGTTAGGCTGCAGTTAGGGTGGCGTTAGGATTAGGCTGCAATTAGGGTTAGGCTGCAGTTACGGCATGGTTAGAATTAGGGATGAGCGGGTTCGGTTCTCTGAGAACCGAACACTATCGGACTTCACGCTACGAGCACGGATCTGAGTCAGGTTCGGCAGGGGCATTTCTAGAGAGGAGGGGACCCGTGTGTGGGCCCCCTCCTCTCCCGTAGCCGTCACGCCGCTGCTAGCGCTATCAGCACTGTAGACTCTGGCACAGTGGCAGAGTCTACAGCGCATGCGCTGGACACCGAAAAATGGCCGCCGCATCATTTTTTTGGAGTCCTGCGCATGCGCTGTAGACTCTGGCACTGTGACAGAGTCTCTAGTGGCCAGTGATCTAGCAGTGGCGCGACGGCTACGGGAGAGGAGGGGGCCCACACACGGTCAGCGATGGAAGGTAAGTATAGGAGAAATGGGTGCAGAGTGGGCCCCTCTGGACTCAGGGGCCCGTGTGCACCGCACACACTGCACCCATTATAGAAACGCCAATGAGGCTCGGGTTTTCCCACCTGACCAGAACGAGGCAAAACATTCCGCTGTCGGATTCTCGCGGGGTTTGGATTCCATATAAGGACCCGCGTGTCGCCACCATTTTCACTCCGACATTGGAGAGTGTAGAGAGAGGATGTGTCTCCGTTCTCTCAGTGTCCGTGTCTTGTGCTGAATCTGTCCAGTCACAGTGGTTGTGTCCTCTGCTGCCATATGTCCAGTGCTGTCCAGTGGTGCTGTGTTGTGCTGCATCAGTTCGGTGGTGGTGTGTTGTGCTGTGTCAGTCACAGTGGTGGTGTCCACTGCTGCCATATGTCCAGTGCTGCTGTATAATATATTAATAAGTCCCTTAAAGTGTTGCTGTGTTGTCCTGCATCAGACCAGTGGTAGTGTCCTGTGCATCAGTCAGTCCAATCACCTATCACAGTGGTATCCTCTGCTGCCATATGTCCAGTGCTGCTGTATAAATCCAGTCCATTGCAGTGATGCTGTGTTGTCCTGCATCAGTCCAGTGGTGCTGCCATATAAGTTCAGTGGTGCTGTCCTGTGCTGTATATTATTTACTCCAAATAAAGGGGTTATTAATATTTAATCCAAATAATTTTTAGAGGTTTTGCCCTGTGAGGTGTAGGGGTACGCTCTCCTGTGCCACATATTGTGTTATATAACTGCAGAAAAATAATGGAGAACTAAAATTTGGAGGATAAAATAGGGAGAGATCAAGAACCACTTCCTCCTAGTGCTGAAGCTGCTGCCACTATCCATGACATAGATGATGAAATGCCATCAACATTGTCTGCCAAGGCCGATGCCCAATGTGATAGTAGAGGGCATGTAAATTCCAAAAGCCAAAGTTAAGTAAAAAGACCCCAAAAAAGAAATTTCAATCGTCTGAGGAGAAACGTAAACTTGCCAATATGCCATTTACGACACGGAGTGGCAAGGAACGGCTGAGGCCCTGGCCTATGTTCATGACTAGTGGTTCAGCTTCACATGACGGTGGAAGCCCTCATCCTCCCGCTAGAAAAATTTAAAGAGTTAAGATGGAAAAAGCACAGAAAAGAACTGTGCGTTCTGAGATGGTATCACATCCCCAAGGAGAGTCCAAGTGTGTCGGCAGTTGCGATGCCTGATCTTCCCAACACTGGATGGGAAGAGGTGACTCCTTCCATGATTTGCACGCCCCCTGCAAGTGCTGGAAGGAGCACCCACAGTCCAGTTCCTGATATTGAAATTGAAGATGTCACTGTTGAAGTACACCAGTATGAGGATATGGGTGTTACTGGTACTGAGGAGGAAGTTGGCAATGAGGATTCTGATGGTGATGTGGTTTGTTTAAGTCAGGCACCGGGTGAGACACCTGTTGTCCGTGGGATGCAGAAGCCCATTGTGATGCCTGGGCAAACTACCAAAAAAGCCACCCCTTCGGTGTGGAATTATTTCTCCACAAATCTGGACAATAGGTGTCAAGCCATCTGTTGCCTCTGTCAATCTGTAATAAGTAGGGGTAAGGATGTTAACCACCTAGGAACATCCTCCCTTATACGTCACCTGTAGCGCATTCATCAGAAGTTGTCAAGTTGTGAAACTTTTGGTAAGAGCGTAAGCAGTCCACTGACACCTAAATCCCTTCTTCCTCTTGTACCCAAGCTCCTGCAAGCCACACCACCAACTCCCTCAATGTCAACTTCCTCCTCAGCCATGAACATCAGTAGTCCTGCAGGCCATGTCACTGTCAAGACTAAGGAGTCCTCTCCTAACCGGGATTCCTCGGGAGGATTCTTGAGTGGTACGCCTACTGCTGCTGTTGCTGCCGCTGCTGCTGCTGTTGTAGCTGCTGGGAGTTGATCATGATCCCAGAGGGGAAGTCGGAAGACCACTTGTACTACTTCAACTTAGCAATTGACTGTCCAACAGTCTTTTGTGAGGAAGATGAAATATGACAGCAATCATCCTGTAGCAAAGCGGATAACTGAGGCCTTGACACTTATGTTGGTGTTAGACGTGCGTCCAGTATCCGCCATTAGTGCAGTGGGATTTAGACAACTGATGGAGGTATTGTGTCCCCGGTATCAAATCCCATCTAGGTTCCACTGCACTAGGCAGGTGATACCGAGAATGTACAAAGACGTCAGAAAAACAGTCATCAGTGCCCTACAAAATGCGGTTGTATCCAGTGTCCACTTAACCATGGACATGTGGAAAAGGGCAGACTAATGGCCTCCCGCAACACCAGCGGCAACAGTAGCAGCATCTCGCAAACGCCAACTCGTTCCTAGGCGGGCTACGCTATGTATCACCGCTTTCCGTAAGAGGCACACAGCTGACAACCGGACAACACCACCAATATTGTGAGTGCATTACATCTGGGCAAATTCCAGCGCGTTCCATGTTTTGCACATACAATTAATTTGGTGGTGCATAATTTTTTTTAAAATGACAAGGGTGTACAGGAGATGATGTCGTGGCCCAAAACAATTGCGGGCCACTTTTGATATTCTGCCACCGAGTGCCGAAGACTGGAGCACCAGCAAACACTCCTGAACCTGCCCTGCCATCAACTGAAGCAAGAGGTGGTAACAAAGTGGAATTCAACACTCTATTTGTTTCAGAGAATGGAGGAGCAGCAAAAGGCCATTAAAGCCTATACATCCACCTACGATATAGGCAAAGGAGGGGGAATGCACCTTACTCAAACACAGTGGAGAATGATTTCTGTCTTGTGCAAGGTTCTCTAACCCTTTGAACTTGTGCGCTATTGCTGCCCACACACACAGGCGCGGGTGGGCGCCCTGGGCAGCAAGAAAAATACCTCAAATTGGCTAAAAGGGGGCATAAGATGCCGCTGGCACAGCCCTACCCCCGCCAGTATAAATAAGTCAATATACTGAGTGTAAGGATGCGCCATTGTGGGGGCGGAGCTTCTTCCTCAGGCAGCCAGCACACTACTCAGCGCCATTTTCTCTCTCTCCTCAGGCTGCAGAGAACACGCTGGTCCTCTCCTCCACTTATGACAAGTACAGGGTGCTATAAAGGGGGGGCACAAAGCGATTGTGGTGCGTTTGATAGTGTATATTACTATTTAAAAGCACCTTTGGGCTGTGGACATACAGTGTTCACAGGCAATACTGGCGCTGGGTTTGTGAACTGGCTGCTCCTATCCTGTGTCCCTCTGACAGATTTTACTGTGGGTCTGTCCCCAAAATAAGTCCCAGTGTGTCTGTGAGTGTGGTCTACACGTGAGGCATGTCTGAGGCAGGGAGTTCCTCCCCGGGGGAAGCCATTTTAGGGACACAGAGTTGTAATGTGGTGGTGCTACCGGCAGACCAAGAGTCTGCATGGGTGAAAGAGCTACGTGACAGTATGCATCTGATTAACCGTAGATTGGATAAGTCTGAATCTAAGGCTGCATGCTGGAGAAAAGCTGTGGAAGATGTGATTTTTCAGGATGCTGTTATTCCTTATGCGGGCGGCCCCTCTGGGTCACATAAGAGACCATTTGCAAATGTTGTAAACACTAATACCGACACGGATTCTCATTCTTGTGTCGACAATAGTGAATCCAGAGCGATAGATCATAAATTGGCAAAGAGTATACAATATATGATTGTGGCTATAAGGGACGTGTTGGAGGTTACAGAAAACACTCCTGTACCTCAGGAGAAAGCTTATTTATGTAAGGAAAAGAAATCCAAAGTCACGTTCCCTCCTTCACACGAACTAAATGCTCTGTTTGAAGGGATGTGGGTGAATCCTGCTAAAAAATTTTGTATTCCCAAAAGGATTCACATAGCTTATCCTTTCCCGGTTGAAGACAGGAAAAAATGGGAGTCACCCCCTGTGTTAGACAGTGCACTTTCCAGGTTGACAAAGAAGGTAATTCTTCCTGCTCCTGGCACGGCTTCTCTTAAAGAGCCGGCAGACCGCAAAATGGAAACGACATTGAAATCCATTTATGTTACCAATGGTACACTGCTCAGGCCCACTATTGCCTGCGCATGGTTGAGTCGCGCTATTGAAAAATGGTCAGAAAGCGTGTCATTAGAAATTGACACGATTGATAAAGATGAGATACTCCTTAAGTTAGGGAATATCAAGGACGCTGCCGCCTACATGCTGGAAGCAATGAAGGATATTGGACTCTTGAGTTCACAAGCCGCTACCATGGCAGTATCGTCTAGGTGGACGTTATGGATTCATCAGTGGAACGCGGATGCAGATTCCAAAAGAAACATGGAGGCTCTCCCATATAAAGGTGAGGCCTTATTTGGCGATGGCCTGGATGCATTAGTCTCGGCGGCTACCGCAGGTAAGTCAACATTTTTGCCCTCTGCGCCTGCACCGGCAAAAAAGACCTATCACCCGCAAATGCAGTCCTTTCGGCCCAATAAATACAAAAAGGCGAGAGGTTCCCCCTTCTTTGCAGGAAGGGGAAGGGGAAAGAAGCCCACACCGGCTCCAGGGTCTCAAGAGCAGAAGTCTACCCCTAATTCTGCCAGATCCCCAGCATGACGCTCGAACTCTCTTGCGGGAGGCCGCTTGGGTGGGGGCATGTCTCAAACTCTTCAGCCAGGATTGGATTCTGTCTGGCCTGAATCCCTGGGTGTTGCAAATAGTATCCCAGGGATACAAACTAGAGTTTCAAGACGTTCCCCCATGCCAATTTTTCAAATTGACCTTGCCAGCTTCTCCGCCAGAGAGAGCAGCAGTAACAGCGGCAATCCAAAAATGATGTCAAGACCAGGTTATAGTCCTGGTACCGTTGTCATAACAAGGGCGGGGTTTTTATTCAAGCCTCTTTGTTGTTCCAAAGCCGGACGGCTCGGTCAGACCGATCCTAAATCCTAAAAGATCTGAATTTCTTCCTGAAAAGGTTCAAGTTCAAGATGGAATCACTTTGGGCGGTGATTGCCAGTCTGGAGGAGGGGGACTACTTAGTGTCGGTGGACATAAAGTATGCTTACCTGCATGTTCCCATTTATCCTCCTCACCAGGCTTATCTGAGATTTGCGGTTCAGGATTGCCATTACCAATTCCAGACGTTACCTTTCGGTCTCTCCACGGCACCGAGGGTATTCACCAAGGTGATGGCGGAGATGATGGTCCTCCTTCGTCAGAAAGGAGTCAATATAATCCCTTATCTGGACTACCTCCTGATAAAGGCGAGATCCAGGGAGCAGTTATTACAAAACATATCCCTCTCCCTGTCAATACTCCAACAACACGGGTGGATCATAAATTACCCAAAGTCACAATTGGAACCGACGACAAGTTTGTCATTCCTCGGGATCATTCTGGACAAAGAAGTTCAGAGAGTATATCTTCCGCTGGAAAAGGCTCTGGAAATCCAGAAAAAGGTAAAACAGATATTGAAACCATCAAGTGTCGATCCATCAGTGCATTCGGTTGTTGGGGAAGATGGTGGCGGCCTACGAGGCCATACAGTTTGGCAGGTTCCATGCCAGAGTATTCCAGTGGAACCTGTTGGACAAGTGGTCGGGGTCACACCTACACATGCACAGAAATATAATCCTGTCGTCAAAAACCAGGATTTCGCTCCTGTGGTGGTTGCACAGCTCTCATCTGCTAGAGGGACGCAGGTTCGGGATTCAGGACTGGGTCCTAGTAACCACGGATGCAAGTCTCCGAGGCTGGGGAGCAGTCTCTCAGGGAGAAAACTTCCAGGGACGTTGGTCACAACAGGAAGCCTGCCTTCACATAAACGTTCTGGAGCTAAGAGCCATTTACAACGGCCTTCAACAAGCGGTACATCTTCTTCAAGACCGTCCCGTGCAGATCCAGGCAGACAATGTAACAGCAGTCGCATACATAAACAGGCAGGGAGGAATGAAAAGCAGAGCAGCAATGGCAGAGGCGACAAAAATCCTCCGCTGGGCAGAAAAACATCTACAAGCTCTGTCGGCAATATTCATTCCGGGAGTAGACAACTGGGAAGAAGGCTTCCTCAGCAGACACGATCTCCATCCAGGAGAGTGGGGCCTCCACCAAGAAGTCTTCGCAGAGGTGACAAGTCTTTGGAGAGTTCCTCAAATGGACATGATGGTGTCTCGTCTCAACAAGAAGCTTCAGAGATACTGTTCCAGGTCGAGAGACCCTCAAGCAGTAGCAGTGGATGCACTGGTGACCCAGTGGGTGTTTACGTCAGTGTATGCTTTCTCTCCACTTCCGCTGATCCCAAAAGTACTCAGGATCATAAGAAAGACAAGGGTTCAAGCAATCTTCATTGCCCCAGACTGGCCAAGAAGGGCTTGGTACCCAGATCTTCAGCAGTTACTCATAGGAGATCCTCGGCCTCTTCCTCCTCGGGAGGACCTGCTGCAGCAGGGGCCGTGTGTGTACCAAGACTTACCGCAGCTACGTTTGACGGCATGGCTGTTGAGCGCCGTATCCTAGTTAGGAAGGGTATTCCTAAGGAGGTCATCCCACCCTTATTCAGGCCAGAAAGGGAGTAAAGTCAAAACATTACCACACCGTATTTGGAGAAAATATGTGTCTTGGTGTGAATCCAAGAAAGCTCCTATGGAAGAGTTTCACTTAGGACGTTTTCTCCATTTTTTGCAGGATGGTGTGGAGACGGGCCTACGATTGGGATCAATCAAGGTCCAGATTTTGGCCTTGTCAGTGTTCTTCCAAAAACAATTGGCCTCTCTTCCAGAGGTTCAGACCTTCGTGAAAGGGGTTCTGCACATCCAGCCTCCATTCGTGCCTCCAGTGGCACCATGGGACCTTAACGTGGTATTGCAGTTCCTTCAATCGGATTGGTTTGAGCCTCTACAAAAGAGAGTTGAAGTTTCTCACTTGGAAAGTGGTGATGCTTTTGGCATTGGCATCCGCAAGGCGGGTGTCGGAATTGGGGGCCTTGTCTCACAAGAGCCCTTACCTGATTTTCCATGAAGATAGGGCAGAGTTGCGAACTCGCCAACATTTTCTTCCAAAGGTGGTTTCTGCTTTTCACATAAACCAACCTATTGTGGTGCCAGTAGTTACTAACACATTCACTGATTCAAAGTCTCTAGATGTGGTTAGAGCTTTGAAAATCTATGTTGCTAGAACAGCACGTATACGGAAAACAGAGGCTCTGTTTGTCCTGTATGATCACAACAAGATTGGCTGTCCTGCTCTCAAGCAGACTATTGCATGTTGGATTAGAAATATGATTCAGCAAGCTCATACTACGGCTGGATTGCCGTTACCGACGTCGGTAAAGGCCCACTCCACTAGGAAGGTGGGCTCATCCTGGGCGGCTGCCCGGGGGTCTCGGCATTACAACTTTGCCGAGCAGCTACTTGGTCGGGGTCAAACACATTTGCTAAGTTCTACAAGTTTGACACCTTGGCCGATGAGGACCTAAAGTTTGGTCAATCGGTGCTGCAGGGTCATCCGCACTCTCCCACCCGTACTGGAGCTTTGGTATAGACCCCATGGTCTTGATGTCGTCCCCAGCATCCTCTAGAACGTATGAGAAAATAGGATTTTGATAACCTACCGGTAAATCCTTTTCTCCTAGTCCGTAGAGGATGCTGGGCGCCCGTCCCAGTGCGTACTTTACCTGCAGTTTAGTTATTACAGTTACACAAGTTGTGTTATCTTGGTTTCAGCATGTTGCTGCAATTAGTTCATGCCTGTTGGCGTGTGTTATGTTGAATGCCATGTGTGCGGCATGGTTGAGGGTGAGAGTTGGTAGATATCTCACCACTAGTTAAGTAATTTCTTTCCTCAATGTCAGTCACCCTGGGCACAGTTCCTACAACTGAGGTCTGGAGGAGGGGCATAGAGGGAGGAGCCAGTTCACACCCAATGAAAACTCTTTAGAGTGCCCATGTCTCCTGCGGATCCCGTCTATACCCCATGGTCTTGATGTCGTCCCCAGCATCCTCTACAGACTAGGAGAAAAGGATTTACCGGTATTATCAAAATCCTATTTTTGGCCACCGTGTTTCTCTTTCAAGCAGACACAAGTCTACAGAGGTGCAAAGACCTGCTGGTGAGTAAGTTGTCAACCCAAGCGAAACATGAACCATCAACAGCTCCTCCTTCAATTTCTCCCACCACTGGGGCTGCAAGGAAAAGGATAAGATTTCCTAGCCCACCCGCTGGCGGTGATGCAGGGCAGTCAGTAGCGAAAGCTGACATCTGTTCCGGACTGAAGGACCTGACAACGATTACTGACATATCTACTGTCACTGCATATGATTCTGTCACCACTGAAACAATGGTGGAGGATTATATGAGTGACAGCATCCAAGTAGTCATGTCAGACAGTCTGTATGTATACTGGCAAGAAAAAGAGGCAATTTGGATGCCCTTGCACAAACTGGCTTTATTTTAACCTAAGTTGCCCCCCTTCAGTGTGTACTCCGAGTGTTTAGTGCAGCCGGTAACCTTGTCAGCAATTGGCGCAGGAGGTTACTCCCACAAAATGTGGAGAAGATGATGCTCATCAAAATTAATTATAAATTCCTCCGGGAAGACCTTTATTAGCAATTGCCTCCAGAAAGTACAGAGGGACCAGTACAGAGGGACCTGTGATGGTGGATTCCAGTGGGGACAAATTAATACTACAGTATGTTAGAAGGAGGATGTACACACTGAAAGGGGTGAGGAATCGGAGGATGAGGATGAGGTCGACATCTTGCCTCTGTAGAGCCAGTTTGTGCAGGGAGAGATTAATGCTTCTTTTTTGGTGGGGGCTCAAACAAACCAGTCATTTCAGCCACAGTCGTGTGGCAGACCCTGTCTGTCAGGAATCGACTCACCACAGTTACATCTGTCCGTCGGTGCGGACTCCGTCCGGGGTCCCTACGTTTTGCTGTCACCCGACTCCCTGTCGCCGGACGTCATTCTAGGCCTGGGAGCACTCCTGTTGTCAGCAGGCGTGAGAGCGCGCCGCGTTCCCGCTGGGCCGCGGCATGGGCGCCGCCATGACAGTTTCCATCAGTCTGAGTGCGGCGGCCAATCCGGAGCTTGGCCGCACCTCCTCGTTCCACTCCAGCCAATGCCTGCACACCAGGGGGTATATCAGGAGCTGCAGGATGAGCCTGTAGTTGTCCTGAACTTTGTGTCACTCCTGCGACCCATGTGCCTGGATCCTCCGTGTTCCTGGTTACCTTTCTGTTCCTACGTGTTCCTGGTTACCTGCCTGCATCTCCGTGGAACTACAAGCATCAGCAATCCCTGCGTTTACTATCTGGCTCCACACCTATCTACATCTACAGTGTGCTTCAGCCTCAGCAGTAGAGACTCTCTCGCTCCAGGTGCATTCCATCACCTCACCTGTGAAGCAGCTTGCTAGCTGCCTGTGCCTCATCAACTGCACTGTGAACTTTTACCAAGTCTCCTGCATCTGCTACCAGGTTTGCTACCTATATATTACCATCTCTGCTGGCTCCACGTTTTAAACAACTCTGGTTCCCATACCAGTGAACTCATTCATCATACTGTCATATTACATTTGCCATAGACTCTCAGCTTTTACGCTGCACCATTATCATTGCATTCCTTACTGTTTATTTCTGCTGCCTTATTGTGTGAACTTTTCAGTTAATAAAACATCATTGCGCCCATGCGCAGAAACCCAATTCAGCCTCCTCACTTCTTCCCTCCAACCTCCACTGACCCACTAGCGCCCCCTCCGGGGACACAAACAAAACCGAACCTGACAGTAAGTTCAGGACCGATGGACTCGGACGGTGGTCAGAGTGTGGGGTCAGGGGCCTTACAAAATCTGGTCTCCCGCTTGGATGGTCAAGAGGCTGTGCAGCAGCAGATGTTTCAGTTCCTGCAAGGAATGTCCTCCGGGATTGATACACTGCAACAATCCCTGCCTAGTGTACCTGCTTCTCCAGTTCCAGTTACCCCAGCACCTGCAAGTGCTGTGAGTTCTTCTATGTCGGCTGCATCAGCTCTAGTGTCACGCTTGCACCTGCCCGTGCCCAGCAAATATGATGGCAGTCCGAAGCTATGTCGCGGGTTCCTTAGCCAATGTGAAATCCAGTTTGAATTATTATCACACAATTTCCCCACGCCAAGATCCAAGGTTGCCTACATTATCTCACTGCTCTCTGGTTCTGCCTTGAGTTGGGTGTCTCCTCTGTGGGAACGTGCTGACCCTCTGATGAACAACTACGCTGAATTTGTGTCAACCTTCAGACGCATCTTTGACGAACCGGGTCGTGCAACATCAGCCTCTGCAGATCTTATTCAGCTTCGTCAAGGTACCCGGAGTATGGGTCAATATGTCATCCAGTTCCAGACGTTAGCCGCAGAGATCCAGTGGAATAACCAAGCCCTGGTAGCAGCCTTCTGGCATGGACTTTCGGATCGGATCAAGGATGAACTGGCAACCCACGATATCCCTGAGCAATTGTCTGAACTAATCTCTCTGTGCATCAAGTTGGACTCTCGCATTCGCGAACGTAACAGTGAGCGTGCTCATAGTGAGCCTCGCAAGTCAAGAATGGTACCTTCAGTTCAATTTCAGCCTCCACCTTCTGATGAGCCTATGCAAATTAATAGGTCCCGCTTAACTCCTGAGGAGCGGTCAAGAAGACTCCGTGAGAGACTGTGTCTTTATTGTGCGGCTACAGGTCACCAAATCAATTCTTGTACAGTGCGTTCGGGAAACGCCAGATCCTGACTTGTAAAGGAGGAGTCAAGTTGGGATCTTCTAGACAAGCTCCTTCAAACCAAGACCTTATTCTTCCTGTGACTTTAGAGACTACGGCTGGACTCCAATCTGCAACTGCGTTGGTGGACTGTGGAGCCGCGGGAAACTTCATCACTCAAGCTGCAGTAGATAAGTTTCATTTGCCTGTATGCGAACTCTCATATCCAGTCTACATTACTGCAGTGGATGGTAGCCGGATTTCCAAGGGCTATATCTCTCACCAGACCAAGCCAGTGGTACTGGGAGTCGGGTTCCTGCATTCTGAATTAATAAAGTTTTTAGTTATTCCTCAGGCAACCCAGGAGATTGTGTTGGGTATGCCCTGGCTCCAACTACATAATCCGCGAATTGATTGGTCCACGTTACAACTCACTTCCTGGGGTTCACATTGCCGTCAGTCCTGCTTAGCTCAAGTTTACCCTATAAGGTCTTCTGAAGTCAAGTCCCAGTCAAGTCTTCCTGTGGCCTACCAAGATTTCTCTGACGTCTTCAGTGAAAAGGCTGCTGATGTTCTGCCGCCCCATAGAGAGTGGGATTGCCCCATTGACCTCATTCCCGGCAAAAAACCACCTAGGGGGCGTACGTATCCGTTATCTGTTCCTGAAACAGAGGCAATGAGCGATTACATCAGGGAGAACTTACAGAAGGGATTCATCCGCCCCTCATCTTCACCCGCTGGTGCGGGCTTTTTCTTTGTTAAAAAGAAGGATGGAGGATTACGTCCCTGCATCGACTACCGGGGTCTCAATGACATTACCATCAAAAATAGCTATCCATTACCCCTCATCACTGAGTTGTTTGATAGAGTCAAGGGAGCCCGCATCTTTACCAAGTTAGATCTCCGCGGTGCCTATAATCTCATCAGAATCCATAGTGGTGACGAATGGAAGACAGCTTTTAATACTCGAGATGGTCATTACGAGTACCTGGTAATGCCATTCGGGTTGAGCAATGCCCCAGCAGTATTCCAGCACTTCGTTAACGAAATCTTCCGTGACGTTCTGTATAAGTATCTTGTAGTTTACCTGGATGATATCCTCATCTTCTCCCAAGATATCTCTCTCATCGTCTACAAGTCCGTGAGGTCCTCCAACGTCTTCGTGAGAACCGTCTCTACGGCAAGTTGTCCAAGTGTACTTTTGAAGTTTCTTCCATACCCTTCCTGGGGTATATAATTTCCGGATCGGATCTCCAGATGGACCCGACAAAGTTGGAAGCTATTGCCAATTGGTCCATTCCGAATACTCTCAAGTCCATTCAGCGATTCCTGGGATTCGCTAATTATTATAGGAAGTTTATCCGATTCTCAACTCTCATCGCTCCTATTACCAACTTAACTCGGAAGGGGGCAGATCATTCCAACTGGTCAGAAGAGGCTTTAGCTGCATTTCAAAAAATCAAGCTGGTTTTTATGTCTGCTCCAGTTCTGTCTCAACCAGATGTTAACAAGCCATTCGAGTTGGAGGTGGATGCTTCCACAGTAGGAGTTGGAGCTGTTCTCTCCCAGAAGGGAACTGATGGGAAGATTCACCCTTGTGGATTTTATTCTCGTAAATTCCTTCCTGCAGAAGTTAACTATTCCATTGGTGACCAAGAACTACTGGCGATCAAGCTGGCCCTTGAGGAATGGAGGTATCTCCTGGAAGGGGCCAAATTTCCGTTCAACATCTATACGGATCATAAAAATCTGCTTTACTTAAAGGCAGCCCAGTGTCTTAATCCTCGCCAGTCCCGGTGGGCTATGTTCTTCTCTCGTTTTAACTTTAAGCTTCATTTCCGCCCAGGTTCCCAGAATATCAAAGCAGACGCTTTGTCTCGATCTATGGAGTCCGAAGAAGGGACGTCCGATCCAGTTCCGCATTCCATCCTGAATCCAGTCGTATTTGCTTCATCTGAAGTTTCTCCTGCTCCGCCTCCTGGTAAGACTTTTGTTTCCCCAGAACTTCGTCCCAAGTTGCTGTCTTGGGCTCATCAGTCCAAATTCACTGGGCATCCTGGTGTCCTAAAGACCTTCAAGTTCCTCTCCGAGACATACTGGTGGCCGAAGATGAAAGTCGACATCAAAGACTTTGTGGCATCCTGTCCTAAGTGTGCGCAGCACAAGACTCCTCGTCAGTCTCCAGCAGGTCAGTTACAGCCATTATCTGTTCCCAGCCGTCCCTGGTCACACCTGTCCATGGATTTCATCTCCGACCTTCCCTCTTCTCAAGGATATAATACCATCTGGGTTGTGGTTGACAGGTTTACCAAAATGGCTCATTTTGTTCCTCTCCAGGGTCTCCCTTCTGCCCCAAAACTTGCTCAAATCTTCCTACGGGAGATTTTCCGTTTACATGGACTGCCCACTGAAATTATATCCGACTGTGGAGTTCAGTTCGTGGCAAGGTTTTGGAGAGCCCTTTGTTCTGCCATGCAAGTTAGCCTCAAGTTTTCGTCAGCTTACCACCCTCAGACAAATGGGCAGACAGAGAGGGTAAACCAAGAGTTGGAAACCTTTTTAAGACTTTATGTTTCATCTTCTCAGGATGACTGGTTGGATCTGCTTCCGTGGGCCGAATTTGCCCACAACTTCCGCTACCAAACTGCTACAGAAACAACTCCATTCTTTGCTGTATATGGACAACATCCTCGTGTTCCGGATTTTCAAGATCTTCCTAACATCGATGTTCCTGCCGCCACTGCTGTTTTGGGTGAGTTCTCTTCAACCTGGAAGAAGATTCATGCTTCCCTCAAGAAAGCTTCCAGTCGATATAAGTTCTTTGCTGACCGTAAAAGACGCGCAGTTCCTAGCCTGAAGACTGGTGACAAGGTTTGGCTCTCCACTCGGAACCTCCGTCTTAAAGTGCCAGCGATGAAGTTCGCACCGCGCTTCATCGGTCCCTTCACCATCGAAAGAGTCATCAGCCCTGTGGCTTACAAACTCAAATTGCCTCCTTCGTTACGAATTCCTAATGCCTTTCATGTCTCTCTCCTCAGACCGTTAGTCCTGAATCGCTTCCAAAGAGCTCTTCCAGTTGGTCCCAGAATACGAACCCAGCGGGGCGTAGAGTTTGAAATAGAGAAGATTCTGGATTCTCGTTGCCGGTACGGTCGTCTGCAATACCTCATCGACTGGTCCGGTTATGGTCCTGAGGAGAGAAGCTGGGTGAATTCTTCAGACGTCCATGCTCCAAGGTTGGTCCGTGCCTTCCACAGAACTCACCCTTCCAAGCCACGTGGGTGTTCGGTGCCCACCCATAAAGGAGGGGGTACTGTCAGGAATCGACTCACCACAGTTACATCTGTCCGTCGGTGCGGACTCCGTCCGGGGTCCCTACGTTTTGCTGTCACCCGACTCCCTGTCGCCGGACGTCATTCTAGGCCTGGGAGCACTCCTGTTGTCAGCAGGCGTGAGAGCGCGCCGCGTTCCCGCTGGGCCGAGGCATGGGCGCCGCCATGACAGTTTCCATCAGTCTGAGTGCGGCGGCCAATCCGGTGCTTGGCCGCACCTCCTCGTTCCACTCCAGCCAATGCCTGCACACCAGGGGGTATATCAGGAGCTGCAGGATGAGCCTGTAGTTGTCCTGAACTTTGTGTCACTCCTGCGACCCATGTGCCTGGATTCTCCGTGTTCCTGGTTACCTTTCTGTTCCTCCGTGTTCCTGGTTACCTGCCTGCATCTCCGTGGAACTACAAGCATCAGCAATCCCTGCGTTTACTATCTGGCTCCACACCTATCTACATCCACAGTGTGCTTCAGCCTCAGCAGTAGAGACTCTCTCTCTCCAGGTGCATTCCATCACCTCACCTGTGAAGCAGCTGGCTAGCTGCCTGTGCCTCATCAACTGCACTGTGAACTTTTACCAAGTCTCCTGCATCTGCTACCAGGTTTGCTACCTATATATTACCATCTCTGCTGGCTCCACGTTTTAAACAACTCTGGTTCCCATACCAGTGAACTCATTCATCATACTGTCATATTACATTTGCCATAGACTCTCAGCTTTTACGCTGCACCATTATCATTGCATTCCTTACTGTTTATTTCTGCTGCCTTATTGTGTGAACTTTTCAGTTAATAAAACATCATTGCGCCCATGCGCAGAAACCCAATTCAGCCTCCTCACTTCTTCCCTCCAACCTCCACTGACCCACTAGCGCCCCCTCCGGGGACACAAACAAAACCGAACCTGACACTGTCGCTGAAATTATTGGTTTGTTAAAGTGTTCATGCCCTGTTTATACAACATAAGAGGCCCAAGGACAATTCCATCTTGCACCATTTTTTCTTCTTATCATCATGTGCTGTTTGGGGACTATTTTTTTAAAGTGCCATCCTGTCTGACACTTCCGTATATGTCCAGTGGTACTGCCATTTAATTCCAGTGATTTGGACGTATAATTCCAGTGATTTGGACGTATAATTCCAATGATTTTTCATTATAATTCCAGTGATTTGGACGTATAATTCCAGTGATTTTGCAGTATAATGACAGTGATTTTGCATTACAATTCCAGTGATTTGGACGTATAATTCCAGTGATTTTGCCATTTAATTCCAGTGATTTGGACATATAATTCCAGTCATTTGGATTGTATAATTGAAGTGATTTTGCATCATAATTCCAGTGATTTTGCCATTTAATTCCAGTGATTTGGATGTATAATTCCAGTGAGTGATTTGGACGTATAATTCCAGTGATTTAGATGTATAATTCCAGTGATTTGAATGTATAATTTAGTGGGAATTGTTTGTGTCGCTTGGTTTAGTTATACAGCTACCTCATTGCACCTCTTCGACATCTTTGCATGAGGTGCTGTTTGGGGCTTAGTTTTTGAAAAGTTCCACCCTGTCTGATACTGCCGTATGAGTCCAGGGGTACTGCTCTATTAGTCCTGGGGTACTGCCGTAAAAGTCCACCAATTGCAGAATTTTCTAAAAATGACAGGGGCGTGCTGAAGATGCTATCAGTGGATCGAACAATTGTGGCCCACTCTCGACATTCAGCCACTGGGTGATACTACTAGATGGGCCAGGTGGTTTGTCGCTTAGCTTAGTCATACAGCAACCTCGGTGCACCTTTTTTTTCTTCTTTGCATCATGTGCTGTTTGGGGACTTTTTTTTATATCTGCCCTCCGGTCTGCCACTGCAGTGCCACTCCTAGATGGACCAATTGTTTGTGTTGCTTGGCTTAGTCATACAGCTGCCTCATTGCACCTCTTCTACATCTTTGCATGAGGTGCTGTTTGTTGCCTAGTTTTTGAAAAGTGCCATCCTGTCTGACACTGCAGTGCCACTCCTAGATGGGCCAGGTGTTTGTGCCGCACACTTGTGTCGCTTGGCTTAGTCATACAGCAGCCTCGGTGCACCTCTTTTTCTTCTTTGCATCATGTGCTGTTTGGGTCCTTTTTTATATATCTGCCCTCCTGTCTGACACTGCAGTGCCACAACTAGATGGGCCAGGTGATTGTGCCACACACTTGTGTAATTTAGCTTAGTCATACAGCCACCTTGGTGCAACCTTTTGGCCTAAAAACAATATTGTGAGGTGTGAGGTGTTCAGAATAGACTGGAAATGAGTGGAAATGAATGTTATTGAGGTTAATAATACCGTAAGATCAAAATGACCCCCAAATTCTGTGATTTTAGCCGTTTTTATGTTTGTTTTTTTCAAACAATCATCCAGATCCAAAACCAAATCCAAGGCATGGGTGATAGGGAGATAGTGGCTGACTGAGGCATGGGTAATAGGGAGATGGTGAGTGACTGAGCTAGGGGTGACAGGGAAATAGTGGGTGACTGATCTAAGAGTAACAGGGAGATAGTGGGTGACTGAGCTAGGGGTGACAGTGAGATAGTGGGTGATAGGCAGGTATCATTAATACAAAAACAAGAGATGTTCTTTTACAGGACTGGCCAGTTACACCAGTCCTTTATACTATCCCCAAGTTGCATTAAAACTCGCTACAGCCACCTGGTCGCCCAATTATTGCAGACTTGATTCCCTTTTATTACACGATTTCTAAATATCTCAATTTTTTTTCTGCAGCCTATCGTGCGGGATCAAAAAACCTGCCTCAAGGTTTTGACACAGAAAGAAGCATTGACTCCATTACCCGATAAATACCTTATGTGTATCATCGACGTTATTAGTTTGTACACAAACATTTCCCATCAACGTGGCATTAAGGCAATCAGGTGCTCTATCATTGGTAACAATAAATATACAGGTCCGGATGTGGACTTTTTCATACGTCTATTAGAATTGACATTGACCCATAACTACTTTTTATTTGATGGTAGAATTTACATACAGAGCTCGGGCTGCGCAATGGGGTCTTGCGTAGCGCCGAACTTTGCCAACATCTTCATGTGTGAGGTGGAGAACGATCTGTTTTTGTCCAATCCAGTTACATACAATAAAATCAAGGCATATTTTCGCTACATCGATGATATCTTCATATTGTGGTCTGACACAGAGGAAAGTTTTGTCCGTGCTATGCAGGAAATCAATACACTGGATTCGTCTATTAAATTTACTATCTCAACCAGCTTTGAAGAGATACACTATCTGGATGTCGCTATTAAACAGGATGCTCACCATTATTTACATACCACTTTACCACCTTACATGCCAATAGCCATTACCCTCCAGCATCGAAGCGGGGGTTACCATATTCTCAATATATTAGAATTTTTCGTATTTGCAGTGACCGTGATGATGCGATTAAACAAATGGATATTATTGCCCATAAATTCCTTACCAGAGGCTACAAATTGAAATACTGTACTTGAAAAAGGCCAAGGAAAGGGTCCTTTCACAGGATCGCACAACTTTATTACAAAAAACTAACAGAGTGAGTGACCCTAATCACATCGTTTGGCCACAGGACTATTCAACCACCAGTGGCAATGCCATGAAAATGGCTAAACAAATTTGGCCGATCGTTTCGCAGGATAAGCTGTTACACAACTTCAAAAAGACCTCCATCTTACCTGCAAGGAGAAATATGGATGGGGTGCGCTGTCAATAGCAGCTGGTGTAGGGGGTGGTAATCCCCAATATAGTCACAAAAAACGAAAGAAAAGACACCTGCGCTGTGTTATACCAGTGGGTTAATCCCTCTAATCTCTCAAAAAATCAAAATGACATAATTAATGATAGAGAAAATACAATTCAAAAAGGACGGTAGGTTTTTATGTTGAATTAATAAAATAATTTATTAAAATATTTGAAAACATATAGAACTTATGACATCTATATTTGGCTAAAAAAGACTCAGTTCATGGGTCATCAGCTTAAAAAGCTCAGTTCGTGGGTCAAGGACATTCACTATTCCCCTAGGAGAATTAAATAGTACCCCAGGCTAGGATTCTCTCCAGATTACGGTCCACAGTAAGGATATTTGGTGAGTGACAACTTTTGAAAGTCCCTCTTTTAAGCACAATGTGCAAGCTTTTTCATGCAGGTAGGGATTTTTTTCCCATCTCACCATAACAGGTTGGGTCCAAGGTGGAGAGACCAATTCTTGCCGTCCGGGTCAGTCGAAAGTAGAAAGTTCTCCAATTTAGCAGGGGATAATCAGTGAAATCTGTCCAGCAGTATCGTCTGTACCCAACCTGTTATGGTGAGATGGGAAAAAAATCCCTACCTGCATGAAAAAGCTTGCACATTGTGCTTAAAAGAGGGACTTTCAAAAGTTGTCACTCACCAAATATCCTTACTGTGGACCGTAATCTGGAGAGAATCCTAGCCTGGGGTACTATTTAATTCTCCTAGGGGAATAGTGAATGTCCTTGACCCACGAACTGAGCTTTTTAAGCTGATGACCCATGAACTGAGTCTTTTTTAGCCAAATATAGATGTCATAAGTTCTATATGTTTTCAAATATTTTAATAAATTATTTTATTAATTCAACATAAAAACCTACCGTCCTTTTTGAATTGTATTTTCTCTATCATTAATTATGTCATTTTGATTTTTTGAGAGATTAGAGGGATTAACCCACTGGTATAACACAGCGCAGGTGTCTTTTCTTCCATCTTACCTGCGTATCGCAGAGGACGTAACATTAAGGATTTCATTGTGCACAATGACATTTCTAACATCAGGCCGGCAGTACCCATACATTTCTTGTCACGTAAGGCGGGCTATTATACGTGCCTAGGCTGCACTATGTGTAGCAGCCTCGAGACCGGTGAATTTTTTTACCACCCAAGATCGGGTAAAAATTTCAGTATCAAATACCCTTTCACATGCTCAAGCCGATTTGTAGTATATTATATCAAATGCCCATGTGGGCTCCTTTATATTGGCAAAACCATCCGCCAATTCAAAGAAAGGATTGCACTCCATCGGTCCAGTATACGAGCTTCCCTAGAGCAGGAATGGCCAACCCGTGGCTCTCCAGCTGTTGTGAAATTACACATCCCAGCATGCCCTGCCACAGTTTTGCCATTAGGTAATGCTAAAACTGTGGCACTTCAACTTCATAATAGTTTGGGATCAATTCGCTATAAAATCATCGATGGCGTCCCCGAAAATGTCAGAGGTGGGAACCGTGGACGTATCCTACTTCAAAAAGAAGCGCGGCGGATACACACACTGCAAACTGTTAAACCATTTGGTTTGAATGACATGCTCTCGTATACATGCTTTCTGTGACACTATCCTGTTCCATTCATGTTTCATTTTTAGGCTCTTATAGATTAATTAATTGTCATCCTTATTATTCAACGGTCTACATTTTTTGATTGAGCAATTGGTTCATCTTCTGATGCACAGTCGTGTACATTAATTTGCAGCAGGATGCTATTGTATTCTTGAACGTGGGGGTAATTCCAAGTTGATCGCAGCAGGACATTTTTTAGCAGTTGGGCAAAACCATGTGCACTGCAGGGGAGGCAGATATAACATTTGCAGAGAGAGTTAGATTTGGGTGGGTTATTTTGTTTTTGTGCAGGGTAAATACTGGCTGCTTTATTTTTACACTGCAATTTAGATTGCAGATTGAACACACCACACCCAAATCTAACTCTCTCTGCACATGTTATATCTGCCTCCCCTGCAGTGCACATGGTTTTGCCCAACTGCTAAAAAATGTCCTGCTGCGATCAACTTGGAATTACCCCCATAGTCTTCATTTGATAAATTGTGTCTTAATTGCATTAGACAATTTCCATTGTGGCATTTCCTTTCTATAGTCATACTGTGTTTTTACATCACCACTGCTGCAACTTATATGTTGCATGATGTGTTAGTGTAGTCAGACAGTTTGGTATGTCACAAGGGGACTCAGCTTCTAGTTACCTTACTGACCAACAGTCGCATGCATTAATTAACAGAGCCGTAACTACGTGTGTGCCAGGTGTGCCTGGCACACAGCGCAGTCGCCCTGATGGTGTAACTGTCCGCATCCCTAAAGTCATCAGTGGCATTGTAATGAGTCAAACTGACTCATTACAAGCGGCCTGTGTGCATGTGCTGCCGCTGGAGAGGAGCAGCTCCGGGGGCATGGGAGAAGGAGGAGGAGCGAGGGGGACTCGGGAGATGCAGCAGCGCTGTGTAATTGGTGGTGCTGCTGCAGCTGTCCCTCTCCTTCCACATAGGCTGCCCGTCGCCGCTGGGAATGCTCGAGCCAATGCGAAGGAGAGGGACAGCTGCATGAGGCACTGCCACCAATTACATAGTGCTGCTGCTGCTCCCGAGTCCCCCTCCCTCCTCCTCCTTCTCCCCTGCCTCCGGAGCTGCCAGCACAGAGGAGCCCGACTGCCTGAGCCAGCGGACAGATGGTAAGTATCATCTATTCTATTCTATTCTATCTATCTAACCTGTCTACCTAATGTGTGAAAGGGGGACTGGCTTCCGTAATGTGTAAAAAGGGGGACTGTCTGTCGCAATGTGTAATAAGGGTACGCTGCTGTCATAATGTGTAAAAAGGGGATGCTGTCTGCCGTAATGTGTAAAAAGGGAGACTGTCTGCCATAATGTGTAAATAGGGGGACTGTCTGCCATAATGTGTAAATAGGGGGACTGTCTTCCATAATGTGTAAATAGGGGGACTGTCTGCCGTAATGTGTAATAAGGGGACGCTGTGTGCCGTAATGTGTAAAAAGGGGACGCTGTCTGCTGTAATGTGTAAAAAGGGAGACTGACTGCCGTAATGTGTAAAAATGAGAATCTGTCCGTGTGTAAAAGGGGCTCTACATGGTGTAGTGGCGCTACAGTGTGGCGTAATTTGAATAATGGAGACTACTGTGCACTGTAATATGAATTGGTATTATTTTGTGGCCACACCCCTTTCCCATGAAGCCATGCCCCTATTTTTCTTTTGCGCACCCACAGCGTGTACTGCCCTTATGTTACATGGGGGGGTGGGGGGGCGCCGATGCCGTTTTTTGCACACAGCGCTAAAATGTCTAGTTACGGCACTGTTAATTAATAACAGTGTGCTTTTTTCTCAGTGTACTTAGTCATCAACAGGACAAGTCGTGGCTCAATTTAAGTCTATTATTGTTACTGAGATATTGTTATTATGCATTACTGCTGCTACATTTTATATGTTATCAGTGAGTCAGTATATCTATTCTTTTCCCTCATGTCATTGCATTGTATGCTGCAAATGGGAGGTTTTATTTACACTGGTTTTGTGCATTTTTCCAGCCTTGTGTTGTTACTATGGTGACGGTACACACTTCCTTCGGACCACACCCCCTGGGGATGCCGGGTCGCTCTCCCGGAGCGCAGTTGATGGTTCATGCACGAGGTGACTCTGGTAATGTATTTATATTTGTCTGTTTGTCTTTTTGCAGTTTGTCTTGATAAAAAGGTACTAGCCCTGAAACGTTGACATAAGCAACTGTGTCAGTCAGTTATTCAGTCTCCGTGAGTGCCAGCTGTGTTGTTGTTTTTATACACAGATAGCGTGACCAGGCACAGATGGAGCCACGATTAGCGTGGCTCCATCTGTATACTCTCTCTCTCGCTCTCTCTCTCTCTCTCTCTCTCTCTCTATATATATATATATATATATATATATATATATATATATATATATATATATAATATAGTAACATAGGGGTATATGCAATTCCGGGCGAATTGCGGCTTTTTTTCGCCCGTTTTTTAATTCGACACAATTCGACCGTCGAATTCCGGCCGGCCGGTGCCGGAATTCGACATATTCAATAAAAAACGGATTCGACAGTCCCGCTGTCGAAAAACGGACCAATTGACGGTAGTGTGCGTCCTGGATTCGACTTTTTGGACGGCACAAAAATGGTTAAAAAACCCTGAAAAAAATTGCGTGGGGTCCCCCCTCCTAAGCATAACCAGCCTCCGTCTCTTTGAGCCGGTCCTGGTTGTAAAAATACGGGGGGGAAAATTGACTGGGGATTCCCTGTATTTTTAGAACCAGCACCGGGCTCCACTAGCTGGAGAGATAATGCCACAGCCGGGAGACACTTTTATACCGGTCCCTGCGGCCGTGGCATTAAATCTCCAACTAGTCACCCCTGGCCGGGGTACCCTGGAGGAGTGGGGACCCCTAAACTCAAGGGGTCCCTCCCCTCCAGCCACCCAAGGGCCAGGGGTGAAGCCCGAGGCTGTCTACCCCATCCAAGGGCTGCGGATGGGGGGCTGATAGCCTTGTGTAAAATCAAAGAATATTGTTTTTTGCAGAAGAACTACAAGTCCCAGCAAGCCTCCCCCGCAAGCTGGTACTTGGAGAACCACAAGTACCAGCATGCGGGGGGAAACAGGCCCGCTGGTACCTGTAGTTCTTCTGCAAAAAAATACCCAAATAAAAACAGGACACGCACACCTTGAAAGTAAAACTTTATTACATACATGCCGACACACACATACCTATGTTCACACGCCGACTGTGTCCACGTCTCCATCTGTCGACGTCTCCAAGAATCCGGGGTACCTGAAAATAAAATTATACTCACCTAAATCCAGTGTGTCCTGTTCTTTATTTTGTAATCGACGTACTTGGCAAAAAAACAAACCGCATTTACCCGATCCACGAACTGAAAGGGGTCCCATGTTTACACATGGGACCCCTTTCCCCGAATGCTGAGACCCCCCGTGACTCCTGTCACAGAGGGTCCCTTCAGCCAATCAGGGAGCGCCACATCGTGGCACTCTCCTGATTGGCTATGCGCGTCTGAGCCGGCGAGTAACCTCACCGCTGACCGCAAAGTTCCCACCATTGAAGATAATGGAGGGGCTGTGCGATGCGCTGTCTGACAGCTCAGACGCGCATAGGCAATCAGGAGAGTGCCACGACGTGGCGCTCCCTGATTGCCTGAAGGGACCCTCGGGGAAAGGGGTCCCATGTGTAAACATGGGACCCCTTTCAGTCCGTGGTCCGGGTATGCGGTTTGTTTTTTTGCGAAGTACGTGGATTACAAATAATAACAGGACACTGGATTTAGGTGAGTATAATTTTATTTTCAGGTACCCCGGATTCTTGGAGACATCGACAGATGGAGACGTGGACACAGTCGGCGTGTGAACATAGGTAAGTATGTGTGTCGGCATGTATGTAATAAAGTTTTACTTTCAAGGTGTGCGTGTCCTGTTTTTATTTGGGTATTTTTTTTGCAGAAGAACTACAGGTACCAGCGGGCCCGTTTTACCCCCGCATGCTGGTACTTGTGGTTCTCCAAGTACCAGCTTGCGGGGGAGGCTTGCTGGGACTTGTAGTTCTTCTGCAAAAAAAATATATAAATATTCTTTGATTTTACACAAGGCTATCAGCCCCCCATCCGCAGCCCATGGATGGGGGGGGACGGGACAGCCTCAGGCTTCACCCCTGGCCCTTGGGTGGCTGGAGGGGGGGAACCCCTTGATTTAAGGGGTCCCCACTCCTCCAGGGTACCCCGGCCAGGGGTGACTATTTGTAGATTTAATGTCACGGCCACAGGGACCGGTATAAAAGTGTCCCCCGGCTGTGGCATTATCTCTCCAGCTAGTGGAGCCCGGTGCTGGTTCTAAAAATACGGGGGATCCCCAGTCAATTTTGTCCCTGTATTTTTATAACCAGGACCGGCTCAAAGAGCCTGAGGCTGGTTATGCTTAGGAGGGGGGACCCCACGCATTTTTTTTCAGAATTTTAACCCATTCCCGCCCCTTCCCACTGAAAACCATGCTCTCTCAATTTTAGTCAGTTAAAAAAATATATTATTTTAAAAAATATATAAATAGTTGTAAATCCTAATAGACAAACCAAGTACCTAATCCCTTCTCTTATAAATAGATATGCTATAAGCAATAAAAAAACAAAAAAAAAAAACATGTTTTAATTTTTTTTTATTAGATTCCGCCAGCAAAGTGAGGCGGAATGAAATTGACGAATTTACTGTCGAAAAGCACTGTTGTCGAATCGACATTTTTCAATTGAATATACTTTTGTCGAAAAGCCGCATTTTTACCATTGCAGACATGTCGAATCTGTCACCTGTCGAATTTCAAAAAGTTGAATCTGAAAAGTCCGTTTTTTTGTCAAAGTTCTGTATTGCATTGTCGAATATATTTTTTGTGTCAAATGACCCGTTTTTCGACATTTGCGGCAATTCGACCGCAATTGCATATACCCCAAAGTATCTAAGGTTGAAAAAAGACAATTGTCCATCGAGTTCAACCTATTTGTGGTCCCCTATGCACGATTATTTTGTATAAAATTTTGACTGAAGTTGATGACTGCCGTTACATTTTACCCCTCTTTTTTATAATAACCATATTGCGTGACTATGCCCCGTAACCCTGGATATCCTTATCCATTAGGAATTTATCTAACCCACTCTTAAGGGTGTTGACTGAGTCGGCCATTGCAACTCCCTCCGGCAGGGAATTCCATACACGTATCGTCCTATCCATAAAAAAACCTTTACGCCGTATTGTGCGGAATCTCCTCTCCTCTAACCTGAGCGAGTGTCCACGAGTTCTCTGTGTTGATCTAACCAAAAACGGGTCCTGCTCAAGATCTGTATATTGTCCCCTTATATATTTGTAAATGTTGATCATGTCCCCTCTTAATCTCCTCTTTTCCAGTGTAAACATGCCTAGTCTTGCAAGCCTTTCCTCGTATTCCAGCGTCTTCATACCCTTAATTAGTTTGGTCGTCCGCCTTTGAACCTTTTCTAGCTCCAGGATATCCTTTTTGTAGTAAGGTGCCCAGAATTGTACACAGTATTCAAGGTGTGGCCTCACAAGTGATTTATATAACTGGAGTATAATACTCTCGTCCCTAGCATCAATTCCCCGTTTTATGCATGCTAATTTCTTATTAGTCTTCTTTGCTGCAGTCCTACTTTGGGTACTACTGCTTAGTTTGCTATCTATGAGGACACCTAAGTCCTTTTCCAGTACAGAATCCCCTAATTTTACCCCATTTAGTAGGTAGGTGTAATTTTTGTTCTTGTTACCACAGTGCATTACCTTACACTTGTCTGTATTGAAGCGCATTCTCCATTTTGCTGCCCAAGCTTCTAATTTAACTAAGTTATTCTGAAGCGACTCGGCATCTCCCTCCGCATTTATAACTTTACACAATTTGGTATCAACTGCAAAAATTTACACCATGCTCTCTAGACCTTCTGTTAGGTCGTTGATGAAAATATTGAACAATATCGGTCCTAATACTGAGCCTTGCGGCACACCACTTAGCACTTCAGTCCAAGTTAAAAAAGATCCATTAACCACAACGAGCTGCTCCCTATTATCTAACCAGTTTTTGACCAAAGTGCATATTGTACTTCCTAGCCCTGATTCTTGTAGCTTGTAGATAAGTCTCATGTGTGGTACAGTGTCGAATACTTTGGCAAAATCTAAAAAGATTACTTCCACCTCTTTACCCTGATCTAGGTTTGCGCTTACTGTTTCATAAAAGCCAAGTAAGTTGGTTAGACAGGATCTGTCCTTCATAAACCCATGTTGATTCCTTTTAATGACCTTATTGACTTCAAGGAACTTCTGAATACTATCTCTTAGAATACCTTCCAATACTTTCCCCACTATAGATGTAAGACTAACTGGTCTATAATTACCTGGTTCAGCTTTACTTCCCTTTTTGATTATAGGCACTACTTCCGCTATACGCCAGTCTTTGGGAACCATACCTGATATTACTGAATCCTTAAAGATCAAAAATAACGGTTTTGCAAGTTCAGAGTGAAGCTCCATTAGAACCCTTGGGTGAATACCATCGGGACCTGGTGACTTATTAATCTTTAAATGTTTTAATCGGTCACAGAGTACTTGCTCGCTTAAATAAGTACCTATCAGTGGTATATTCTCATTATTGAGATTATGTGTTAGTCCCTGAATTGGGTCTTCTCTAGTAAATACTGTTGAAAAAAACTCATTTAGTGTATCCGCTATGTCATTATCATTTTTGCTTAAGACTCCCAACTTGTCTTTTAAAGGGCCTATACTCTCCTTCTTTAATCTCTTGCTATTAATGTATTTAAAGATTTTTTTGGGATTCGCTTTGCTTTCCTTTGCTACTAGTTTTTCAGTTTCTACTTTAGCCGCTCTTATTTCCTTTTTGCATATTTTGTTACATTCCTTATAGTGCTGAAATGACTGCTTCCCCTTCAGATTTGTATTTTTTAAATGCTCGCCTTTTCTTGCCCATAAGTTCCTTTATCTTTTTGTTAAGCCACATCGGTTTATGATTTTTATTCCTTTTTTTTGCTGCTCGTAGGAATAAATTTGAGTGTATTTTTAGCTAGCAGGAATTTTAGGACCTCCCATTTCTCCGTAGTATTTTTTGCTAAAAACAAACCTTCCCATTCAATATCCTTGAAAAATACCCTCATCTTTTAAAAATTCGCTTTGCTAAAGTTTAGAGTCCTAGTTGAGCCAGTAAAGGGCTGTTTATGAAAACTGATATTGAATGTGACCATATTGTGGTCGCTGTTTCCTATGGGTTCCCCTACTATAATACCTGATACCAAATCGCCATTGTTTGTTAATACCAGGTCTAAGATTGCATTGTACCTAGTTGGTTCCTCAATTAGTTGAACTAAGTAGTTATCATTAAGTGTGTTTAAAAACATATTGCCCCTAGCAGTATCACATGAATCGTTTTTCCAGTTTATCTCTGGATAGTTAAAATCTCCCATCACTACTATGTCTCCTACTCCTGCTGCTCTTTCAATTTGCTTTAGTAACAATTTCTCATCAGATACGTTGATACCAGGCGGCCTATAGCATACACCCAATACTAACTTTTTTATTCCTTTTTCCCCGCATGCAATTTCTACCCATAATGTCTCGACAGTGTCTACAGTCCCCTCCTGAATATTGTTGGAGGTAAACCTCCTTTAGCCTCAGCCTTCTCTGAGAGGACTCCAACAACAGCCTGTCTTTTGCATTCAGAACTACCTGTGAATAAAATATGTGCCGTGCAGCCAGCTGGAGAAATCAAATATTCACACACTCAGCCTGGTGTATTCAATCTGAGTTCTGTTCTTTTATTATTACATACATATATACTTGTTTGAAAAGGCACAGAGGAGTTTACAGTTTAACCTCAGAGTTGTGTCCTCTTCCTGATAACGCCTGCTTGTTTCCTTTTCTTTCTCCATTTCTCAGAAGCTTTGCCACAAGTTGTTCTTTTTGCTTCGTTTCTCAGAAATGGCTTTGCCACAAGTTCTTCTTTTTGTTTCCTTTCAGCCAACTGTAATTTTCCTTCTCCCAGGCATATTTAAACATCTCATATCTTAATACTAAAGTAAGCTTATAATCTATTGTATATAACAAAATGGAGTTACATTGGCTTTGTTGCAGAATCATACTAATGCTTGCCCATCTACCTTCCTCATTTTCCCTCCTTTTGATTCTCAAAAAGACATCACACTATACCTCGCTACCCTACTTCGCCGAGCAGGCCAGGCGATGACCTGGTCAAGTACGTCTGTCTCCCTGGGCCTATTGCCAGGGGAGGGTAATACCCATCCCGTACAGACAAAATAGTCACAAGGCATAGATGCATAAGAGTCCTTTTTACAGTCTTTTTTGATTGCTTCCATTTTTGTAGACGGGTGGTCTGTCATTACGTGATTCAATATCATCATATTCATCTTGGTCACGTTCATCCATTTCCTCTGTATGCTCGAATCTTACGTGTTTAGCAGGTTTCTTTTTTGGTTATCTTGCGTTTTACTTTTTTCGAAGTGCATGAAATACAACAGAGAATAATACGTATGAGTACATATACCAAGAAACATACTCCAGTTACTTTTTGCAATTAGGAGAACAATGCCCATTAACCATCCTCCAATCCCCTTGAACCAATTTGCAGGGTTTAACCATCCAAAATCCCAGTCTCCCCATGTCCATGATGATTCCTCCACCTTTCTCACAAACTGCTGTTTTATATCTTCTATTTCCTGCATTTTTGCTTACTGCCCTCCTGTCTCTCTTATGCTTGGCTTCTAACAGCCATGCCCATTCGTTACTTTTATGCAGGGAGGGCCTTGTCCAACATCCAGTCATACATGACTATTTCAAACTGTTTTCTGGGCAACACTTCCAACATGTCTGCACCCTTGCAAAGTATTTTCCCCATGTACTATAATCGAATTTACATTGTTTCTGACATTCCATTATTTTTCTCATTGGTTCCTGCCCACACTCACACAAACATTTATCCCTGCCTTCCATTTTTGCACACGGTGGTATTGGCCACACTGCATGCCTTTTTCTAACAATTCGGGGGTATTTAGTCATGGTTACTACTTTCCTGGGGGTTTAATAGTGATCTTGGTCTTTTTGCAGTGTGATGCATGCACCCACGAATCTCGACCCTCGAGTTTCACCGAGGTGGGGGTCACTAGCAACACTTGGAAAGGACCATCATATCTGGGCTCAAGTGCTCCTCTCATGTGCCTTTCTAGGTAGACCCAATCGCCAATCAGGATGCTGTGTGGTCCAAGATCAGCTCTTTCAGGTCCAGACTATAAAACTTGAGAATGTATTTCAGTTAGGTGTTCATTCAACTGCTTTATATACTCTGTCATATTTCCATGTTTATGCTGCAGTGCCTGGGGCAAATAACACCCTGTCTTGGGTTTTGTCCCAAATAAAATTTCATAAGGTGAGTACCCTGTTTCCTTGCCTGGTGGTGTTCTAACTGCAAACAATGCTAAGGGCAAGCACTTTACCTATGCTTTCCCTGTCTCTTGCATGGCCTTTTGTATTTTAAGCTTTAGGGTCCCATTCAGACGTTCTATTACTTCTGGAACCCCAAATCTGCACACTATTTCGGCTATTATTTTCCTTGCAGTAGAGATAGCATTTGCTTTTGCTACTGGACCCGCCTCTGGCCATCTGCTAAAAATTTCTGAGTAGGTAAGAACATATTCATTTGTTCCATGCTTTGGCATCTGTATATAGTCAATTTGTAGTCTCTGGAAAGGAAAATAAGCTTGTGGTGTTTGACCAAAGCTTGTTCTTGTTCTTCTTCCTGGATTGTTCTCTGCACATATCCAGCATTGATCCGTAAAGTTCTTTGCTGCCACATAAAATCCTGGTGCTACCCAATGGTCCTGTACCAGCCTAGTCATTTGTTCTCTTCCCTTGTGATCTGATCCATGGGATACATGTAGCATATTAAAAATGTTGTATTATGTATCGATCTGTCATCAATCTTCCAATCTGGCTGTATTTCTTCCTCCATGAGGGCTAAACAGTCATGTTCTTTTTCCGGGTATGGTTCTGTTCTTTCCTCTGGCTGTACTTCATCTTTCCCTCCTTTTGAACCGTCAGGTTCATCTTTAAGAGGTAGTAAAGTTGCAGGGTTGAGAGTGGTACATCTCTTAATAGTAAGGTTGCTTGCTGATATAAGGGCTACTTCATATTGTGTCAGCCTTGCTGTGCTGAGATGTCTTGTAGATGCCTGTTGCAGTATTTCTGTGACTGCATGTGGAAATTGTATGGTAACTGGGTGATCTATCACAACATCTGCACATTTGTCCTTTAGGATGGCTGCAGCTGCTACTGACCTTATGCAGGTTGGTGATCCTAGCATCACTCCATCCAGCGCTGCTGAATAATAAGCGACCTCCTGTGTCAGGACTCCTGTTACATGTCCCCTATGTTCATGGCAGAACAAGGTAAAAAGGCTTTGTGTAGTCTGGGAGTCCCAGGGCTGGAGCTGAACATATGGCTTCCTTCATCTGCTTAACTGCCACCCATTGTGTCTCTTGCTCTTCTTGGTAGTTTGTAGCAGTCTTCTTGGCATTATACAGTGGTTGCATAAGGGCTGAAGCTCCTGGTATCCAGTCTTTGACATAGTACACCAAACCTAGAAAGGCTCTTTTCTGTGTTAAGGTCTGTGGATTTGGAGCATTCAGTATAACCTTTATTCTTTCTGTTGTAAGGTGGCATGTTCCTTGAGAAATGCAGTGTCCTAGGAATATCACTTTCTTCTGGGCAAATTTCAGCTTGGCTTGTGTCACTCGGCAGTCTTTATCTGCAAGAAACTTTAACAATGATATTGTCTCTTCTTGGCATTGCTGTTTGGTATCAGTTGCTAGTAGTAGATCATCCACATATTGCAGTAGCTGAGTTTCTTCTGGATACTCAGGTGCCCATTTCTTCAAAACTGTGGCCATGGCTTCTGTGAACTCTGATGGGCTTGTAGCTCCTCCTTGAGGAAGTCTTGTCCAGCAATATTGCTGTCCATCATGTGCAAGCATATCTTTGATCTGTACTCCTATGGCTGCTGTCTGTTCCTTGTTCAAGGGGTACTGTTTTATAGTTACTGGTACAGTTCCTGGTTTGATAGCTTCACAGGTTGGACCTTTATGGGTCCCACATCTCTTTTTCCTTTTGCCCATACCTTGTCTGGAATTCCCCATCCTTGCCAGGTTTTAATTTGTTCTGGGGTTTCTTCTTCATCCTCTTCTGCGGTGGTTGCTAGAAATATCTGTATAGCGGCTTGCACTTGATCATAGTCTGTGGGTGATAGTTCTGTCTTGAATATCACCTTGTTCCCTGTTTACAGAATACTTGCATAGGCGTGCGCAGCTAATTTTATAAGGGGGTGCACCGCAGGAGGGGCGTGTCTAGCACCACCTTTTGGGCGTGTCTAGCACCGCCTTTTGGGCATGTCTAGCACCGCCCAGGGACATGTCTAGCAGTATTTTACATTCTTTCAGCAAAATCACATGGCTTAATTTAATTTCTCCCTAGTTCCTAATAATAAAGTAGATATAATACACTCCAGAGAAATAAAATGATACATAATAGTGCGACCACCGGCCGGAACTGACTGTCCGGTAAGGCATAACCTTGAGTCCTAGCTGCCGCTGCACCCTATCGCTGCTTACACTTCCCCAACCTATCCCTGACCCAGAGGCAGAACTAGAGGGTTGTGCGCCTAGGTGCATATGCACCCCTCACCTCTTGCACCCCGTAAGCACCTACACCCTAAGTTTGAGTGGGACATTCTGAAAAATACAGGAGATATAGGGGGCCGAACATTTGAGTTTTAATATAACACAAGTACAGTTTAAAATATACACATGTGCCATCACAGCCACATCTGCCTCTTTCTATGCCATAAGACTCCTCCTCTGTAAGACAACAGCATTTGTCACACATGTCCCCATGCTCACCAGCTACTGACAGTAGTGCCCATTATTCACATTGTGCCACACAGTATGAGCCAAAATTCACATTACGCCACACGGTATAAGACGAAATCCACATGACGCAACACAGTATGATCCAAATTCACCTTATGCCATACAGTATGAGACGAAATTCCTTTTATGCCACATGGTATGAGCCAAAATTCACATTATGCCACACGGTATAAGACGAAATCCACATGACGCAACACAGTATGATCCAAATTCACCTTATGCCATACAGTATGAGACGAAATTCCTTTTATGCCACATGGTATGAGCCAAAATTCACATTATGCCACACGGTATGAGCCGAAATGCACATTATGTCACACGGTGTGAGCCAAAATTCACATTATGCTACACGGTATGAGCCGAAATTGATATTATGCCACATGGTATGAGCCAAAATTCACATTTTGCCACACAGTATGAGCCGAAATTCATATTATGCCACACAGTATGAGCCAAATTCACATTATGCCACATAGTATGAGCCAAAATTCACATTATGCCACACGGTATGAGCCAAAATTCATATTATGCGACACAGTATGAGCCAAAATCACATTATGCCAAAGGTATGAGACACATTCATATTATGCCACACGGTATGAGCCATATTCTCATTATGCCACACGGAATGAGCTGAAATTCATATTATGCAATACAGTATGAGCCAAATTCACATTATGCCCCACAATATGAGCCAAATTCACATTATGCCACACTGTATTAGCCGAAATTCATATTATGCCACACAGTATGAGCCAAATTCACATTATTCCACACACTATGAGCCAAAATTCATATTATGCCACACAGTATGAGCCAAAATCACATTATTCCACACGGTATGAGCCACATTCTCATTATGCCACACAGTATGAGCCGAAATTCACATTATGTCACATGGTATGAGCCGAACTTCATATTATGCCACATGGTATGAGCAAAAATTCACATTATGCCACACAGTATGAGCCGAAATTCATATTATGACACACAGTAGGCATAATGGTAGACAGTGGTAGAAGTAAATGACTGCAGGTCAGGTGGCACCTCGACCCCCGAGAGAGAAAGGGGGAGAGAGAGGGGGGATAGGATACGGAGAAGGAGAGAGACAGAGGGGCCCATTTATCAAAACATATTTCCGGCTACGTCCCCGAAAAACACCCGTTTTGGGGGGTTAGCCGCAAGTATTGTTTCCCTGGTATGTATAAAGGAGGAATCACAGCAGGTATCGGAGATACCTACAGTGATCCCTCCATTTCCACCCGCAGCCGCATCCCCCATAGATTTCTATGGGGGGGATGCAATGCTGCCCAATGTACCAATTTCCGGAATGCAAAGCATGCCCAATGTACAGTATTAATATCGGGAATTCGCATTCCCGATATTGTTCCCTGCAGCTACTGCAATATTTGACTGCAGTAGCTCATTGTAGCCTACAGATCGGGGAGAGTAGATTCGGCTGGATTCCCCGAGAACCTTCTGCTAGAAATGCCTCAGTGCATCGCGGTCACCCGAAGGGATCGCATATTGCAATGCGATCCTGGGCGGTAAGATCCCGTCCAGATCACATTCAATATGTAATCCATGATAAATGGGCCCCATAGAAAGAGAGGGAGGGAGAGGGAGAGAGAGAGGAGAGAGACATATCTCTATATGGATATCTAGGTGGAGGGAGAGAGGGAGAGTGGGGGAGAGAGGGGGGGGGGGAGAGAGGGAAAGATAGGGAGAGAGGGGGGACGAGAGAGGGGAAGGGAAAGATATTTATATTATTTATAAGCAGTTTCTTATATAGCGCAGCATTTTACATTGCGCATTCAATTAGATAGGGAGAGAGAGAGATTTAATGAGAATGGAAATATAGTGAAAATATTCTGGCACTTACCACACTGTCTCTGTGTCACTTGCCTCATGAGTGGGGAGGGTACCCACAGCTGCTGTGTGGAATTGGCAGTCTTGCAGTCTGTGCATGGTTGCCTCCTCCTGCGGCTCTTCTGTAAGGGGCCCTACTCATTTGACGATGCGCCGCCGAGGTGCCCGACGGCCGAAACGGCCGACGAGCGACCCGGCGGCGGGGGGGCAGTGACGGGGGAGTGAAGTTTCTTCACTCCCCCCGTCACGCGGCTGCATTGAAGTGCAGGCAAATATGGACGAGATCGTCCATATTGGCCTGCATGCACAGCCGACGGGGGACCAGCGATGAACGAGCGCGGGACCGCGCATCGTTCATCGCTGGAGCCTCCACACTGAAAGATATGAACGAGTTCTCGTTCATTTATGAACGAGATCGTTCATATCTTTCAGAAAATCGGCCAGTGTGTAGGGCCTATAACTGTTCCAGCCGGGAGCAGTGTTACTAATGCTCCTCATGGATCATGTATGGCTGCTACAGCAGAGATAGAACGGGGCGGGGGTCAGAACCTCGGGGCCCCTCAGAACACGGGTGTACTCTTTGCACCCCTATTTTTTCGGGTCTGCTGACACACACAAACACATACACACACTCTAATACACACTGTCAAATACACGGACACAGAAACCTTACCTTCTCCTTCCTGGCTGGGCTTCATGGGATGGCTGCTGTTAGATATCCACCTGCACCAGCAGGAGAAGGCAGGGCTGCACACAGATCGTCGAGCCCAGGGAAAGTCGGGGGTGTGGCCTAATCACGGACCCCCGTGGCCACGCCCACTTTTAGAGAAAACCCTTCCAGATCAACATGAACTGCCTATCCGGGCCAGAGGGAGAGGAGGTGCACGGCACCTCAGTCAGTGCAGACAGAGCAGCAAGCTGGGCTCGGCGGCGGACCACAGCGATCACTACTCCGCTGTGCTGGAGACAGCGTGGCGTGTGGGGGGTGCCGCACATTAGGGGGTGCCTGTGCGCACCAGGCACCCCCCGTGCGCACGCCTATGAATACTTGCTTGTAGTTTCTGTAGCAAATCTGCTCCCAGCAAGTTGACTGGGCAGGTGGGAGATACTAGGAACTCTACTGGGATTTCATGTGGATGTCCTTGTACTTGTACATTGAGGATCCTAGTTTTCCTCAGCTGGATCTTTTCTCCACTTAATCCCTTTGCTGTCACTGGTTTTCCTGTAATGAGGTGTGCTGGTACTTATTCCTGTCTTATAACTGATTGGCTTGCCCCAGTATCAAGCAGGCAGGAAACATTTTCTCCCGTTGGCAGTTTGACTTTAATAAACCCATCTTCCATTCTGTCGGGGGGGTTCATCGGGAGTATCATTGGTACTGGGGTGCCGGGACTTCAGTCTGACTTATCCTTGGGGGCTTGATTGCCCCTTTTCTCTATCCAACTCTTATATGTGCGACAGTCTCTTTTGAAGCGTCCTGGTTTCTTGCACCAGAAGCATTTTCCCGATTCGGCTTGATCATGGCTCCTCCTTCCCCTTCTAATTTTTTTTCTTTGAGCCTTCTTCTGTGACCAGGTAGACTATTTTGGGTTTGGCTACCTTTTTCTCCTTTTCTTCCTTTTCCAGATCTTCTAAGGCCTCTACCGTATCCAGAATTTGATCCATAGGTGTAGACCTATATGCAGGAGTACTAGTAATTAATTTCTGTTTTAGACTTGGTCTTAAACCTTCCAATACTCGATATCTGACCATCCTTTCTCCTGCTTCTGCTTCTGGGTCCAAACCTTCATTTCGGACCATATCCTTAATTTTACAGAGGTAACTTCTAAACGGTTGTTCTCCTTGTGGTTCAATGGCTTCTGGATACCTTTGATTTCTTAAATAACACCATCTCCTTAGGCGTGCCACAAATTGTGGTCCACTGGCTATAGTTTTCCTTTGTGCTTCTAGTACATCTTCTATCTGTTCATGATAATCAGTGGCTTGATGAGCGGCCATATCCTTAATCTGTCTTAGATCACCCTCTGCTAATTTATTTTTACATATTTGTTCCACATCTACCCATGCTGCGGAATGCAAATTACACATAGTCTCCATATATAACCCAAACCGTCCTGGCTGTTTGTAGGGATCTGGGCTATCTTTTATTATGGCTGTAATTTCCATTACTGAAAAAGGGGTATGCTGTTCTCTTGTAAAAAATTGTGGTCTAAAATTATTTTGTCCTTGAACATATCCCTCCTCATCCGCTAATATAGGCTGTCCTTCTCTTGGATTGACATAGGCAAAGGTACGTACTGGGTAACAAGCAGGAACATTTAAGTTTTCTGTTTCATCTTCCTCAATTTCATGCATCTGAAGAGTTCCATTTTCTGCTTCAGTGTAAAATACATTTCTTGTTCCCAGTCTCCCCTTTCTCAGTTTTCTTTTGTCTTTATGAGACAATGGGGATCCTGAATGCATTTCCCCTTGACCGTGCAGGTTGTACGGTTTCAGTCTATTTATCATTAATGGAGTTCTGTGGCCTGTTCCTATCTGGGGTGTACAGTTGGGACATGTCATCCTCTCTGGTTCCAACAAAGATGCACATTGGGGACATTTAGTTAAATCAGGGTATTGGTTCCATACTATAGGAGGTTGCCCTGGGGTTCCCATATTTGCGGGGTAAGGGGGTGGAACTGTGACTAGTGTAGGTACTGGGATTGGTATTACAGGTGGAGGAGGGGGCGGATTGGGAATAACTGGCACATTATGGCCCTGGTTCGTTCCTGTAGTTGCTAAACAGACCGTCATATGCTGGTCATCTTCCCTCTCTTTCTTCTTCCTTTCCTCCTCCTGCTCCCATTTCTCACTTGCTGTGAGCCAAATATAAACCTGATCCCCTTTCTTGCGTTTCTCTATCCATTCCCTATTACAGATTCTAAACTTTCTCCATTTGTCAGTGTTAAATTCCCCATCTGGAGGAAATCCTCCCCTTTTTAAATACCTTGGCTATATCTTTAACTGCATGTGGTCCAACCTCCTGTTTAACTATTTCCACAGGGGTTAATTCACCCTTGCTATTAGAGGTTCCCATCCTGCCTTCTGCCAACTTATCAACACTTCTCTCTCCGATATGAGTTACACAATTTCAGTACTCTATGTTGATTATTGTAAAGATGGGTTTCCTGAACACTACAGGTTTACCTCTGTCCTACTGATTACATACACCTGTAATCATTCAGTTTCCTTATGGGTGGACTCACACTCTTCCGTTATCAAGGTATATCTCAATCTGGTGGGTCTGACAGAATAGGGACAAAATAATCTTTCAGGTTCTGGTTCTTTCAGTATCTGGCGCAAGTCCTTGCCTTCCCTTAGATTAACAAAACCATGACATCCTGTTGTTAATATACCTTTCATATAACCCACAGTTTTACCATAAACCCATTCTTGATGTCCCCTACACCTTTTAAAACCTGATATATCTTTTTCAGTGCGTACAACAAATGAAATATTTACTGACCCATGAGGACCTTGCACAAACCACTTTAAACTAACAGTACAACACCCACAACCATATGAGCTTTAAAAATCAATACATTCTTAAATTTCAGACATATATTTACATTACTGTTCTGATACAAAAGAGGCAAGGCTTTTACTAGGAAGCGCTTGAGTTGAACAGAGAAAACTGACACTTCTGACACAGACGTTAAAACACGTAAAGTAACAATTGGCGAAAAATCGCAATCAATTTGTTACTTACCGCGGTTTAAACGGTTCCAACGTCTAGAGTCAGGTGACTTGTTGCTCCTCTATTCAACTTCTTGGCTTCCCGGGTTTTGGCACCATGAAAATGTTGGAGGTAAACCTCCTTTAGCCTCAGCCTTCTCTGAGAGGACTCCAACAACAGCCTGTCTTTTGCATTCAGAACTACCTGTGAATAAAATATGTGCCGTGCAGCCAGCTGGAGAAATCAAATATTCACACACTCAGCCTGGTGTATTTAATCTGAGTTCTGTTCTTTTATTATTACATACATATAAATATATATACTTGTTTGAAAAGGCACAGAGGAGTTTACAGTTTAACCTCAGAGTTGTGTCCTCTTCCTGATAACGCCTGCTTCTTTCCTTTTCTTTCTCCATTTCTCAGAAGCTTTGCCACAAGTTCTTCTTTTTGCTTCGTTTCTCAGAAATGGCTTTGCCACAAGTTCTTCTTTTTGTTTCCTTTCAGCCAACTGTAATTTTCCTTCTCCCAGGCATATTTAAACATCTCATATCTTAATACTAAAGTAAGCTTATAATCTATTGTATATAACAAAATGGAGTTACATTGGCTTTATTGCAGAATCATACTAATGCTTGCCCATCTACCTTCCTCAATATCTTCCCGTATATCAGGTTTTAAAAACGGCTTTACGTAAAAACACACCAGTTCACCCTTTTTATTTAGTCTGTCTCTCCTAAACAGTGTATAGCCCTCTAGATTGACTGTCCAATCATGAGATTCGTCCCACCAAGTTTCAGTAATGCCTATAATATCATATTGTTTGCTTGCTGCAAGTATTTCTAGTTCATCCTCTTTACCAGTAATGCTTCTAGCGTTTACATACATACAACTAAGATAAGTATTTTCCCTTTTGTTAGGAACATCTTTCACCTTATCAGTGGTGCAAGTAGAAATATTTTCTTAGTGGAACTGAGTGTGCCGAAAAATGGGAGTGGTCATGTGTCATGAGGGAGCATGACCACATGACACTAGGTGTAGTGGCTACATTACACTAGGGGTGTGGCCACACAGCATAGTCCCTTTTCTTTGCACTCTGGAGGGAAGGCTAGAAATATATAGTAAAGCCTCCAGCTTAATAGAAATATATTGTAATGCCCCCAGTATAATAGAAATATATTGTAATGCCCTCAGTATAATAAAAATATATTGTAATGCCCCCAGTTTAATAAAAATACATAGTAATGCCCCCATTATAAAAGAAATATATACTGTAGTAGTGCCCCCGGTATAATAGAAATATATAGGGGTGTCCCACATTACATTAGAAATATATAGTAATGCTCCATTATAATAGACATATATAGTAGGGTCCCACATTACATTAGAAATACATAATAATGCCCCCATAATAATAGACATATACAGTAGTGTCCCACATTACATTAGAAATACATAATAATGCCCCCATAATAATAGACATATATAGTAGGGTCCCACATTACAATAGAAATACATAGTAATACCCCATAATAATAGACATATATAGTAGTGTCCCACATTACAATAGAAATACAAAGTGTGCAAATTCTTAAGGGGTACCTGCATACTTGCACCACTGATATATACTATATATATATATATATATATATATATATATATATATATATATATAATATATATATATATAATATGACACAATTCTCATATTTTGGGCTCTATACACCACCACAATGGATTTGAAATGAAACAAACAAGATATACTTTGACTGCAGACTTTCCCCTTTAATTTGAGGGTATTTACATCCAAATCTGGTGAACAGTGTAGGAATTACAATGGTTTCTATATGTGCCTCCCACTTTTTAAAGGACCAAAAGTAATGGGACAATTGACTCAAAAGCTATTTCATGGACAGGAGTGGGCTATTCCCTCGTTATTTCATCATTAATTAAGCAGGTAAAAGGTCTTGAGTAGATTCCAGGTGTGACATTTGCATTTGGAATCTGTTGCTGTTGACTCTCAGTATGAGATCCAAAGAGCTGCCACTATCAGTGAAGCAAGTCATCATTAGGCTGAAAAATGAAAACAAACCCATCAGAGAGATTGCAAAAACATTAGGTGTGGCCAAATTAACTGTTTCGGACATTATTAAAAAGAGAGAACGCACCGGAGAGCTCAGCAACACCAAACGACCCGGTAGACCATGGAAAACAACTGTGGTGGATGACAGAAGAATTATTTCCCTGGTGAAGAAAAACCCCTTCACAGTTGCCCAGATCAAGAACACTCTCCAGGAGGTAGGTGTATATGTGTCAAAGTCAACAATCATGAGAAGACGTCACAAGAGTGAATATAGAGGGTTCACCACAAGATGTAAACCATTGGTGAGCCGCAAAAACAGGAAATCCAGATTAAAGTTTGCCAAACAACATCTAAAAAAGCCTTTACCGTTCTGGAACAACATCCTATGGACAGATGAGACAAAGATCAACTTGTACCAGAGTGATGGGAAGAGAAGAGAATGGAGAAGGAAAGGAACTGCTCATGATCCAAAACATACCACCTCATCAGTGAAGCATGGTGGTGGTAGTGTCATGGCGTGGGCATGTATGGCTGCCAATGGAACTGGTTCCCTTGTATTTATTGATAATGTGACTGCTGAAAAAAGCAGCAGGATGAATTTTGAAGTGTTTCGGGCAATATTATCTGCTCATATTCACCCGAAGCATACTGCGAAAGCAACCAAAGAGTTTTTTAAGGCAAATAAGTGGAATGTTATGCAATGGCCAAGTCAATCACCTGACCTGAATCCGATTGAGCATGCATTTCACTTGATGAAGAAAAAACTGAAGGGAAAATGCCCCAAGAACAAGCAGGAACTGAAGACATTTGCAGTAGAGGCCTGGCAGAGCATCACCAGGAATGAAACCCAGTGTCTGGTGATGTCTATGCGTTCCAGACTTCAGGCTGTAATTGACTGCAAAGGATTTGCAACAAAGTATTAAAAAGTGAAAGTTTGATTTAGGATTGATTAGTTTGTCCCATTACTTTTGGTCCCTAAAAAAGTGGGAGGCACATATAGAAACCGTTGTAATTCCTACACCGTTCACCTGATTTGGATGTAAATACCCTCAAATTATAGGGGAAAGTCTGCAGTTAAAGCACATATTTTTGTTTAATTTCAAATCCATTGTGGTGGTGTAAAGAGCCCAAAATATGTGAATTGTGTCGATGTCCCAATATTTATGGACCTGACTGTGTGTGTGTGTGTGTGTGTGTGTGTGTGTGTGTGTGTGTGTGTGTGTGTGTGTGTATATATATATAACACACAGAGTATGGAGAGAGGCGGCCTCCAGAGACTTCACAAGCAGTCTAATCTCGCCAAACAAACGTGTTTATTGTATCAATGTTTCGGGGCCAGGGGCCCCTTCCTAGGGACATAACACATAACAAATCAGTGCATATATTTATACTAAAAACATTGTGATCATTCCCAGTGTTTTTTCATGGCCACAGCCAGCCAGACTGCATACACACAGGGCACTTCTGGTTGCGGGACCTCTGCACAAAAATGGATGTGACGTCATCTGACAGGCGGTTGTCACGGAAACCGCTATATGGTAAACACAACATTAAACCAACATAAGTCCTGTGTTTAAACAGTGCACATAGCGCAAGGACAAATAAATATGCAATAAGAGCGCTATTGATTAATCATGATAAATAAAGTGACAATGTAATAAAGCTAAAGTGCAGCATATGTAAAGCAAATATATATAAATTAATAAAATACAATATAACATTATGGGCGGTATTCAATTGTTTGAAAAGTCAGTTTGGTGTCTGTTTTTTTCTATCTAATAGGAAAAAACACACCCAGCCGACTTTTTAAACATTTGAATATCCGCCAATATATCAGTAAAATATACTGAGTTTCTACAGGAAATGTGAATGCATCAGAATAATAAGTGTCTAAACACGATGTGGTAAAAAACTGTCATAGAATTTAATTCATATACTGTAGCTCCATTATTAAATAAAGGGATATTTATTTTATCACAACTTTGTTAACAGCTGCCTCTAGTGCTTTAAGTTTCTAAAACCTTAGGGCACTTATCAGAGAAGGTGTCTGTAGATTAAATAAAATGAATAAGACTCAATGAATTATTAAGTCCCCTAGGGGCTAACGTGTCCAGATGGAAAATCCATTTTGATTTAAGTTGTATCTGTTTTTTAGACCTAATACCTCTTCGTAGAGACCCCGGGACATGGTCAATAATTTTATACTTTAATGTTGCCATGTTGTGTCGTTCTTGCATATATGACGGGCCACAGGTTGATCACTAATGGCCTAATTCAGAGTTGATCGCAGCAGCAAATTTGCTAGAAGTTGGGCAAAACCATGTGCACTGCGGGGGGGAGGGGGGGCATATATAATATGTGCAGAGAGAGTTACATTTGGTTGGGGTGTGTCCAAACAAATCTAAATTGCAGTGTAAAAATATAGCAGCCAGTATTTATCCTGCACAGAAACAAAATAACCCACCCAAATCTAACTCTCTCTGCAAATGTTGTATCTGCCACACATGCACTGCACATGGGGTGTCATTCCGAGTTGAGCGCATCAGCAGGTTTGTTAGCAATAGGGCAAAACCACGTGCACTGCAGGGGGGGGGGGGGGGGCAAATATAAAATTTGCAGAGAGAGTTAGATTTGGGTGGGTTATTTTGTTTCTGTGCATGGTAAATTCTGGCTGCTTTATTTTTACATTGCAATTTAGATTTCAGTTTGAATACACCCCACCCAAATCTAACTCTCTCTGCACGTGTTATATCTGCCCCTCCTGCAGTGGTTTTACCCAACTGCTAACAAATTTGCTGCTGCGATCAACTCTGAATTACCCCCTATGTCCTGTCTGTAATGCTGCACGAATGGCCGTACGATGTTGTGCCATTCTTGTCTTAAACATGCAGTCTGTTTTCCCGACATAGTATAATCCACATGGGTAGATAATCAGATAAATCACATGTGTGGATATACAGGTAAGAGGCCATTTAATTAATAATCTCTTTCGAAAATGAGGACGTAAAAAGGAATCCCCAGGACTTAAATATGAGCAAGTAGTGCAGCCCAAAAACTTAAAACATCCATTTTTTCTAGTAAGGAAGTTTTTCCACAGGTGGAGTCCAGGGGCAAATGCAGGATTTTCTGAGGGGTGTTTCCGTACTGTACACATATACATACAGTAGCACATCACACACACATTCATATTCACATTGCATACACATACATAGCATAACACAAAACACACACACTCACACAGACATACTGTATACATACGACACCACACATACATACATACATACATACATACGTACATACTGTAGCTCACAAGACACATTGCATACACATACAAAGCACACACACATATAGATTACATAGCAGACCACACAAATACACACATTACACACACAGTATACATAGCACAACACACACACACACACACACATACAATGTAAAAAACATATGCATATATACATAGTATCCCACACAAATACACACATAGATCACCACACACATTTCACACACTGTTACGCACACCAGTGCTAACAGGAGTATACCGGTGTATGAACAGAGAGGGAAGCGAAGCAAACTAACTCACAGACAGTATAACATAACATACACAGGAGGTGATGGAATAACTAATAAACACAAGGTGAACGGAGAAGCCCAAAGGCTCAGGAATTGGGTGTCTCCCTAGTGTCAGGAATGCTCAGATGGAATAGAGCGGACAATGAAGCGATGTGTAGTGATTTAACATGTGAAGCACCTGAAATGATGTTGCTAAGAGCAACAGAGAAAACCCCAAAGGGTTACCAATGGGTGTGGGAATAAACTCCTTGGTCAGAGACAGAAATATAGACACAAGGAGAGTATCCACAATCCTAACCCCCACTTGCAGGGCACAGGTTCAGCTTACTGCCACTAAACTGACACCTGGACGCCCTGCACAGTGAGGGAGGATTAAGCAAGCAGGTCTGAGAGTACAGCCGCAAACCTGCTGGGTTCACAGAATAGCAAAAGAGGTCAAACAACTGACTCCAGTCTTACTGCTAGGTCCGGATTGGCAGAATGAAGTACCGAATCCCAAGGCCTGTTTGCAGTAAGCAACAAGTAAATACAAAGTCACACAGTACTAGCTAACTCTCTGGAACTGACTAACAAACAAAGATTCAGCAGCATTTGCCTAGCCTGAGAGGATGGTTTATATAGCAGGTGCTGTCCACGCCCCACTCAGACCTCACAGACTGTGAGCACAAAACCAGCGCTGGATTCCCTGCCGTGCACAGAGCCTGTAACCACTACACAGTAAAAACCCGGACCGGAGTATCAGCTGCGCTCAGGTTACTTCGCTAACACTTGCCTCCCGGTTGCCATGGCGACGTGGCAGCACAGAGCAGGAGATCCTAACAGTACCCCCCCTCTGACGAGGGGTCAAAGAACCCCTACCACCGGGTTTATCGGGGAACTGCGAGAAGAAAGAGCGTATCAGTCTGGGGGCATGAAGATCACAACTGAGCACCCACGACCGCTCCTCCGGGCCATACCCCTTCCAGTGCACCAAAAATGACAGCCGACCCCGAACCATCTTGGAGTCAAGAACCCTTTCAACCACAAACTCCCTCTGACCCCGTATCAGAAGAGGAGAAGGTCTTCCACTGGAAGAAGGATTATTAACCGCCAGTTTTAAAAGGGAACAATGAAATGTTTTATTGATACCCAATGAACGGGGCAGATCTAACTGAAATGCCACCGGATTGATAACCCTGGTGATCTTATAAGGGCCGATGAACCGGGGGCCAAACTTATGAGATGGCTGTCTCAACATCAAATTCTTGGTGGACAACCAGACGAAGTCTCCTAATTTGAAGCTGCAGGGTCTTCTTCGCTTATCAAATACCCTTTTGGTCACTAATGACACAGACACAAGGGTCTTCGCTTTCCTCCAAATACCCCTAAGGACCGAAACAACAGAGGAACCACCAGACGTGGAATCCAGGGGGTCAAAAGAATTGGCCTTAGGATGATGCCCATACACACAAAGGAAGGGAGAGATCCCTGTAGCAGAGTGAGCCGCGTTGTTATAGGCAAACTCCGCCATGGACAGATGAGCAACCCAGTCAGTATGACACTTGGAAACATAACACCTGAGGAACTGCTCCAAGGACTGGTTCACCCTCTCAGTCTGCCCATTAGACTGTGGATGGTAGCCTGACGACAAGCTCACAGAAATCTGGAGATCAGAACAAAATGCCCTCCAGAATTTGGCCACAAACTGGGATTTACGGTCAGAGACCACATCAAGTGGCAACCCGTGGAGGCGCACAACATGCTGCATAAATAACTCAGACAGGCGTCTGGCCGATGGCAACCCAACCAGTGGAACGAAATGCGCCATCTTCGAAAACCTGTCAACGACAACCCAAATGGCTGTCATCCCCGAGGATTTGGGCAAGTCCATCACAAAATCCATGTAAATGTGGGTCCATGGCTTAGACGGAAAAGAGAGTGGATGTAATGGGCCGACAGGAACCCCTCTAGGAGTTTTATTTCGGGCACAAACGTCACATGCCCGAACCCACTGATGCACATCCCTAGCCACCGAGGGCCACCACACCGCCCTAGACAGCAACTCCCGAGTTCTGGCAATACCCGGATGCCCTGCCGACCTCTTGGCATGGAATTCCAGGAACACTCGCTGTCTTAACCTAGGAGGCACAAACAAGAGACCTACCGGAAGGTCTGGAGGAACCTGCTCCTGTGCTCTAAGGACTAATGACAAGAGGTCCTGGGTAATGCCCACTTTAATACATGATGGGGACACAATGGGCAATGGCTCCTCGGTGGTCTCTTGAACTGGAGCAAAACTCTGCGAGAGCGCATCAGCCTTGATGTTTTTTGACCCAGGACGATATGTTATCAAAAAATTAAAGCGAGCAAAAAACAAAGCCCATCGTGCCTGCCTGGCATTGAGCTGCTTCGCTGACTCTAAATATGCCAGATTCTTATGGTCGGTGAGAATTAAGACCACAAACTTAGCCCCCTCAAGCCAGTGTCTCCACTCCCCGAGTGCATCCTTTATAGCCAACAATTCCCGGTTACCCACATCATAATTCATCCCGGCAGACGAAAATTTACGGGAAAAGTAAGCACAGGGATGAAGGCGATTATCAGACACACCCATCTGAGAGAGCACTGCCCCAATACCTATCTCAGAGGCATCCACTTCTACCACAAAAGGACGCTCTGGATCTGGGTGTCGCAGCACCTTGGCCGAGACAAATGCCCTTTTGAGACGGGCAAAGGCCACTTTGGCCTCACAAGACCAGTGAGCAACATCCGCCCCTTTCTTAGTGAGTGCCACCAAGGGGGCCACTATAGACGAAAATCCAGCGATAAACCGTCTATAAAAATTTGCAAAGCCCAGAAAACGCTGAAGCGCCTTCAAACTAGTAGGCTGCACCCAATCCAGGACTGCCTGTACCTTAGAACCCTCCATTTGGTAACCTTCTGAGGAGATAATATACCCTAGAAATGCGATTTGCTGGACTTCAAACTCGCACTTCTCCAGCTTCGCCCCAAGCTGGTGGTCTCTGAGTTTCTGGAGGACTAAGCGTACATGCTTCCGATGTTCCTCCAGGGAATGAGAGAAGATTAGGATGTCATCTAGATAAACAACTAAGAATCTATCCAAATATTCCCTGAGCACATCGTTCATGAATTCCTGGAAGACTGCCGGGGCATTAGAGAGCCCAAAAGGCATCACCAAATATTCATAATGCCCTGAGTGGGTATTAAAGGCAGTCTTCCATTCATCCCCCTCTCTTATTCGGATTAGATTGTAAGCACCGCGTAGGTCAATCTTAGAAAAAATGGTGGCAGTACGAAGCTGGTCAAACAAAACCGAAATGAGAGGCAGTGGGTACGAGTTTTTAATCGTGATACGGTTCAATTCCCTGAAGTCGATGCAGGGTCGCAACGAACTGTCCATTTTACCCACGAAAAAGAACCCCGACCCAACTGGGGACTGTGAGGGTCTGATAAATCCCTTAGCCAAGTTCTCCTGAATGTACTCTGCCATAGCCTGAGTCTCAGGACGTGACAGGGAGTACAACCTGCTCTTGGGAAGCTTAGCATCCGGCAACAAATCAATGGCACAGTCATAGGGGCGATGGAGAGGTAGTACCTCCGCAACTTTTTTGGAGAACACATCCGCAAAATCTGCATAACATCCTGGCAATCCTGGCAAACTTAGCTGCGAGAGCATGACTGGAAGGCTCAAGCAACTCCTGAAACAATCACTACCCCAACTAAGAATCTCCCCAGAGACCCAGTCAAATTGAGGGTTATGGGCCCTTAACCAGGGTAACCCCAAAACCAATGGGGCAAAAGAACAGACAGTCACATAAAAAGACAATTTTTCAGAGTGTGTGGCTCCAATAAACAAAGGAATTTGGCTGGTGCAGGAGGTAATTTTACCCTGGGACAATGGTTCCCCGTTTAACCCACAGATCTCAATCTCGGATGCCAAAGGTACTGAGGGAACAGAGTGTTCCAGGGCGAATTGACGGTCCATGAAAACCCCATCGGCCCCACTGTCAACAAAGGCCTCAGTCTTGACAGTTTGACCGAGGATCTCCAAAGTCACCGGAATGAGAAAAGTCTTTTTAGGAAATTCTGACTTCTGGCCTGACAGGATATTTCCCATCACCCTCAGGCCCTGAAGTTTTCCGGGTTTTCTGGGCATGATACTACAACATGACCTTTATTCCCACAGTACAAACACAAACCATGCTGTCTCCTCCGCGTCTTCTCACGCGAGGAGAGGCGGGTAGCCCCAATCTGCATAGGCTCCTCGGAATATTCCTCAGAGTCTGAGGTTCCCTTGGGAAAAAAGGAAACTGCGGTCTCCCTTTCAAGCCTACGCTCTCTCAGCCGTCTATCCACCCGGATGGATAACTGCATGAGCTGATCTAAGCTATCAGGCGAGGGATATTGTACCAGTTGGTCCTTTATCTGGTCAGAAAGGCCCCTTCGGTACTGGTTTCTCAGGGCTGGGTCATTCCACTGGGTATCATAAGCCAAACTCCGTACTATAAACCTCAGCTGGCCGTCGCCCTTGCTTTAGAACCGTAATCTGAGCCTCGGCTGAAGCCATCTTGTCAGGGTCATCATACAAAATGCCCAGTGCCGTAAAAAAAGCATCAACACTTTTAAGCGACGGACAGTCAGGCTGTAACCCATATGCCCAGACCTGTGGGTCTCCTTGTAGCAAGGAAATCACCATGCCCACCCGCTGAATCTCTGACCCAGAAGACTGGGGCCTAAGCCTGAAATATAGCTTACAGCTCTCCTTGAAACAAAAGAACTGCGAGCGATCTCCAGAAAAACGATCCGGGAGATTTACTTTCGGCTCCTTAACCCCTGAACTTGCCGCTGCTGCTGCGGGAGCTCCGCTAGCGGCCTGCGGGGTGTTCATTTTAATGGACATTTCATTAAATTGTCGAGTCAGGACCTGCACCTGATCGACCACCTGTTGCAAAGTGTTTTGAGGGGTATGCTCCATATTCCCACAAAATTTCAACAGGAGTAAGGCTGCTGAATATGTTACGCACACCAGTGCTAACAGGAGTATACCGGTGTATGAACAGAGAGGGAAGCGAAGCAAACGAACTCACAGACAGTATAACATAACATACACAGGAGGTGATGGAATAACTAATAAACACAAAGTGAATGGAGAAGCCCAAAGGCTCAGGAATTGGGTGTCTCCCTAGTGTCAGGAATGCTCAGATGGAATAGAGCGGACAATGAAGCGATGTGTAGTGATTTAACATGTGGAGCACCTGAAATGATGTTGCTAAGAGCAACAGAGAAAACCCCAAAGGGTTACCAACGGGTGTGGGAATAAACTCCTTGGTCAGAGACAGAAATATAGACACAAGGAGAGTATCCACAATCCTAACCCCCACTTGCAGGGCACAGGTTCAGCTTACTGCCACTAAACTGACACCTGGACGCCCTGCACAGTGAGGGAGGATTAAGCAAGCAGGTCTGAGAGTACAGCCGCAAACCTGCTGGGTTCACAGAATAGCAAAAGAACCCCAGCAGGTCAAACAACTGACTCCAGTCTTACTGCTAGGTCCGGATTGGCAGAATGAAGTACCGAATCCCAAGGCCTATTCGCAGTAAGCAACAAGTAAATACAAAGTCACACAGTACTAGCTAACTCTCTGGAACTGACTAACAAACAAAGATTCAGCAGCATTTGCCTAGCCTGAGAGGATGGTTTATATAGCAGGTGCTGTCCACGCCCCACTCAGACCTCACAGACTGTGAGCACAAAACCAGCGCCGGATTCCCTGCCGTGCACAGAGCCTGTAACCACTACACAGTAAAAACCCGGACCGGAGTATCAGCTGCGCTCAGGTTACTTCGCTAACACTTGCCTCCCAGTTGCCATGGCGACGTGGCAGCACAGAGCAGGAGATCCTAACACACACATACAATACAAGTACAAAATGAGCATACACAGTATACCACACACACATACCTGTATATACTGTAGCTCATCACAAACTTTGCACACATGTAAGAGGCACGGGGGTGGGGCCCTGGGGAACAAAGTTCGGCGCGCTCACTTACCAGGCCTACGTACCTCACGCCTCCCGTCCTCCACCTTCAGTCCGTCGAGGTAGCTCAGACGATACTGGCACACGTCCAGACACAGAAGAACTTCCTGGGGTGACCTGAAACGAATGGGGGACACACTACGCAGGGGTGGCCTACACTGGGCTCAGTGAAGGGTCATCATTGGCACTTGTGGCCTCAGACTGGGTGCCCCCGTAGTGGTGCGAAGCACCAGGGGCGACCCTGAACGAAAACGCCCTAAGGGGAGGTGGGGGAGGGACAACATACACCACGAACACACACGAAACACCTTTATGCTCACCAGCTATATACTCGGCTTCCGCCAGACGACTGGCCCTTCTTCTTCTTTGCTCCTGTAAGAGAACACACAACACAGCCCACGGGACGTGGCGCTGCTTACGCTTTATGACGGAGAGACACTTATACAGAGGTTATAGCACAACACCGTAATACTGTTTCAACCTTGTGGTACTCACCAACGCGTACTTCCGACAGCCTACCTTTCACGGGGGCCTGGTTGTGGGGAAAACTGAGAACTCATCACACATGCGGCGTAGCGCCAACTTATGCGAACCTGCGGCATAGCGCCGACTTCAGCAACCTGCGGCGTAACGCCGACTTCAGCAACCTGCGGCGTAACGCCGACTTCAGCAACCTGCGGCCTATCGCCGACTTCAGCAACCTGCGGCCTATCGCCGACTTCAGCAACCTGCGGCCTATCGCCGACTTCAGCAACCGGCGGCCTATCGCCGACTTCAGCAACCTGCGGCCTATCGCCGACTTCAGCAACCTGCGGCCTATCGCCGACTTCAGCAACCTGCGGCCTATCGCCGACTTCAGCAACCTGCGGCGTATCGCCGACTTATGTACACACCATTGCGTTGGGCCTCCTTGCCCTGGATGCCCCCTGCCAATGTCTGCCTAACTGTGGGGGGATAATGGGGGCCTAACGCCCTTTGCTGCTCAGGCCTGGTGCCTGTTTTTGCCCCACGGGCCTAGTGCCCGCCTAAGGTGCCTCCGGCTAGTGGGCCTAATGCCCCCTTCGGTCCCCCGGGCCTAGCGCCCGCCTAATGCGCCTCAGGCCTAGTGCCTGCATGCCCCCCGGGCCTGGTGCCCGAATCCCTGGTGGTCTAGGGGAAGGGGGGGGGGGGGGGGGGGCGCGACACCGCCTGTACTTACCCGTCCAAAGGGCCACGGCTGGACCAAGCCTGGTCCGGCCACGCCCACCGCGTTGTCTTTGCCGGAGGTGGGATGGCTCCCACCACCTCCGGGCTTCCTGGAGACTGCACCTGGGCAGCGGTGGCCTGTGCAAGCTCTTTCGCGTTGCACACCGCTGTCCCAGGGCTTCCGAGGGCTTCACCGACGGGGGTCGGCTCCTTGTACTTCACCCGGCGGGCGGCGGCGTGTCTCAGCTCTTTTGCAACTACCGCTGCCCTCCGGGACTTCCGGCGCCGTCTTCTTTCTTCACTCTTTAGGAGCTCTTCTCCGCTCCTTCTCCGTCGCCGAACTGACTTCCTGCGCCCGGCGCTGGCTAAAACAAACCAGTGCCGGGGGGCGGGGCTATGACGCGGCGAGCCGGGATTGGCTCGCCGCCGCCACTCCCGATTGGCTGCCAGTTCACGAGCCGTGATCGGCTGGCGCCAAATTCAAAAAGCGGCGCTGTGATTGGCGGGGCCTGAGTCCCGGAGGATGCAGGCCCGCCGCCATCACCCGCGTGGAGCGGCGGTGGATATTCACCGCTGCCCCCACGCCCGCTGCTGAACTCTGCAACCGGCCGGGCAGGGGAAGACCGGACCAGGCCCGGCCCCCAGTGCTGCCCGGAGCCAGTGCGACCTCCGGCCCCATGGGATGGCGCCGAGCCATCCCAGGTAAGGAGGAAGGTGCAGGCTAGTAGCAGGGCCAGTGACCGCACGAGTACACTGGCCCTTGCTACACACACATACATAGTACACTACACAAACATACATATCATACCACATAGTAGCACTGCAATCACATACACATTGCAAAATCATACATATCATACCACACACACACACACATACTGTACATATATACACACAAACATACCTAGCGCTGAGAGGAGGAGACTGGTGGCAGCCGGCCCATGCATTTCAGAATGTGAGAAGTTGGACGAAGAGGCAGCTGTGGGTTGAGCACACGCAACAACTCCCCAGCTCTCCCGTCCGTGACATTTCGTTGAGCTCTGCCGGAAAAGCTCTCTGCTACGGTCGCGATTGCGGTTTATTTTGAGATGGAGACATAGCTGTCTCCATCTCTGGAAAAAATAATTTGGTCCATCAGGGGGGGTTCTGGGCACTCAGAAATCCCCCCTCTGTGCGCCATCAAAGCCCGGCACATCTGTCTTGACTACAATGTCTTTGATGTTTCTGCCACGTTTAAAGCTAGGCATAATTTGAGTGTTGTGGAAGCATTTTAATTCTGGATTAGACGCCACAATCTGCCAGAGCTCTTTAGTTTTCTTGAAGGTCTGCACACTAACATTATCATATTCATTCACCCATGGGATTTTAACCTGGGTACGGGTAGTTTTTTTTCTTAACCTGACTGTTGCTATTGACAAACGCCTTAATTCTAGCCTTAATCAATTCTTTCCGTGGGTACCCTCTCTCAATAAACTTGGAAATCATGTTTTCAAGCTGTAAATCTCTGACTTCCTTACCACTCGTGATTTTACATACCCTCAAAAACTGTGAGTATGGTAGTCCCTTCACTATTGAAATTGGATGAAAACTTTGGTGATGTAGTAGTGTGTTACGATCTGTCGGCTTGGTATATAAACTTGTATTAATATTTGCAATTGCTGGAATTCACATTAAAAAATAACTATTTCTTATTTAATGGTGATTATTATCGTCAGGTGACCGGGTGTACCATGGGTTCCCCGGTGGCTCCGGCCTTTGCAAATAGCTATATGTGGCAAATTGAAAAGACCATGGGGGTAATTCCAAGTTGATCGCAGCAGGAAATTTTTTAGCAGTTGGCAAAACCATGTGCACTGCAGGGGAGGCAGATATAACATGTGCAGAGAGAGTTAGATTTGGGTGTGGTGTGTTCAATCTGCAATCTAATTTGCAGTGTAAAAATAAAGCAGCCAGTATTTACCCTGCACAGAAATAAAATAACCCACCCAAATCTAACTCTCTCTGCAAATGTTATATCTGCCACACCTGCAGTGCACATGGTTTTGCCCAACTGCTAAAAAATGTCCTGCTGCGATCAACTTGGAATTACCCCCCATATTCTTTGAGGACCCCGTGATCACACAAAGTTTAGTTTTATACTATAGGAATATAGATGACCTGTTGGTTTTTTAGAATGGTAGCATAAATGTACTTATCCTGATGGTAACATAGGAACATAGAATTTGACGGCAGATAAAAACCACTTGGCCCATCTAGTCTGTCCCCCTTTTTTTTTTTTTTTACATAATTTTTTTCTCTAACCTTGTTTGATCCTTATTTCTTTGTAAGGATATCCTTATGTCTATCCCATGCATGTTTAAATTGCTCCACTCTCTTAGCCTCTACCATCTCTGATGGGAGGCTATTCCACTTATCCACTACCCTTTTGGTGAAGTAATTTTTCCTCAAATTTCCCCTGAACCTCCCCCCCCTCCAGTCTCCGTGCATGTCCTCGTGTCCTATTGCTTCTCTGTATTTGGAGAATGTTTCCCTGCTGGACATTGTTAAAACCCTTGATATATTTGAAAGTTTCTATCATGTCTCCCCTTTCCCTTCTCTGCTCCAAACTATACATATTGAGATTTCGTAGTCTTTCTGGGTATGTTTTGTGATGTAGGCCATGCACCATTTTAGTTGCCCAGTTTCTAATGTATTAATATCCTTTTGAAGATATGGCCTCCAGAATTGAACACAGTATTCTAGATGAGGCCGTACCAATGACCTATACAGTGGCATTATTACTTCTTTCTTTCTGCTGCTGATTCCTCTCCCAATGCAGCCAAGCATCTGACTAGCCTTCCTCATTGCTTTGTTACATTGCTTACCTGCCTTTAAGTCACCTGAAATAGTGACTCCTAGATCCCTTTCCTTCTGAGTAGTTTCCAGTATAGTGCCATTAATACTATATTTAGCCTTTGGATTTTTGAGACCCAAGTGCATGATTTTGCATTTTTTGGCATTAAACTGTAATTGCCACATGCTTGACCATTCCTCTAGTCTACCTAGATCCTCAATCATTTGTTTTACCCCACCTAGTGTGTCTACCCTGTTGCATACCTTTGTGTCATCTGCAAAAAGGCATACTTTCCATGCCATTTGCAGTGTCACCAATGAAGATATTAAAAAGCACTGGTTTAAGTACAGATCCCTGGGGTACTCCACTGGTAACATTTCCCTCCTGTGAATGCACTCCATTTACCACAACTCTCTGTTTTCTATACTTCAACCAAGATATTGGGGGTAATTCCAAGTTGATTGCAGCAGGAATTTTGTTAGCAGTTGGGCAATACCATGTGCACTGCAGGGGAGGCAGATTTAACATGTGCAGATAGAGTTAGATTTGAGCGTGGTGTGTTCAATCTGCAATCTAATTTGCAGTGTAAAAATAATGCAGCCAGTATTTACCCTGCACAGAAATAAAATATCCCACCCAAATCTAACTCTTTCTGCACATGTTGTATCTGCCTCCCCTGCAGTGCACATGGTTTTGCCCAACTGCTAACAAAATTCCTGCTGCGATCAACTTGAAATTACCCCCCTTATCCATTCAATAATCCTGATAGCCAATCCCAAACTTTCAAGTTTATTTAGCAGTCTTCGATGTGGAACAGTGTCAAAAGCCTTACTAAAGTCTAGATAAACTATATCCATGGCTTCACCTTTATTCCTCACTTTAGTCACACAGTCAAAAAAGTCAATAAGATTTGTTTGACATGATCTCCCCCCAGTGAATCCATGCTGTTTGGGATCCTGTAAATTGCCAGATTTGAGATAATCTACAACTCTTTCTTTTAAGAGTGTTTCCATCAATTTCCCTACTACTGATGTAAGACTCACTGGTCTGTAGTTGTTTGCCTCTTCCTTGCTTCCACTTTTGTGCAGTGGGACTACATTTGCTCTTTTCCAGTCCTCTGGAATTACTCCTGTAGCTAATGACTGGTTGAATAATTCTGTCAGTGGTGCTACCAGCACCTCTTTAAGTTCTTTTAGTATCCTTGGATGTATCCCATCTGGCCCCATAGATTTCTCCACTTTCAGCTTTGAGAGTTCTGTTAGGACCTTCTCCTCTGTAAATGTACTTGTTTCATTTTCCTGAATATCCCTGCAACTTAGCTGTGGCCCCTTCCCCTCTCCTTCAGTAGTAAATACTGAGCAAAAATAATTATTAAGATGATCTGCTATTACATTGTCTCCCTCAACAAGACTCCCATTCTCTGTCTTTAGTTTTATAATTCCGCCTTTTGTTTTTCTCCTTTCACTTATACACCTAAAAAAGGTTTTGCCTCCTTTACCCACTGACTGGGCCATTTTCTCCTCAGCTTGTGCCTTTGCACATCTGATTACCTTCTTAGTCTCCTTCTGTCTAACAAGATATATCTATTTGTCTTTATTATTATGTGTCTGCTTATATTTCCTAAAAGCCATCTTTTTAGCTTTAACAATATTTGCTACTTCTTTCGCAAACCACACTGGCTTCCTTTTCCTTGTGTTTTTCCTAACACTTTTGATACAAAGGTCTGTTGCCTTTAATATTGCACATTTTAATGTTTCCCACCTCTCCTGCACTGCTTCCAAATTCCTCCACTCTGCCAAAGAATCGCATACACATTTTCCCATCCCTACAAAATCAGCCTTCCTAAAATCCAACACCTTTGTTTTTGTATGGGATGAGTCAGTCTCTGTCTTTATGCTGAACCATACTGCTTGATTCTGAGTGGGCTCCCTCACCAATTGGTGGAGGGATGCTCCCTGAAGGGAATTTAAAATGTCCCTGCTTCTAGTGGATTCACAAAATAGATCAGGGAGTCCCATCAAATTCACTATGACTAGTAGTAAAATGGAAATTTGTTTCCTAGATGTGTGTATACAGGTAAACAATGGGCTTATTAATACAAGTTTATATACCAAGCCGACAGATCGTAACACACTATAACATCACAAAAGTTTTCATCCAATTTCAACAGTGAAGGGACTACCATACTCACAGGTTTGAGGGTATGTAAAATCACGAGTTATAAGGAAGTCAGAGATTTACAGCTTGAAAACATGATTACCAAGTTTATTGAGAGAGGGTACCCATGGAAAGATTTGATTAAGGCTAGAAATAAGGCTGTTGTCAATAGCAACAGTCAGGTTAAGAAAAAAACTACCCGGACCCAGGTTAAAATCCCATGGGTGAATGAATATGATAATAATAGTGTGCAGACCTCCAAGAAAACTAAAGAGCTCTGGCAGATTGTGGTGTCTGATCCAGAATTAAAATGCATCCAGAACACTCAAATTATGCCTAGCTTTAAACGTGGCAGAAACATCAAAGACATTGTAGTCAAGACAGATGTGCCGGGCTTTGATAAGGCTCCACCTGTACAAAACTTCCTTACTAGAAAAAATAGATGTTATAAATGTTTGGGCTGCACTACTTGCTCAAGTCCTGGGGATTCCTTTTTACATCCTCATTCTGGAAAGAGATTATTAATTAAATGGCCTCTTACCTGTACATCCACACATGTGATTTTTCTGATTATGTGCCAGGGTTTGACTGGCCCACAGGGGCACAGGGGAAACCCCCGGTGGGCCCCGCTGCCCGTGGGCCCCGCTGCCCGTGGGCCCTCCTCCTCCTCTATCAATCAGGTTCCAGACTGTGCACTTGAATTATACATTATACATATGTTACCTTATACTGCACAGGACTGTGGTGTATTCTCTACAGTGCATTGCTGGTATTAATCTGGTACATTATCCTGTATGCAGTAGCAGTATTTACTGTATATATTTCAAGAGGCCCAGAGCATGCACTGTAATGATTAGGCAAACCAATGTGGTTACTGACCACACCCCCTCTGAAGACTGGCCACACCACTAAACATGGGCCCCTACCACTGCATCCCCTCGATGGGCTCTCCATGTCCCAGTCCTATACTGTTATCTGCCCATGTGGATTATACTATGTCGGGAAAACAGACTGCATGTTTAAGACAAGAATGGCACAACATTGTACGGCCATTCATGTAGCATTACAGACAGGACATAGTGACCAACCTGTGGCCCATCATTATATGCAAGAAAGACACACCATGGCGACATTAAAGTATAAAATTATTGATCATGTGACTTCCGGTTCTGGTGCAACTGATGTGAGATGGGTGTCCCTTCAGCTTTGGTGCCGTCCGCTTAACATACCCTGCTAGGGCTTTTTTAAGCCTACCCAAACCCTCCAGTGACCCTCTTGGAAGCTGCAGTGAGACCAGGGCACATCGCGGTTGCTGTCACCCAGTGCTCCGGAGCTTGTGTGCGGGGATCCAGTCGCTCCTCTTCTCTGTGCGGCATGGTGGTCCCTCCCGTAGTCAACACAGGCAATTCCCTTGGTCTCCCCTGGCGCCTGCCCAGCTCGCCTGCCCGACCTGGGGACCCTTCCGAAGGCTCCGGCTTTGGCTTCAGCGGAACCTGATCGCTCTCCCGCTGGACCCTCTTGGTGCTGCGTGGCTGGGTTCAGAGGAGTCTGATGCATCCTGTCTGTGTGGGTGCTGTGTGGCGGTCTCTCCTGTCACCATCCTGGAAGACTGCACTCACCTGGTCTGGCTCCCATGTGGCTCCCCCACACGGTCTGGTGACCCCATCAGAGGCTGTGGCGGCATCTGGACACTTTGCTGCGGGCACCTCCAGCAGGCAGGAAGCTCGGAACAGGAATCCTCCAGCAGCTACCCCCAGGTGTTGTTTCCCACAGTCCTCCTTTTCACCTAAGCTAGCCTGCTCTGGTTACCTGCACAAGTCTCCCCTGCCCGCTGCGCACAGGGCTGATAGCCTCATTCTCTGTTCTAGTAACCACTATTTCCAGTCTCACCTTCAAACATTATAAAGCATCTATATAGGCACAGGCTTGTGCCGAGTGTGCCATTAGTAACTATATATTTTAAAAAAGTGGGAGTGTGTGTGTGTTCTGTGTTGGGCCCTGGGGGAGACATCACCCTTCTGTTTTAAGCTGTCCTATGGACAAATACTTAACAGGACAGATGCCTGGTTAACACCCCCAAATGGATCGCACTGCGCCCAACAAAATGGCTACCGGGCCGGTTCATGCTGGGGACATTTCTACTATTACCCTTCCTCAGTTGCTGCCATCTACTGCTGCCTCCGCAACAGCCCAACAACCTCCCACAGCTCCTGATAAATCCCATCATCTCTCAGTTGCTCCCCCTCTTCTTCCCTTACATATGCGGATGTTGTACATTCTATACGAGAAACAGTGCAGCCTATGTTAAAGGAACAAGCTGCGGCGAATGCAGCTGCCCTTCAACAAGCTGTCACGGACATTAAGAGCCAATGCAAACAGTTGGCCAAACGGGTATTAGCAGTGGAACACACCGCCGGTGAAAATTTTCAGGCCATTTCGTCTCTGCAAGATCTCACCGTACAGCTGAAACAATCTGATACGCAAGTATGGGCCAAACTTGACGACTTGGAAAATAGCTCATAAAGAAACAATTTGAGGATAGTGGGCCACCCAGAATCCCTCAGAGGGCCGGCCTTATACCTCTTTTTGCGACAAACCTTGCCTGAATTACTTGACATTCAAGAAATTTGTTCTGATCTCATGATAGAGCGGGCTCATCGGACAGGACAATTACGAGACTCTTCCTCCTCAAGGCCTTGTGTCGTTTTGTTTAAGTGCTTGAATTTTATACATAAGGATCAATCTGGTCCGCCTCCTGGCGAAAGAGAGATCTTTCCTGGAATGGTGCAAAACTTCTTATTTTTCAAGACTACTCTCCTGAATTGACACGGCTTCATAAGGCCTTTACCCCAGTGTGTTCGCAGTTAGTCCAAGACGGAAAGAAATTTGCCCTTCTCTACCCAGCCCCGCTGCGAATCTTCAATGGCACGTCCTTCAAAGATTTCTCTTCAGCAGACGACGCAATGGCCTATATAAAGGAACAAGTAAACCTGTTGACAGATGAAGATACCTGAAGAGACTGTCAGTCTTTTTTCTTTGCCCTATTTGATTACCAAACTTATAAGACTACCCCGACCCCTACTGCTAAGTCTGGTTTTATTTTGGCTCAACACAAATTTGATGGTCTGCTCGCCTCTATGGATGATAAACAGAATTTTTATAGAGATCACAAGTTTTACAGGTTTGGTAAGAAAATAGTCTATTTACTTTCCAATTTAGTAAAATCCTCAACTCCCACATCCCTTATTCATTCTATCCAACGCCCTGATGGCACGTCTGCCTCCTACAGGTAGAGACATGGCCTCGTTATTTCAAGATTTTTATAAGGCTATATATGCCCAGCCCAAAAGGAAGAGACTTCCTTTTGGAATTCTATCGACACCCTTTCTATTTCAAATGACGTACAGGCTGCCATATGTGCTCCGTTCACACCCCAGGAAATTGAGGCTGCTGTAAAACATCTTAAACCTGTAAAGGTCCCTGGTCCAGATGGATTTTCGGGAGAATATTCTAAAATACTTCTCCCAGAGATTATAGACCCATTAGTCTCATTCTTTAACGCGTTACTTAAAACTCCGGTTATGCCTAAATATTTTACTGATGCTATTATTCGTTTGTTGCCAAAGCCGGGCAGGAATCCCTGCTTACCTGGTTCTTATAGACCTATATCTCTGCTTAATGTAGATTATAAATTGTTCACTAAACTTTTAGCAGATAGGATCAAATACCTGCTGCCAGGGATCCTCCAGTCGGACCAGACGGGCTTTATAGTGGGTAGACATTCTTCAACCAATATCTGCAAGGTGATTGCGGCTTCTCACTGGTTAAGTTCTTCTTTAAACCCTGACGCTGCCTTCTTGTTATCACTTGATGCGGAGAAAGCGTTTGATATGGTTTCTTGGGAACATTTATTTATGACCCTTAATAAAGTTAATTTTCCTGATCAACTAATCTCCCTTTTACGTATATTGTACACTGGCTCCCAATCCCGTATTATCTGTAACGGATACCTTTCAGCTCCTATTCCCTTAGGCAGAGGCACTAGACAAGGCTGTCCGCTTTCCCCACTTTTATTTGCATTGACCATTGAGCCCTTAGCGATTGCTCTCCGTAACCTCCCTGATTTTCAAGGTATTTGTATTGCCCATCATTCTCTTAAAGTAGCAATGTTTGCGGATGATATGTTATTGTTTCTTTCTAATCCCCTTGTCTCTATTCCAACCATTCTTTACTCCATCAATTCATTTGGCCGCTTTTCAGGATTTAGGATTAATTATGATAAGTCTGAGCTCCTCCCACTAACCTCTTCTGCAACGGCTCTTCTTGCCTCATCTTCTTCTTCTATCCTCTCTATATTTAAACATGCTACGTCCAAATTGAAATACTTAGGCATATTTTTTCCACCCTCTCTATCTAAGATTTATGCTTTTAATTTTACTCCTATTTTGCAAAATATAGCTATTCAATTAAATACTTGGGCACCCCTCCCCTTATCTCTTATGGGGAGAGTTGTAGTTCTAAAAAGTATTATTTTTCCCAAAATTTCCTATCCTCTCCAGATGTTGCCATATGCCCTGACAAAGCATTCCATTATTGTGAAAAATTTTTTGCTAAGTTCCTTTGGTCGGGCAAAAAACCACGGGTGGCTCTGTCTAAACTCAAATTGCGCAAAGATGCGGGTGGCCTGGCTGTACCAGATGTTTCCGCTTTTACTAAAGCTGTAGCATTTCGGTACGTATTTGATTGGTTGCTCTCCCGGTCTTCTTACTCCAAATACGCAATAGAACAGACACTTTGCGATCCGTTTGATCTCCACGCATTACTTCACACGCCTAAAGCTAGCCTCCCTCCTTCTGTCCGCACTAACCCTCTTTTTTGGGATACCTATTTGGCGTGGTGGTCTGTCAACAAATCACTTAAAAGAAACCCGGCTCACTCCAAATTTATTCCATTTTGTGGTAATCCATGCTTTCCAGCAGCTTTAGACAATGGGGGTAATTCTGAGTTGATCGCAGCAGCAAGTTTGTTAGCAATTGGGCAACACCATGTGCACTGCAGGGGTGGCAGATGTAACATGTGCAGAGTGAGTTAGATTTGGGTGGGTTATTTTGTTTCTGTGCAGGGTAAATACTGTCTGCTTTATTTTTACACTGCAATTTAGATTGCAGTTTGAATACACCCCACCCAAATTTAACTCTCTCTGCACATGTTATATCTGCCCCCCCTGCAGTGCACACGGTTTTGCCCAACTGCTAACAAAATTCCTGCTGCGATCAACTCAGAATTACCCCCAATGTTCGGTTCTCTCATTGGCAACATAAGGGTATTGCGTTAATCAAAGATGTATTTGATCCTGTGGGGGTATTGATGTCTTTTTCTGATTTCATTACTAAGTATCAAATTCCACGTCCAGATTTTTTTTATGTATCTTCAATTACGACATTATATATTATCCTTACCTCCCTCATAAGACCCATCTCTAGACTTCGACCCTCTTGATAATATTATTGAATTAGTTAAGCTCTCATCTTATAAAACATCTTATATCTACTGGGATATTTTGGCTGGATTTGAAATGAAACTTTTGGCTTCGACTGTCAGGAGTTGGGAAAAGGATTATTTTTCTCCTACTTCTCATACAGAATTAACTAGTAACTTTACTAATATTTTTAGGGCACTCCACTCGACACAACTCCAGGAAACACATGTTAAATTTACACACAGAATCTACATTACGCCAGGTCAACGAAGATATATGGTCCATTCAGAATCTGGGAACTGCCAGAAATGCGGTACTTCTAATGTTTTGTTTATGCACTGTTTTTGGAACTGCCCTAAAATAAAGACATTTTGGTACAAGGTATTATGGTTTATCAATTCCACATTTCAGCTTCAATTAAAACTGAATTGCAAAGCTATGCTTGGCCTAATTTTCACTGACTGGAGCATTCCGTCACATAAACACCTTTTCTCTAACGTCCTAGTGGATGCTGGGGACTCCGTAAGGACCATGGGGAATAGACGGGCTCCGCAGGAGACTGGGCACTCTAAAGAAAGATTTAGTACTACCTGGTGTGCACTGGCTTCTCCCTCTATGCCCCTCCTCCAGACCTCAGTTAGAATCTGTGCCCGGCCAGAGCTGGGTGCTTTTAGTGAGCTCTCCTGAGCTTGCTAATAAGAAAGTATTTTAGTTAGGTTTTTTTATTTTCAGAGAGCTTCTGCTGGCAACAGACTCTCTGCTACATGGGACTGAGGGGAGAGAAGCAAACCTACTAACTGCGGCTAGGTTGCGCTTCTTAGGCTACTGGACACCATTAGCTCCAGAGGGATCGAACACAGGACCTGACCTTGTCGTCCGTTCCCGGAGCCGCGCCGCCGTCCCCCTCGCAGAAGCAAGAAGACATCGAAATCGGCGGCAGAAGACTCCTGTCTTCACATGAGGTAGCGCACAGCACTGCAGCTGTGCGCCATTGCGCCCACACTACCCACACACTCCGGTCACTGTAGGGTGCAGGGCGCAGGGGGGGGCGCCCTGGGCAACAATTAGGATACCTCTTGGCAAAAAGACACAGCTGGGCACTGTATATATGTACGAGCCCCCACCATTTTATTACACAGACCCGTGACAGAAGGCCGCCGCTGTGGGGGCGGGGCCTTCTTTCTCAGCACTAACCAGCGCCATTTTCTCTTCACAGCTCCGCTGAGAGGAAGCTCCCCAGGCTCTCCCCTGCAGTATCAATTTAGAAAAAGGGTAAAAAGAGAGGGGGGGCACATAAATTTAGGCGCAAATTATCATAAACAGCAGCTACTGGGTAAACACTAAGTTACTGTGTAATCCCTGGGTTATATAGCGCTGGGGTGTGTGCTGGCATACTCTCTCTCTCTGTCTCCCCAAAAGGCCTTGTGGGGTCCTGTCCTCAATTAGAGCATTCCCTGTGTGTGTCGGTACGTTTGTGTCGACATGTTTGACGAGGACGGTTACGTGGAGGCAGAACAAGTGCAAGTGACTGTGGTGTCGCCACCGACGGCGCCGACACCTGATTGGATGGATATGTGGAAGGTGTTAAATGATAACGTAAGCTCCTTGCATAAAAGGTTGGATAATCAGTCAGGGTCTCAACCCGTGTCTGATTCTGTAGCTCAGATGCCGTCAGGGTCTCAAAAGCGCCCACTATCCCAGTTGGTTGACACAGATGTCGACACGGATTCTGACTCCAGTGTCGATGACGATGAGGCAAAGTTGCAGACTAAAATGACTAAAGCCATCCGATACATGATTATAGCAATGAAGGATGTATTGCACATATCGGAGGAAAACCCTGTCCCTGACAAAAGGGTGTATATGTATGGGGAGAAAAAGCAAGAGGTGACTTTTCCCCCTTCACATGAGTTAAATGAATTATGTGAAAAAGCATGGGATTCCCCCGATAAGAAAGTGCTGATTTCCAAAAGGTTACTTATGGCGTACCCTTTCCCGCCAACGGACAGGATGCGCTGGGAATCCTCCCCTAGGGTAGATAAAGCTCTGACACGCTTATCTAAAAAGGTGGCCCTGCCGTCACAGGATACGGCCGCCCTAAAGGATCCTGCAGATAGGAAGCAGGAAAGTATCCTGAAGTCTGTTTATGCACACTCAGGTACTATATACTGAGGCCGGCTATTGCGTCGGCCTGGATGTGTAGTGATATAGCAGCATGGACAGATAATCTGTCTGAGGAAATGGATACCTTAGACAAGGATACCATTTTACTGACCCTGGGGCATATAAAAGACGCTGTCCTATATATGAGGGATGCCCAGAGGGACATTTGCCTACTGGGCTCTAGAATAAATGCAATGTCAATTTCTGCCAGAAGGGTCCTGTGGACTCGGCAATGGACAGGTGATGCCGACTCCAAAAAGCACATGGAGGTGTTACCTTACAAGGGTGAGGAATTGTTTGGGGACGGTCTCTCGGACCTAGTTTCCACAGCTACGGCTGGGAAGTCAAACTTTTTGCCATATATTCCCTCACAGCCTAAGAAAGCACCGTATTACCAAATGCAGTCCTTTCGATCACAGAGAAGCAAGAAGGTCAGAGGTGCGTCCTTTCTGGCCAGAGGCAGGGGTAGAGGAAAGAAGCTGCACTATTCAGCTAGTTCCCAGGAACAGAAGTCCTCCCCGGCTTCCACTAAATCCACCGCATGATGCTGGGGCTCCACAGTGGGTTCGCTCACAGGTGGATCCCTGGGCTATACAGATTGTGTCTCAGGGATACAAGTTGGAATCCGAAGTGATGACCCCTCACCGTTACCTCAAATCGGCCCTGCCAGCTTCCCCCATAGAAAGGGAAGTAGTGTTAGCGGCAAGTCACAAGTTATATCTCCAGCAGGTGGTGGTAAAGGTTCCCCTCCTTCAACAAGGAAGAGGATACTATTCCACAATGTTTGTGGTACCGAAACCGGACGGTTCGGTCAGACCCATATTGAATTTAAAATCCCTGAACATTTATCTGAAAAGATTCAAGTTCAAAATGGAATCGCTCAGAGCGGTCATTGCAAGCCTGGAAGAGGGGGATTTTATGGTGTCTCTGGACATCAAGGATGCGTACTTGCATGTCCCCATTTATCCACCTCATCAGGAGTACCTCAGGTTTGTGGTACAGGACTGTCATTACCAATTCCAGACGTTGCCGTTTGGCCTGTCCACGGCACCGAGAATATTTACCAAGGTGATGGCGGAAATGATGGTGCTCCTTTGGAAGCAAGGGGTTACGATTATCCCATACTTGGACGATCTCCTCATAAAGGCGAGGTCCAGGGAGCGGTTGCTAATCAGCGTAGCACTCTCTCAGGAAGTGTTGCAACAGCACGGCTAGATTCTGAATATTCCAAAGTCGCAGCTGATTCCTACGACGCGTCTGCCCTTCCTGGGCATGATTCTGGACACAAACCAGAGAAAGGTGTTTCTCCCGGAGGAGAAGGCTCAGGAGCTTATGACTCTGGTCAGAGGCCTCCTAAAACCAAAACAGGTATCGGTGCATCACTGCACGCGAGTCCTGGGAAAGATGGTGGCGTCATACGAAGCCATTCCCTTCGGCAGGTTCCATGCGAGGATCTTTCAGTGGGATCTGTTGGACAAGTGGTCCGGATCGCATCTTCAGATGCATCGGCTGATCACCCTGTCCCCCAGGGACAAGGTGTCTCTTCTGTGGTGGCTGCAAAGTGCTCACCTCCTCGAGGGCCGCAGGTTCGGCATACCGGACTGGGTCCTGGTGACCACGGATGCAAGCCTCCGAGGATGGGGGGCAGTCACTCAAGGAAGAAACTTCCAGGGGCTGTGGTTAAGTCAGGAGACTTGTCTGCACATCAATATCCTGGAACTAAGGGCCATATACAACGCCCTGAGTCAAGCGGAGCCTCTGCTTCGAAACCAACCAGTGCTGATTCAGTCAGACAACATCACAGCAGTGGCCCATGTGAACTGCCAGGGCGGCACAAGAAGCAGGGTGGCAATGGCAGAAGCCACCAGGATTCTTCGTTCGGCGGAGATTCACGTACTAGCACTGTCAGCAGTATTCATTCCGGGAGTGGACAACTGGGAAGCAGACTTCCTCAGCAGGCACGACCTCCACCCGGGAGAGTGGGGACTTCATCAAGAAGTCTTCACGCAGATTGCAAATCGATGGGAACTGCCACAGGTGGACATGATGGCGTCCAGTCTCAACAAAAAGCTAAAAAGATATTGCGCCAGGTCAAGGGACCCTAAGGCGATGGCTGTGGACGCACTAGTAACACCGTGGGTGTTCCAGTCGGTCTATGTGTTTCCTCCTCTTCCTCTCATACCAAAGGTGCTGAGAATTGTAAGAAAAAGAGGAGTAAGAACAATACTCATTGTTCCGTATTGGCCAAGAAGGACTTTGTACCCGGAATTGCAAGAAATGCTCACAGAGGACCCGTGGCCTCTGCCTCTCAGACAGGACTTGTTACAACAAGGGCCCTGTCTGTTCCAAGACTTACCGCGGCTGCGTTTAACGGCATGGTGGTTGAACGCCGGATCCTAGCGGAAAAAGGCATTCCGGATGAAGTTATTCCTACGCTGATAAAGGCTAGGAAGGATGTGACAGCAAAGCATTATCACCGTATATGGCGAAAATATGTTACTTGGTGTGAGGCCAGGAAGGCCCCTACAGAAGAATTCCAGCTGGGTCGATTCCTGCACTTCCTACAGTCAGGAGTGACTATGGGCCTGAAATTAGGGCCATAAAGGTCCAGATTTCGGCCCTATCCATTTTCTTCCAAGAAGAACTGGCTTCACTGCCTGAGGTTCAGACGTTTGTTAAGGGAGTGCTGCATATTCAGCCCCCTTTTGTGCCACCAGTGGCACCTTGGGATCTTAACGTGGTGTTGAGTTTCCTGAAATCCAACTGGTGTGAGCCACTTAAGACCGTGGAGCTAAAGTATCTCACGTGAAAAGTGGTCATGCTGTTGGCCTTAGCTTCGGCTAGGTTGTGTCAGAATTTTGCGGCTTTGTCATGTAAAAGCCCCTATCTGGTTTTCCATATGGATAGGGCTGAATTGCGGACTCGTCCGCAATTTCTGCCAAAGGTGGTGTCATCCTTTCATTTGAACCAACCTATTGTGGTGCCTGCGGCTACTGGTGGCTTGGAGGATTCCAAGTTGCTTGACGTAGTCCGGGCTTTGAAGATTTATGTGACCAGAACGGCTGGAGTCAGGAAGACTGACTCGCTGTTTGTCCTGTATGCATCCAACAAGCTGGGTGCTCCTGCTTCAAAGCAAACTATTGCTCGCTGGATCTGTGGCACGATTCAGCAGGCTCATTCTGCTGCTGGATTGCCGCATCCAAAATCAGTGAAAGCCCATTCCACAAGAAAGGAGGGCTCTTCTTGGGCGGCTGCCCGAGGGGTCTCGGCATTACAGCTTTGCTGAGCTGCTACTTGGTCGGGTTCAAACACATTTGCAAAGTTCTACAAGTTTGATACCCTGGCTGAGGAGGACCTTGAGTTTGCCCATTCGGTGCTGCAGAGTCATCCGCACTCTCACGCCCGTTTGGGAGCTTTGGTATAATCCCCATGGTCCTTACGGAGTCCCCAGCATCCACTAGGACGTTAGAGAAAATAAGATTTTACTCACCGGTAATTCTATTTCTCGTAGTCCGTAGTGGATGCTGGGCGCCCGTCCCAAGTGCGGACTTTCTGCAATACGTGTATATAGTTATTGCTTACTAAAGGGTTATGTTATGTGGCATCAGTTGAGTGATGCTTGTTTGTTGTTCATACTGTTAACCGGGTAAGTTATCTCGAGTTATACGGTGTGGCTGGTATGAGTCTTACCCTGTATTCCAAAATCCTTTCCTTGTAATGTCAGCTCTTCTTGGCACAGTTTCCTTAACTGAGGTCTGGAGGAGGGGTATGGACTTCAGGATAGCCTCCTGCTTTCTATCAGCAGATTCCTTCAGGGTGGCCGTATCCGGAGACGGTAGTGCCACCTTCTTTGACAAGCGTGTGAGCGCTTTATCCACCCTAGGGGATGTCTCCCAACGTGACCTATCCTCTGGCGGGAAAGGGTACGCCATTAGTAACCTCTTAGAAATTACCAGTTTCTTATCGGGGGGAAGCCCACGCTTCTTCACACACTTCATTTAATTCCTCAGATGGAGGAAAAACAACTGGTAGTTTTTTCTCTCCAAACATAATACCCTTTTTTGTGGTACTCGGGGTAACATCAGAAATATGCAACACATTTTTCATTGCCTTAATCATATAACGTGTGGCTCTATTGGTAGATACATTAGTCTCATCGTCGTCGACACTGGAGTCAGTATCCGTGTCGACATCTGTGTCTGCCATCTGAGGTAGCGGGCGTTTTAGAGCCCCTGATGGCTTTTGAGATGCCTGGGCAGGCACAGGCTGAGAAGCCGGCTGTCCCACATTTGGTATGTCGTCAAACCTTTTATGCAAGGAGTCGACACTGTCACGTAATTCCTTCCACAGAACCATCCACTCAGGTGTCGACCCCGCAGGGGGTGACATCACATTTATCGGCATTTGCTCCGCCTCCACATAAGCCTCCTCATCAAACATGTCGACACAGCCGTACCGACACACCGCATACACACAGGGAATGCTCTGACAGAGGACAGGACCCCACAAAGCCCTTTGGGGAGAGAGAGTATGCCAGCACACACCAGAGCGCTATATAACACAGGGATCCCACTTTAAATGAGTGTTTTTTCCCTTATAGCTGCTTATATTATATATACTGCGCCTAAATTTAGTGCCCCCCTCTCTTTTTTACCATTATGTAGCTTGACACTGCAGGGGAGAGCCAGGGAGCGTCCTTCCAGCGGAGCTGTGAGGGAAAAATGGCGCCAGTGTGCTGAGGGAGATAGCCCCGCCCCTTTTCCGGCGGACTTCTCCCGCTTTTTCTGGAATTCTGGCAGGGGTATTTTTACACCTATATAGCCTTCCTGACTATATATGGTGTAGATTTGCCAGCCAAGGTGTCTTATATTGCCCTCAGGGCGCCCCCCCCCAGCGCCCTGCACCCATCAGTGACCGGAGTGTGAGGTGTGCATGAGGAGCAATGGCGCACAGCTGCAGTGCTGTGCGCTACCTTGTTGAAGACAGAAGTCTTCTGCCGCCGATTTTCCGGAACACTTCCTTCTGGCTCTGTAAGGGGGCCGGCGGCGCGGCTCCTGGACCGAACATCAAGGTCGGGTCCTGCGGTCGATCCCTCTGGAGCTAATGGTGTCCAGTAGCCTAAGAAGCCCAAGCTACCACCAGTTAGGTAGGTTCGCTTCTTCTCCCCTTAGTCCCTCGCTGCAGTGAGTCTGTTGCCAGCAGATCTCACTGTAAAATAAAAAACCTAAATTATACTTTCTTTCTAGGAGCTCAGGAGAGCCCCTAGTATGCATCCAGCTCAGCCGGGCACAAGATTCTAACTGAAGTCTGGAGGAGGGTCATAGTGGGAGGAGCCAGTGCACACCAGTAGTCTAAAGCTTTCTTTTAGTTGTGCCCAGTCTCCTGTGGAGCCGCTATTCCCCATGGTCCTTACAGATTCCCAGCATCCACTTAGGATGTCAGAGAAATGATGTAACCAATTGACCATCCCTCCATTGCATTTTTACATCCAAAAAGTTCACATCCAATGAACTAATATCATATGTCAATTTCACCACACTTGAAGAACGATTATGGTCATCCAAGAGGGTCTATGGATCCTCCTCGTTACCACTCCACAGTATCAGTAGGTCATCTATGTATCTAACGTACAAGATGACCCACCTAGTCTGTGGACATTGCAACAATAATGGTCTTTCTAGCCAACACATGAATGCATTGGCGTACGATGGGGCCACATTGGACCCCATCGCAACGCCAAGCTTTTGCAAATAAAATTTGCCATTAAACAAAAAATAATTCATAGTCAACACTAGAGTCAATAATTCCACAAACAAATCCACAGGCGGACCAACATATATAGGATTACCATCAATGAGCTCCCTCACTGCTGCAATCCCCAAATGATGGGGAATGCAAGTGTATAAACTGGTTACATCAGCACTACAAAATATAGTATTTGGAGGTAATGGACCAATTGACTGTAACCGCTGTAGCAAATAATTGGTATCCTTAAGATATGCTGGGGTCTGTTGAACACAAGGATTAAGTCTCGTGTCTAAATATACCAAGATAGGTTGATATAATGACCCCCTGGCAGAGATGATAGGTCTGCCAGGGGTCTTTTCACAGTTCTTATGTAATTTGGGCAGCATATAGAACAAAGGTATGATGGGATATTCCATCTGCAGTGCAGAGTTAAATTCAGCGGAAATCCATGAACATGTCTCAGTCCTGGTCAGAACCTCATCCAGCTCCACCTTGAACCCCCCCCAGTAGGGTCCTGTGTAAGTTTGTCCTATACAGAAGAATTACACAATTGTGCATTTCATTCCATAACATATTCTGATAGTTCCTGAACGACAATAGCACCGCCCTTAACAGCATTTCTTATAATGAAAATGGAGTTTAACAAAGGTTAAATTGGGCACATGAAGGGCTGCTGTGCTAATTTGAGCAGCTGCTATAGAAACAGGTATAGTCAATCCTGTATAGCTAGAAATACCATACAACAAACAAAATTAGCAGCGCTAAACAATCAATAAAAATTCAGACAATAATGAGTGTAATAAATTAAATTAATTGATGCACATGGAGATATGTGGACTGAAGGTGGGAAAAAAGGGTTATTTATTTAAAATATATATATATATAGTATATTCCATCAACAACAATGGTTAAAAAAATTGGATAAAAAATGAATACAAATTACACAACATCCAGAACACCAAAGGGCTGATAAAGTGGTTTATCCATTCCTTATTTCATGTGGACTAAAGATGAGTTGGTGCAAAAGAAATTAGGGCTGATGGCACAGTCCTGATGGTGATAATTACCACAATGGTTACTGCTGGAAGAGAGGGATTCTCTGGATAGCGTCCCTTTTGGGGAGGGGTAAAACTCTGGGATCCTGAATCCTCACCAGGTTGCAGAATCATCAATGCTGAGTGGATAGATGAAGTCACCAGTGGGCAGATGCTGTTTGCCCAATCATCTGTAGATGTATTTCAAAGTCCACTAAAGGTCCAGATAGCCCATGCAGTTTCCAATCGGCAATGGTGAGCTGGAGTAGAAACTGACGCGTTTTGCTGCAGTACCTGCAGCTTTTTCAAAGCTCACCATTGCCGATTGGATGCAGAGATTGATCAATACAATATTATTTGCAGTTATGAACATTCTGGCATCAGAATGGTGTTAAATCATGACAGATACCCCCTTTACAGACAATTCTAACAAGCAGATCCCTGGTCCCTCCTTTCACAGCAGCATTGGCCTGAAGTGTTACTAGTGAGTGCTGTACAGAACAGCCAGCATCATATGAGCCTGCATTGTTTCATGGTGTTGATCCCTTCATTCCAGGCTGAAGCTACCATGCAGTTTGGGATCCTACTGGCCTGTACCCAGAGATCCCTGATCAGCCCTTTTCTCTGAGACTCTATAGGAATGTAATCACTCCTTTCCCCATGTGAATGCCTTCATGACACCTGGGGACATGGGGACCCTTCATATGGTTTCTCTTCAATCTGAACTGCAGTGACCTGATTCATTTGTGTATTTTCCCTGCAACTAACGTTCTCCACTGCTCTACCCTGGAAAGCAAGACACCTTCAAGTGTTGTAGGCCTGCTATCTTGATTTCTCCATATACTTCCTCATATTCATTATGTCTAAATTCAAGAAAGGATCCCAAACCGCAACGGCTTCCTTTTTTGGGTGTAAAAACAAGCCATCTCCTGACCCCCGCTCCTCATCCAGTTCACCTCCGTCTATGGACGTTGAAATTGACCCGCAAATACAAGCGGTTATGACTAATCTTCTGGAGGGAGTCAAAACAGCCTTTGCGCAGGAACTTTCTAAGGCTGTCAATGACTTTAAATCGGAACTATCTTCCCTTGGCGCTAGGACGGATACCCTGGAATCCAAGACTGACAGTCTCTGCTGTTCTTAGATTACCCTTGACAAAGAACATGCGCTGTTACACAGTGAGGTCAAATTTCTTAAGGAAAAACAAGAGGATGCAGAGAATCGTTGTCAACGGAATAATCTGAGGATCCGTAATGTAGCCGAGTCCATTTCTGCCTCCGAATTGCAGTCTTTTCTTGGTGGCCTCTTCTGACACATCCTTCCGGACCTGTCCGCATCTGACTATTTGATGGATAGAGCCCACCGGGCCCTTAGAGCAAAGCCCTCGTCTGCTCAACCTCCTCGTGACATAATTGTCTGGCTGCAATATTACCGGAACTGGGTATCCGCACACTCAACTCATATTCTTGTCTTGTCATGTGTGTATGTGGATCATCGCCACATGCCCACGGGTATAAACCCCTATCTTGTATCTTGGACAATGCTCAGTCTATATAGGGGGTGCTGTCAACTAAAGTATGCATAGACTAAAGTTAGGAGGAAAAAAGAGAAGGAATCTGTATTGTTGACGCACTGGAGAAAAAGTTGATTTAAATAAAATATAACCTTTATTAGATATGTACTAAAATAGGATATACATTAATTTATTATCCTAGACTACAGTGAAACATAGAGGTTAAAATCACAAAGACTAACAGATATGTGAATAAAGAATTGAAAAATTGTGAACAGAGAATAAAAAACGTGTCCACGTGTGTTTTTAATCTACCAATGTAAATAAATGCAAATGCCTCAGTCTCCCAGTAGGAGTTATGAACATCAAGTATGTCTTAAGTTATTATTACTGTGTGTTCTCTATATGTGTAGTCCGAAGATGGTTTTAATTAGGAAATAAATCTCCACATCTCTCAACCATCCCGCACTAATTGTCTTATTATTGGTATGACAGTAAATAATTCAACCGTGCATATAGAATAGGTTGCTATGGAAGATGTGACTGTCTAGCTTATTGGTATAAAGCCATCCACCTATATCTCAGACCTTTGTTGGTTCTGTATTTCTGATAGGGAATATATTGCTACTAAAGGGGATATAGTAACCACAATTTCACTGAGTGGCAGTCCACCTTATATATCTTTGGGAATGCCTCCGGTAATTATTGCCATGTACGGTAGTCCCTATCTGTGTAATCCCAGATCAAATTCAACTGAGATATACACCTCAATATGTCAGACCAATTTGGGTTCGTTGTCTAAGCCTTTAAAAGAATACTCCCTATTAGTAATGCTCGGGAACATGGACAGATTACAGGCATAGGGATAGCTGCGTCCTATTATATCATGCAGCTGCTAGTTGGCCCTTTACTGTTGGCAATTCGTGCTACAGTGTGCTCAATTTCATGCTGTTCCTATCAAGGTTACTTAGTATCCAAAAAGAGTTACAGTGTATTAATATTGTGTGGACACTGAGAAGTAAACAGCCCTGTTCATATTTACAGGGATAGCTGCTTCAATAGCCTGTGGAATCCTGCAGCTACCTTATGACTCATAGATGTTGACAATTTGTATGTTACAATGTAGCTAGACTCGTGTTGTTCCTATCTCAGCCACTTAATTTCCTGAGAGAAGAAATCAGGCCCAGACGCGCTGTCACAGCTGCCAGTAGGGATTGTCAGTCCCAATGGAATATTGTGAAAAGAGAGTGTAAACTGGCGCTACGTGTTTCTCCAATAATAAAGGACTGTGGATAAATTTCAATAAAATAACATATAATTTATTAACTAAACATCACATACTAAAAGCAAAGACATAAAATTCCAATGTAAACATGCCGTTTAGGGCATTGATGGAGCTTAAAATGAATTAGGTAATGGCTGCTAATGAGTGTCCACAAAGGATCCCGGACTGAGAGAGTGGGCAAAGTTCCCTGGGGAAAAGGAATAAATACAGCTGGTGTTACCCGTGGCGACGGAGACTTCCAGAAGTTTGAAATTGCGAGCAAGCAAGCTGTGCCGTTTGTGTGGAAACTGAGTCTCTCCAATCGGTGCTGTACAGATGAAGTCCCACAGAGAAAGTTCCAAAGCAGCTATTAAAAGTCCATATCTGGATCCTTCGAAGGGCGGGACACTGGTGATGGTAGCAGCTTCAACACTTAACGCGTTTCCCTAGGCTCGGTCACCTAGCTTCATCAGAAGTGATGAAGAACTTCTGATGAAGCTAGGTGACCGAGCCTAGGGAAACGCGTTAAGTGTTGAAGCTGCTACCATCACCAGTGTCCCGCCCTTCGAAGGATCCAGATATGGACTTTTAAAAGCTGCTTTGGAACTTTCTCTGTGGGACTTCATCTGTACAGCACCGATTGGAGAGACCCAGTTTCCACACAAACGGCACAGCTTGCTTGCTCGCAATTTCAAACTTCTGGAAGTCTCCGTCACCACGGGTAACACCAGCTGTATTTATTCCTTTTCCCCAGGGAACTTTGCACACTCTCTCAGTCCGGGATCCTTTGTGGACACTCATTAGCAGCCATTACCTAATTCATTTTAAGCTCCATCAATGCCCTAAACTGCATGTTTACATTGGAATTTTATGTCTTTGCTTTTAGTATGTGATGTTTAGTTAATAAATTATATGTTATTTTATTGAAATTTATCCACAGTCCTTTATTATTGGAGAAACACGTAGCGCCAGTTTACACTCTCTTTTCATAATTTACTGAGAGGATCACCACCATCTATCACTCCTGTGTGGGCATAGTAGGATATATACAGCTCTGTTAGTGGCTGTGACAGCTGACACAATGTGTCAAATTTATATAGACACAGTAGATTTACACAGCCCTAATGTTGTCTGTACCAGTTGATAGAGTATATCGATATTGTGTGGGCATAATAACACATATACAGTATGTTAAGTTTGTTTAACTTACAGGAAGAAAAAGCACTACCTTAATACAGAAATGTTCAGGCCGATGCCACCTCTAAGCGTGTGTGTTAAACCTCTATGAAATGCGTACACGTTGTCACACTGTAAGCACAAAGTAGCTACTGTACACGTGCGGCCGAATACACTTTAACCCCTAACAGGAAAGGAATGTGACACCAATTGTAGATGTTATGTTGTGGTCCAACGCAGCAAACAGATATTTACATAAAAGGAGTTCACAGAGAAATACAACACTATTACAGAGAAGAAGCTACAACCAATGGATACATACGTTTGTTCGCTTGCGCCACCCGGATCCGTTCCTCAGTCAATCTGGAAAGATGACCTTCAGAGAATAGACTGAGGCTGGCCAGGAGGCTTGGTTTTTATACAATAGTCCAAAGCATGAAACAAAGGAAACTGTAATCTCTTCTTTCATAGGTCATTTACAGTACAGGAGGTGTCATAGGTCGGTATGAACAGGTGGGCGATGCCTGGTCCAGGTGCACTTGCAGATGTCCTCCATTGGGTTCCCGCTGAATATCAGGAGTACAGTAAATACATTGTGATATTAATATTGTATTCCTGTGCATATCTATGCGCAGCAGCGTGCTACTTTCTGCAAACTGCCATCGGAATATTGCCCTTGAAATACTGTACAACTGGATACCAAACACCACCTCCTAACCTCATTCTGTCCCCTCAAATCCTGTAAAGTTGAATCCCTCTGTTGTTATACCTCTGAAGTAAATGTAACTTGCTGGTGTGGTGCGTGTAGGCTATATGTAAATTATGCACTATGTGGATTAAATATCAGATATGTCTTTGTGGCTTTTCCATGCAAATGCGTATGCTACCATATTTACTCATACCACGCGTTAATACACAGGACTTCGTGAGCCAATATACGCAACGTGCGGGCATGCACATGCACGGCAGAACAAGCACACGCACGGAGGCCACTCTGTGTTTTGTTTGCACGTGATGCATGTGGGTATAATATTTTCGACTTCGACAGTCTACCCTTTGGCAGTAAACAATAACTGCCACACATAACTAATAATACTGAAAATATTACATTTGCAATATGTACAAAATTTCGGGTAACAGGGGAAGAGTTGTAGGTGGGAAATGTATAGCCTAGTGGGATAGAAAAAAGCGTGTATGTATGAGTAAATGTCTGAGGGGCATGTATCATTGTGCCTTATATGTTCTAAGTAAGCTTCGAGGTACTGCGAAGTATACATTAAATCCTACTCATCCCGTATTAAGGGTCTGTACATGGGCAAACAAACACTACTGAGCTCTCTCTAGGCAAAGGCCATTAGGCCTCACCTTTCCGGCTTCTTATACCAACAAATGGGGTGCACATTTATCTGATGATACATGTGGGGGAGTCGTATTTGTATGCTATTATGTGTGGATAACATTTATCGACTGTGTCTGTCATTAACTGAAGATTGCAGAGATGAGGGTAAGACACATAAAAATAAATTCACATAAATTTGGGTATACTGAAGTCTTTTCCGGTTGGATGTCTCTGGGTAGAGGGGAAAACAGAAAAATGGTGAAAGAAACAGGCCATGAAATTCATTTACAATCCTTATCACAACACTATTTCTACGGATGGGTCATATATCAAATCTGTCGCTGTTACAATGCCCTCGCTCCTTAGACTCATCAAATTTGTCCTATGTTTGCACCGTGTCAAAATTCGAAAACATCTGAATATCAGACCAATAATTATGACGACACCCAGGATACAGAGGAGAAACTTTCCCACACTTGCAATTACATTTTGCGCCCACTCTCCTAACCCAGAGAACCATTTGAGTGGGTTCAACCATGAGGCCCAGCTGGTCAATTCATTACCCACAGCCGTCAATGTAAGGTCTGAACTCCCACTTCAACTGCAAGATCTCATCCATCTTTTGATCGATGATCTCCGTTGGGTTTTCAGTACTATTCGTAATATACGTACAGCACTTTACACCATATTGAGTTGCCAGAGTAACACAGTACCCACCTGTCACAGCTGTGACGTAATTCAAGACCATCCTGTGCTGGACCAGCTCCTTCTTGTAGGCCTGTAGCTCCCTACCCGTATACCTGAAGGTGTCATCATACATCTCAGTGACATTATCTATCAAGTTCGCAAGCGCATGCATGTACCTATAATTTATAATTCCTCTGGCAGTATGGGTGACATCTAATGCGAGAAGAATTTGAATCCCGGTGGATTCATGGATCAAATCAGAGGCTGCGGGCTCTGTCTTATCTATGAGGTGTCTCTTGACAATGTGTTCATAATGTGTATGAGTATAAAGAGTCTGAGTGTTGCAGTGAATATCTTTCATTCTATCATGTGCAATGGTCATAACTTCTGGTAGTACTCTGCCAATATAACACAACCCTTCAGAACTCGGAGTAAGCCACTTGTACGCTTTCCTTCCACATATGAAGTAGGCATCATCTGGAAGAACATAAGTGTCACTGACCTGGGTTGGGAGTGTTGAGAACTCGGGGGTTCTTCCTGTGATCGGGAAGAGGAACCACAGTTTGGCCGGAGTAGAGATGGCCGAATATAGGTCTTCCTCATGCAGAACTAAGCAGCAACCAAATTTCGTGATTGATGCTGGAGATTCACAGAGTGACAAGGACTTGAGAGCGATGCTAAAGAACACTGAGACAAAGGACTTGAGAGCGATGCTGAAGAACTGTCACAATCCTGACTGTAGGTTTTATATTTGGTGACTTACCCCTGCCATCTGTCCTGGATCCTGTGTCTTTTCACTCACGGAGTTAAACAGCTTGTCAGCACTGAGTTTTCCTGAGTTCTCTGCCTGAGAGGTAATAGTTAATTAGCTCCACCTGTGGTGATCTCCTGTGTGAGGCTGAATTCAGTAATCTGAACTTTAGGTCTAAAAGCCAGCATCCTGTGTTTTGCAGAAGTCCAGGCTTCAGTGTTCTCTCGGCCTGCTAGGCCTCATTCTACATCACAGCCTTGGCTAGAGTAGTCACATGACAGTGACTGTTCACCTGACCCAGAGTTGTTCAATCCTCTGCCAGCCTGAGACTCTCTGCATCACCTAATCCTGCTCACCAATCACCAAGGACCAGGAAGTATAAATCAGGAGGCTGAGTTAGAAACGGGGCCAGTTCCTTGTGTCGCACACAGCTATGTGTGAGCATTCTAGCTGAGCTCCCTAAGGTTGTGATCTCCAGAGCTCCCGTATCCCCGTGCCTCAGTACCTCCGTGCCTCAGTACCTCCGTGCCTCAGTACCTCCGTGCCTCAGCACCTCCGTGCCTCAGTACCTCCGTGCTTCCAGCACCTCCGTGCCTCCGTGCCTCTGCACCTCCGAGCCTCAGCACCTCCGTGCCTCAGCATCTCCGTGCTTTCAGCACCTCCGTGCCTCAGTATCTCCGTGCTTTCAGCACCTCCTTGCCTCAGTATCTCCGTGCTTTCAGCACCTCCGTGCCTCAGTACCTCCGTGCTTCCAGCACCTCCGTGCCTCAGTACCTCCGTGCTTCCAGCACCTCCGTGCCTCCGTGCCTCTGCACCTCCGTGCCTCAGCACCTCCGTGCTTCCATCACCTCCGTGCCTCAGTACCTCCATGCTTCCAGCACCTCCGTGCCTCAGTACCTCCATGCTTCCAGCACCTCTGTGCCTCCGTGCCTCTGAACCTCCGTGCCTCAGCACCTCCGTGCCTCAGCACCTCCGTGCCTCAGCATCTCCGTGCTTCCAGCACCTCCGTGCCTCAGCACCCCAGTGTCTCTACGCACCTCAGTGTCTCTACGCACCTCAGTGCCTCTACGCACCTCAGTGCCTCTACGCACCTCAGTGTCTCCAAGTACCTCAGTGTCTCCAAGCACCTCAGTGTCTCCAAGCACCTCAGTGTCTCCAAACACCTCAGTGTCTCCAAGCACCTCAGTGTCTCCAAGCATCTGTGTCCCCAAGCACCCCGTGCCCTTTAGCACAGTTGTACCTGTTATTCTTCACTGATTCATCAGCGCCTTTCCAGTTCTGTCTTTCAGGAGACCTTCAGCGCCCACACGTGCTTCCTGTCTGCCGACCTCATCCTGCATGAGGAGAACCTGGATTCGGCCATCTCTGCCGCGGTTCCTCTTCCCAGTCACCGGAAGAGACCCCGAGTCCACAACACTTCCAAACCAGGTCAGTGGTGGTATTCGTGTAGTCCTCCAGTCGCCCGCGCAGACTTCGCTAGCACCGGGTTCACAAAACCTTAGTCATGACAGTAGGAACTGGCCACATGGACCCGGCCGAAAGTGTTTGTCTGACGCAGGACCTCCTAAGCAATATTGCAGGACGCTTGGAAGGTCTGGAGTCGACTCAGCATCAATTGGCACAGTGTCTGCAGCGGAATTCTTTCTCCAGAGATTCTCTGACCTTCTGCTCTAAGACTCCTGACCAACTGCAGATTTTCTACCAGATGTTACTACAGTTACAAGAACTTTTGCCTAGTATTCTCTCTGTGATGCCTGATCTCCTCAGGAATACTACCAACGTTGTTGATCCTGTTTTGTCCCATCCAGTTAATAGAGTCTCTTCCTCTGCGCAAGGGAAAGTTTTTCATCAGAGCTATCCACGGCCCAAGCTCTCTGAAGCTGAACGTCAGCGGCGTAAGGAGCTACATCTCTGTCTTTACTGTGGAAATTCTGGTCATTTTGTTAAAGACTGCATTCTTCGCAAGCCAGGTAATAGTGACAAATCTCAGTATCATAGTGCTCATGTCTACAAGTCATCCACAGTATCCGATCCTTCTGCTGCTGACGGGGGTATCAAGAAGGCTACTCTTCTGAGAGAGACTCAAATTTATGACTGGGGTCCGGTGGTTAAAAGACCTTATCCCAAGTTGGGTGTCCAGAGAAGAATGTTCAAGCCATTTACAGTCACAGAGGAGTCCGTGTCCACAGCCCCAGGAGGGGCGTCTTCAGAGTGTCCAGCCCCAGGAGGGGCGTCTTCAGAGCGTCCAGCCCCAGGAGGGGCGTCTTCAGAGCGTCCAGCCCCAGGAGGGGCGTCTTCAGAGCGTCCAGCCCCAGGAGGGGCGTCTTCAGAGCGTCCAGCCCCAGTGAGGGGTTCAGAGCGTCCAGCCCCAGAGAGTCTTCAGAGTGCTGCCCAGCCAGAGAGTCTTCAGAGTGCTGCCCAGCCAGAGAGTCTTCAGAGTGCTGCCCAGCCAGAGAGTCTTCAGAGTGCTGCCCAGCCAGAGAGTCTACAGAGTGCTGCCCAGCCAGAGAGTCTACAGAGTGCTGCCCAGCCAGAGAGTCTACAGAGTGCTGCCCAGCCAGAGATTCTACAGAGTGCTGCCTAGCCAGAGATTCTACAGAGTGCTGCCCAGCCAGAGATTCTTCAGAGTGCTGCCCAGCCAGAGATTCTACAGAGTGCTGCCCAGCCAGAGATTCTACAGAGTGCTGCCCAGCCAGAGATTCTACAGAGTGCTGCCCAGCCCCGTGAAGAGGGGGCTCTTGCCTTAGCCCAGCCCCGTGAAGAGGGGGCTCCTGCCTTAGTTCAGCCCCGTGAAGAAAGGGCTCAGTCCATCCCGGTTCCAGCCGGTCCAGCCATACTCCAGGCCCAGCCTGGTCAGTCCGTCCCGGTTCCAGCCGGTCCAGCAATACTCCAGGCCCAGCCTGGTCAGTCCGTCCCGGTTCCAGCCGGTCCAGCAATACTCCAGGCCCTGCCTGGTCAGCCCGTCCCGGTTCCAGCCGGTCCAGCAATACTCCAGGCCCTGCCTGGTCAGTCCGTCCCGGTTCCAGCCGGTCCAGCAATATTCCAGGCCCTGCCTGGTCAGTCCGTCCCGGTTCCAGCCGGTCCAGCAATACTCCAGGCCCTGCCTGGTCAGTCCTTCACGGTTCCAGCCGGTCCAGCAATACTCCAGGCTCCGCCTGGTCAGTCCGTCCCGGTTCCAGCCGGTCCAGCAATACTCCAGGACCAGCCTGGTCAGTCTCCTTTGGCTCCAGCCAATTCAAGTATCCTCGGATCCAATCCAGTCCTACTCGTCCAGCCAAAGCTTTCTTCAGTTTCATCCTCTAAGCTTTCGTCTGATGGTTTTCCACCTATTTACTTTGATGGAGATTTATTGCAATATGCCGCTCTGGTTGAACAATTTCTCTCTCGGATGGAGTCTGATCCTTCAGGTGCAGTAACTCCTTCCAACATTACTCGATATCTGTTCCTGGCATTCAGAGGAAGAGCTTTGGAGTGGGCCAACATGCTCTTTGAGAGTAATGATCCTGTGTTCCATGACTTACAGACTTTTAGTAACGCTGTAGTTAAAGAATTTAGTCCTAAACCTTTGGAATCTGCATCAACGGAGGTCCTAAATTCTTCTGTATGAATTTCTCAAGTTCCTCTAAGATTCAAGATGGGTGTCCAGAGTCCACCCTTGAAGAGGGGGATACTGTCACAATCCTGACTGTAGGTTTTATATTTGGTGACTTACCCCTGCCATCTGTCCTGGATCCTGTGTCTTTTCACTCACGGAGTTAAACAGCTTGTCAGCACTGAGTTTTCCTGAGTTCTCTGCCTGAGAGGTAATAGTTAATTAGCTCCACCTGTGGTGATCTCCTGTGTGAGGCTGAATTCAGTAATCTGAACTTTAGGTCTAAAAGCCAGCATCCTGTGTTTTGCAGAAGTCCAGGCTTCAGTGTTCTCTCTGCCTGCTAGGCCTCATTCTACATCACAGCCTTGGCTAGAGTAGTCACATGACAGTGACTGTTCACCTGACCCAGAGTTGTTCAATCCTCTGCCAGCCTGAGACTCTCTGCATCACCTAATCCTGCTCACCAATCACCAAGGACCAGGAAGTATAAATCAGGAGGCTGAGTTAGAAACGGGGCCAGTTCCTTGTGTCACACACAGCTATGTGTGAGCATTCTAGCTGAGCTCCCTAAGGTTGTGATCTCCAGAGCTCCCGTATCCCTGTGCCTCAGTACCTCCGTGCCTCAGTACCTCCGTGCCTCAGCACCTCCGTGCCTCAGCACCTCCGTGCCTCAGTACCTCAGTGCTTCCAGCACCTCCGTGCCTCTGCACCTCCGTGCCTCAGCACCTCCGTGCCTCAGCATCTCCGTGCTTTCAGCACCTCCGTGCCTCAGTATCTCCGTGCTTTCAGCACCTCCTTGCCTCAGTATCTCCGTGCTTTCAGCACCTCTGTGCCTCAGTACCTCCGTGCTTCCAGCACCTCCGTGCCTCAGTACCTCCGTGCTTCCAGCACCTCCGTGCCTCTGCACCTCCGTGCTTCCAGCACCTCCGTGCCTCAGTACCTCCGTGCCTCAGTACCACCGTGCTTCCAGCACCTCCGTGCCTCTGCACCTCCGTGCCTCAGCATCTCCGTGCTTCCAGCACCTCCGTGCCTCAGCACCCCAGTGTCTCTACGCACCTCAGTGTCTCTACGCACCTCAGTGCCTCTACGCACCTCAGTGCCTCTACGCACCTCAGTGTCTCCAAGTACCTCAGTGTCTCCAAGCACCTCAGTGTCTCCAAGCACCTCAGTGTCTCCAAGCACCTCAGTGTCTCCAAGCATCTGTGTCCCCAAGCACCCCGTGCCCTTTAGCACAGTTGTACCTGTTATTCTTCACTGATTCATCAGCGCCTTTCCAGTTCTGTCTTTCAGGAGACCTTCAGCGCCCACACGTGCTTCCTGTCTGCCGACCTCATCCTGCATGAGGAGAACCTGGATTCGCCCATCTCTGCCGCGGTTCCTCTTCCCAGTCACCGGAAGAGACCCCGAGTCCACAACACTTCCAAACCAGGTCAGTGGTGGTATTCGTGTAGTCCTCCAGTCGCCCGCGCAGACTTCGCTAGCACCGGGTTCACAAAACCTTAGTCATGACAAGAACACTGTGAGACAAAGGACTTGAGAGCGATGCTGAAGAACACTGTGAGAAAAAGGACTTGAGAGCGATGCTGAAGAACACTGTGAGACAAAGGACTTGAGAGCGATGCTGAAGAACACTGAGTGACGAAGGACCTGTGAACGATGCTGAAGAGCACTGAGTGAAAAGGACTTGTGAGCGATGCTGAAGAGCACTGAGTGGCGAGGACTTGTGAGCGATGCTGAAACACACTGAGTGGTGAAAGTTTTGTGAGCGATGCTGAAACACACAGAGTGGTGAAAGACACTGGAGACTGTTCATCTGGGAGTCACCCTGAATGCTGGGAGCACTGGAGTCTGTATGCAGAGAGATAAACTGGATGCTGGGAACACTGGAGACTGTACAGCAGTAAGGTACGCTGAATGCTGGAAGTACAGGAGACCGTGCAGCAGAAAGGCACACTGAATGCTGGGAGTACAGGATTCCAAACAACAGAGAGGCACACTGCAACAGGAACACTGGAGTTCACTTCAAAAAGACGATACTCAGGCGCCAGGCTCTGTCCGGCGTCTACTTTTGAATTCCCCGCCTTCCTCTGATTGGCGGAGGGGAGCCGGTGACGTCACCTGCCGACTACACCCACGTGAACGCTGGGTGTAATGGCGGCACCCACACTCCGGGGGAACCGCCGGGAGCAGCACCAGCCAGCCGCCGGGACCTGGCGACCACCGGAGGCAGGGACCGCCAGGAAGACCAGCGGACATGCAGGGATAAGCGCGGCGGCCGCTGCCCCTGGCAAGTGACAGTACCCTCTCCTCCAGGAGTGGCCCCCGGACACTTCCCTGGCTTTGTTGGATGCCTGGAACAGAAAATCCAAACTAGTCGAGGAGCAGTGACTTCGGAAGCCTTTACCCAACTTCTCTCCTCAGGACCAAAACCTTTCCACTCTACCAGATATTGAAGATTCTTGTGGTAGTAACGAGAGTCGCGAATCGTTTTAATCTCAAATTCTGTTCCAACTTCGGTCTCCACAGATACTGGGCTAGGGGACTCTGAATGAAAACGATTTAGAACAAGGGGCCGAAGGAGTGAAACATGGAAAGCATTTGGTACCCGAAAGTGAGAGGGCAGACCCAATTTGCAGACGACAGGATTCAGGACTTGCAAAACAGGGTAAGGACCGATGAACCTTGGAGCAAATTTCATAGCGGGTACTTTTAGACTAAGATTGCGGATGGAGAGCCACACCCTGTCGCCAATCTTGTATTGAGGAGCTGCCCGTCGTCTTTTGTCCGCAAAGAATTTGTAGCGGACAGAGATTTTTTTGAGATTAATATGAACCTTACTCCAGACTTGACTGAAGTGCCGTAGAGGAGAAGTCACAGCGGGAACATCCTCAGAAGGAAGGAGTGGTAACTCCGGAACTCGTGGTTGGAATCCATAGTTGATGAAGAATGGGGACTCGCCCGTGGAAGAGTAATACAGATGATTATGGGCAAACTTGGCCCAGGGTAACAGCTCCACCCAGTTGTCCTGTGAAGGAGAGAGATAAACACTGAGAAAAGTCTCTAAATCCTGGTTGACACATTCGGTCTGCCCATTGGTTTGTGGATGGTAAGCAGACGAGAACTTGAGTTTTATTTGTAAGGCCGAGCAGAGAGCCCTCCAAAACCTCGCAGTGAACTGTACCCCTCGATCAGAGACCACTTCCTGAGGTAACCCGTGCAAGCGAAAGTGTTCTGGGATAAATAGTAGAGCCAATTTGGGAGCCGTTGGTAGACATGTCAACGGAACGAAATGTGCCATTTTTGAAAAGCGATCAATAATCACCCAGATGGTATTGCAACCCTTGGAGAGGGGTATCTCAGTAATAAAGTCCATGGAAATATGGGTCCAGGGTTTCCTAGGAATGGACAGTGGACGAAGCAATCCAGCAGGAGGCAGACGAGGAGTTTTGTGCTGGGTACATTGAGGACAAGAGTTAACATAATCATGTATATCCCTCCTCATGGTATTCCACCAATAGGACCTTCGCAGAAATTCGAACATTTTTTGGACTCCTGGGTGACCGGAGAACTTGGAAATATGAGCCCACTGCAGTATTTTTGGTCGAAATTCAACTGGTACCGACATTCTCCCAGGAGAAGGACCTAGAGAAGTGGGAGCTGCGGAAATGGAGACTGGACTGAGAATTAAACTCTTCTCAAAGGAATTCTCTTCATCCGAGGCAGTTAGGGAATGGGACAGAGCATCAGCTTTAGCATTGAGAGTTCCGGCCCGGTACTTAATAACAAACGAGAACCAAGTGAAGAAGAGCGCCCATCTAGCTTGACGGGGGTTCAAGCATTGGGCAGTTTTGATGTACAACAAGTTCTTGTGGTCGGTGTAAATAGTACAGGTTGAGTATCCCATATCCAAAATGCTTGGGACCAGAGGTATTTTGGATATCGGATTTTTCCGTATTTTGGAATAATTGCATACTATAATGAGATATCATGGTGTTGGGACCCAAGTCTAAGCACAAAATACATTTATGTTACATATACACCTTATACACACAGCCTGAAGATAATTTTAGCCAATATTTTTTAGAACTTTGTGCATAAAACAAAGTGTGTCTATATTCACACAATTCATTTACGTTTCATATACACCTTATACACACAGCCTGAAGGTCATTTAATACAATATTTTAATAACTTTGTGTATTAAACAAAGTTTGTATACATTGAGCCATCAAAAAACAAAGTTTTCACTATCTCACTCTCACTCAAAAAAGTCCGTATTTCGGAATATTCCGTATTTCGGAATATTTGGATATGGGATACTCAACCTGTAATTAGATGTTTAGCACCTTCTAATAAATATCTCCATATTTCCAAGGCGGATTTTATTGCCAAAAGTTCCTGATTTCCAATAGTGTAGTTCCGTTCAGCAGGGGAGAACTTATGAGAATGGAAACCACATGGATGCAATTTCCCATCAGAAGAGTACTGTGAAAGAACAGCTCCGATGCCGACTGAGGAGGCATCGACTTTCAAGAAGAATGGATCTGTGATATTTGGCTGTTGGAGTACCGGAGCTGACATAAAGGCTGATTTCAACCGGGCAAACGCCACTACGGCTTTGGAAGGCCACAGACTTGGATCAGACCCTTTTTTGGTCAAGACAGTAATGGGTGCAACAATGGTGGAGAATCCCTTAATGAATTTCCTGTAGTAATTCGCAAAGCCCAGGAATCTTTGTACTGCTTTCAAAGAGAGAGGCTGAGTCCAATCCCGAATGGCGGTGAGTTTTTCCGAATCCATGCGAAGCTCCGTACCTGAGATGACATAACCGAGGAACGGAATTGAAGGGACCTCAAAGGTACATTTGGAAATCTTGCCATAGAGACAATTCCTTCGTAGATGGAGAAGTACCTCTTTGACCTATACTCTGTGCTCTGCAAGATTCTTGGGAAATATCAGAATGTCATCCAAATACACCACTACGCTTTGGTATAACATATCTCGGAAGATTTCGTTTACGAATCCCTGGAAAACGGCAGGAGCATTGCTGAGGCCGAACGGCATTACCAGATATTCGTAATGCCCGTCCCTGGTATTGAAGGCAGTCTTCCATTCATCCCCCTGTCGGATGCGTATAAGATTATAGGCTCCTCTTAAGTCGAGCTTCGTAAAAACGTGGGCTCCACGAACCCTATCAAATAGCTCCGTGATTAGCGGCAAGGGGTATTTATTCTTAATGGTGATATCGTTTAAGCCACGATAATCGATACGTCCTTCTTCTTCACGAAAAAGAAACCTGCTCCAGCCGGGGAGGTAGAGGGGCGGATGAACCCTTTCAGAAGATTAGATTTAATATAATCGGACATAGCTTGGGTCTCAGGTAATGACAAGGGATACGTGCGACCCCGGGTTGGCATCTTCCCTGGGATAAGCTCAATGGGACAGTCCCAGGGTCTATGGGGTGGTAACTGATCAGCTGCCTGCTCAGAGAACACATCTGTGAACTCCCTATAGGCCTCCGGAATGAGCTCTTCATCCAACCTGGAAGATGCACGGAGTGGGTAAACGGGAGTGAGGCAACTAGAGTGACAAAACGAACTCCAGGACAATATTTGTGATGACTTCCAGTCGACGTGGGGGTTTTGAGCCAAGGCAACCCGAGAACAAGATCGTAAGGCATCTCTGGAATCACTAGGAACTCCAAATGTTCTTGATGCAGAGCTCCGACCTGCAGCTTGATTGGCTCTGTTCAGGGGCGCTGGAATGTTTTTAGGTTGGGGGGGGCGTAGAAAAAAATTATTTTGGCGCCCCCATGGTGCCGGCCTCCTCTACCTTTTTAGCCCCCCACTGCTGTGAGGATGAGCGCTTACCTGCAGATCCACGCGGGCGGCATCTCCTTTAAAAACAGTCTGCTATCGTAGGGTGCTGTGTCCTCCTATCTTCGTTGTGTCCTAGCCGCCGTCGGCTGTCTTTCCTTCACAGCTCCATTACTGGGAGGAGGCGTGGCCAGGCTGGGACATCCCAAGACCATAGCCACGCCTCCTCCCAGTAATGCAACTGTGAAGAAGAGACAGCCGGCGGCGGCTAGGACACAACAAACGAAGATAGGAGGACACAGCACCCTGCGTAAGCAGGCTGTTTTTAAAGGAGATGCCGCCCGCGTGTATCTGCAGGCAATTTTAAATTATGCCACACAGTATTACAATCTTATTCGCATTACCCCAAACGTAGTGCACCTGATTTATATTATGCCACAAAATAGTGCCCCTTATTCACATTACGTCACACAGTAATGCCCCTTATACATGTTACGCCACACAGTACTATCCCTTATACACAATGACCACATACAGTAGTGCCCCTTATCAGATGTATAGCTAGGTGCCATGGTGCCCTGTGCAAAGGTATGTTTCAGCGCCACCTCCTCTGCATTGAATTGGGGGCATCTTGCATTTGAAAAGAAAGATAGTTTAAAAAAAAAAAAAAAAAAAATCGGTGACATGGCCAGTTCTAGACCTTGAGGAGCTCAGGGCGAAAGTTTCCTTTGGTACCCGCCATGCTGAAAACAGGGACAGTGTGCGCCGAAGGCGCGCAAAAAAATATAGGGCCAAAGAATAGTACCAATTCACATTACCCTGTACAGCAGTGTCCGTTAGTCACATTACACCGCACAGTAGTACCCTTGTACATGTTACGCCACAGTAGAGCACCTTATACACTTATGCCAGGTAGAGCTGCTTTTACACTTATGCCAGGTAGAGTCCCTTATACACGTGGGCCCTTATTCCGAGTTGTTCGCTCGCAAGCTGCTTTTAGCAGCTTTGCACACGCTAAGCCGCCGCCTACTGGGAGTGAATCTTAGCTTCTCAAAATTGCGAACAAAAGATTTGCAATATTGCGAAAAGACTTCTCTGTGCAGTTTCTGAGTAGCTCGAGACTTACTCTGCCAGTGCGATCAGTTCAGTGCTTGTCGTTCCTGGTTTGATGTCACAAACACACCCAGCGTTCGCCCAGACACTCCTCCGTTTCTCCAGCCACTCCCGCGTTTTTTTCCAGAAACGGTAGCGTTTTTTCACACACTCCCATAAAACGGCCAGTTTCCGCCCAGAAACACCCACTTCCTGTCAATCACACAACGATCACCAGAACGAAGAAAAAACCTTGTAATGCTGTGAGTAATATTCCTAACTGCATAGCAAATTTACTAGGCGCAGTCGCAGTACGAACATTGCGCATGCGCAATAAGCGGAAAATCTCTGCGATGCAAAGAAAATTACCGAGCGAACAACTCGGAATGACCACCGTTATCCAGCTAGAGCCCATTATACACATTATGCCAGGTACAGCCCATTATACACAGACCCCGCCGCAATAGCGACCCGCAGCGCAGTTTGTTGGTGGCAGCAAACTGCGCATGCGCAGTGGGCGTGAGGCCATACACATTATGGTCGCTTCTCCAATGGATGCGACCACAATGTGATTGACAGTTGACAGCGTAGCGGGGTTAAGGCAGGGTGGTGATGGAAAAACGGGGGCAGGCCGGGACCATTTTTGGGACGGCTGCATGACGTCACACACAGACGCTCCACCCAAAAAAATGTCTGCTGACCGCCTGACAGCGCAGCCAGCCAACACAAGCTTAGATCAGATGTGTCCGCAATGTAATTGCGGATGCATCTGGAGGCGGCGTTACACATGCTGGGCGGCCCTCAGCATGTGCAGGGATGAATGCAGATCTGGCTGCGTATGCAGCAATCTGATTTCATCTCCGAATAACCCCCTATGCCAGGTACAGCCCTCGTTCCCTCCACAGTGCGGCCCCGATACCTGCAGGAGGTCCTGGCTCGGGCGCTGCTCCTCCTCTTTCTTCTCCGCCTCCGGTTTCTCGCAGCCTCCGTTACTCCAGCAGCAGCGGCTCCGTCCTATGTCGTCAGTGACGCTGAGAGGAGGGGAGGAAGCAGGTACTAATTACCCAGACCTGGGACTGATGGAGGGGTCCGCCGGGGGCCCTGGTGCACTGCACTCCCACCCCTCTCCCTCCTTACTTGGCAGCAGCATAAGCTCTTATGTTGGCAGTACAGCACATGCTGCAGTGTGCTGTGCTGCAGTGAGGGCAGAGAGGCTGCTTTACTGCTCAGCCTCTGCCTTTTCCTGTACAGGTGGTGGTGGTGGGGGGGGTGATTACACTGATCACATGCTCCCCCTCGAATTGACCCTGGCTGAGTGGCTGAGCCAGGGCTGGGGTCTCAGTCAGGGGTCAGGCAGTGGAACTGCACAGATTCCCCCCCCCCACCACCATTTTTTCCATAAAGGGGCGTGGCCACGCCTCTCGTGATTAGGCCACGCCCCCAAAACGTCTCGGCGGCAGCAGCGTAGCAGTGTGTGGGCAGAGGCCACACACTGGGGGAGGGAGCGGCGCTACACGGGGCCAGCGCTGCCACTACCTGTCATCCACTTTGACAGGCACATCGGCAGCAGCAGGGTAGCAAAGCAGGGAGAGCGCCTCCCTGCTTTGCTACCCTTGCTGAGCGAGCAGCGCCGGCTCCCCTGCGCCTCTGTCACATTTGGGGGGGGCAAGCTGCCCCCTTGCCCCCCCTGTTCCGACGCCCCTGGCTCTGTGCGACTTGTAATAAGACCATTGGATATTTTGGTACCGTTGATAGCAGTCAACGTAATAGGTCGTTTGATAGGCTGCAGCTTTAAACCCAGACTCTGAACACAAGAAAGAGAAACAAAATTCCCTGCAGCCTCAGAGTCAAGTAGGGCATTAAAATGTTTGGCAATTGACTCGGAAAACAGAGACACGGAGAGTAGACAATCCACCGTCAGAGAAGATTTGGACGTGACCCCCAACTTGACTCCTCCGGAACAAGCTAGGCCTGCCCGTTTCCCGGACGGGATTTGCAGAACTTGATAAAGTGATCCGCGGCTCCACAGTAGAGGCAGAGTTTACCCTCACGATGGAGCTGTCGTTCCTCCGGAGACAGCCGGGATCGGTTAATTTGCATAGGTTCGTCCGGACTCGGTACAGCCGTTTGCTTAGGAGGAGGGAGACGGAACCTGGACACGGAGCAAGTCTGAAGATGTGGCGGTTGCTCTGCCAGGCTCATCGAAGATTCTTCGGAAGGACGCAATGAAATTGGTGTAATTGGAAACCAATGGGTCTGATCGTTCCCATAACGGAGACACCCAATCCAATGCTGAACCTTCGAGCAAGGAAATAATGTATGCCACTTTGGACCGATCCGTGGGGAAATTGTGTAAGAGAAGTTCAAAGTGCACCTCGCACTGGTTTAGAAAACCACGCCAATTCTTTGGATTCCCATTATAGCGAGAGGGAGTAGGGAGCTGAAGGCGTGAACTGATTCCAGACGAGGGTTGGACATTACTGGAAACGGCTACTGGAGCGGATACCGGAGCAGGAGCCGGAACTACTGTAGCCAGGGAGGCTTGAATTTGATCCAGACGGCCGGACAATTCCTGGAGATACTGCATCACCTGGCCCTGTGCCACCTCCTGACTCTGAACTCGGGAAGCCAAATTTTGGATGGCGCTTGACTCTGTGTTCCGATCCCCCGGGTCCATTAGGCCTGAGTATACTGTCACTGACCTGGATTGGGAGTGTTGAGAACTCGGGGGTTCTTCCGGTGATCGGGAAGAGGAACCACAGTTGGACCGGAGTAGAGATGGCCGAATATAGGTCTTCCTCATGCAGAACTAAGCAGCAACCAAAGTTCGTGATTGATGCTGGATATTCACAGAGTGACAAGGACTTGAGAGCGATGCAGAAGAACACTGTGAGACAAAGCACTTGAGAGCGATGCTGAAGAACACTGTGAGACAAAGTACTTGAGAACGATGCTGAAGAACACTGTGAGACAAAAGACTTGAGAGCGATGCTGAAGAACACTGTGAGACAAAGGACTTGAGAGTGATGCTGAAAAACACTGAGTGACGAAGGACCTGTGAACGATGCTGAAGAGCACTGATTGAAAAGGACTTGTGAGCGATGCTGAAGAGCACTGAATGAAAAGGACTTGTGAGCGATACTGAAACACACTGAGTGGTGAAAGTTTTGTGAGCGATGCTGAAACACACAGAGTGGTGAAAGACACTGGAGACTGTTCAGCTTGGAGTCACGCTGAATGCTGGGAGCACTGGAGTCTGTATGCAGAGAGATAAACTGGATGCTGGGAACACTGGAGACTGTACAGCAGGAAGGTACACTGAATGCTGGAAGTACAGGAGACCGTGCAGCAGAAAGGCACACTAAATGCTGGGAGTACAGGATTCCAAACAACAGAGAGGCACACTGCAACAGGAGCACTGGAGTTCACTTCAAAAAGACGATACTCAGGTGCCAGGCTCTGTCCGGCGTCTACTTTTGAATTCCCCGCCTTCCTCTGATTGGCGGAGGGGAGCCGGTGACATCACCCGCCCACTACACCCACGTGAATGCTGGGTGTAATGGCGGCGCCCACACTCCGGGGAACCACCGGGAGCAGCGCCAGCCAGCCACCGGGACCCGGCGACCACCGGAGGCAGGGACCGCCAGGAAGACCAGCGGACACGCAGGGGTAAGCGCGGCGGCCGCTGCCCCTGGCGTGTGACAATAAGGGACAAAATTCAACAAAACCATATCACAGATTTTTCTTATAAAGAAACCGGTCCCCAGTTCTCCCATTTGCTCAGTACAGGTATCGGGCTGAATGATGTGGGCACAATACCCTTGCAACACTTTTCCAGCCCACATGGTTTTGATCCCACGTGTATACATATATCGAAAGTATCTCCCACTTGTGGCTATCTTACGTACAAGTTTGGAGTTGATGGGTACTTTATCAGCTCTATGTAAAAAGGTAATTGTCTGGTTATTCCATATAACTTCCCAATTTTCTGGTTTCCGGAAATTGGACACGTTGAAGCACAACAGTGACCTATCTACGTGGTACTGGTGGAGCTTCAAGCTAGGGGGCCTAGATATATTGAATTTCTTGTCCACCGGTCTCCCCCCCATAAATTCGAGTACCTCATCTATTGTTAAAGGGTATGGCACTAATCCCGACTTACTCTGTCCTTGAGGTACTTGTGAGCACACCCAGTATTCTGTTTGGTTTAAGACAGTACCCACTAATGAGTGGTAATCACTCAAAGGATGTCCGCCAATGTCGATATTAGTGTTTGACTGACATCTCTGGATGCACCCATCTTCGACTATGTTTTCGCAATACCTACATATGCAGTATTCATCAGACAAGAACCCTTCACATTGCCTCCGAGCTCCGTGACTACCAGATCTCTTACTGATACCAGCTTTGACCAAAGTGATGCGCTGATCCTGGGGTCCTATGAATCTGTACTCTCCATCAGAACCCATTCCAAATCCTTGCTCGATGTCTCGGGGGCCCTCACAAAAACATATTGTCCTGATCAAAAACAGAGTCACAAGAAAATTCCGGAACACAATCTCTTGGTGTGGATCCATTTCGTTAAGGAGAAAAAATAGAATAGGAAAAAAAGAAAAATGCAGTGGGGGGTGGAAAAAAAAGAAAATTGTTACGACAACTGTCCTTGATTTTGCTGCTCTCCATGCTCAGGTGCCGTCCAACATTCCTGCCTCTCAGCTTTCCCGGAATAGATTCTCTAGTGATACAAGGTTCTCTTCACATTTCTCTTTGTCACGAGTCTTCTCCGGGTTAGCGACCTTCTTGCAGTGAGACGAGTGGACCCAAGTCTCTCTCTCGGCAACCTTTAGTGCTGTCGTGCTGGTCAACAAAACTTGATACGGCCCTTCCCACCTGTCAATGAGGCAACCTGAGTGTAGAAAATTTCGAATCATCACATAATCCCCAGGCTCAATGTCATGACAATTACTGTTTGGTAGGTCAGGAATCGCCAGTTTCAGATTCCTTTGCTGGTTTCTCAGTTGCTGGCTCATCCTAACCAAATATTGCACAGTCATTTCATTATTGCACTTCAAATCATCCTGGGGGTCTATCATTACATGGGGTTGTCGTCCAAAAAGAACTTTGAAGGGTGATAAGTTAAGCGGCGACCTGGGAGTGGTTCTGATGCTGTACAACACTAGTGGCAGTGCTTCGGCCACAACAGTCCAGTTTCAGCCATCACTTTGCTCAGCTTGTTCTTAATAGTGCTGTTCATTCTCTCCACCTTCGAACTGGCCTGTGGCCTGTATGGAGTATGCAGCTTACTATTAATACCCATCAGTTTGCACATGACCTGAAAGACTTCACCTGTAAAATGGGTACCCCTATCACTTTCAATCATTCTAGGGATACCATATCTACAAACAAATTCCTGCACAATTTTCTTTGCAGTGAACATGGCAGTAGTTGTGGAAGTGGGGAATGCTTCTACCCAGTTTTAAAAGACATCGGTACATACTAATACATACTTTAAATTCCTACAGGGTGGTAACTGTATGAAGTCAATTTGTATTACCTGGAAAAGTCCGTCTGTAGGAGGGATATGGGATGGCTCCATTGGTATTGTCTTACCAATATTCTTCCTCAAGCAAGTAAGACATGTCATTGCTTTCTTACTTGCATGAGAAGAGAACCCTGGTGCACTCCAGTAGGCTCTTACCAATTTGCAGATACCTTCCTTGCCCAGATGAGTCAGACCATGTTCCGCCTCAGCTAGGCTTGGGAGATATGCCCTGGGGGCCACTGGCTTACCGTGTTCATCTCTCCAAAGTCCTGAGGACTCCTGACCATATCCCTTTGCCTTCCAGACTGCCTTCTCCTGTAGGGAACACAAATTTTGCATTTCGATTAATTGTTGTGTATTTGTTGTGTAGGGTAAAAACATCTCTAGAGGAGAGAGAAAAGAAGAGAAAAAAAAGAAACTGTCAGGGTGGCGTTCACCAATGGGCTGTCACACCACCATGCATATCAGTGTCTGTACACAATTTCCCTTCACCAGTATTCTCATTCTCCACCCTTTGTGCATGACAAGGCACACTGCAGTAATACTGGTGCCATTGTGATGGTGAGATATACTGGGTTCGGGCAGCACTCTGAAAGACCGATAAGGCATGTGGTGTATGAACTGTAATCGGGTCCATGTATTGTACCCTCCTGTAGGTGAACGTAAAAGATGGAGGGGAAAATGTGAAGAAAAACAGAATAGAGGTTGGTAACAGATAAGTTTTGTAGAGGTGAAAAGGATTTTATTAAAATGACAGCTGGATTGGACACTACGGGGAATTGATTCCCTACTTGGTCTACTCCCCTTTAAAGTTTGTGTTTGTTGTATCACTACTGGGACTATCCCAGCCATTAATCCAGCGTCCTGTCCATCCTAAATTCATAGGGAACCCAGTATTTTGCAAGATAATTTCCTCTACCTGTGATGGACATGAATCTAGAACAGTGGAATGCAACATTAGTCTTTGTGGGTATCTAACATACTTTGTACTTCCTGAGCGGGAGCACACTATATGTATATCATATTTAACAAAGTCTAAGTTAGTCAGGGGCCACTGCTGCTAGGAAAAAAAAGAAAAGGTTTAGCATCATGGAGGCCCAACTGTAACTTCAGCAGGTTTTGTCAAAGGGAATTAATATTTTCTATATGGCTTTAAATTCTTACTATATGTCCCTTGGTCCCATCTATGTGTTTAATAACGTGGCTCGTGTTCTTTGTCTAGGGGGTCTATATTTATTATGTGTCCCATTACTCCTACAATCCCTGGCATAATGTCCCTCCTTTTTACAAATATAACATATTCTTGCCCGTTTCCAGTCTTTAGGGGCCTGGGGTCTTGGTTGATTAGGCATCCCTTCCTGCGCCTGTATGCTTACCGTCCTCAACCTCTTCTCCTGCTGTTCTCTGCGTCTGGAGATATTCCTGTCATGTTCAATAGCAGACTCCCTGAGAGTATCTACAGTGACCCCTCTCCAATTAGGCAAGGAAGTCTCTACCCTGACTTTCAATGCCTTATTGAGCCCGTCCATTAGCACAGACACAGCCATCTCCCTGTAATTTGCATCGTTCCTTATATCCGATACCCCAGTGTATTTAGCCATCATTTGTTAAGCTCTATGGAAATACTCAAATGTAGTTTCATTTTTTCTCTGTTTGATTGAGAAAACTATGCTCCATTTTCAATTGTGGGGGAATACAATCCTAGTTGTTCGATGATTCATTTCACGTTCTCCTGATTGTATTCATCAGTCAGAGGATCGTCTGACTCTCTCTTACAATCCGTGATACATTTTTGGGTGTCAATATTAGGGGGTAGGTACGCTTTCAAAAGTGTCTGCCAATCTTTGTTTGTAGGTTCATGGGCATTACCCAGAACCTTAATAAACTTTTGACATCTGGCTAAATGTCTCCGGGGATCAGGGAATTCTGAAATGATTGACCGCAGTTCTGATCTGGTCCATGGGCAATACATTGCAGTATTCCTGATGAGGGTTACTCCCTGGCTATCGGTTCTCCCATTGGGAGTTGCTATTACCCAGACAGGATGTAACCCAACCATTCCATTTCTAATTTGCTCACTGTGATTCGTTACCGTATCTGCATAATGAACAGTCTCACACTTACCAGTGGCTATGATCTCACCCGTCCCTTCAGTGGGAGACACCGTCACTGCTCTTACTGGTTGGGCAATGCCCACCTGAGTTTCCTGCAAGGTGGCTGCTTGGATGAGGGCTGAGATTAGGCTGGATTCATGATCTTCCTCCGACCTATGACCTTGGAGAGAACTTAAGACAGGGTACAATATACATGGGTTAGGGTTAATACAATTTACATGAATGTTCCTATCATTTGCCGATGTACCATTGGTTGTAGCTGTTTTCTCCCTATCGACATGTGTCGGTGATGGTGTGCTTGCAATCACATTCCTGTCAGGTTTGGTTACATTCTGCAGTACCTCTGGTTTAAAACTACCCATCCAATGCCAGGGAACGCTTTGCCTTGCATAGATCCGCATTAAAAGCAGCACTTCTAACCAAGAAGTCGGAACAACCTGTGGCCAGACACTATGTCGACAAACAACACACACTGAAAGACCTGCAATTCCAAATCATCGATCACATTCCTACCAACTTAAGAGGCGGAGATAGAGCAGCCACCCTACTTAAACGAGAGGCAACGTGGATATATAGATTGGACACTGTGAGACCGAAAGGTCTCAATGACAGAATACAATGGAGCGTTTTCTGATCTTTCAACACAAGTCTCCGTCACGGATCAAACGGACATTTGCACTTCTGATGTTGATGGCTGTGCATCAGTCTTACAAGCTCCTACTCCAGTGACTTATGCCTGCCATACAGCATTTATTTTGAACGTTTGCATTTCATTGTACAGAGTGGGTGTTTAGTATATTAGCGCATTGCTGATGGGTCATGTATAGAGCGATCTTGATAATTTTAGTGTCAGCCAATAATGATGCCATCTATTCAGGTCGGTATTTATATTTATTTATTCGCTTGTTGCTGCGACAGCATATTGCAATGTTTCTTCCTGGGTTCGTAATATTCGATTGCACTATTGAACACTGTCTACCACAGTCATGCTTCCTCCGGGATCACGGCACCCGCATTTGCCTTACACATCCATGACAACCATTGAGCGTCGGGATGTCATGGCAACGCGGCGGCCGGAGACACGCTGGAGGTCACATGACTATGGCACTAACACGTCATCACATCCGGGACGGAAGCTCCAGGCTCCCCCGGACGCTGCAGCCTTTCCCACACGTGGGTCTTCTTCACCATAAAGGTAAACGTTTTTCACTGTTTTTTTCACTTTGTATTTGGCTCACCTTGAAAAAGGGGCTTGCGTGCCCCGAAACGTTGGATTTACCAGCCATGTATTAAAAGCACTAGCACTTTACTTTTGCTTTGTCAGTCTCCGAGTGCCGCTGTCTGCTATACAGCCTGTGTATATATATATATATATATATATATATATATATGTACTTAAGCCCGCACTCTCATCTAGTCAATGACATCAGTGGGGTGCACTCAGTGGAAATACACTGGAACAGTGAGTCCACAAATATAGAGAGGATCCCATTGGGGGAGAGGCACTCTCCAAATCATAAATAAGTCCAATTCTAGTACAACAATGTTTTAATGTTCAATATAGTAGCTCCAAATGTCGACGTTTTGATTCTAACATAGAATCTTTCTCAAGACGAGCAATAAATAGCAGCATCCAGAGTCATATATACACACTATATGAAAAAAAACAGACAAACAGAAAACATCTGAAATTAAAAAATAATGAACAATGCCTCACAGGCCCACATGTGGACCAAGATTAATCACCCCTAGGTGCATAGTATAATGATATGCCTAGAATTAGTATATGTATATAAACACACATATCAGTGCATCAAAAGGCCAAACACCAACTGTAACAAAAGATAGCAAAGCATGCACATACCGGCATATAATACACCAATGTGCATACGTATATACTACAGAAAAAGTGTCACCACCATGTAGGTAAACAAAGAAAGAAAAAAGAGAAAACTCACTCTATGCCTAATTCAAAGCCCATATGCATGGAGTAGACTGGAATAGGACCTAAATACAAACACAATATCAGATGAAGGTGATCTATAACAGCGATCAAAATATCCAATCTAATCAATCGATCCATCGACTCACATTATGTACAGGAGGATGGACATCCAGCATGAAGCTGTTCATTCAAGGATAAAACCTAAATATAAAGACGATGTCAGATGAAACAATAAATCAAGGACATCTGTATGTCTAATCCACTAATAGAGTCCATTAACTCACAACATATATGAGGTAGAGACATCCGTCACAGAAGATGTTAATTCCTCCAGACTTGCTACAATAGAATTAATGTATCAGGATCACTGCAGATCACAACCATGAATTAATAAATATCACCAAAAAAGTCCACAGTATTAATTCCAAATTACTTACAGGAGTCTAAAGAGTCAGCATAGGCACTCACGAGCATCAGGACAGGGCTGCGTGTAGCTCCACTGCCCCATGCTCCAATTATACTATTCAAACAGGAAGTGATGTCACCGCATGTGTAAACCAAAGTCTATCAAAATAATGCTATAACCGTGCCTATAAATTATTAAAGTGTAGCTACACGCAGTACACATATGCACCACATAGCTCTCAGGATAAATAAATACACACCGAATGGCAAATTAACCAATAAATAACGGAGGGCGGAAGTAACCTGCGTTCCAACCGCCGTGTGCGGAAGTTCATGCGTTCCACATAAGCACTTCCGCCCACTGTAACCAACAACGCCATGGCCATCGCTGAGAGGGCGGAAGCAGTATGCGTTCCAGCCCTGCCAATGCGGAAACGCCTGCGTTCCACACTCGGCTGCGGTCAGCATAAGCCACTCTGAAACGACGTGTCACGATAAAATGAACTCAGAGGGACCTCAAACACATGCTACCAGTCCACAAGGGGCCCATGAGGCTAAAGCAAAACATACAGTAAATATACATATATAAACTACATATACATAAATGTAAAAAAAATGAAATGATTGACCGCAGTTCTGATCTGGTCCATGGGCAATACATTGCAGTATTCCTGATGAGGGTTACTCCCTGGCTATTGGTTCTCCCATTGGGAGTTGCTATTACCCAGACAGGATGTAACCCAACCATTCCATTTCAAATTTGCTCACTGTGAGGCGTTACCGTATCTGCATAATGAACAGTCTCACACTTACCAGTGGCTATGATCTCACCCGTCCCTTCAGTGGGAGACACCGTCACTGCTCTTACTGGTTGGGCAATGCCCACCTGAGTTTCCTGCAAGGTGGCTGCTTGGATGAGGGCTGAGATTAGGCTGGATTCATGATCTTCCTCCGACCTATGACCTTGGAGAGAACTTAAGACAGGGTACAATATACATGGGTTAGGGTTAATACAATTTACATGAATGTTCCTATCATTTGCCGATGTTCCATTGGTTGTAGCTTTTTTCTCCCTATTGACATGTGTCGGTGATGGTTTGCTTGCAATCACATTCCTGTCAGGTTTGGAACTTGCTGTGCGAGCTAGCTCCCTTTGCACATCTTCCTCTTGTTGCCATATATTTAAACAGTCGTTATGTCTGATCCTTTGTTCCTTAGACTCGATCAGACATATTCTATTCCTTACATTCTGCAGTACCTCTGGTTTAAAACTACCCATCCTAGGAAATGATGCCTTATCCCCCGCAGTCAAACATCTCCATTCATCACAAAAAGCCTCTGTGCGTGGACCATACTTACCACACATTACTAACCTTGCGAACCCTTTTGGCCCATCTTCTTCTTCAGCCTGAACCCTGGCTGCTGAATGCCTCTCACTTGTGCACTTGGCTCCCATTGTGGGCCTTTTATACACAATCCCCAAATGCACGAGGAAAAATGGTGAAAGTTCTTACCGAGTGCTTTCACTCACTCCTGCCCATGCTGGCCTGAACTCCGACCCACTCCAACAGTGGAAAACCCGGTGTACCCAACCTTGGACTCCTATCAGACCCTTCAGCACCGTAATTTCTTTCGGTGGAGGTTCTGTTGGAATATTTTTCCTGAGAGAGTCAGCGAAAAATTCCTTTTCGGTATCTTTCCACTGGAATTTTTATAGGGTGAGAAACATGTTATCGATCACCCTTTCCAGTGAATGTCCACCAGGGAGATTTCCTGAAGAGCGAAAAACCCCTTTGTTTACACAATCACGTCTGCGCATGCTCTACAAAGCGCATATGACACACCTGTGCAAAATAACGCAAATAGTATCACAATGTGCCGCGTATAAAACACGGACGTGCGGGCCAATCGCACAGCCTATAGATACTTGTTATCTATAAGCCCTACGATCACTATCACGCTTCTTTACCTTAATCCACTTTAGGGCACCTAGTTCACCTAGACCACCTAGTTCACCTAGACCACCTAGTCCACTTTAGTCAATACTTAAGGTTGCGAACCTTTCACGCCGCGATCCTCTGCTAACTCAGCGTCTCTCACGGGATCCCGATTCTTTTTTTTTTTTCGGGGTTCAATACGTCCACTCCTACTTTCAGCTCACACAAATACACAATGTTTTTCTGTACAGAAAAATATCACTCCCTTTGATTGATAGCCTATCCCAGAGGTAGTACAGTTTAAACAAAGTATTATAATAATCTGCTTTTCAAATCGGATAGTTATTTGCTATTGTATAAATGTCTTCTATCCCGCCTTAAATTGAACTGCTATTGTGCGGTTATAACTTGCGTTCGCAACTTCACGCAACCTTGCGTTAACATGCGACCGTGCGCATCCCTGCGCCACGTGTGCGCTCCTGTACACTTTCGTCTCGTACTGTACCACGTGTGCAATGTGCATTCGCAACTCACTAATCCACACTATATCATGATAAATGTGAGCAACAAAATACTACTGCTCACTAACACAACACACAATTGTTCCTTACACTTGCCGGAAGTCACCCACACAGGTAATCCTCTTTTGAGTGTGTACCTAAATGTTTAGGCCGGACTGCGTTTCATGTTTTTATAATTACTCCCTTAACACACGAATTCAAATATACACTGCTCAAAAAAATTAAGGGTACACTAAAATAACACATCCTAGATCTGAATGAATGAAATATTCTTATTAAATACTTTGTTCTTTACATAGTTGAATGTGCTGACAACAAAATCACACAAAAATTATCAATGGAAATCAAATTTATTAACCCATGGAGGTCTGGATTTGGAGTCACACTCAAAATTAAAGTGGAAAAACACACTACAGGCTGATCCAACTTTGATGTAATGTTCTTAAAACAAGTCAAAATGAGGCTCAGTAGTGTGTGTGGCCTCCACATGCCTGTATGACCTCTCTACAACGCCTGGGCATGCTCCTGATGAGGTGGCGGATGGTCTCCTGAGGGATCTCATCTCAGACCTGGACTAAAGCATCCGCCAACTACTGGACAGTCTGTGGTGCAACGCCACGTTGGTGGATGGAGCAAGACATGATGTCCCAGATGTGCTCAATTGGATTCAGGTCTGGGTAACGGGCGGGCCAGTCCATAGCATCAATGCCTTTGTCTTGCAGGAACTGCTGACACACTCCAGCCACATGAGGTCTAGAGCATTGTCTTGCATTAGGAGGAACCCAGGGCCAACCGCACCAGCATATGGTCTCACAAGGGGTCTGAGGATCTCATCTCGGTACCTAATGGCAGTCAGGCTACCTCTGGCGAGCACATGGAGGGCTGTGCGGCCCCCAAAGAAATGCCACCCCACACCATTACTGACCCACTGCCAAACCGGTTAGGCTGGAGGATGTTGCAGGCAGCAGAACGTTCTCCTTGGCGTCTCCAGACTCTGTCACGTCTGTCACATGTGCTCAGTGAGAACCTGCTTTCATCTGTGAAGAGCACAGGGCACCAGTGCCAAATTTGCCAATCTTGGTGTTCTCTTGCAAATGCCAAAGTCCTGCACGGTGTTGGGCTGTAAGCACAACCCCCACCTGTGGATGTCGGGCCCTCATACCACCCTCATGGAGTCTGTTTCTGATCGTTTGAGTAGACACATGCACATTTGTGGCTTGCTGGAGGTCATTTTGCAGGGCTCTGGCAGTGCTCCTCCTGTTCCTCCTTGCACAAAGGCGGAGGTAGTGGTCCTGATGTTGGGTTGTTTCCCTCCTACAGCCTCCTCCGCATCTCCTGATGTACTGGCCTGTCTCCTGGTAGCACCTCCATGCTCTGGACACTACGCTGACAGACACAGCAGACCTTCTTGCCACAGATCGCATTGATGTGCCATTCTGGATGAGCTGCACTACCTGACCCACTTGTGTGGGTTGTAGGGAGGTCATACAGGCACGTGGAGGCCACACACACTACTGAGCCTCATTTTGACTTGTTTTAAGGACATTACATCAAAGTTGGGTCAGCCTGTAGTGTGTTTTTCCACTTTAATTTTGAGTGTGACTCCAAATCCAGACCTCCATGGGTTAATAAATTTGATTTCCATTGATAATTTTTGTGTGATTTTGTTGTCAGCACATTCAACTATGTAAAGAACAAAGTATTTAATAAGAATATTTCATTCATTCAGATCTAGGATGTGTTATTTTAGTGTTCTCTTTATTTTTTTGAGCAGTGTATATATATATATATATATATATATATATATAGCAAATACATGTATCCGATTTTCACACAGATCTATAATGACTATTATAACATATGGCAACAATATGTGAGACTGTATGCAAAGTATCGGTACGCTTTGTACGCTTTCGCACCAAAAGTTACACACAAATAATAAACGGCTTTTTTCCTGTATGTCCCTCGGGTTACATCAGCACCTCTAAGACTATACAGAACATACGTGGTCTAACAACACAAGATGGTTTTAAACACAACGCAAGGTTACTTAAGATGCGGCTCCACCCTTTGTTGATAGATCAAAGTCTGTTACGGCCTGCAAGTCTGTAATTATGTGGTGAATCGGGCGAGTACCCAACTGTTAAGTTTGTTTAACTTACAGGAATAAAAAGGACTACCTTAATACAGAAATGTTCAGGCCGCTGCCACCTCTAAGCGTGTGTGTTAAACCTCTATGAAATGCGTACACGTTGTCACACTGTAAACACAAAGTAGCTACACGTGCAGCCGAATACACTTTAACCCCTAACAGGAAAGGAATGCAACACCAACTGTATATGTTATGTTGTGGTCCAACGCAGCAACACATATTTACTTAAAAGGGGGTTCACAGAGAAATACAACACTATTACAGAGAAGAAGCTACAACCAATGGATACATACGTTTGTTCGCCTTCACCACGCGGATCCGGTCCTCAGTCAATCTGGAAAGATGACCTTCAGAGAACAGACTGAGGCCGGCCAGAGGCTTGGATTTTATACAATAGTCCAAAGCATGTGTAATACCCCATATCTGTAGGTAGTTTTTTTTTTTTTTTTTACAACAAAGGGTTTTCTTTGGCTAAAAGTAGCCCCTTATTAATGGTTAAAATCACATAGCCCATAGGATAACATGAGCTGTTTATTAGGTCCCTGGCAACTTGGGTTAAGGAGAGGTTTGGCGCCACAGTATGCTATTTTTAACCCCCTCACTCAGCAACTGATTCCCCAGGAAGACTGGCCCCGCATTGATTGGCCCCCTGGGGTTGCAGGGGAGAAAATTCGGTGGGTGGGCTGTTGCTGGGTCCCGGGAGCCAGTGATGCTGAAGAACAGGGGTGGCGTTGGGACCTGAAGCCCTTTATCTAGGACTCGACAGCGCAAGAAGGGGGGTCTGATGCCTGGAGAAGATAGAGAGTTCGGCTGGAGCATGGTATCCAGCCCTGTGGGGTGAAGAAGGAGCTGCTGCCCGGGAAGAAGGGAGGCAGAGGACCGCTTACCTGGACTCGGGTGGAGATCCAAAGCGATCGGGAGAGGATCGTCGGGAGAAGGGGACCGCCAGTGCCTACCCAGGACCCCTACTGAAGGAAGCTGTCTGCATCACCGCCGGAGGAGAGGGATGAGGAGTGCCACGTCAGGAGCCGCGTGGGAGGACAGGAGCCGCTAGTCGCGTCAGAAGATCGGACCCAGGAGAAGGTGCCGCGGACTACCGAGGACGGAAGAGGAGGCAGTGCGCAGGACGACCCCAAGGAGAGGACCCCAGTGAGGACCCCTGGAGAGAGGACCGGAACCGGGAGCCAAGGACGGGGGACCCCATCGGAGAGCGGAGGACGTCGCAAGCTACCGGAAGGAGGTGCCCGGATTGCGGAGCCCAGGTCAAGGGTGCATCCCCGGTGCGGTGCCTTGCATCCTGGGTGGCACCGAAGACAAGGACCGGATCGAAGGTGGCACAAGCGCCGCAGCAGGGGGTGAGAACTTGGTTAAGTCCTTCCGCTGCACAACTCTGCCCTTGTCTGCCCTCCGCTGCGTAAATCTGCAAATGGGGAAGATTATTTAGAAACGGGGTAGGCTTCCCCATATTGTGGCCACTTTGTTAACCCCTTCCGCGGCATAAACTCTGCTTATGGGAACACGTAGCAGGGGGTAGTCTCCCCTTCTGGTATAAAATCGGGTTGGGTTCCCGCACCCAAGGTCCTCGTAGAAACGGTTAAGTAACAGGGGGGTGGGCTCCCCTTAATATAGTGGTGCCTTTGTCTGGGGAATGTCTATTGAGTTGTAGTGGTGTGGAATCTTCCTCCCACTGGTAATTACTGCGGAGATATTGGAAAGTGGTTGTTATTTATGGATAGGTACTCCCTGCAACCTATATTATGGGTTACGTCTGTGTCCAGGATTGCGTTTACTGTTGAACAATATTGATTGTGTTATGCAAGCTCCGCCCAGCAGTGTCTGCCAAAGCTGTAATATTGCTATGTGTAATGTTAATTCAAAGGCGGGTCATTATTGATTGTGTTACGCAAGCTCCGCCCAGCAGTGTCTGCCAAAGCTGTCATATTGCTATGTGTAATGTTAATTCAAAGGCGGGTCATTATTGATTGTGTTACGCAAGCTCCGCCCAGCAGTGTCTGCCAAAGCTGTCAAATTGCTATGTGTAATGTTAATTCAAAGGCGGGTCATTATTGATTGTGTTACGCAAGCTCCGCCCAGCAGTGTCTGCAAAAGCTGTCAAATTGCTATGTGTAATGTTAATTCAAAGGCGGGTCATTATTGATTGTCTTACGCAAGCTCCGCCCAGCAGTGTCTGCCAAAGCTTTCATATTGCTATGTGTAATGTTAATTCAAAGGCGAGTCATTATTGATTGTGTTACGCAAGCTCCGCCCAGCAGTGTCTGCCAAAGCTGTCATATTGCTGTGTAATGTTAATTCAAAGGCAGGACATTATTGATTGTGTTACGCAAGCTCCGCTCAGCAGTGTCTGCCAAAGCTTTCATATTGCTATGTGTAATGTTAATTCAAAGGCGAGTCATTATTGATTGTGTTACGCAAGCTCCGCCCAGCAGTGTCTGCCAAAGCTTTCATATTGCTATGTGTAATGTTAATTCAAAGGCGAGTCATTATTGATTGTGTTACGCAAGCTCCGCCCAGCAGTGTCTGTCAAAGCTGTCATATTGCTATGTGTAATGTTAATTCAAAGGCGAGTCATTATTGATTGTGTTACGCAAGCTCCGCCCAGCAGTGTCTGCCAAAGCTGTCATATTACTATGTGTAATGTTAATTCAAAGGCAGGTCATTATTGATTGTCTTGCGCAAGCTCCGCCCAGTAGTGTCTGCCAAAGCTGTCATATTGCTATGTGTAATGTTAATTCAAAGGCAGGACATTATTGATTGTGTTACGCAAGCTCCGCTCAGCAGTGTCTGCCAAAGCTGTCATATTGCTATGTGTAATGTTAATTCGAAGGCGGGTCAGGATTGATTGTTTTATGCAAGCTCCGCCAAGCAGTGTCTGCCAAAGCAGTCATATTGCTATGTGTAATGTTAATTCAAAGGCGGGACATTATTGATTGTGTTACACAAGCTCCGCCCAGCAGTGTCTGCCAAAGCTTTCATATTGCTATGTGTAATGTTAATTCAAAGGCGAGTCATTATTGATTGTGTTACGCAAGCTCCGCCCAGCAGTGTCTGCCAAAGCTTTCATATTGCTATGTGTAATGTTAATTCAAAGGCGAGTCATTATTGATTGTGTTACGCAAGCTCCGCCCAGCAGTGTCTGTCAAAGCTGTCATATTGCTATGTGTAATGTTAATTCAAAGGCGAGTCATTATTGATTGTGTTACGCAAGCTCCGCCCAGCAGTGTCTGCCAAAGCTGTCATATTACTATGTGTAATGTTAATTCAAAGGCAGGTCATTATTGATTGTCTTGCGCAAGCTCCGCCCAGTAGTGTCTGCCAAAGCTGTCATATTGCTATGTGTAATGTTAATTCAAAGGCAGGACATTATTGATTGTGTTACGCAAGCTCCGCTCAGCAGTGTCTGCCAAAGCTGTCATATTGCTATGTGTAATGTTAATTCGAAGGCGGGTCAGGATTGATTGTTTTATGCAAGCTCCGCCAAGCAGTGTCTGCCAAAGCAGTCATATTGCTATGTGTAATGTTAATTCAAAGGCGGGACATTATTGATTGTGTTACACAAGCTCCGCCCAGCAGTGTCTGCCAAAGCTTTCATATTGCTATGTGTAATGTTAATTCAAAGGCGAGTCATTATTGATTGTGTTACGCAAGCTCCGCCCAGCAGTGTCTGCCAAAGCTTTCATATTGCTATGTGTAATGTTAATTCAAAGGCGAGTCATTATTGATTGTGTTACGCAAGCTCCGCCCAGCAGTGTCTGCCAAAGCTGTCATATTACTATGTGTAATGTTAATTCAAAGGCGGGTCATTATTGATTGTCTTGCGCAAGCTCCGCCCAGTAGTGTCTGCCAAAGCTGTCATATTGCTATGTGTAATGTTAATTCAAAGGCAGGACATTATTGATTGTGTTACGCAAGCTCCGCTCAGCAGTGTCTGCCAAAGCTGTCATATTGCTATGTGTAATGTTAATTCGAAGGCGGGTCAGGATTGATTGTTTTATGCAAGCTCCGCCAAGCAGTGTCTGCCAAAGCAGTCATATTGCTATGTGTAATGTTAATTCAAAGGCGGGACATTATTGATTGTGTTACACAAGCTCCGCCCAGCAGTGTCTGCCAAAGCTTTCATATTGCTATGTGTAATGTTAATTCAAAGGCGAGTCATTATTGATTGTGTTACGCAAGCTCCGCCCAGCAGTGTCTGCCAAAGCTTTCATATTGCTATGTGTAATGTTAATTCAAAGGCGAGTCATTATTGATTGTGTTACGCAAGCTCCGCCCAGCAGTGTCTGCCAAAGCTGTCATATTACTATGTGTAATGTTAATTCAAAGGCGGGTCATTATTGATTGTCTTGCGCAAGCTCCGCCCAGTAGTGTCTGCCAAAGCTGTCATATTGCTATGTGTAATGTTAATTCAAAGGCAGGACATTATTGATTGTGTTACGCAAGCTCCGCTCAGCAGTGTCTGCCAAAGCTGTCATATTGCTATGTGTAATGTTAATTCGAAGGCGGGTCAGGATTGATTGTTTTATGCAAGCTCCGCCAAGCAGTGTCTGCCAAAGCAGTCATATTGCTATGTGTAATGTTAATTCAAAGGCGGGACATTATTGATTGTGTTACACAAGCTCCGCCCAGCAGTGTCTGCCAAAGCTGTCATATTGCTATGTGTAATGTTAATTCAAAGGCGGGACATTATTGATTGTGTTACACAAGCTCCGCCCAGCAGTGTCTGCCAAAGCTGTCATATTGCTATGTGTAATGTTAATTCAAAGGCGGGTCATTATTGTGTTACACAAGCTCCGCCCAGCAGTGTTTGCCAAAGCTGTCATATTGCTATGTGCATTGCTAATTCCAAGGCGGGACATTATTGATTGTCTTATGCAAGCTCCGCACAGCAGTGTCTATCAATGATATCAGATTGCTGTGTGTATTGCTAATTCAAAGGCGGGACATTATCGATTGTGTTATGCAAGCTTCGCCCTTTTAGTATCAACGCTGGTTATAAGAGACTGTGCTTTATAGAGACGCCAGCTTGTTCACCTGTTCCCGCGATATACCTGCTTAGTGTCAACGCTGGTTATAAGAGACTGTGCTTTATAGAGACACCAGCTTGTTCACCTGTTCCCGCAATATACCTGCTTAGTGTCAATGCTGGTCATACGAGACTGTGCTTTATAGAGACGCCAGCTTGTTCACCTGTTCCCGCAATATACCTGCTTTAGTGTCAACGCTGGTTATACGAGACTGTGCTTTATAGAGACGCCAGCTTGTTCACCTGTTCCCGCAATATACCTGCTTAGTGTCAATGCTGGTCATACAAGACTGTGCTTTATAGAGACGCCAGCTTGCTCACCTGTTCCCGCTATATACCTGCTTAGTGTCAATGCTGGTTATAAGAGACTGTACTTTATAGAGACACCAGCTTGTTCACCTGTTCCCGCAATATACCTGCTTAGTGTCAACGCTGATCATACGAGACTGTGCTTTATAGAGACACCAGCTTGATCACCTGTTCCCGCAATATACCTGCTTAGTGTCAACGCTGGTTATAAGTGACTGTGCTTTATAGAGATGCCAGCTTGCTCACCTGTTCCTGCAATATACCTGCTTAGGGTCAACGCTGGTTATAAGAGACTGTGCTTTATATAGACGCCAGCTTGCTCACCTGTTCCCGCAATATACCTGCTTAGGGTCAACGCTGGTTATAAGAGACTGTGCTTTATAGAGATGCCAGCTTGCTCACCTATTCCCGCAATATACCTGCTTAGGGTCAACGCTGGTTATAAGAGACTGTGCTTTATATAGACGCCAGCTTGCTCACCTGTTCCCGCAATATACCTGCTTAGGATCAACGCTGGTTATAAGAGACTGTGCTTTATAGAGACGTTAGTTTGTCTCCCTCGTTCATTAACCTAGGGAGTTAATTCCTTGAACTATTTCGGTATCTGTTATATTCTTTCTGTGAATTCTGTTAACTTTGTCAGTATAATAAAATTGTGTTGTACACATTGCGTGCCAGTCTGTGTCTGCTTCACCAAGGGAAATTAACACTTGCCTCTCTGTCACGGGATGCTGGTAGCAACAAGATACCGGGGAATCGTCAGCTTCAACCAAATCTTTAAATAACTCGTAGCACACCTGCGGACCAAGGGGAGCGCACTACACATGAAACAAAGGAAACTGTAATCTCTTCTTTCATAGGTCAAAGGGCTGGTCATTTACAGTACATGAGGGGTCATAGGTCGGTTTGAATAGGTGGGCGATGCCTGGTCCAGGTGTACTTGCAGATGTCCTCCACTGGGTTCCTGCCGAATATCAAGAGTACAGTAAATACAGTGTGATATTAATATTGTATTCCTGCACATACCTATGCGCAGGAGCGTGCTACTTTCTGCAAACTGCCATCGGAATATTGCCCTTGAAATACTGTACAACTGGATACCAAACACCACCTCCTAACCTAATTCTGTCCCCTCAAATCCTGTAAAGTTGAATCCCTCTGTTGTTATACCTCTGAAGTAAATGTAACTTGCTGGTGTGGTGGGGTGTGGTATGGTATGCCAGCAGCCGGGCTCCCGGCGACCAGCATACCGTCGCCGGAAGCCTGACCGCCGGCATACCGACAGTGTGGCGAGCGCAAATGAGCCCCTTGCAGACTCGCTGCGCTCGCCATGCTGCGGGCATGGTGGCGCTGCGCGCCACGCTATTTATTCTCCCTCCAGGGGGGTCGTGGACCCCCACGAGGGAGAAAAACTGTCGGTATGTCAGCTGTCGGGATTCCGGCGACAGTATACTGTGCGCCGGGATCCCGACGGTCGGCAACCTGAAGACCACCCGGTGTAGGCTATGTGTAAATTATGCACTATGTGGATTAAATATCAGATATGTCTTTGTGGCTTTTTCATGCGAATGCGTATGCTACCGTATTTACTCATACCACGCGTTAATATGCAGGACTTCGTGAGCCTATATACGCAAAGTGCGGGCATGCACATGCACGGCAGAACAAGCACATGCACGGAGGCCACTCTGTGTGGTGTTTGCACGTGATGCATGTGGGTATAATATTTTCGACTTCGACAAGTACTAATGAGATTAATGATAATTAGCACAGGATCTAATTTTCTAATCAGGCTCTATTATTGCTAGTACTAGCGCAGTCAGCTTAGATTCAATTATATCATTGGGGATGGCATACACTAGAGATGAGCGGGTTCGGTTTCTCTGAATCCGAACCCGCACGAACTTCATGTTTTTTTTCACGGGTCCGAGCGACTCGGATCTTCCCGCCTTGCTCGGTTAACCCGAGCGCGCCCGAACGTCATCATGACGCTGTCGGATTCTCGCGAGACTCGGATTCTATATAAGGAGCCGCGCGTCGCCGCCATTTTCACACGTGCATTGAGATTGATAGGGAGAGGACGTGGCTGGCGTCCTCTCCATTTAGATTAGGAGAGAGAGAGAGAGAGATTGACCTGAGGCTGATACTGTAGAAGAGAGTGCAGAGTTTAGTGACTGACCACAGTGACCACCAGCAGTGCAGTTGTTTTATTTAATATATCCGTTCTCTGCCTGAAAAAAACGGTACACACAGTGACTCAGTCACATACCATATCTGTGTGCACTGCTCAGCCCAGTGTGCTGCATGCCTGCATCATCTATGTATATATTATATATCTGACTGTGCTCAGCTCACAGAGCTTATAATTGTGGGGAAGACTGGGGAGCACTGCAGTGCCAGTTATAGGTTATAGCAGGAGCCAGGAGTACAAGACAGTCACATACCATATCTGTGTGCACTGCTCAGCCCAGTGTGCTGCATCATCTATGTATATATTATATATCTGACTGTGCTCAGCTCACACAGCTTATAATTGTGGGGGAGACTGGGGAGCACTGCAGTGCCAGTTATAGGTTATAGCAGGAGCCAGGAGTACATATTATATTAAAATTAAACAGTGCACACTTTTGCTGCAGGAGTGCCACTGCCAGTGTGACTGACCAGTGACCTGACCACACTGACCACCAGTATAGTTAGTAGTATACTATATTGTGATTGCCTGAAAAAGTTAAACACTCGTCGTGTGACTTCACTTGTGTGGTGTTTTTTTTTTTATTCTATAAAAAACTCATTCTGCTGACAGACAGTGTCCAGCAGGTCCGTCATTATATAATATATATACCTGTCCGGCTGCAGTAGTGATATATATATATTTTTTATATCATTATTTATCATCCAGTCGCAGCAGACACAGTACGGTAGTTCACGGCTGTAGCTACCTCTGTGTCGGCACTCGGCAGTCCATCCATAATTGTATACCACCTACCCGTGGTTTTTTTTTTCTTTCTTCTTTATACATACATACTACTACATCTCTTTATCAACCAGTCTATATTAGCAGCAGACACAGTACAGTACGGTAGTTCACGGCTGTGGCTACCTCTGTGTCGGCACTCGGCAGTCCGTCCATAATTGTATACCACCTAACCGTGGTTTTTTTTTCTTTCTTCTTTATACATACATACTACGACATCTCTTTATCAACCAGTCTATATTAGCAGCAGACACAGTACAGTACGGTAGTTCACGGCTGTGGCTACCTCTGTGTCGGCACTCGGCAGTCCGTCCATAATTGTATACCACCTAACCGTGGTTTTTTTTTCTTTCTTCTTCATACATACATACTACGACATCTCTTTATCAACCAGTCTATATTAGCAGCAGACACAGTACAGTACGGTAGTTCACGGCTGTGGCTACCTCTGTGTCGGCACTCGGCAGTCCGTCCATAATTGTATACCACCTAACCGTGGTTTTTTTTTCTTTCTTCTTTATACATACATACTACGACATCTCTTTATCAACCAGTCTATATTAGCAGCAGACACAGTACAGTACGGTAGTTCACGGCTGTGGCTACCTCTGTGTCGGCACTCGGCAGTCCGTCCATAATTGTATACCACCTAACCGTGGTTTTTTTTTCTTTCTTCTTCATACATACATACTACGACATCTCTTTATCAACCAGTCTATATTAGCAGCAGACACAGTACAGTACGGTAGTTCACGGCTGTGGCTACCTCTGTGTCGGCACTCGGCAGTCCGTCCATAATTGTATACCACCTACCCGTGGTTTTTTTTTCTTTCTTCTTCATACATACATACTACTACATCTCTTTATCAACCAGTCTATATTAGCAGCAGACACAGTACAGTACGGTAGTTCACGGCTGTGGCTACCTCTGTGTCGGCACTCGGCAGTCCGTCCATAATTGTATACGATGAAATGCCAGCAACGTCGTCTGCCAAGGCCGATGCCCAATGTCATAGTACAGAGCATGTCAAATCCAAAACACCAAATATCAGTAAAAAAAGGACTCCAAAACCTAAAATAAAATTGTCGGAGGAGAAGCGTAAACTTGCCAATATGCCATTTACCACACGGAGTGGCAAGGAACGGCTGAGGCCCTGGCCTATGTTCATGGCTAGTGGTTCAGCTTCACATGAGGATGGAGGCACTCAGCCTCTCGCTAGAAAAATGAAAAGACTCAAGCTGGCAAAAGCAGTAGCACCGCAAAGAACTGTGCGTTCTTCGAAATCCCAAATCCACAAGGAGAGTCCAATTGTGTCGGTTGCGATGCCTGACCTTCCCAACACTGGACGTGAAGAGCATGCGCCTTCCACCATTTGCACGCCCCCTGCAAGTGCTGGAAGGAGCACCCGCAGTCCAGTTCCTGATAGTCAGATTGAAGATGTCAGTGTTGAAGTACACCAGGATGAGGAGGATATGGGTGTTGCTGGCGCTGGGGAGGAAATTGACCAGGAGGATTCTGATGGTGAGGTGGTTTGTTTAAGTCAGGCACCCGGGGAGACACCTGTTGTCCGTGGGAGGAATATGGCCGTTGACATGCCTGGTGAAAATACCAAAAAAATCAGCTCTTCGGTGTGGAACTATTTCAACAGAAATGCGGACAACAGGTGTCAAGCCGTGTGTTCCCTTTGTCAAGCTGTAATAAGTAGGGGTAAGGACGTTAACCACCTCGGAACATCCTCCCTTATACGTCACCTGCAGCACATTCATAATAAGTCAGTGACAAGTTCAAAAACTTTGGGTGACAGCGGAAGCAGTCCACTGACCAGTAAATCCCTTCCTCTTGTAACCAAGCTCACGCAAACCACCCCACCAACTCCCTCAGTGTCAATTTCCTCCTTCCCCAGGAATGCCAATAGTCCTGCAGGCAATGTCACTGGCAATTCTGACGAGTCCTCTCCTGCCTGGGATTCCTCCGATGCATCCTTGCGTGTAACGCCTACTGCTGCTGGCGCTGCTGTTGTTGTTGCTGGGAGTCGATGGTCATCCCAGAGGGGAAGTCGTAAGCCCACTTGTACTACTTCCAGTAAGCAATTGACTGTTCAACAGTCCTTTGCGAGGAAGATTAAATATCACAGCAGTCATCCTGCTGCAAAGCGGATAACTGAGGCCTTGACAACTATGTTGGTGTTAGACGTGCGTCCGGTATCCGCCGTTAGTTCACAGGGAACTAGACAATTTATTGAGGCAGTGTGCCCCCGTTACCAAATACCATCTAGGTTCCACTTCTCTAGGCAGGCGATACCGAGAATGTACACGGACCTCAGAAAAAGACTCACCAGTGTCCTAAAAAATGCAGTTGTACCCAATGTCCACTTAACCACGGACATGTGGACAAGTGGAGCAGGGCAGGGTCAGGACTATATGACTGTGACAGCCCACTGGGTAGATGTATGGACTCCCGCCGCAAGAACAGCAGCGGCGGCACCAGTAGCAGCATCTCGCAAACGCCAACTCTTTCCTAGGCAGGCTACGCTTTGTATCACCGGTTTCCAGAATACGCACACAGCTGAAAACCTCTTACGGCAACTGAGGAAGATCATCGCGGAATGGCTTACCCCAATTGGACTCTCCTGTGGATTTGTGGCATCGGACAACGCCAGCAATATTGTGTGTGCATTAAATATGGGCAAATTCCAGCACGTCCCATGTTTTGCACATACCTTGAATTTGGTGGTGCAGAATTATTTAAAAAACGACAGGGGCGTGCAAGAGATGCTGTCGGTGGCCAGAAAAATTGCGGGACACTTTCGGCGTACAGGCACCACGTACAGAAGACTGGAGCACCACCAAAAACTACTGAACCTGCCCTGCCATCATCTGAAGCAAGAAGTGGTAACGAGGTGGAATTCAACCCTCTATATGCTTCAGAGGTTGGAGGAGCAGCAAAAGGCCATTCAAGCCTATACAATTGAGCACGATATAGGAGGTGGAATGCACCTGTCTCAAGCGCAGTGGTGAATGATTTCAACGTTGTGCAAGGTTCTGATGCCCTTTGAACTTGCCACACGTGAAGTCAGTTCAGACACTGCCAGCCTGAGTCAGGTCATTCCCCTCATCAGGCTTTTGCAGAAGAAGCTGGAGACATTGAAGGAGGAGCTAACACGGAGCGATTCCGCTAGGCATGTGGGACTTGTGGATGGAGCCCTTAATTCGCTTAACAAGGATTCACGGGTGGTCAATCTGTTGAAATCAGAGCACTACATTTTGGCCACCGTGCTCGATCCTAGATTTAAAGCCTACCTTGGATCTCTCTTTCCGGCAGACACAAGTCTGCTGGGGTTGAAAGACCTGCTGGTGAGAAAATTGTCAAGTCAAGCGGAACGCGACCTGTCAACATCTCCTCCTTCACATTCTCCCGCAACTGGGGGTGCGAGGAAAAGGCTCAGAATTCCGAGCCCACCCGCTGGCGGTGATGCAGGGCAGTCTGGAGCGACTGCTGATGCTGACATCTGGTCCGGACTGAAGGACCTGACAACGATTACGGACATGTCGTCTACTGTCACTGCATATGATTCTCTCACCATTGAAAGAATGGTGGAGGATTATATGAGTGACCGCATCCAAGTAGGCACGTCACACAGTCCATACTTATACTGGCAGGAAAAAGAGGCAATTTGGAGGCCATTGCACAAACTGGCTTTATTCTACCTAAGTTGCCCTCCCACAAGTGTGTACTCCGAAAGAGTGTTTAGTGCCGCCGCTCACCTTGTCAGCAATCGGCGTACGAGGTTACATCCAGAAAATGTGGAGAAGATGATGTTCATTAAAATGAATTATAATCAATTCCTCCGCGGAGACATTGACCAGCAGCAATTGCTTCCACAAAGTACACAGGGAGCTGAGATGGTGGATTCCAGTGGGGACGAATTGATAATCTGTGAGGAGGGGGATGTACACGGTGATATATCGGAGGGTGATGATGAGGTGGACATCTTGCCTCTGTAGAGCCAGTTTGTGCAAGGAGAGATTAATTGCTTCTTTTTTTGGGGGGGGTCCAAACCAACCCGTCATATCAGTCACAGTCGTGTGGCAGACCCTGTCACTGAAATGATGGGTTGGTTAAAGTGTGCATGTCCTGTTTTGTTTATACAACATAAGGGTGGGTGGGAGGGCCCAAGGACAATTCCATCTTGCACCTCTTTTTTCTTTTATTTTTCTTTGCGTCATGTGCTGTTTGGGGAGGGTTTTTTGGAAGGGACATCCTGCGTGACACTGCAGTGCCACTCCTAAATGGGCCCGGTGTTTGTGTCGGCCACTAGGGTCGCTAATCTTACTCACACAGTCAGCTACCTCATTGCGCCTCTTTTTTTCTTTGCGTCATGTGCTGATTGGGGAGGGTTTTTTGGAAGGGACATCCTGCGTGACACTGCAGTGCCACTCCTAAATGGGCCCGGTGTTTGTGTCGGCCACTAGGGTCGCTAATCTTACTCACACAGTCAGCTACCTCATTGCGCCTCTTTTTTTCTTTGCGTCATGTGCTGATTGGGGAGGGTTTTTTGGAAGGGACATCCTGCGTGACACTGCAGTGCCACTCCTAAATGGGCCCGGTGTTTGTGTCGGCCACTAGGGTCGCTAATCTTACTCACACAGTCAGCTACCTCATTGCGCCTCTTTTTTTCTTTGCGTCATGTGCTGATTGGGGAGGGTTTTTTGGAAGGGACATCCTGCGTGACACTGCAGTGCCACTCCTAAATGGGCCCGGTGTTTGTGTCGGCCACTAGGGTCGCTAATCTTACTCACACAGTCAGCTACCTCATTGCGCCTCTTTTTTTCTTTGCATCATGTGCTGATTGGGGAGGGTTTTTTGGAAGGGACATCCTGCGTGACACTGCAGTGCCACTCCTAAATGGGCCCGGTGTTTGTGTCGGCCACTAGGGTCGCTAATCTTACTCACACAGTCAGCTACCTCATTGCGCCTCTTTTTTTCTTTGCGTCATGTGCTGATTGGGGAGGGTTTTTTGGAAGGGACATCCTGCGTGACACTGCAGTGCCACTCCTAAATGGGCCCGGTGTTTGTGTCGGCCACTAGGGTCGCTAATCTTACTCACACAGTCAGCTACCTCATTGCGCCTCTTTTTTTCTTTGCGTCATGTGCTGATTGGGGAGGGTTTTTTGGAAGGGACATCCTGCGTGACACTGCAGTGCCACTCCTAAATGGGCCCGGTGTTTGTGTCGGCCACTAGGGTCGCTTATCTTACTCACACAGTCAGCTACCTCATTGCGCCTCTTTTTTTCTTTGCGTCATGTGCTGATTGGGGAGGGTTTTTTGGAAGGGACATCCTGCGTGACACTGCAGTGCCACTCCTAGATGGGCCAGGTGTTTGTGTCGGCCACTAGTGTCGCTTAGCTTAGTCATCCAGCGACCTTGGTGCAAATTTTAGGACTAAAAATAATATTGTGAGGTGTGAGGTATTCAGAATAGACTGAAAATGAGTGGAAATTATGGTTTTTGAGGTTAATAATAATATGGGATCAAAATGACCCCCAAATTCTATGATTTAAGCTGTTTTTTAGTGTTTTTTTAAAAAAACACCCGAATCCAAAACACACCCGAATCCGACAAAAAAAATTCAGTGAGGATTTGCCAAAACGCGGTCGAACCCAAAACACGGCCGCGGAACCGAACCCAAAACCAAAACACAAAACCCGAAAAATTTCAGGCGCTCATCTCTAGCATACACATACTAATGTAAATATCTCATAATCAATTGGATTTGCTGTAACACAGTATAGTTCCCTGTCACTGGAGACTAAAGGGGGGTACTCACGGAACGATATTCTAAGCAATCTGACTAGATTGCTTAGAATATCAGCATGATCGCTCCGTGTGTAGCCCCCTGAGCGATAGCGATGCGCGGCCCCGCACATCGCTATCGCTGCTGCTAGATTGGCCTGCATGCAGGCCAATCTAGCGGGTCGCTCACTTCACCCGCTGGGTGAAGTGAGCGGCCCCCCGTCTCCCCCTGCACGCTCAGCACAGATCGCGCTGTGCTGAGCGGCGGGAGAGATGTGTGCTGAGCGGTTCGCAGTCTGGGTTTGAAAAATGACAGTTAGGAGCTGACTGGCTGGTACTTTATCACCTTCCACTTCATCACTTCACCAGGATTAATAAATCTGCCCCACAGAGTGTTATTAATATGGTAAGTAAAGCTGATATTCTGCAGCTTGAGGTATTCTCACCATCTAAGGGAGCTGACAGCTGACACTATGCAATAGCATATACATTTGTATTGTGACATTATTTTTGCATTCTTTTAATCACACTTCACTTATATAGCACTTATGTGCTTCTTATTAACCCTTATTAACTTCCACCTGTGTGCTGACCTGGGGTAGCCGACCTGTGCCGACGTGATGGGCTCCTGCACCCCGGACCCATACCTAGTATTAGGGACCCCCAGTGACGGAGATGCCTTGCCGAACGGCCTGGGGGCTTAACCCTATATCTGCAGATATACGCAACTAAGATCTCTGTATTATCTGATTATTATGTAGTATTATTTCTCACTCAGTGTGCATTAGGGTACACAAATTGTTTTTTCTTACACAAACGCAGGCGTGCCTGGGGAAACGGGGGAGTGGCTGGCCAAACGCAGGGCGTGTTTGTGACATCATAGCAGGAACTAAATAGTCTGAAGTGATCGCAAGGTAGGAGTAGGTCTGGAGCTACTCAGAAACTGCATGAAAATATTTTGAAGCAGTTCAGCGATCCTTTCGTTCGCACTTCTGCTAAGCTAAGATACACTCCCAGAGGGCGACGGCTTAGCGTTTGCACTGCTGCTAAAAGCAGCTAGTGAGCGATCAACTCGGAATGAGGGCCATTATTTCACTAAACACACGTGGACACGCTGTGCCCTTATTACCGCACAGGAACGGTAACTCAATTCACCAGAGATACCCAGGTCATTGCTTATCAAGACATGGATATCTAGCTATTTCAGGACCTGGCCCCCTCCGCAATCCAGAAGCGAAGAGACCTCCAGCCTATTACATGACTTTTAAATACACAATAACAGATACCGTTGGGGCTTTCCTTTCCAGCTTCAAGTCTTCATATTATGTGAAATCTATTGATAAAGGCCAGGATCTCCTGGCAAAACTGGATTTGTTACCTGAATCTTCATCTCTGCCCCCTGCTTCACCCAAACCCCAACAATCATGCTCCCCTGCTCCGAATGGTCCACAGTCATGAGACGTCAAGATCGTGAGCGTGATGCTGCCCCTCCATGAGACTGTCAACTCCATTTATCTTGCCTTCTCTACTTACTGGATGTTTTCTTCCACACCTGCCCCTTGGACGATGTCCATGGTGGATACAGGCCTTTGACCGGGATGTTAAGGGTTTTGTTTTTTTTACTGTTCTTGTAAGTTTTTCCTAGTCATGTTTAGGTCTTCCTCGACTTTATATCCTTTTTTCAATGATTCATCTTCCAGCGGTTTTTGTCGTTATTATATAGAAATGTATTGACAAGTTCTCTTACCAAATATTTTCTGTTTTCTTTTCACTGCTGTTCTAAATAGGACCCCAGGTCCCGATATGGAGTGTCTCATCTCCCACTTTTCTGTGACCCTTCACGCACGCACCCTGTACTTATTGTACATTTTTTGCTATATTATTCCTCTTATTACTCTGAACCCTTCGTGGGTTCCTAGGTTTAAGGATTTATGCCCAATTGGGCTACTTCCGCCTTTCCTTTGTTTTCTACTTTTTTGTGGCTACTCTCCTTCCGCTTTTCTTCTTTCTCCTCTTCTTCTTGTATGTCTGTATGTCTAGCCCCATTACTTTCTCAATTGCCTTTTCTTTTGTAGCGACTTTGCCCTTGACTTCATGGTCCTTAAATTACTGTCCATCAATGTAAATGGTCTTAACTCCCCACACAAGCGCATTGTTACCCTGGAGGCATGTCGGAGGGAAAAAGCAGATATAGTGTTTTTGCAGGAGACTCACTTCACGGGAACCCACACCCTATTACAGGAGAAGCAATTCTCTCAAACTTTTTTTGCTTCTGCGGACTGCAAGAAAAAAGGTGTTTCAATACTTATTCACAACAAGACTGCTTTCTTGCACTCTGCCACCAATTGCACCCGCAGGGTCATTTTCTTATTGTGTCTGGCTCGCTACACTCTCAAATTGTCACTCTTGTTTCAGTATATACACCAAACCAGACTCAGGGTCCTTATTTTCTAAACTGTTCAAGTGCATTGAGCGACATGCTCAGGGTCATCTCATTATAGCGGGGGACTTTAATGTTATCCTTAATCCGAGCCTTGATAGGTCCTCACCCTACTCACTTAAATTGTTGCCACCTCTTTCAAAAGACGCAATAACTTTATCTTCCTTGCTTAAACAATATAATCTTTATGACTCCTGGCGTCTTAAAAACTCTACTGCTTGTGACTCTACTCATTTCTCCCTACCGCACAATATGTATTCACTCATCGACATGATTTTTGTTTTGCACTCACTAACCTCCCTGACTGCCCAGGCCAGAATTAACCCCCTTTCCTGGACAGATCACGCAGGAGTCTTTATCCACCTCGACCTCCTCAGGAAGTATACCCGCCCTCGTAGGTGGCGTCTCGATGACTCACTTTTGTTACATCAGACTACCTTCTCTGCAATCAAACAAGCTATCTCTGATTATTTTCTAATGAATTCCACCTCAAACGTATCACCTGGTGTGTTTGTTGGGAGGCCTATAAGACCACCATTCGCGGCAAACTTATTAGCTCCGCCTCTTCCTTGCGTAAACGAGCTGCTGAAGAAATAACCTCCTTAGAGTATTGACTTGCTACCCTTCTAGACAGTCATAAACGTAACCCTACGTCACCCTTCTGTCCGAGATTATGTATGTCAGAGGCCAACTTAATACCCTCCTCTCTAAGAAGGCCACCATCACCCTGCAAAAACTCCAACAGCGCTTCTATGATAAGGCCGACAAAACTTATTCTATGCTGGCCAAGAAACACAGAAAGAAACGCCCCCTCAATTTAATTGAGAAGATTCAGTCTCCTCATACGAACTCCAACACTTATGACCCGATCAAAATTGTCCACTAATTTAGAGAATTCTGTTCCTCTTTGTATAACCTTCCAAGTTCCTGTACTGACCATTCACCTTGGTCTGACAACCTGGACTCCTGTCTGGTGAATGTCCCACTTCGTAAACTTTCTCCTGATCAACTCTCTTCACTTAACACTAGTATTTCGCAAGATGAAGTTCGGGCTGCCATTAAATCCCTTGAAGGCTCTTCTGCCCCTGGGCTGGACGGTTTCTCGACCCAATATTACAAAAAATACTCTGATACCCTTACTCCCTATATGACAGACTTTTTTAATAAAGTGTTGGATGGGGCATCCTTTGACTCTGCCACGACTACGGCTAACATAACTTTGATTCCGATACCCGGGAAGGATCATTCTCCCTGTTCTAACGATAGGCCAATTTCCCTTCTTAACGTTGATCTCAAAATATATGCTAAAATCCTTGCCAATAGACTGAATCCCCTTCTGCCAACTTTTTAATTCATCCTGATCAGGTGGGTTTTATCCCAGGCTGACAAGCCCCTGACAACACCAAGAGGACCAATGACCTGATATAATGATAAGGGGGGTAATTCCAAGTTGATCGCAGCAGGATTTTTGTTAGCAATTGGGCAAAACCATGGAGGTCATTCCGAGTCGTTCGCTCGGAAAATTTCTTCGCATCGCAGCGTTTTTCCGCTTAGTGCGCATGCGCAATGTCCGCACTGCGACTGCGCCAAGTAAATTTGCTATGAAGTTTGGATTTTTACTCACCGCTTTTTCTTCGCTCAGGCGATCGTAGTGTGATTGACAGGAAATGGGTGTTACTGGGCGGAAACAGGCCGTTTTATGGGCGTGTGGGAAAAAACGCTACCGTTTCCGGAAAAAACGCGGGAGTGGCTGGAGAAACGGAGGAGTGTCTGGGCGAACGCTGGGTGTGTTTGTGACGTCAAACCAGGAACGATAAGCACTGAACTGATCGCAGATGCCGAGTAAGTCTGAAGCTACTCTGAAACTGCTACGAGATGTGTAATCGCAATATTGCAAATCTTTCGTTCGCAATTTTAAGAAGCTAAGATTCACTCCCAGTAGGCGGCGGCTTAGCGTGTGCAATACTGCTAAAATCGCCTTGCGAGCGAACAACTAGGAATGAGGGCCCATGTGCACTGCAGGGGAGGCAGATTTAACATGTGCAGAGAGAGTTAGATTTGGGTGGGGTGTGTTCAATCTGCAATCTAATTTGCAGTGTAAAAATAAAGCAGCCAGTATTTACCCTGCACAGAAATAAAATAACCCACCCAAATCTAACTCTTTCTGCACATGTTATATCTGCCTCTTCTGCAGTGCACATGGTTTTGCCCAATTGCTAACAAAAATCCTGCTGTGATCAACTGGAATTACCCCCAATGTTCTTAGATGCTGAAAGTGCATTCGACCACATATCCTGGCCGTTCATGCTTGGTGTTTTTAGGTTGATGGGCTTCTCTGGCAAATTTCTCCAGGGAATGGTGGCCCTTTACCATTCACCCTCGGCTACAGTCTCTGCAAACTTGGATGCTGTCACTCATATAATCCTCCACCATTCTTTCAATGGTAACAGAATCATATGCAGTGACAGTAGACATGTCAGTAATCGTTGGCAGGTCCTTCAGTCCGGACCAGATGTCAGCTTTCGCTCCTGACTGCCCTGCATCATTGCCAGCGGGTGGGTTAGGAAATCTTATCCTTTTCTTTGCAGCCCCAGTGGCAGGAGAAATTGAAGGAGGAGCTGTTGATGGGTCACGTTCCGCTTAAGTTGACAATTTACTCACCAGCAGGTCTTTGCACCTCCGCAAAGATACAACGTAGGCTTTAAACCTAGGATCGAGCACGGTGCCCAAAATGTAGTGCTCTGATTTCAACAGATTGACCACCCTTGAATCCTGGCAAAGCGAATGAAGGGCTCTATCCACAAGTCCCACATACTTAGCGGAATCGCTCTGTCTTAGCTCCTCCTTTAATTTCTCCAGCTGCTTCTGCAAAAGCTTGATGAGGGGAATGACCTGACTCAAGCAGGCAGTGTCTGAACTGACTTCACGTGTGGCAAGTTCAAAGGGTTGGAGAACCTTGCACAAGATGGAAATCATTCTCCACTGCGCTTGAGTCAGGATCATTCCCCCTCCTTTGCCTATATCGTAGGTGCATGTATAGTCTTTAATGGCCTTTTGCTGCTCCTCCATTCTCTGAAGCATATAGAGGGTTGAATTCCACCTCGTTACCACCTCTTGCTTCAGTTAAGGGCAGGGCATGTTCAGGAGTGTTTGCTGGTGCTCCAGTCTTCGGCACACAGTGTCAGAATGTCGAAAGTGGCCCACAATTTTTTGGCCTACCTACAGCATCTCCTGTACAACCCTGTCATTTAAAAAAAAATTCTGCACCACCAAATTAATTGTATGTGCAAAACATGGGACGTGCTGGAATTTGCCCAGTTGTAATGCACACACAATATTGGTGGCATTGTCCGATATCACAAATCCCCAGGATAGTCTAAGTGGGGTAAGCCAATGCGCGATGATGTCCCTCAGTTTCCGTAAGAGGTTGTCAGTTGTGTGCCTCTTACGGAAAGTGGTGATACATAGCGTAGCCTGCCTAGAAACGTGTTTGGATTTGTGAGATGCTGCTACTTGTGCCGCTGCTGTTGTTGCTGTGGGAGGCAATACATCTACCCAGTGGGCTGTCACAGTCATATAGTCCTTAGTCTGCCCTGTTCCACTTGTCCACATGTCCGTAGTTAAGTGGACACTGGATACAACTGCATTTTTTAGAACACTGTCAACACTTTTTCTGACGTCTCTGTACATTCTCAGTATCGCTTGCCTAGTGAAGTGAAACCTAGATGGGATCTGGTACCGGGAACACAATACCTCCATCAATTGTCTAAACCCCACTGCACTAATGGCAGATACCGGATGCACGTCTAACACTAACATAAGTGTCAAGGCCTGAGTTATCCGCTTTGCAACTGGATGACTGCTGTCATATTTCATCTTCCTCACAAAGGACTGTTGGACAGTCAATTGCTTACTTGATGTAGTACAAGTGGTCTTCCGACTTCCCCTCTGGGATGACGATCGACTCCCAGCAGTAACAACAGCAGCGGCAGCAGCAGTAGGCATAACACTCAAGGATCCTCCCGAGGATTCCCGGTTAGGAAAGGATTCGTTAGTCTTGCCAGGGACATGGCCTGCAGGACTACTGACGTTCATGGCTGAGGAGGAAGTTGACGTTGAGGAAGTTGGTGGTGTGGCTTGTAGGAGCTTGGGTACAAGAGGAAGAAGGGGTTTAGGTGTCATTGGACTGTTTACGCTCTTACCCAAAGTTTCACAACTTGACACTGACTTCTGATAAATACGCTGTAGGTGACATATATGGGAGGATGTTCCTAGGTGGTTAATATCCTTACTCCTACTTACTACAGATTGACAGATGCAACACACGGCTTGACACCTGTTGTCCGGATTTGTGGAGAAATAATTCCAAACCGAAGAGGTGGCTTTTTTGGTATTTTGCCCAGGCATCACAATGGGCTTATTTATTCCACAGACAACAGGTGTCTCCCCCGGTGCCTCATTTAAACAAACCACATCACCATCAGAATCCTCATCGTCAACTTCCTCCTCAGCGCCAGCAACACCCATATCCTCATCCTGGTGTACTTCAACAGTGACATCTTCAATTTGAATATCAGAAACTGGACTGTGGGTGCTCCTTCCAGCACTTCCAGGGGGCGTGCAAATGGTGGAAGGAGCCACCTCTTCCCGGCCAGTGTTGGGAAGGTCAGGCATCGCAACTGCTGACACACTTGGACTCTTCTTGGGGATTTGTGATAACATCTCAGAACGCAAGTTCTTTTCTGTGCTTTTTCCAGTTTAACTTTTAATTTTTCTAGCGGGAGTATGAGGGCTTCCATCGTCACGTGAAGCTGAACCACTAGTCATGAACATAGGCCAGGGCCTTAGCCGTTGCTTGCCATGCCGTGTCGTAAATGGCATATTGGCAAGTTTACATTTCTCCTCAGACCATTTAAATTTCTTTTTTTGGTGATGTAACAAACCCACAAACACATAACGTTTACGGTGCCAAACACTTAAACTAAATTGTGGGGTGCTAATGTGAATCAGATTCGGGTGATCAGAGCGACAGACCTGCTTTACCCTTCAGACACAATGACAAAAACACACATATTCAGGATCCAACTTCATTTTATTATTCTAACAAAATTAACAAGTGGCAGGTAAACAGGAAACAGGTGCCCCGTTGAAGCAGGCTGGTTATGGGCTCTATACCACAGTCTCAGGTAACCAGTGTTAGCAATACAAGTGGCAGAAAAGGCAGGTAACTGGTGCACCATAGAAGCAGGCTGGTTATGGCTTCTAAACAACAGTCTCAGGTAACCAGCGTTAGCAATACAGGTGGCAGAAAAGCAGGTAACTGGTGCACACTTGAAGCAGGCTGGTTATGGCTTCTAAACAACAGTCTCAGGTAACCAGCGTTAGCAATACAGGTGGCAGGAAAGCAGGTAACTGGTGCACCATTGAAGCAGGCTGGTTATGGCTTCTAAACAGTCTCAGGTAACCAGCGTTAGCAATACAGGTGACAGATGAGCAGGTAACTGGTGCACAACTGAAGCAGGCTGGTTATGGTTTCTAAATAACAGTCTCAGGTAACCAGCGTTAGCAATACATGTGGCAGATAAGCAGGTAACTGGTGCACAACTAAAGCAGGCTGGTTATGGCTTCTAAACAACAGTCTCAGGTAACCAGCGTTAGCAATACAGGTGGCAGATAAGCAGGTAACTGGTGCACAATTGAAGCAGGCTGGTTATGGCTTCTAAACAGTCTCAGGTAACCAGCGTTAGCAATACAGGTGACAGATGAGAAGGTAACTGGTGCACAACTGAAGCAGGCTGGTTATGGCTTCTAAATAACAGTCTCAGGTAACCAGCGTTAGCAATACATGTGGCAGATAAGCAGGTAACTGGTGCACAACTAAAGCAGGCTGGTTATGGCTTCTAAATAACAGTCTCAGGTAACCAGCGTTAGCAATACAGGTGGCAGGTAAGCAGGTAACTGGCGCACAATTGAAGCAGGCTGGTTATGGCTTCTAAACAACAGTCTCAGGTAACCAGCGTTAGCAATACATGTGGCAGATAAGCAGGTAACTGGTGCACAACTTAAGCAGGCTGGTTATGGCTTCTAAATAACAGTCTCAGGTAACCAGCGTTAGCAATCCAGGTGGCAGGTAAGCAGGTAACTGGCGCACAATTGAAGCAGGCTGGTTATGGCTTCTAAACAACAGTCTCAGGTAACCAGCGTTAGCAATACAGGTGGCAGATAAGCAGGTAACTGGTGCACAATTGAAGCAGGCTGGTTATGGCTTCAAAACAGTCTCAGGTAACCAGCGTTAGCAATACAGGTGACAGATGAGCAGGTAACTGGTGCACAACTGAAGCAGGCTGGTTATGGCTTCTAAATAACAGTCTCAGGTAACCAGCGTTAGCAATACATGTGGCAGATAAGCAGGTAACTGGTGCACAACTGAAGCAGGCTGGTTTTGGCTTCTAAATAATAGTCTCAGGTAACCAGCGTTAGCAATACAGGTGGCAAGTAAGCAGGTAACTGGCGCACAATTGAAGCAGGCTGGTTATGGCTTCTAAACAACAGTCTCAGGTAACCAGCGTTAGCAATACATGTGGCAGATAAGCAGGTAACTGGTGCACAACTTAAGCAGGCTGGTTATGGCTTCTAAATAATAGTCTCAGGTAACCAGCGTTAGCAATCCAGGTGGCAGGTAAGCAGGTAACTGGCGCACAATTGAAGCAGGCTGGTTATGGCTTCTAAATAACAGTCTCAGGTAACCAGCGTTAGCAATACATGTGGCAGATAAGCAGGTAACTGGTGCACAACTAAAGCAGGCTGGTTATGGCTTCTAAATAACAGTCTCAGGTAACCAGCGTTAGCAATACAGGTGGCAGGTAAGCAGGTAACTGGCGCACAATTGAAGCAGGCTGGTTATGGCTTCTAAACAACAGTCTCAGGTAACCAGCGTTAGCAATACATGTGGCAGATAAGCAGGTAACTGGTGCACAACTTAAGCAGGCTGGTTATGGCTTCTAAATAATAGTCTCAGGTAACCAGCGTTAGCAATCCAGGTGGCAGGTAAGCAGGTAACTGGCGCACAATTGAAGCAGGCTGGTTATGGCTTCTAAACAACAGTCTCAGGTAACCAGCGTTAGCAATACAGGTGGCAGATAAGCAGGTAACTGGTGCACAATTGAAGCAGGCTGGTTATGGCTTCAAAACAGTCTCAGGTAACCAGCGTTAGCAATACAGGTGACAGATGAGCAGGTAACTGGTGCACAACTGAAGCAGGCTGGTTATGGCTTCTAAATAACAGTCTCAGGTAACCAGCGTTAGCAATACATGTGGCAGATAAGCAGGTAACTGGTGCACAACTAAAGCAGGCTGGTTATGGCTTCTAAATAACAGTCTCAGGTAACCAGCGTTAGCAATACATGTGGCAGATAAGCAGGTAACTGGTGCACAACTGAAGCAGGCTGGTTTTGGCTTCTAAATAATAGTCTCAGGTAACCAGCGTTAGCAATACAGGTGGCAAGTAAGCAGGTAACTGGCGCACAATTGAAGCAGGCTGGTTATGGCTTCTAAACAACAGTCTCAGGTAACCAGCGTTAGCAATACAGGTGGCAGGAAAGCAGGTAACTGGTGCACACTTGAAGCAGGCTAATTATGGCTTCTAAACAACAGTCTCAGGTAACCAGCGTTAGCAATACAGGTGGCAGGAAAGCAGGTAACTGGTGCACACTTGAAGCAGGCTGGTTATGGCTTCTAAACAACAGTCTCAGGTAACCAGCGTTAGCAATACAGGTGGCAGATAAGCAGGTAACTGGTGCACAATTGAAGCAGGCTGGTTATGGCTTCAAAACAGTCTCAGGTAACCAGCGTTAGCAATACAGGTGACAGATGAGCAGGTAACTGGTGCACAATTGAAGCAGGCTGGTTATGGCTTCTAAACAACAGTCTCAGGTAACCAGCGTTAACAATACAGGTGGCAGGTAAGCAGGTAACTGGCGCACAATTGAAGCAGGCTGGTTATGGCTTCTAAACAACAGTCTCAGGTAACCAGCGTTAGCAATACATGTGGCAGATAAGCAGGTAACTGGTGCACAACTAAAGCAGGCTGGTTATGGCTTCTAAATAACAGTCTCAGGTAACCAGCGTTAGCAATACAGGTGGCAGGTAAGCAGGTAACTGGCGCACAATTGAAGCAGGCTGGTTATGGCTTCTAAACAACAGTCTCAGGTAACCAGCGTTAGCAATACAGGTGGCAGGAAAGCAGGTAACTGGTGCACACTTGAAGCAGGCTAATTATGGCTTCTAAACAACAGTCTCAGGTAACCAGCGTTAGCAATACAGGTGGCAGGAAAGCAGGTAACTGGTGCACACTTGAAGCAGGCTGATTATGGCTCTTAAACAACAGTCTCAGGTAATCAGCATTAACAATACAGGTGGCAGGAAAGCAGGTAACTGGTGCACACTTGAAGCAGGCTGATTATGGCTTCTAAACAACAGTCTCAGGTAACCAGCATTAGCAATACAGGTGGCAGGTAAGCAGGGAACTGGTGCACAATTGAAGCAGGCTGGTTATGGCTTCTAAACAAGAGTCTCAGGTAGCCAGCGTTAGCAATACAGGTGGCAAAAAAGCAGGTAACTGGTGCACAACTGAAGCAGGCTGGTTATGGCTTCTAAATAACAGTCTCAGGTAACCAGCAATAACTCACTTGCAGATAAGCACATTCACATTGACTATTAAACTGCTGGGCGGAGCTTGCATGAAAGAACTATAGATACCAGCATAACTCAATTGTAGATAAGCACATTCACATTGACTATTAAACTGCTGGGCGGAGCTTGCATGAAAGAACTATAGATACCAGCATAACTCAATTGCAGATAAGCACATTCACATTGACTATTAAACTGCTGGGCGGAGCTTGCATGAAAGAACTATAGATCTACTCCTCTCACTAAAACAGGGGCACAGCTACTGTGGGGTGCCCTTCCCCATACTTAACTTAGTTTGTGTGGCACGGAAGTCATGAGGTACGCTCACCCCCTCCACTATACTACACCTGCAGGCACTATGAAGGAGGTCCTACCCCCCATTAAACAATATGTTCCCCAATGCAGAGTTCATGCAGCGGAAGGGGATAAATAACAGGACCCAGGGGATCTTAGGGGTGTCTACCCCCCTTTACAAATACTATGTCCCCTTTTTGCAGAGCTTTTGCAGCGGAAGGTAGGGCAGGGGCAGTGAAGAAGGGAAACCTACCCCCTTGTTAAGTATGTCCCTATTAGCAGAGTTTTTGCAGCGGAGGGCACAACAGGGGCAGAGTATGGCAGCGGAAGGACGATCATGGTCTCACCACCTGCTGCGGCGCTTCTGCCACCTCCGATCGGCTCCCGAATCTTCTTCACTACTTCTGCCGGCGATGTCTTCTTCTGCTCCGGTCCCCGCCGTCCTCTCACTGGTCACGGGATCCCCTCCTCCATACCGCACTCCCGCCGTCCGTCTGCGCCGTCATCACTACGCAGCCAGGGGTCCTCGCCGGGGGTCTTCTTTGCAGGGTCGTCCTCCGCGATGCCTGCTCTCTTCCCAGCTGCCGCTCCTTGGAATCCAGGGGACGGATGTCATCACTGCTCTGCTGGACGGGCTGCGGTTCCTCCGGCCCAGCGCTCCAGTCTCTCAGCAGCGGTGGCTCTTCTCCGCGCTCCATCCCCGCTGGCACTGACGCGGCCAGCTCTTCTCCTCAGGCAGGGTCTCCGGCATTCTTCTTGCACTGGTGCTCCGGTCGCTGGTTCTCCCCTCGGCTTCTTCTCTGCGCAGATGGTCCTCACACACTGGCAGGCGGCTCCTGGGGCTACATGGCGACACCTTCCCCAGGTAATCTTCCCATTCCTCCAGGGGCTCTCTTCCTGTGCTGTGAGGCCTCTTTTAAGGGTCCTGGTGCTCCTCCACCTCCCCTCTCCTCTATGATGACTGGCTCCCAGGGCCCCAGCAACAGACCACCCCCTGGTCACTCTGCCTTACAACCCAGGGGACCCAATCAGCTGGGGATATGTTTCCCGGACTTTTTATGTTGCTGGGTAAGAGGTGACAGGACTAGAGATTTGGCGGCAAGATCCCTGTCAGACAGGCTGACAGGGTCACATAAGTTCAGCCCTGTCATACTATAGGGGTGCATAGGGACAGTATGGAGACTTTCAATATTTTTAAAAAAACAAGGGGTCCCCATGTAAAAAAAAAAAACACTTCAAGGTATTACATTCCTTCAGGGTATTACATTCTTCCCCCCTAAAATTATACGTGTCCTCACGTATACATCTTAACACTATACATCGGTTAACATAAGCCTTGAACTGGGTACAGCTCTGTTGGCAAACAAGTCATTGTGTCTGGAGCACAGGCCTGCCCGAGATTCTCTGATCCTGTTCGTGACGCCAAAGTGATGTAACACACCAACAAACACATAACGTTTACGGTGCCGAACACTTAAACTAAATTGTGGGGTGCTAATGTGAATCAGATTCGGGTGATCAGAGCGACAGACCTGCTTTACCCTTCAGACACAATGACAAAAACACACATATTCAGGATCCAACTTCATTTTATTATTCTAACAAAATTAACAAGTGGCAGGTAAACAGGAAACAGGTGCCCCGTTGAAGCAGGCTGGTTATGGGCTCTATACCACAGTCTCAGGTAACCAGTGTTAGCAATACAAGTGGCAGAAAAGCAGGTAACTGGTGCACACTTGAAGCAGGCTGGTTATGGCTTCTAAACAACAGTCTCAGGTAACCAGCGTTAGCAATACAGGTGGCAGGAAAGCAGGTAACTGGTGCACCATTGAAGCAGGCTGGTTATGGCTTCTAAACAGTCTCAGGTAACCAGCGTTAGCAATACAGGTGACAGATGAGCAGGTAACTGGTGCACAACTGAAGCAGGCTGGTTATGGTTTCTAAATAACAGTCTCAGGTAACCAGCGTTAGCAATACATGTGGCAGATAAGCAGGTAACTGGTGCACAACTAAAGCAGGCTGGTTATGGCTTCTAAACAACAGTCTCAGGTAACCAGCGTTAGCAATACAGGTGGCAGATAAGCAGGTAACTGGTGCACAATTGAAGCAGGCTGGTTATGGCTTCTAAACAGTCTCAGGTAACCAGCGTTAGCAATACAGGTGACAGATATGCAGGTAACTGGTGCACAACTGAAGCAGGCTGGTTATGGCTTCTAAATAACAGTCTCAGGTAACCAGCGTTAGCAATACATGTGGCAGATAAGCAGGTAACTGGTGCACAACTAAAGCAGGCTGGTTATGGATTCTAAATAACAGTATCAGGTAACCAGCGTTAGCAATACAGGTGGCAGGTAAGCAGGAAACTGGCGCACATTTGAAGCAGGCTGGTTATGGTTTCTAAACAATAGTCTCAGGTAACCAGCGTTAGCAATACAGGTGGCAGATAAGCAGGTAACTGGTGCACAATTGAAGCAGGCTGGTTATGGCTTCTAAACAACAGTCTCAGGTAACCAGCGTTAGCAATATAGGTGGCAGATAAGCAGGTAACTGGTGCACAATTATAGCAGGCTGGCGATGGCTTCTAAACAGTCTCAGGTAACCAGCGTTAGCAATACAGGTGACAGATGAGCAGGTAACTGGTGCACAACTGAAGCAGGCTGGTTATGGCTTCTAAATAACAGTCTCAGGTAACCAGCGTTAGCAATACATGTGGCAGATAAGCAGGTAACTGGTGCACAACTAAAGCAGGCTGGTTATGGCTTCTAAATAACAGTCTCAGGTAACCAGCGTTAGCAATACATGTGGCAGATAAGCAGGTAACTGGTGCACAACTGAAGCAGGCTGGTTATGGCTTCTAAATAATAGTCTCAGGTAACCAGCGTTAGCAATACAGGTGGCAGGTAAGCAGGTAACTGGCGCACAATTGAAGCAGGCGGGTTATGGCTTCTAAACAACAGTCTCAGGTAACCAGCGTTAGCAATACAGGTGGCAGATAAGCAGGTAACTGGTGCACAATTGAAGCAGGCTGGTTATGGCTTCTAAACAACAGTCTCAGGTAACCAGCGTTAGCAATACAGGTGGCAGGTAAGCAGGTAACTGGCACACAATTGAAGCAGGCTGGTTATGGCTTCTAAACAACAGTCTCAGGTAACCAGCGTTAGCAATACATGTGGCAGATAAGCAGGTAACTGGTGCACAACTAAAGCAGGCTGGTTATGGCTTCTAAACAACAGTCTCAGGTAACCAGCGTTAGCAATACATGTGGCAGATAAGCAGGTAACTGGTGCACAACTAAAGCAGGCTGGTTATGGCTTCTAAACAACAGTCTCAGGTAACCAGCATTAGCAATACAGGTGGCAGGTAAGCAGGTAACTGGCGCACAATTGAAGCAGGCTGGTTATGGCTTCTAAACAACAGTCTCAGGTAACCAGCGTTAGCAATACAAGTAGCAGGAAAGCAGGTAACTGGTGCACACTTGAAGCAGGCTAATTATGGCTTCTAAACAACAGTCTCAGGTAACCAGCATTAGCAATACAGGTGGCAGGAAAGCAGGTAACTGGTGCACACTTGAAGCAGGCTGATTATGGCTCTTAAACAACAGTCTCAGGTAATCAGCATTAGCAATACAGGTGGCAGGAAAGCAGGTAACTGGTGCACACTTGAAGCAGGCTGATTATGGCTTCTAAATAACAGTCTCAGGTAACCAGCGTTAGCAACACACGTGGCAGGAAAGCAGGTAACTGGTGCACAAGAAGCAGGCTGGTTATGGCTTTTAAACAATAGTCTCCGGTAACCAGCGTTAGCAATACAGGTGGCAGGTAAGCAGGTAACTGGCGCACAATTGAAGCAGGCTGGTTATGGCTTCTAAACAACAGTCTCAGGTAACCAGCGTTAGCAATACATGTGGCAGATAAGCAGGTAACTGGTGCACAACTAAAGCAGGCTGGTTATGGCTTCTAATCAACAGTCTCAGGTAACCAGCGTTAGCAATACAGGTGGCAGGTAAGCAGGTAACTGGCGCACAATTGAAGCAGGCTGGTTATGGCTTCTAAACAACAGTCTCAGGTAACCAGCGTTAGCAATACAGGTGGCAGATAAGCAGGTAACTGGTGCACAACTAAAGCAGGCTGGTTATGGCTTCTAAACAACAGTCTCAGGTAACCAGCGTTAGCAATACAGGTGGCAGGAAAGCAGGTAACTGGTGCACACTTGAAGCAGGCTGATTATGGCTTCTAAACAACAGTCTCAGGTAACCAGCATTAGCAATACAGGTGGCAGGAATGCAGGTAACTGGTGCACAATAGAAGCAGGCTGGTTATGGCTTTTAAACAACAGTCTCAGGTAACCAGCATTAGCAATACAGGTGGCAGGAAAGCAGGTAACTGGTGCACACTTGAAGCAGGCTGATTATGGCTTCTAAACAACAGTCTCAGGTAACCAGCATTAGCAATACAGGTGGCAGGTAAGCAGGGAACTGGTGCACAATTGAAGCAGGCTGGTTATGGCTTCTAAACAAGAGTCTCAGGTAGCCAGCGTTAGCAATACAGGTGGCAGAAAAGCAGGTAACTGGTGCACAACTGAAGCAGGCTGGTTATGGCTTCTAAATAACAGTCTCAGGTAACCAGCAGTAACTCACTTGCAGATAAGCACATTCACATTGACTATTAAACTACTGGGCGGAGCTTGCATGAAAGAACTATAGATACCAGCATAACTCAATTGCAGATAAGCACATTCACATTGACTATTAAACTGCTGGGCGGAGCTTGCATGAAAGAACTATAGATACCAGCATAACTCAATTGCAGATAAGCACATTCACATTGACTATTAAACTGCTGGGCGGAGCTTGCATGAAAGAACTATAAATACCAGCATAACTCAATTACAGATAAGCACATTCACATTGACTATTAAACTGCTGGACGGAGCTTGCATGAAAGAACTATAGATACCAGCATAACTCAATTACAGATAAGCACATTCACATTGACTATTAAACTGCTGGACGGAGCTTGCATGAAAGAACTATAGATACCAGCATAACTCAATTGCAGATAAGCACATTCACATTGACTATTAAACTGCTGGGCGGAGCTTGCATGAAAGAACTATAAATACCAGCATAACTCAATTACAGATAAGCACATTCACATTGACTATTAAACTGCTGGGCGGAGCTTGCATGAAAGAACTATAAATACCAGCATAACTCAATTACAGATAAGCACATTCACATTGACTATTAAACTGCTGGGCGGAGCTTGCATGAAAGAACTATAGATACCAGCATAACTCAATTGCAGATAAGCACATTCACATTGACTATTTAACTGCTGGGCGGAGCTTGCATGAAAGAACTATAGATCTACCCCTCTCACTAAAACAGGGGCACAGCTACTGTGGGGTGCCCTTCCCCATACTTAACTTAGTTTGTGTGGCACGGTAGTCATGAGGTACGCTCACCCCCTCCACTATACTACACCTGCAGGCACTATGAAGGAGGTCCTACCCCCCATTAAACAATATGTTCCCCAATGCAGAGTTCATGCAGCGGAAGGGGATAAATAACAGGACCCAGGGGATCTTAGGGGTGTCTACCCCCCTTTACAAATACTATGTCCCCTTTTTGCAGAGCTTTTGCAGCGGAAGGTAGGGCAGGGGCAGTGAAGAAGGGAAACCTACCCCCTTGTTAAGTATGTCCCTATTAGCAGAGTTTTTGCAGCGGAGGGCACAACAGGGGCAGAGTATGGCAGCGGAAGGACGATCATGGTCTCACCACCTGCTGCGGCGCTTCTGCCACCTCCGATCGGCTCCCGAATCTTCTTCACTACTTCTGCCGGCGATGTCTTCTTCTGCTCCGGTCCCCGCCGTCCTCTCACTGGTCACGGGATCCCCTCCTCCATACCGCACTCCCGCCGTCCGTCTGCGCCGTCATCACTCCGCAGCCAGGGGTCCTCGCCGGGGGTCTTCTTTGCAGGGTCGTCCACCGCGATGCCTGCTCTCTTCCCAGCTGCCGCTCCTTGGAATCCAGGGGACGGATGTCATCACTGCTCTGCTGGACGGGCTGCGGTTCCTCCGGCCCAGCGCTCCAGTCTCTCAGCAGCGGCGGCTATTCTCCGCGCTCCATCCCCGCTGGCACTGACGCGACCAGCTCTTCTCCTCAGGCAGGGTCTCCGGCATTCTTCTTGCACTGGTGCTCCGGTTGCTGGTTCTACCTTCGGCTTCTTCTCTGCGCAGACGGTCCTCACACACTGGCAGGCGGCTCCTGGGGCTACATGGCGACACCTTCCCCAGGTAATCTTCCCATTCCTCCAGGGGCTCTCTTCCTGTGCTGTGAGGCTTCTTTTAAGGGTCCTGGTGCTCCTCCACCTCCCCTCTCCTCTATGATGACTGGCTCCCAGGGCCCCAGCAACAGACCACCCCCTGGTCACTCTGCCCTACAACCCAGGGGACCCAATCAGCTGGGGACATGTTTCCCGGACTTTTTATGTTGCTGGGTAAGAGGTGACAGGACCAGAGAATTGGCGGCAAGATCCCTGTCAGACAGGCTGACAGGGTCACATAAGTTCAGCCCTGTCATACTATAGGGGTGCATAGGGACAGTATGGAGACTTTCAATATTTAAAAAAAAACAAGGGGTCCCCATGTAAAAAAAAAAAAACACTTCAGGGTATTACATTCCTTCAGGGTATTACAGGTATTTTTACTGAACTTTGGCTTTTTGGATTTTACATGCCCTCTATTATCACATTGGGCATTGGCCTTGGCAGACGACGTTGATGGCATTTCATCGCCTATGTCATGGCTAGTGGCAGCAGCTTCAGCACTAGGAGGAATTGGTTCTTGATCTTTCCCTATTTTTTCCTCCAAATTTTTTTTTTCCATAATTTTTCTGGAGTTATATAACACAATATGCGAAACAGGAGCACTGGACATATGGCAGCAGAGGATACCACTGTGACTGGTCACTGGACTGACTGATGGCTGATGCACAGGACAATACCACTAGTCTGATGCAGGACAACACAGCAACACTGTAAGGTACTTGTTGTTATTATTATTATTATTATTATTATACAGCAGCACTGGACATACAGTATAGCAGCAGAGGATACCACTGTGACTGGTCACTGGAATGACTGATTGCTGATGCACAGGACACTACCAAAAGTGCTATGCACTGAAACGTTGACAAAACTTTTAGGCTGTGCCTGCTTTATTTCCATTACATGATAGACCTGGAGTGCCATCCTTTACTTTCTGGATATATGCAATTTTTTGGAGTGGCACCTTGGCAAAGTAACTAAGGGGGTCATTCAGTTCTGATCGCTGGGCTGCTAATTTTGCTGTCCTGCGTCGCCGCCTCCAGGGGGAGTGTATAGTCGCTGTGCAAGTGTGCGATCCTGTGTGTATGCCGAGCTGCTAAAATCCACTTTGAGCAGTCTCTGAGCATCCCAGGACTTACTCCTACAGTGCGATCACATCAGGCTGATCTGGGCCGGAGCTGACGTCAGACACACTCGCTGAAAATGCTTGGAAATGCCCGCGTTTTTCCGGACACTCCCAGTAAGTCAGTAACCACCTGCAAATGGCTTCCTGCTATCAATCACCTTGCAAGCGCCTGTGAGATCGGATTTATTGCACCATCCCGTCACTGACCAGCGATGTCCTTTGTTGCTGTACTGTGTCTATATATATATATATATATGCAGCAATAGAGATCAAGCAGCGGCACTCAGAGACTGGAATCCGGTAAATATCGTGAAAAAAAGGACTTTAATCCATAACAGCAAATGGGGTGACCAACGTTTCGGGGTGCTAGGACCCCTTTGTCAAGGTGATACAAAGTGCAAATACCAACATACCTTAAATACGCAGTGAGGAGACCCGCGAACGGGATGCACGCCGCCGGGAGGTGGGTGTGAGCGGAACGCCGCTCTGATCACTTCCGGGTGCGGTGACGTCAGTGTTACCCTGCATCTGTGTCCGTCATTTCCTGGATACTCAGAGCTTGCTTGGTTGCCTAGGCAACCAGCGCCCGGTAAGCAGGGCTCCGGATAGATGCAGGATAAGCTGGCGTGGATAACAACAATAACATTCAGTGAAATAAGAGTCTAAAGCTGGAAGTATTTCAAACACCCAGCTGAGACAATATGGTGTTAAAAAATGAAATAACAATGAAATTAAAATGAGATTAAAGAATTAGGGCACAGTGCTTTGACTTCATAATATACATAATGGCTGTGATAATAATGCATTTTCGTTATACTTAATAGTTAATTAATAAGGATGCATGTATAAAGCAAGATCAAAAAAACACCTGAATAAAAGCATCTGACTGAAGATACGCTGTCTTATATAGCTGTAAACAAGGTATTAACTAATAATTATTAGAAGGAAGCTATAATTTCATGATGTTTTGCCAAACATAGATTCAAGTCTGAAATATACTCCAGGTGACTCTGTCATTAAGTCCCTTGGGTTTGGTGGTGTCCAAGGAATAAATCCATCTGGCTTCCAGACGCAAAAGTTGACCACCGCGGTCGCCGCCCCGTATAGATTTGGGAATATGATCGATGATCTGGAAATTTAGATCTTGAAGTGTATGTTGCAAGTCGGCATAATGTTTAGCCACTGGTTGGTCAGAAGTTTTTCCTGAGGTGGCATACTTGATTGCGGATCTGTGCATGGCAAAACGTTCCCGAGCAGTACGTACTGTCTTGCCCACATATTGTAACTTGCATGGGCAAGTAATTAAATATATAATGTGGGTGGTGGTGCATGTGACCACGTGCCTAATGTTGTATGTTTTGCCAGTAGAAGTGGATTTAAAAGATGCACCAGACGTTATGTTGGTGCATGTCTTGCACCCAAGGCACTTGTAGCAACCTGGGGGTTTAGTCAAAAAATTGGAGGGCACGCATTCCCCAAAGCCAGTTATATCTGAGTGCACGACAAAGTCTTTGATGCTTCTTCCTTTTTTAAAACATGTAAGGGGTCTTTTTTTCTTGAAGCAGGGTAATTTTTTGTCTGTGGACACTATCGGCCACATGGCTTTCAAGGCTCTGGGTATAACAGGACTGGCCGTCGTATACTTAGTGACCAATGGCACCAACTCGTTATGTTTCTTGGGTTTCTGTTGTAACAACTCATGACGTGGAATGGCTGCCACTTCCAATTTGTGTCTCAAAAGGTCGCCTTTATCATAGCCTCTGACTGCAAAGCGGTTTATTACTGTGTCCAAGGCTTGGTCCAATCTAGAAGGGTCACTGGTGATTCTCGAAGCTCTCATCAATTGAGATCGAGGGAGACCCTTCTTTAAAGCCCTCGGATGGTGGCTGTTCGCACGTAGTAGTGTGTTTTTGTCAGTTGGCTTATAGAAGATGTCAGTTCTTATATTTCCATTGTTAATGGACACTTGGACGTCCAAATAATTAAGCGTCCGTGGGTCACAGTTTGCTGTGATCTTTATAGGTGAATCTCTGCTGTTAATGTTGATCACAAATTGTTCAAAAAGCTGTTGGCCCCCCGTCCACAGGATAAACACATCGTCGATGTAACGTGAGAAGTGCAAGATGTGCTTACTGAAACTAGGGTCCGAAAAAAACATAGCTTGCTCCTCCCTCATCATGAACACGTTGGCGAAGGAGGGGGAGACGTTGCTCCCCATGGCACACCCGCTGGTTTGGCAGTAGAACTTCCCATCAAATAAAAAATAATTCCTGGTTAAGGTAAGTTCCAGTAATTTTAAAAAGAGGTCCAAATTAATGGATGTCAAATTTTCATTGGTGAGGAATTGTTTCACAGCTGCCAGGCCTTGAGTATGGGGGATGCTGGTAAATAAGCTGCAAATATCAATGGTGCAGAGTAAGGTGCTCTCCGGTATGTCAGACAGTAGAGCAAGACGATTCAAAAATGCAGTAGTGTCTTTCACAAAATTTGGTTGTTTTAGAATAAGTGGTTGGAGTATACCATCCAAAAAGACAGACACCGGTTGGTATAGTGATTGATGGGCCGAAATTATAGGTCTGCCCGGAGGACATGTTAGATTCTTATGTATTTTCGGTACAGTAAATAAAATTGGCACTTTGGGAAATTCCTGTTTCAGGGCCTTGCATAACGTATCCGAAATGCAGGATGAAGCACAAGCTTGATCTAAAATGCTGTCCACTTCTCGTTTGTAAGCACTTGTGGGGTCGGAAGGCAGAGCTTTGTACACGCTTGAATCTTCAAGTTGTTTGTAAATTTCGGATTTATAGTCAGCCAAGTTCATGATTACAATACCGCCCCCCTTGTCGGCAGGGCGGATTACGATGTCCCGATATTCCCCAAGTTGTTTCAAAGCTCTGAATTCTAGTCTGGATAAGTTCTGGTGCATTTCTTGTTGAGCCCCAGTGTATTTGGTGACGGAATCGTCTAAGAGTCTGGTGAAGGTCTTGATGGAGGCATTGCTGGACTGGGGGTCAAATGAGGACTTGTGTCTAAAATTGATAAATGCCTGGTGCGGATCAGATGAGGCCACCACAGGATGGTCTTGGAAATACTCCTGTAACTTTAGCTTGCGTGTAAATTGATACAGCTCCGCTTGCCAAGTGAGGCCATCAAATTTACTGGTGGGTATGAAAGACAGGCCGTTGTTGAGTATTTTGATTTCCATGTCAGTGAGGGTACGGTCTGAAAGATTGAATATTAGACTTTCCTCCTTGTGGAGGTGTTTCTTGATCCTGCGGTTCTGTTGGCCCCTGCGGGTGGGCGTCCTCTTGCCTTGGTACCCTCTACGACCACAGGGGGGGTCCCTAAAGGGACAACGGCATGGTCAGTGGGCCCATCGGAATCCGCTATGTTAAAATCATTGTCGCTATTGGACGTGGCATACTCGCGATTACGCGACTCACCCCGTTTGCGCCAAGTATGTTTGGATCTTTGGTTATACGGGCGGTGATTACCTGGTTCTCCCCCAGCTGCCCACCGGTAGACTTTGTTAGATTCATAGTCCTCCCGGACAATAGAACACTTGTTGCGCTTAAATCTCACCAGCTCCTTGCGGTAATTATCACACTGGGTTTTCAACTTTTGCATCAGTGCCTGGCTCGTATCCAGTTGTAAAGTGTCTCTGTGCTCTTGTTCCAATGCTTGAATCCTATCTCTAGTAATTTTTAATTCTCTCCCCGACTCCTCCTCCACCAGCAAAATTAAGTCAAAACTGCACTTGTTTAGTATGGCCATCCACTTATTACAAAACTCGGCATTAAAGCGGCCTATAGTAGGCACATTGCGGATTCTGAAACCGCGAGGGATCATTTTGTCCCGATAGTAATCGGACAATGAAATGCCATGCATTAAATAGTCTGTTTCACGTCGTTTGAGTTTAATAAGTTGATGGAAAATATCCTCCATATTCAGTTGTTTCTCTGAGTCGGCTAGGTCCTCAGTAAACAGTACCCGTTCAGCATCTTTTTCATTAAAGCTGAAGCTATTAATCGGACCAGGGGGTACGTTCAAACTACTCACGGGGGCCTCTTGAGTCATATCGATGTCAGTACAAGGCAGTATATAATGGCAAAAAAGACAGACCCTGCTGGTATACGGTTAGTTAAAGTGGGGAGAGAATGTCAAAGTGCTGTGTGCCCTGTAAAAAAGTGCTGAGTGTCCAAAAAAGTGCTTTCGTGTATAAAGTGCTCAGTGCTAGGACGCAGAACTCCACCTTGCAATATTTTAATGGCTCCGTGATATAAAAAGTTCATATGAATAAGTAATTTGAATTCGGCTGTAACAGCTAAAGAACATGGGGGTGCCTCGTTCCAGGGTTAATGAAAAGTCATGAACATAATATAGCTTGAAAAGAACTGGCACTCACCCCAAAAGAAAAAATGCTCCGGTGCCCTCTGGAATAATAAACATGCAGCAATAGAGATCAAGCAGCGGCACTCAGAGACTGGAATCCGGTAAATATCGTGAAAAAAAGGACTTTAATCCATAACAGCAAATGGGGTGACCAACGTTTCGGGGTGCTAGGACCCCTTTGTCAAGGTGATACAAAGTGCAAATACCAACATACCTTAAATACGCAGTGAGGAGACCCGCGAACGGGATGCACGCCGCCGGGAGGTGGGTGTGAGCGGAACGCCGCTCTGATCACTTCCGGGTGCGGTGACGTCAGTGTTACCCTGCATCTGTGTCCGTCATTTCCTGGATACTCAGAGCTTGCTTGGTTGCCTAGGCAACCAGCGCCCGGTAAGCAGGGCTCCGGATAGATGCAGGATAAGCTGGCGTGGATAACAACAATAACATTCAGTGAAATAAGAGTCTAAAGCTGGAAGTATTTCAAACACCCAGCTGAGACAATATGGTGTTAAAAAATGAAATAACAATGAAATTAAAATGAGATTAAAGAATTAGGGCACAGTGCTTTGACTTCATAATATACATAATGGCTGTGATAATAAAGCCGAATTCAAATTACTTATTCATATGAACTTTTTATATCACGGAGCCATTAAAATATTGCAAGGTGGAGTTCTGCGTCCTAGCACTGAGCACTTTATACACGAAAGCACTTTTTTGGACACTCAGCACTTTTTTACAGGGCACACAGCACTTTGACATTCTCTCCCCACTTTAACTAACCGTATACCAGCAGGGTCTGTCTTTTTTGCCATTATATACTGCCTTGTACTGACATCGATATGACTCAAGAGGCCCCCGTGAGTAGTTTGAACGTACCCCCTGGTCCGATTAATAGCTTCAGCTTTAATGAAAAAGATGCTGAACGGGTACTGTTTACTGAGGACCTAGCCGACTCAGAGAAACAACTGAATATGGAGGATATTTTCCATCAACTTATTAAACTCAAACGACGTGAAACAGACTATTTAATGCATGGCATTTCATTGTCCGATTACTATCGGGACAAAATGATCCCTCGCGGTTTCAGAATCCGCAATGTGCCTACTATAGGCCGCTTTAATGCCGAGTTTTGTAATAAGTGGATGGCCATACTAAACAAGTGCAGTTTTGACTTAATTTTGCTGGTGGTGGAGGAGTCGGGGAGAGAATTAAAAATTACTAGAGATAGGATTCAAGCATTGGAACAAGAGCACAGAGACACTTTAAAACTGGATACGAGCCAGGCACTGATGCAAAAGTTGAAAACCCAGTGTGATAATTACCGCAAGGAGCTGGTGAGATTTAAGCGCAACAAGTGTTCTATTGTCCGGGAGGACTATGAATCTAACAGAGTCTACCGGTGGGCAGCTGGGGGAGAACCAGGTAATCACCGCCCGTATAACCAAAGATCCAAACATACTTGGCGCAAACGGGGTGAGTCGCGTAATCGCGAGTATGCCACGTCCAATAGCGACAATGATTTTAACATAGCGGATTCCGATGGGCCCACTGACCATGCCGTTGTCCCTTTAGGGACCCCCCCTGTGGTCGTAGAGGGTACCAAGGCAAGAGGACGCCCACCCGCAGGGGCCAACAGAACCGCAGGATCAAGAAACACCTCCACAAGGAGGAAAGTCTAATATTCAATCTTTCAGACCGTACCCTCACTGACATGGAAATCAAAATACTCAACAACGGCCTGTCTTTCATACCCACCAGTAAATTTGATGGCCTCACTTGGCAAGCGGAGCTGTATCAATTTACACGCAAGCTAAAGTTACAGGAGTATTTCCAAGACCATCCTGTGGTGGCCTCATCTGATCCGCACCAGGCATTTATCAATTTTAGACACAAGTCCTCATTTGACCCCCAGTCCAGCAATGCCTCCATCAAGACCTTCACCAGACTCTTAGACGATTCCGTCACCAAATACACTGGGGCTCAACAAGAAATGCACCAGAACTTATCCAGACTAGAATTCAGAGCTTTGAAACAACTTGGGGAATATCGGGACATCGTAATCCGCCCTGCCGACAAGGGGGGCGGTATTGTAATCATGAACTTGGCTGACTATAAATCCGAAATTTACAAACAACTTGAAGATTCAAGCGTGTACAAAGCTCTGCCTTCCGACCCCACAAGTGCTTACAAACGAGAAGTGGACAGCATTTTAGATCAAGCTTGTGCTTCATCCTGCATTTCGGATACGTTATGCAAGGCCCTGAAACAGGAATTTCCCAAAGTGCCAATTTTATTTACTGTACCGAAAATACATAAGAATCTAACATGTCCTCCGGGCAGACCTATAATTTCGGCCCATCAATCACTATACCAACCGGTGTCTGTCTTTTTGGATGGTATACTCCAACCACTTATTCTAAAACAACCGAATTTTGTGAAAGACACTACTGCATTTTTGAATCGTCTTGCTCTACTGTCTGACATACCGGAGAGCACCTTACTCTGCACCATTGATATTTGCAGCTTATTTACCAGCATCCCCCATACTCAAGGCCTGGCAGCTGTGAAACAATTCCTCACCAATGAAAATTTGACATCCATTAATTTGGACCTCTTTTTAAAATTACTGGAACTTACCTTAACCAGGAATTATTTTTTATTTGATGGGAAGTTCTACTGCCAAACCAGCGGGTGTGCCATGGGGAGCAACGTCTCCCCCTCCTTCGCCAACGTGTTCATGATGAGGGAGGAGCAAGCTATGTTTTTTTCGGACCCTAGTTTCAGTAAGCACATCTTGCACTTCTCACGTTACATCGACGATGTGTTTATCCTGTGGACGGGGGGCCAACAGCTTTTTGAACAATTTGTGATCAACATTAACAGCAGAGATTCACCTATAAAGATCACAGCAAACTGTGACCCACGGACGCTTAATTATTTGGACGTCCAAGTGTCCATTAACAATGGAAATATAAGAACTGACATCTTCTATAAGCCAACTGACAAAAACACACTACTACGTGCGAACAGCCACCATCCGAGGGCTTTAAAGAAGGGTCTCCCTCGATCTCAATTGATGAGAGCTTCGAGAATCACCAGTGACCCTTCTAGATTGGACCAAGCCTTGGACACAGTAATAAACCGCTTTGCAGTCAGAGGCTATGATAAAGGCGACCTTTTGAGACACAAATTGGAAGTGGCAGCCATTCCACGTCATGAGTTGTTACAACAGAAACCCAAGAAACATAACGAGTTGGTGCCATTGGTCACTAAGTATACGACGGCCAGTCCTGTTATACCCAGAGCCTTGAAAGCCATGTGGCCGATAGTGTCCACAGACAAAAAATTACCCTGCTTCAAGAAAAAAAGACCCCTTACATGTTTTAAAAAAGGAAGAAGCATCAAAGACTTTGTCGTGCACTCAGATATAACTGGCTTTGGGGAATGCGTGCCCTCCAATTTTTTGACTAAACCCCCAGGTTGCTACAAGTGCCTTGGGTGCAAGACATGCACCAACATAACGTCTGGTGCATCTTTTAAATCCACTTCTACTGGCAAAACATACAACATTAGGCACGTGGTCACATGCACCACCACCCACATTATATATTTAATTACTTGCCCATGCAAGTTACAATATGTGGGCAAGACAGTACGTACTGCTCGGGAACGTTTTGCCATGCACAGATCCGCAATCAAGTATGCCACCTCAGGAAAAACTTCTGACCAACCAGTGGCTAAACATTATGCCGACTTGCAACATACACTTCAAGATCTAAATTTCCAGATCATCGATCATATTCCCAAATCTATACGGGGCGGCGACCGCGGTGGTCAACTTTTGCGTCTGGAAGCCAGATGGATTTATTCCTTGGACACCACCAAACCCAAGGGACTTAATGACAGAGTCACCTGGAGTATATTTCAGACTTGAATCTATGTTTGGCAAAACATCAAGAAATTATAGCTTCCTTCTAATAATTATTAGTTAATACCTTGTTTACAGCTATATAAGACAGCGTATCTTCAGTCAGATGCTTTTATTCAGGTGTTTTTTTGATCTTGCTTTATACATGCATCCTTATTAATTAACTATTAAGTATAACGAAAATGCATTATTATCACAGCCATTATGTATATTATGAAGTCAAAGCACTGTGCCCTAATTCTTTAATCTCATTTTAATTTCATTGTTATTTCATTTTTTAACACCATATTGTCTCAGCTGGGTGTTTGAAATACTTCCAGCTTTAGACTCTTATTTCACTGAATGTTATTGTTGTTATCCACGCCAGCTTATCCTGCATCTATCCGGAGCCCTGCTTACCGGGCGCTGGTTGCCTAGGCAACCAAGCAAGCTCTGAGTATCCAGGAAATGACGGACACAGATGCAGGGTAACACTGACGTCACCGCACCCGGAAGTGATCAGAGCGGCGTTCCGCTCACACCCACCTCCCGGCGGCGTGCATCCCGTTCGCGGGTCTCCTCACTGCGTATTTAAGGTATGTTGGTATTTGCACTTTGTATCACCTTGACAAAGGGGTCCTAGCACCCCGAAACGTTGGTCACCCCATTTGCTGTTATGGATTAAAGTCCTTTTTTTCACGATATTTACCGGATTCCAGTCTCTGAGTGCCGCTGCTTGATCTCTATTGCTGCATGTTTATTATTCCAGAGGGCACCGGAGCATTTTTTCTTTTGGGGTGAGTGCCAGTTCTTTTCAAGCTATATATATATATATATATATATATATATATATATATTTATATACATACGCAGATAGTTGTTTTTTTGGGGTGCGCTCTGCTGTTTAACGGGTCTTACCTAAAGGATGTGAACTATGGATGTTCTATATACCTCCTATACTGACACCCAAAATGTATTAATACAATTTTATTGTTAAAATGTAAATAAAAAACTTCAAGAATACATTATCTTTTACATAAAAAAAACTTTCAACTGTTCATTGATTTGTCTGCCTATACATTTTCTTGTCAATACAGTGATTAAATATTAATAAAAAATTGTTGTTGTTTCACCCAACGCATTTCGTCTCTAGTGACTTCCTTAGGGGTGTTAATTGTCCTATTATTGGACTTCGTATATGAGAGCAAACAATTTAACTGATAAAAATTTCTTGTGTATTTCATTAATGGGTAGCAATTGACTTGAATTCCTTTGATTCTTTGGAATTAGACTGCCCTCAATAGTCTTCAATTTAATTTTTTTTTTACAATTATTTTTAGCAGTATATTTAACCAATTATCCAGATTCTAGTGCGACCAGCAACAGTCAATAACAGTCAATCACCTCTGTGCAGTCTGAAGTCCAAAAGCAGAACTTTTGGACTTCAGACTGCACAGAGGTGATTGACTGTTGCTGTCCAATAATAGGACAATTTACACCCCTGAGGAAGTCACTAGAGACGAAACGAGTTGGGTGAAACAACAACAATTTTTATTAATATTTAATTACTGTGTTGACAAGAAAACTGTATGGGCAGACAAATCAATTAACAGATGAAAGTTGTTTTATGTATAAGATAATGCATTCTTGAAGTTTTTTATTTACATTTTAACAATAAAATTGTATTAATACATTTTGGGTGTCAGTATATGAGGTATATAGAACATCGATAGTTCACATCCATTAGGCAAGATCCGTTGAACAGCAGAGCGCACCCCAAAAAAACAACTATCTGCAGTAATTTCTATAAGCCTTCTTGGCAAGAGGCCTAATTTGGGAGAAGCGGCTCGCTAATAGTATATCAATTAATGACAACCACTCTGTCATAAAAAATTTGATTGGGGTCCACTACACTACTAAGATTAGCGCTTAAGGAGATTTCTATATATATATATATATATATATATACATTGTATGTATATATATATATATATACCAAACTCCTTCAGCCGGCACTCCATGGAAAATCTCAATAGCCTGCCAGGGTGCACTCACAGGGCCTGCCAGCCCCCTCAATACTCTCCAAGAAACAGAGGCACTCCTGGACTGAATACTTAGTGAAAACTCATGAGTTTTCACTAAGTATTCAGTCCAGGAGTGCCTCTGTTTCTTGGAGAGTATATATATATATATATATATATATATATATACTGTGTGTGTGTATATATATATATATATATATATATACAGATGGAGCCACGTTTATCTTGGCTTCTGTGCTGCGCCTAGGCACACCATGGTTTATTAGCATAAGCCCTTCATCTATTGTTCTCAGCTACAATACAATACAGAGAGAACAATACATCAGGGGTTTAAGTCCGACTGCCCTGGCTTAGTTAATCCTATTAAAGGCCAAGATAAAGATGGCTATATCTGTATATATAGTGGTCGAAGTGAAAATGTTGAAGTGGGGGTATGGAAAAGTGAAGGTTGTAATTATGCGAGTTCTGGAAAAGGGTGTATGGCCATGGAAAAGGGGGGTGGTCATGGAAAAGGGGCATGTCCTTAAGTCTAGTGTACCACACCATATAGCCCTTATACACATTATGCACCACAATAGTAGGACCCCTTACACTATCTAGTACTGGTGCCCCTTACACATATTACGTCACACTGAATGAGCCAAAATTCCCACAGAATGAGACTAAATTCACATTACGAAACACGGTATGATCCAAAATTCACATTATGCCACACGGTATGATCCAAAAATAGGATTTTGATACCTACCGGTTAATCCTTTTCTCCTAGTCCGTAGAGGATGCTGGGGACGACATCAAGACCATGGTGTATAGACGGGATCCGCAGGAGATATGGGTACTCTAAAGACTTTTCATTGGGTATGAACTGGCTCCTCCCTCTATGCCCCTCCTCCAGACCTCAGTTGTAGGAACTGTGCCCAGGGAGACTGACATTTCGAGGGAAACTAGTGGTGAGATATCTACTAACTCACACCCTCAACCATGCCGCACACATGGCATTCAACATAACACACGCCAACAGGCATGAACCAATTGCAGCAATATGCTAAAAACTGAGATAACACAACTTGTGTAATTCTAATAACTTAACTGCAGGTAAAATACGCACTGGGACGGGCGCCCAGCATCCTCTACGGACTAGGAGAAAAGGATTTACCGGTAGGTATCAAAATCCTATTTTCTCATACGTCCTAGAGGATGCTGGGGATGACATCAAGACCATGGGGTCTATACCAAAGACGTATGCCTTGAAGACGCGGCGGTGTGATATCATAGGTCATGGCCGCCGCGTCTCACCATCCAGCCAGCCCACCCACCTGCATACACATCTTCCAGTTCCTGCCTGCATACACAGCTTTCCTTGCCCACCCACATCCACACCTGCCCGACCGCCCGCTGCTCAGTATTCGCAGCAATCCTCTATGAACAACCTCTGCCACTGAGGGACAGGGAGGAGGACAGCTGACTGGTAGGGGCTAATATTTGGTTGTGTTTTTCTCCTGTGGGGAACAATAGGATTTATGTGGGGAGAATAAGGATTTATGGGGGGAACAATGTGAATAATTCATGTGGGGAGCAATATGATTTATGTGGGGAGCAAAGTGATTGTTTTTTTCTGTGTAGGCCAATGTATGTGTGGATATTTTTTTACTATGAGGGCCAATGTGTGTCTTTTGTTTTTTTCTGTGGGGAACTGATGGTGTGCCTTTGCAATTTTAAAATATTGTTCGGTGTGCCGCGAGTAAAAAAAGGTTGAAAATCACTGCTCTAGTAGGTGAGAACTGTGTAGCCACCACAGGAGCGAAATCCTGGCTTTTGACGACAAGATTATCTTCTGGTGCCTGTGTAGGTGGGATCCCGAGCACTTGTCCAACAGGTCCCACTGGAATACACTGGCATGGAACCTGACAAACTGTATGGCCTCGTCGGCCGCCACCATCTTCCCCAACAACCGAATGCACTGATGGATCGACACAGTCGATGGTTTCAATATCTGTTTTACCATTTTCTGGATTTCCAGAGCCTTTTCCAGCGGAAGAAATACTCTCTGAAGTTCTGTATCCAGAATCATCCCGAGAAAAGACAATCTTGTCGTCAGTTCCAACTGTGACTTTGGATAATTTATGATCCAACCGTGTTGTTTAAGTATTGACAGGGAGAGTGTGATGTTTTGTAACAACTGCTCCCTGGATCTCACCTTTAAAGGAGTCAATATAATTCCTTATCTAGAGGAGGAGATCCTCTAGATAAGGAATTATATTGACTCCTTTTTGATGCAGGAGAACCATCATCTCCGCCATCACCTTGGTGAATACCCTCGGCGCCGTGGAGAGACCGAAAGGTAACGTCTGGAATTGGTAATGGCAATCCTGAACCGCGAATCTTAGATAAGCCTAGTGAGGAGGATAAATGGGAACATGCAGGTAAGCATCTTTTATGTCTACCGACACCATGTAGTGCCCCTCCTCCAGACTAGAAATCACTGCCCTCAGTGATTCCATTTTGAACTTGAATCGTTTCAAGCAGAGATTCAGATTTTTCAGGTTTAGGATCGGTCTGACTGAGCCCTCCGGCTTCGGAGCTACAAAAAAGACTTGAATAAAACCCCTCCCCTTCTTGTGACAAAGGTACCAGGACTATGACCTGATCCTGGCATAATTTTTGGATTGCCGCTGTTACTGCTTCCCTTTCTGGAAGAGAAGCTGGCAAGGTCGATTTGAAAAATCAGCATGGGGAAACGTCTTGAAACTCCAGCTTGTATCCCTGGGACACTATTTGCAACACCCAGGGATCCAGGTAAGACAGAATCCAACCTTGGCTGAACAGTTTGAGACGTGCCCCCACCCAAGCGGCCTCCCGCAAAGGAGCCCCAGCGTCATGCTGAAGATTTGGCAGAAGTAGGTGTAGACTTCTGCTCCTGGGAACCTGAAGCTGCTGTGGACTTCTTTCCCTTTCCCCTTCCCTTACCCGCAAAGAAGGGGGAACCTCTCGCTTTTTTGTATTTATTGAGCCGAAAGGACTGCATTTGTGGGTGATATGTCTTTTTTGCCGGTGCAGGCGCAGAGGGCAAAAATGTTGACTTACCTACGGTAGCTGCCGAGACTAACGCATCCAGTTCATCTCCAAATAAGGCCTCACCTTTATATGGGAGAGCCTCCATATTTCTTTTGGAATCTGCATCCGCGTTCCACTGGCGAATCCGCAACGCCCGCCAAGCCGATACTGCCATGGTAGCGGCTTGTGAACTCAAGAGTCCAATATCTTTAATCGCTTCTAGCATGTATGCGGCAGCGTCTTTGATATTCCCTAACTTAAGGAGTATCACATCTTTATCAATCGTGTCAATTTCTGATGACACGCTTTCTGACCATTTTTCAATAGCGCAACTTACCCACGCGCAAGCAATTGTGGGCCTGAGCAGCGTACCATTGGCAACCTAAATGGATTTCAATGTAGTTTCCATCTTTCGGTCTGCTGGCTCTTTTAGTGAAGCCGTGCCAGGTGCAGGGAGAATGACCTTCTTTGTCAACTTGGACAGTGCACTGTCTAACACAGGGGGTGACTCCCATTTTTTCCTGTCCTCCACCGGGAAAGGATAAGCTATCTAAATTCTCTTGGGAATACGAAATTTATTTTCGGAATTCACCCACATCCCTTCAAAGAGTGTATTAAGCTCGTGGGAAGGAGGGAAAGTGACCTTAGATTTCTTTTCTTTATAGAAATAAGCCTTCTCCTGAGGTACAGGAGTGGCTTCCGTGACTTCCAGAACTTCCCTTATAGCCACAATCATATATTGTATATTTTTTGCCAATTTATGATCTATTTCTCTGGAGTCACTATCGTCGACACAAGAATCAGTGTCCGTGTCGGTATCAGTATTCACAATATTTGCCTCTCTATATATATAATAATATATAGTCTCTTATGTGACCCAGAGGGGTCACCTGCGGATGGAAGAACAGAGCCCTGAAAAATCACATCCTCCACTGATTTTCTCCAGCACTCAACATGAGATACAGACTTATCTAATCTCCTATTGATATGATGCATACTATCACGTATTTCTTTCACCCATGCAGGCTCTTGGTGTGCCGGCAGCGTCACCACACTTCTGTGTCCCTAAAAGGGTTTCCACCGGGGAGGAACTCCCTGCCTCTGACATGTCTTACACACGTGTACAACACACACACACAGACACACTGGGACTTATTAGGGGACAGACCCACAGTAAAATCTCTCAGAGGAACACAGTTTAGGAGCAGCCAGTTCACAACCCCAGCGCCAGTATCTAACGCCTGTGAACACAGAATGCCCACTGACATGCAGCGCTTTTTACACAGTAAAACACACTTGTAAAGCACCAAATTCGCTTGTGCACCCCCCCCCTGTTTTGCACCCTGATACTTGTAGTCAGAAGTGAAGGAGGACCAGCGATTTCTCTGCAGCCTGAGGAGAGAGAACGTGGCACTGAGCAGTGTGCTGGCTGCATGAGGAAACTCCGCCCTTTTTACCTCAGAAGCTTTTCATAATATTTATACTGGCGGGGGTAGGGCTGTGCCTGGGCATCTTATGCCCCCTTTTGCCAGTTTATAGAGGTGTTTTTGCTGCCCAGGGCACCTACCCCCGCGCCCTGCAGTGCCTGTGTGTGTGGGCAGCAATGGCGCGCTGCGCTCCCGCCAGCCGCGCTGTACCTCAGCCGTCACTTTTCTTGACAGAAGATCTGTCTTCTTCTACTCACCTGTCTTCTGACTTCTGACTCTGTGAGGGGGTGACAGCGTGCTGTAGGAGTGAGCATCTAGGCACGGCTAGCGTTCAGTACCCTTCAGGAGCTAATGGTGTCCTGTCAGCCAGAAGCAGAGCCATGAAACTCTTCAGGAAGTTGGTTCCTACTTCTGCCCCCTCAGTCCCACGAAGCAGGGAGTCTGTTGCCAGCAGTTCTCCCTGAAAATAACAAACCTAACATAAGTCTTTTCAGAGAAACTCAGTAGAGCTCCTCAGAGTGCATCCAGTCGACCTGGGCACATTTCTAAAACTGAGGTCTGGAGGAGGGGCATAGAGGGAGGAGCCAGTTCACACCCAATGAAAAGTCTTTAGAGTGCCCATGTCTCCTGCGGATCCCGTCTATACCCCATGGTCTTGATGTCGTCCCCAGCATCCTCTAGGACGTATGAGAAATTGACATTATGCAACACGGTATGATCCAAAATTCACATAATGCCACACGGTATGATCCACAATTCACATTATGCAACACGGTATGATCCACAATTCACATTATGCAACACAGTATGATCCACAATTCAGGGACAGGGAAAGTGAAAGCAGGGACATAGGGACAGTGACAGGGAGAGTGACAGCAGGGACAGTGACAGAGAGAATGACAGCAGGGACAGTGAGAGTGACAGCAGGGACAGTAACAGAGTGTGAGACTCCTACCTATCCCCTATTGATTATAGGCACAGGCACACTGCCTGCCTAACAGGGACAGGTTGGAGTGACCGGGCCTCGTGCCCAGATCACCTTTATTCACCTGGGGGGAGGCACTTATTAATTGGGCCTAGTGCCCCCTAACTGCACACAGGCCAGAGGCCTGACTTCACCCACGGGCCTAGCGCCAGCCTAACATGGGGCCAGTTGTGTGACCTTGGCCTAATGCCCAGGGTCACCTTATTTCCCTAATTGGCCACTCTAAACTAGGGTCTAATGCCCTCTACATGGGGACAGGCCTAATGCCTGAATTACCCAATGGGCCTAGTGCCCGCCTGCTACGCCAAAGGCCTGCGGCCTGACTGTTCCCACGGGCCTAGTACCCGAACCCTGATGGTCTAGGGAGGAGGGGGGGTGGCAGGTGCCCTACCTGTCCCAGTGGGAGATTCACCAGAGGGGAGCTTCGCTAGCTCTTTTTCTTTCCGCCCCTGGTGTCCTCAACAGTGCACGACTTCACTCTTCTGCCGCTGCCTCTACTTTTCCGCATCCAGCCGTCGCTGGACATTTTCCTCCTGGAGCTCGGTGTCTTCTGGCCTCTTCTGCGGCCACTGGAGCTCTTCACTGCTCTTCCGCGCAGCCTCCTCTCTTCTGCTGGTCCTGGCGGTATCTGACGTCAGATTCTGGGGGCGGGGCCTATGATGCAGCGAGCGCTGATTGGCTCGCTGCGGCCACCTGTGATTGGCTGCCGATCCATGAGCCGCGATTAGCTCATGGAGGGCACCAGTCTTTAAATGCCTCTGCCGCTGCAGCCTCATCAGCGCCTGGATCAGACACTTGATCCCAGCTCTGTCCAAAGCTACGTCCCGCCAGTCCACTAGCACTGGGGACAGACACTTTGTCCTGTAGCGGACACAGGTGCACTCTGCTAATTTAAAAAAAAACCTTTCAGGTCTTTGGAGAAGTTCCGGTATGCCAAACCACCGCATACAGTCCCACTTCGACCTTCGACCACTGTAAATATATATATATATATATATATATATATATATATATATATATATTAGTGATGTGCACCGGAAATTTTTCGGGTTTTGGGGGTGATTCCGAGTTGTTTGCTCGCAAGCTGCTTTTAGCAGCATTGCACACGCTAAGCCGCCGCCTACTGGGAGTGAATCTTAGCTTATCAAAATTGCGAACGAAAGATTCGCAATATTGCGAAAAGACTTCTCTGTGCAGTTTCTGAGTAGCTCGAGACTTACTCTTCCAGTGCGATCAGTTCAGTGCTTGTCGTTCCTGGTTTGATGTCACAAACACACCCAGCGTTCGCCCAGACACTCCTCCGTTTCTCCAGCCACTCCCGCGTTTTTCTCAGAAACTGTAGCGTTTTTTCACACACTCCCATAAAACGTCCAGTTTCCGCCCAGAAACACCCACTTCCTGTCAATCACATTACGATCATCAGAACGAAGAAAAAACCTTGTAATGCCGTGAGTAAAATACCAATCTTCATAGCAAATTTACTTGGCGCAGTCGCAGTGCGAACATTGCGCATGCGCAATAAGCGGAAAATCGCTGCGATGCGAAGAAAATTACCGAGCGAACAACTCGGAATGACAACCTTTGTGTTTTGGTTTTGGATTCGGTTCTGAGTCCGTGTTTTGGATTCGGGCGCGTTTTGTCAAAACCTCCCTGAAATTTTTTTGTGGATTCGGGTGTGTTTTGGATTCGGGTGTTTTTTTACAAAAAACCCTCAAAAACAGCTTAAATCATAGAATTTGGGGGTCATTTTCATCCCATAGTATTATTAAATTCAATAGCCATAATTTCCACTCATTTTCAGTCTATTTTGAACACCTCACACCTCACAATATTATTTTTAGTCCTAAAATTTGCACCGAGGTCGCTGGATGACTAAGCTAAGCGACCCAAGTGGCTGACACAAACACCTGGTCCATCTAGGAGTGGCACTGCAGTGTCAGACAGGATGGCACTTCAAAAAAATAGTCCCCAAACAGCACATGATGCAAAGAAAAAAAGAGGCGCAATGAGGTAGCTGTGTGACTAAGATAAGCGACCCTAGTGGCCGACACAAACACCTGGCCCATCTAGGAGTGGCACTGCAGTGTCACGCAGGATGGCCCTTCCAAAAAACACCCCCCAAATAGCACATGACGCAAAGAAAAAAAGAGGCGCAATGAGGTAGCTGTGTGACTAAGATAAGCGACCCAAGTGGCCGACACAAACACCTGGCCCATCTAGGAGTGGCACTGCAGTGTCAGGCAGGATGGCATTTCAAAAAAATAGTCCCCAAACAGCACATGATGCAAAGAAAAAAAAGAGGCGCAAAGAGGTAGGTGTGACTAAGCTAAGCGACCCAAGTGGCCGACACAAACACCTGGCCCATCTAGGAGTGGCACTGCAGTGTCAGACAGGATGGCAGATTTAAAAAATAGTCCCCAAACAGCACATGATGCAAAGAAAAAAAGAGGTGCACCAAGGTCGCTGGATGGCTAAGCTAAGCGACCCAAGTGGCCGACACAAACACCTGGCCCATCTAGAAGTGGCACTGCAGTGTCAGACAGGGTGGCAGATTTAAAAAATAGTCCCCAAACAGCACATGATGCAAAAAAAAAAAAGAGGTGCACCAAGGTCGCTGGATGGCTAAGCTAAGCGACACAAGTGGCCGACACAAACACCTGGCCCATCTAGGAGTGGCACTGCAGTGTCAGGCAGGATGGCACTTCAAAAAAATAGTCCCCAAACAGCACATGATGCAAAGAAAAATGAAAGAAAAAAGAGGTGCAAGATGGAATTGTCCTTGGGCCTTCCCACCCACCCTTATGTTGTATAAACAGGACATGCACACTTTAACAAACCAATCATTTCAGCGACAGGGACTGCCACATGACTGTGACTGAAATGACTGGTTGGTTTGGGCCCCCACCAAAAAAGAAGCAATCAATCTCTCCTTGCACAAACTGGCTCTACAGAGGCAAGATGTCCACCTCCTCCTCATCTTCCGATTCCTCACCCCTTTCACTGTGTACATCCCCCTCCTCACAGATTATTAATTCGTCCCCACTGGAATCCACCATCTCAGGTCCCTGTGTACTTTCTGGAGGCAATTGCTGGTGAATGACCATCATCTTCTCCACATTTTCTGGAAGTAACCTTGTACGCCGATTGCTGACAAGGTGAGTGGCTGCACTAAACACTCTTTCGGAGTACACACTGGAGGGGGGGGGGGGCAACTTAGGTAAAATAAAGCCAGTTTGTGCAAGGGCCTCCAAATTGCCTCTTTTTCCTGCCAGTATACGTACGGACTGTCTGACGTGCCTACTTGGATGCGGTCACTCATATAATCCTCCACCATTCTTTCAATGGTGACAGAATCATATGCAGTGACAGTAGACGACATGTCAGCAATCGTTGGCAGGTCCTTCAGTCCGGACAAGATGTCAGCATCAGCAGTCGCTCCAGACTGCCCTGCATCACCGCCAGCGGGTGGGCTCGGAATTCTGAGCCTTTTCCTCGCAGCCCCAGTTGCGGGAGAATGTGAAGGAGGAGCTGTTGACGGGTCACGTTCCGCTTGACTTGACAATTTTCTCACCAGCAGGTCTTTGAACCTCTGAAGACTTGTGTCTGCCGGAAAGAAAGATACAACATAGGTTTTAAATCTAGGATCGAGCACGGTGGCCAAAATTTAGTGCTCTGATTTCAACAGATTGACCACCCTTGAATCCTGGTTAAGCGAATTAAGGGCTCCATTCACAAGTCCCACATGCCTAGCGGAATCGCTTTGTTTTAGATCCTACTTCAATGTCTCCAGCTTCTTCTGCAAAAGCCTGATGAGGGGAATGACCTGACTCAGGCTGGCAGTGTCTGAACTGACTTCACGTGTGGCAAGTTCAAAGGGTTGCATAACCTTGCACAACGTTGAAATAATTCTCCACTGCACTTGAGTCAGGTGCATTCCCCCTCCTTTGCCTATATCGTAGGCAGATGTATAGGCTTGAATGCCTTTTGCTGCTCCTCCATCCTCTGAAGCATATAGAGGGTTGAATTTCACCTCGTTACCACCTCTTGCTTCAGATGATGGCAGGGCAGGTTCAGGACTGTTTGCTGGTGCTCCAGTCTTCGGCACGCGGTGGCTGAATGCCGAAAAGTGGCCCGCAATTCTTCGGGCCAATGACAGCATCTCTTGCACGCCCCTGTCGGTTTTTAAATAATTCTCAAGAAAAAGAAATGACTGATTACGCTGTCTCCCCAGGTGCGTATATGAATAAAGACACGTTTAAAATCACCTCTCTGGTTTTTATTTTAGTGCAATAATTATATATCTCACACAACAATTTGTTAAAAACTCAATATGCATGCATATTCATTAAGAGCTCATTCTAAAACTATTTCTCTGTTTAAACATCGAGTGCTCAGACCTTTTGTTAAGAACAATTGTTTGTTCCACTGATATAATGTGAATGAAACATAACTTGTATTTCCACAGCAATAAGTGGTATTTTTCCAAATATAATGGAACTCAGTCCTTTACATATAGACACAGTTCTTGTTCATATACTGGGCATAGTCCATAGACTGTCAGATTAACTGTTATAAGCCGCTTACCGCCGTATCCGTGAACATAGACGTGCTGGGGAGATCCTCGCTGTGCACAGCGGCAGTGTTTACTCTCCCTTTCCCCGTCTGTCCTCTGTGGTGGTAGCGGTGGTAGCGGTACTAGATGGTCTCTATCACTCGGCGTGTTGGGGCCGCTTGTATGTGGACGCTTGCAGAGCAGACTCTCCACCTGGCTGGCCGCGACTCCTCTGATTGCGGTTCAGCTTAGGCGGCAGGTGTATGAGGTCTCTCTGGTTGTCCTTAGCTCCCAATCCGGCAGGGTAGAACCAAAAGTGGGGTGTCACTCAGCAGGGTGAACAGCAATTCTCTAACGCATTTCGCACACAGGTGCTTTTTCAAAGAGTCAAGGCATAACCTTGCACAACGTTGAAATCATTCTCCACTGTGCTTGAGTCAAGTGCATTCCCCCTCCTTTGCCTATATCGTAGGCAGATGTATAGGCTTGAATGCCTTTTTGCTGCTCCTCCATCCTCTGAAGCATATAGAGGGTTGAATTTCACCTCGTTACCACCTCTTGCTTCAGATGATGGCAGGGCAGGTTCAGGACTGTTTGCTGGTGCTCCAGTCTTCGGCACGCGGTGGCTGAATGCCGAAAGTGGCCCGCAATTCTTCGGGCCAATGACAGCATCTCTTGCACGCCCCTGTCGGTTTTTAAATAATTCTGTACCACTAAATTCAATGTATGTGCAAAACATGGGACGTGCTGGAATTTGCCCAGATGTAATGCACGCACAATATTGGTGGCGTTGTCCGATGTCACAAATCCCCAGGAGAGTCCAATTGGGGTAAGCCATTCTGCGATGATGTTCCTCAGTTTCCGTAAGAGGTTGTCAGCTGTGTGCCTCTTATGGAAAGTGGTGATACAAAGCATAGCCTGCCTAGGAACGAGTTGGCATTTGCGAGATGCTACTACTGGTGCCGCTGCTGCTGTTCTTCCTGTGGGAGGCAATACATCTACCCAGTGGGCTGTCATAGTCATATAGTCCTGAGTCTGCCCTGCTCCACTTGTCCACATGTCCGTGGTTAAGTGGACATTGGGTACAACTGCATGTTTCAGGACACTGGTGACTCTTTTTCTGACGTCTGTGTACATTTTTGGTATCGCCTGCCTAGAGAAATGGAACCTAGATGGTATTTGGTACCGGGGACACAGTACCTCAATTAAGTCTCTAGTTCCCTGTGAATTAACGGTGGATACCGGAAACACGTTTCTCACCATCCAGGCTGCCAAGGCCTGAGTTATCCGCTTTGCAGCAGGATGACTGCTGTGATATTTCATCTTCCTCGCAAAGGACTGTTGGACAGTCAATTGCTTACTGGAAGTAGTACAAGTGGTCTTCCGACTTCCCCTCTGGGATGACGATCGACTCCCAGCAGCAACAACAGCAGCGCCAGTAGCAGTAGGCGTTACACTCAAGGATGCATCGGAGGAATCCCAGGCAGGAGAGCACTCGTCAGACTTGACAGTGACATGGCCTGCAGGACTTTTGGCTATCCTGTGTAAGGAGAAAATTGACACTGAGGGAGTTGGTGGTGTGGTTTGCAGGAGCTTGGTTACAGGGATTTAGTGGTCAGTGGACTGCTTACGCTGTCATCCAAAGTTTTTGAACTTGTCACTGACTTCTGATGAATGCGGCCCAGGTGACTTATAAGGGAGGATGTTCCTAGGTGGTTAACGTCCTTACCCCTACTTATTACAGCTTGACAAAGGCAACACATGGCTTGACACCAGTTGTCCGCATTTCTGTTGAAATAATTCCACACCGAAGAGGTGATTTTTTTTTTGTATTTTGACCAGGCATGTCAATGGCCATATTCGTCCCACGGACAACAGGTGTCTCCCCGGGTGCCTGACTTAAACAAACCACCTCACCATCAGAATCCTCCATGTCAATTTCCTCCCCAGCGCCAGCAACACCCATATCCTCATCCTGGTGTACTTCAACAGTGACATCTTCAATTTGACTATCAGGAACTGGACTGCGGGTGCTCCTTCCAGCACTTGCAGGGGGCGTGCAAATGGTGGAAGGCGCAACCTCTTCCCGTCCAGTGTTGGGAAGGTTAGGCATCGCAACCGACACAATTGGACTCTCCTTGGGGATTTGTGATTTAGAAGAACGCACAGTTCTTTGCTGTGCTTTTGCCATCTTAACTCTTTTAAGTTCTCTAGCAGGAGGATGAGTGCTTCCATCCTCAGGTGAAGCTGAACCACTAGCCTTGAACATAGGCCAGGGCCTCAGCCATTCCTTGCCACTCCGTGTCGTAAATTGCACATTGGCAAGTTTACACTTCTTCTCAGACGATTTTGATTTAGATTTTTGGGTCATTTTACTGAGCTTCATTTTTTTGGATTTTACATGCTCTCTACTATGACATTGGGCATCAGCCTTGGCAGATGATGTTGATGGCATTTCATCGCCTCGGCCATGACTAGTGGCAGCAGCTTCAGCACGAGGTGGAAGTGGATCTTGATCTTTCCCTATTTTACCCTCCACATTTTTGTTCTTCATTTTTTAATGTGTGGAATTATATGCCAGTAATATATCAATAGCAATGGCCTACTACTATATATACTGCTCACAACTAAAATGCCCCACAGGTATGGATGGATAGTATACTTGATGACACAGAGGTAGGTAGAGCAGTGGCCTACTGTACCGTACTGCTATATATTATATACTGGTGGACAGCAAACTGTGCAAAACTGAAATGCACCACAGGTATGGATGGATAGTATACTTGACCACACAGAGGTAGGTAGAGCAGTGGCCTACTGCACTGTACTGCTATATATTATATACTGGTGGACAGCAAACTGTGCAAAACTGAAATGCACCACAGGTATGGATGGATAGTATACTTGACGACACAGAGGTAGGCAGAGCAGTGGCCTACTGTACCGTACTGCTATATAGTATATACTGGTGGTCAGCAAACTGTGCAAAACTGAAATGCACCACAAGTATGGATGGATAGTATACTTGATGACACAGAGGTAGATAGAGCAGTGGACTACTGTACCGTACTGCTATATAGTATATACTGGTGGTCAGCAAACTGTGCAAAACTGAAATGCACCACAGGTATGGATGGATAGTATACTTGACGACACAGAGGTGGGTAGAGCAGTGGACTACTGTACCGTACTGCTATATAGTATATACTGGTGTTCAGCAAACTGTGCAAAACTGAAATGCACCACAGGTATGGATGGATAGTATACTTTACGACACAGACGTAGGTAGAGCAGTGGCCTACTGTATCGTACTGCTATATATTATATACTGGTGGTCAGCAAACTGTGCAAAACTGAAATGCACCACAGGTATGGATGGATAGTATACTTGATGACACAGAGGTAGGTAGAGCAGTGGACTACTGTACCGTACTGCTATATATATAGTTATACTGGTGGTCAGCAAACTGTGCAAAACTGAAATGCACCACAGGTATGGATGGATAGTATACTTGACGACACAGAGGTAGGTAGAGCAGTGGCCTTCTGTACCGTACTGCTATATAGTATATACTGGTGGTCAGCAAACTGTGCAAAACTGAAATGCACCACAGGTATGGATGGATAGTATACTTGACGACACAGAGGTAGGTAGAGCAGTGGACTACTGTACCGTACTGCTATATATATAGTTATACTGGTGGTCAGCAAACTGTGCAAAACTGAAATGCACCACAGGTATGGATGGATAGTATACTTGACGACACAGAGGTAGGTAGAGCAGTGGACTACTGTACTGTACTGCTATATATATAGTTATACTGGTGGTCACCAAAATTCTGCACTGTCCTCCTACTATATACTACAATGCAGCACAGATATGGAGCGTTTTTCAGGCAGAGAACGTATAATACTGGTGGTCACTGGTCACTGGTCAGCAAAACTCTGCACTGTCCTCCTACTATATAATACTGCTGGTCCCCAGTCCCCACAATAAAGCAATTAGCACACTGAGCACAGATATTTGCAGCACACTGAGCACAGTCAGATATGGAGCGTTTTTCAGGCAGAGAACGTAGATATTTGCACTTGCAGCACACTGAGCACAGATATTTGCAGCACACTGAGCACAGATATTTGCAGCACAATTTGCAGCCCACTGAACATAGAAACTGAGAGGAAGCCAGCCACGTCCTCTCACGATCATCTCCAATGCTTGAGTGAAAAATGGTGGCGACGCGCGGCTCCTTATATAGAATACGAATCTCGCGAGAATCCGACCACGGGATGATGATGTTCGGGTGCGCTCGGGTTAACCGAGCAAGGCTGGAGGATCCGAGTTGCTCGGACCCGTGAAAAAAAAGGTGAAGTTAGGGCGGGTTCGGAACCTGAGGATCCGAACCCGCTCATCACTAATATATATATATATATATATATATATAACAACAATCAGAAATCAGAGGCGGCACTCAGAGTCTTGTGAAGCAGTGAAAAAACTTGTATTGATGAGGTCAACGTTTCGGGGACCACCTCCCCGTCTTCAGGACAAACACACAGTGAGAAAAGTGTACAATAAATACCTACTTACCCCACTCCTCTTTCTGATCTCCCCGCCAGCGTCCGCCGCGGACACGCCAGCCGCACTTCCGGTGCAGTGTTCTGCTTGTTACATCAATGCCGGAAGTGACGTGTCGTTGTGGGCCGCGTGACCATGGCAACGCTGAAGGGGAAAAAGAAACAGTGAACACATGACTCTCTATCCAAACAGTAACCGGATCGCCAGTGCCCGCTTGCAATCAAGAGACTCCTCATATTTAAATACATCAATCATATTCCAATCAAAAGTGCTATTAAAACATCATGAAATTCATATACGAAATATAACTACAACATACTATTAAAAATTCCATTAAAAAGACATTGAAAAACATCCTTGTGTTCCCGTTAACCCTTTTCATACCTGCTATGTGAAAATTAATCATATCATAAGACCTGTACTACTAACAAATACTTAATATTTGTTTAGATGTCAGGATGGGTGCTTTGCTATACTGTGATACTAAACTGGGCACCTAGATTCATCTCTCTGGTGCGTGTCTTAAAATTTAATTTAATTTATTGGATACTAAGCTGCTTGTTGGATTTATAGAAGGTGACACATTTGTGTATGGCTCCCTATCTTTTCTACTTTGAAGCCAGAGCTCTACTGTGGCTTTTTGCTTATTTCTGAATTCACACAAAATTGATAAGACCTAAACTGTCATTCAGACCTTTCGGTTTCAGAGTATTTAACCTGTGGATCCATCTGGACTCCAATTGTAATAACTGTTGTCCTCGATTCCCACCCCTGGTCGGTACTGGCACATGATCAATGATCCTGTGTTTGAACGTTGCCATGCCATGTCTGTTTTCCAAAAAATGTCTGGCCACAGGCTGATCTCCACTGCCAGCGGCCAGCGCATTGCGTATTGCCTGCCTGTGCTGCGCCATTCTTGTCTTGAACTGGCACTCAGTTTTGCCAATGTAATAGCGCCCGCACGGGCATATAATGGCATAAATCACGAATTTGGTGCTGCACGTCAGCGGCCACCTGATAGGGAACTTCTTTAGAGATGAGCGCCTGAAATTTTTCGGGTTTTGTGTTTTGGTTTTGGGTTCGGTTCCGCGGCCGTGTTTTGGGTTCGAACGCGTTTTGGCAAAACCTCACCGAATTATTTTTGTCGGATTCGGGTGTGTTTTGGATTCGGGTGTTTTTTTCCAAAAACACTAAAAAACAGCTTAAATCATAGAATTTGGGGGTCATTTTGATCCCAAAGTATTATTAACCTCAAAAACCATAATTTACACTCATTTTCAGTCTATTCTGAATACCTCACACCTCACAATATTATTTTTAGTCCTAAAATTTGCACCGAGGTCGCTGTGTGAGTAAGATAAGCGACCCTAGTGGCCGACACAAACACCGGGCCCATCTAGGAGTGGCACTGCAGTGTCACGCAGGATGTCCCTTCCAAAAAACCCTCCCCAAACAGCACATGACGCAAAGAAAAAAAGAGGCGCAATGAGGTAGCTGTGTGAGTAAGATTAGCGACCCTAGTGGCCGACACAAACACCGGGCCCATCTAGGAGTGGCACTGCAGTGTCACGCAGGATGGCCCTTCCAAAAAACCCTCCCCAAACAGCACATGACGCAAAGAAAAAAAGAGGCGCAATGAGGTAGCTGTGTGAGTAAGATTAGCGACCCTAGTGGCCGACACAAACACCGGGCCCATCTAGGAGTGGCACTGCAGTGTCACGCAGGATGGCCCTTCCAAAAAACCCTCCCCAAACAGCACATGACGCAAAGAAAAAAAGAGGCGCAATGAGGTAGCTGACTGTGTGAGTAAGATTAGCGACCCTAGTGGCCGACACAAACACCGGGCCCATCTAGGAGTGGCACTGCAGTGTCACGCAGGATGTCCCTTCCAAAAAACCCTCCCCAAACAGCACATGACGCAAAGAAAAAAAGAGGCGCAATGAGGTAGCTGTGTGAGTAAGATTAGCGACCCTAGTGGCCGACACAAACACCGGGCCCATCTAGGAGTGGCACTGCAGTGTCACGCAGGATGTCCCTTCCAAAAAACCCTCCCCAAACAGCACATGACGCAAAGAAAAAAAGAGGCGCAATGAGGTAGCTGTGTGAGTAAGATTAGCGACCCTAGTGGCCGACACAAACACCGGGCACATCTAGGAGTGGCACTGCAGTGTCACGCAGGATGTCCCTTCCAAAAAACCCTCCCCAAACAGCACATGACGCAAAGAAAAAAAGAGGCGCAATGAGGTAGCTGTGTGAGTAAGATTAGCGACCCTAGTGGCCGACACAAACACCGGGCCCATCTAGGAGTGGCACTGCAGTGTCACGCAGGATGTCCCTTCCAAAAAACCCTCCCCAATCAGCACATGATGCAAAGAAAAAGAAAAGAAAAAAGAGGTGCAAGATGGAATTGTCCTTGGGCCCTCCCACCCACCCTTATGTTGTATAAACAAAACAGGACATGCACACTTTAACCAACCCATCATTTCAGTGACAGGGTCTGCCACACGACTGTGACTGATATGACGGGTTGGTTTGGACCCCCCCCAAAAAAGAAGCAATTAATCTCTCCTTGCACAAACTGGCTCTACAGAGGCAAGATGTCCACCTCATCTTCACCCTCCGATATATCACCGTGTACATCCCCCTCCTCACAGATTATCAATTCGTCCCCACTGGAATCCACCATCTCAGCTCCCTGTGTACTTTGTGGAGGCAATTGCTGCTGGTCAATGTCTCCGCGGAGGAATTGATTATAATTCATTTTAATGAACATCATCTTCTCCACATTTTCTGGATGTAACCTCGTACGCCGATTGCTGACAAGGTGAGCGGCGGCACTAAACACTCTTTCGGAGTACACACTTGTGGGAGGGCAACTTAGGTAGAATAAAGCCAGTTTGTGCAAGGGCCTCCAAATTGCCTCTTTTTCCTGCCAGTATAAGTACGGACTGTGTGACGTGCCTACTTGGATGCGGTCACTCATATAATCCTCCACCATTCTATCAATGTTGAGAGAATCATATGCAGTGACAGTAGACGACATGTCCGTAATCGTTGTCAGGTCCTTCAGTCCGGACCAGATGTCAGCATCAGCAGTCGCTCCAGACTGCCCTGCATCACCGCCAGCGGGTGGGCTCGGAATTCTGAGCCTTTTCCTCGCACCCCCAGTTGCGGGAGAATGTGAAGGAGGAGATGTTGACAGGTCGCGTTCCGCTTGACTTGACAATTTTGTCACCAGCAGGTCTTTCAACCCCAGCAGACCTGTGTCTGCCGGAAAGAGAGATCCAAGGTAGGCTTTAAATCTAGGATCGAGCACGGTGGCCAAAATGTAGTGCTCTGATTTCAACAGATTGACCACCCGTGAATCCTTGTTAAGCGAATTAAGGGCTGCATCCACAAGTCCCACATGCCTAGCGGAATCGCTCCCTTTTAGCTCCTTCTTCAATGCCTCCAGCTTCTTCTGCAAAAGCCTGATGAGGGGAATGACCTGACTCAGGCTGGCAGTGTCTGAACTGACTTCACGTGTGGCAAGTTCAAAGGGCATCAGAACCTTGCACAACGTTGAAATCATTCTCCACTGCACTTGAGACAGGTGCATTCCATCTCCTATATCGTGCTCAATTGTATAGGCTTGAATGGCCTTTTGCTGCTCCTCCAACCTCTGAAGCATATAGAGGGTTGAATTCCACCTCGTTACCACTTCTTGCTTCAGATGATGGCAGGGCAGGTTCAGTAGTTTTTGGTGGTGCTCCAGTCTTCTGTACGTGGTGCCTGTACGCCGAAAGTGTCCCGCAATTTTTCTGGCCACCGACAGCATCTCTTGCACGCCCCTGTCGTTTTTTAAAAAATTCTGCACCACCAAATTCAAGGTATGTGCAAAACATGGGACGTGCTGGAATTTGCCCATATTTAATGCACACACAATATTGCTGGCGTTGTCCGATGCCACAAATCCACAGGAGAGTCCAATTGGGGTAAGCCATTCCGCGATGATCTTCCTCAGTTGCCGTAAGAGGTTTTCAGCTGTGTGCGTATTCTGGAAAGCGGTGATACAAAGCGTAGCCTGCCTAGGAAAGAGTTGGCGTTTGCGAGATGCTGCTACTGGTGCCGCCGCTGCTGTTCTTGCGGCGGGAGTCCATACATCTACCCAGTGGGCTGTCACAGTCATATAGTCCTGACCCTGCCCTGCTCCACTTGTCCACATGTCCGTGGTTAAGTGGACATTGGGTACAACTGCATTTTTTAGGAGACTGGTGAGTCTTTTTCTGACGTCCGTGTACATTCTCGGTATCGCCTGCCTAGAGAAGTGGAACCTAGATGGTATTTGGTAACGGGGGCACACTGCCTCAATAAATTGTCTAGTTCCCTGTGAACTAACGGCGGATACCGGACGCACGTCTAACACCAACATAGTTGTCAAGGACTCAGTTATCCGCTTTGCAGTAGGATGACTGCTGTGATATTTCATCTTCCTCGCAAAGGACTGTTGAACAGTCAATTGCTTACTGGAAGTAGTACAAGTGGGCTTACGACTTCCCCTCTGGGATGACCATCGACTCCCAGCGGCAACAACAGCAGCGCCAGCAGCAGTAGGCGTTACACGCAAGGATGCATCGGAGGAATCCCAGGCAGGAGAGGACTCGTCAGACTTGCCAGTGACATGGCCTGCAGGACTATTGGCATTCCTGGGGAAGGAGGAAATTGACACTGAGGGAGTTGGTGGGGTGGTTTGCGTGAGCTTGGTTACAAGAGGAAGGGATTTACTGGTCAGTGGACTGCTTCCGCTGTCACCCAAAGTTTTTGAACTTGTCACTGACTTATTATGAATGCGCTGCAGGTGACGTATAAGGGAGGATGTTCCGAGGTGGTTAACGTCCTTACCCCTACTTATTACAGCTTGACAAAGGGAACACACGGCTTGACACCTGTTGTCCGCATTTCTGGTGAAATACCTCCACACCGAAGAGCTGATTTTTTTGGTATTTTCACCTGGCATGTCAACGGCCATATTCCTCCCACGGACAACAGGTGTCTCCCCGGGTGCCTGACTTAAACAAACCACCTCACCATCAGAATCCTCCTGGTCAATTTCCTCCCCAGCGCCAGCAACACCCATATCCTCCTCATCCTGGTGTACTTCAACACTGACATCTTCAATCTGACTATCAGGAACTGGACTGCGGGTGCTCCTTCCAGCACTTGCAGGGGGCGTGCAAATGGTGGAAGGCGCATGCTCTTCACGTCCAGTGTTGGGAAGGTCAGGCATCGCAACCGACACAATTGGACTCTCCTTGTGGATTTGGGATTTCAAAGAACGCACAGTTCTTTGCGGTGCTTTTGCCAGCTTGAGTCTTTTCAGTTTTCTAGCGAGAGGCTGAGTGCTTCCATCCTCATGTGAAGCTGAACCACTAGCCATGAACATAGGCCAGGGCCTCAGCCGTTCCTTGCCACTCCGTGTGGTAAATGGCATATTGGCAAGTTTACGCTTCTCCTCCGACAATTTTATTTTAGGTTTTGGAGTCCTTTTTTTACTGATATTTGGTGTTTTGGTTTTGACATGCTCTGTACTATGCCATTGGGCATCGGCCTTGGCAGACGACGTTGCTGGCATTTCATCGTCTCGGCCATGACTAGTGGCAGCAGCTTCAGCACGAGGTGGAAGTGGATCTTGATCTTTCCCTAATTTTGGAACCTCAACATTTTTGTTCTCCATATTTTAATAGGCACAACTAAAAGGCACCTCAGGTAAACAATGGAGATGGATGGATTGGATACTAGTATACAATTATGGACGGGCTGCCGAGTGCCGACACAGAGGTAGCCACAGCCGTGAACTACCGCACTGTACTGTGTCTGCTGCTAATATATAGACTGGTTGATAAAGAGATAGTATACTCGTAACTAGTATGTATGTATAAAGAAAGAAAAAAAAAACCACGGTTAGGTGGTATATACAATTATGGACGGGCTGCCGAGTGCCGACACAGAGGTAGCCACAGCCGTGAACTACCGCACTGTACTGTGTCTGCTGCTAATATATAGACTGGTTGATAAAGAGATAGTATACTCGTAACTAGTATGTATGTATAAAGAAAGAAAAAAAAACCACGGTTAGGTGGTATATACAATTATGGACGGGCTGCCGAGTGCCGACACAGAGGTAGCCACAGCCGTGAACTACCGCACTGTACTGTGTCTGCTGCTAATATATAGACTGGTTGATAAAGAGATAGTATACTCGTAACTAGTATGTATGTATAAAGAAAGAAAAAAAAACCACGGTTAGGTGGTATATACAATTATGGACGGGCTGCCGAGTGCCGACACAGAGGTAGCCACAGCCGTGAACTACCGCACTGTACTGTGTCTGCTGCTAATATATAGACTGGTTGATAAAGAGATAGTATACTCGTAACTAGTATGTATGTATAAAGAAAGAAAAAAAAACCACGGTTAGGTGGTATATACAATTATGGACGGGCTGCCGAGTGCCGACACAGAGGTAGCCACAGCCGTGAACTACCGCACTGTACTGTGTCTGCTGCTAATATATAGACTGGTTGATAAAGAGATAGTATACTCGTAACTAGTATGTATGTATAAAGAAAGAAAAAAAAACCACGGTTAGGTCACTGGTATATACAATTATGGACGGGCTGCCGAGTGCCGACACAGAGGTAGCCACAGCCGTGAACTACCGCACTGTACTGTGTCTGCTGCTAATATATAGACTGGTTGATAAAGAGATAGTATACTCGTAACTAGTATGTATGTATAAAGAAAGAAAAAAAAACCACGGTTAGGTCACTGGTATATACAATTATGGACGGGCTGCCGAGTGCCGACACAGAGGTAGCCACAGCCGTGAACTACCGCACTGTACTGTGTCTGCTGCTAATATATAGACTGGTTGATAAAGAGATAGTATACTCGTAACTAGTATGTATGTATAAAGAAAGAAAAAAAAACCACGGTTAGGTCACTGGTATATACAATTATGGACGGGCTGCCGAGTGCCGACACAGAGGTAGCCACAGCCGTGAACTACCGCACTGTACTGTGTCTGCTGCTAATATATAGACTGGTTGATAAAGAGATAGTATACTCGTAACTAGTATGTATGTATAAAGAAAGAAAAAAAAACCACGGTTAGGTCACTGGTATATACAATTATGGACGGGCTGCCGAGTGCCGACACAGAGGTAGCCACAGCCGTGAACTACCGCACTGTACTGTGTCTGCTGCTAATATATAGACTGGTTGATAAAGAGATAGTATACTCGTAACTAGTATGTATGTATAAAGAAAGAAAAAAAAACCACGGTTAGGTGGTATATACAATTATGGACGGGCTGCCGAGTGCCGACACAGAGGTAGCCACAGCCGTGAACTACCGCACTGTACTGTGTCTGCTGCTAATATATAGACTGGTTGATAAAGAGATAGTATACTCGTAACTAGTATGTATGTATAAAGAAAGAAAAAAAAACCACGGTTAGGTCACTGGTATATACAATTATGGACGGGCTGCCGAGTGCCGACACAGAGGTAGCCACAGCCGTGAACTACCGCACTGTACTGTGTCTGCTGCTAATATATAGACTGGTTGATAAAGAGATAGTATACTCGTAACTAGTATGTATGTATAAAGAAAGAAAAAAAAACCACGGTTAGGTCACTGGTATATACAATTATGGACGGGCTGCCGAGTGCCGACACAGAGGTAGCCACAGCCGTGAACTACCGCACTGTACTGTGTCTGCTGCTAATATAGACTGGTTGATAAAGAGATAGTATACTACTAATATTATATACTGGTGGTCAGGTCACTGGTCACTAGTCACACTGGCAGTGGCACTCCTGCAGCAAAAGTGTGCACTGTTTAATTTTAATATAATATTATGTACTCCTGGCTCCTGCTATAACCTATAACTGGCACTGCAGTAGTGCTCCCCAGTCTCCCCCACAATTATAAGCTGTGTGAGCTGAGCAGTCAGACAGATATATAATATATATACTGTAGATGATGCAGCACACTGGCCTGAGCCTGAGCAGTGCACACAGATATGGTATGTATGTGACTGAGTCACTGTGTGCTGTGTATCGCTTTTTTCAGGCAGAGAACGGATTATAAATAAAAGTGGTGGTCACTGGTCACTATCAGCAAAACTCTGCACTGTACACTACTGAGTACTCCTAATGCTCCCCAAAATTAGTAAATCAAGTGTCTAAACGGAGAGGACGCCAGCCACGTCCTCTCCCTATGAATCTCAATGCACGTGTGAAAATGGCGGCGACGCGCGGCTCCTTATATAGAATCCGAGTCTCGCGATAGAATCCGAGCCTCGCGAGAATCCGACAGCGTCATGATGACGTTCGGGCGCGCTCGGGTTAACCGAGCAAGGCGGGAAGATCCGAGTCGCTCGGACCCGTGAAAAAAAACATGAAGTTCTGGCGGGTTCGGATTCAGAGAAACCGAACCCGCTCATCTCTAAACTTCTTCCCTGTATATGGATGTGCTATGTGATCTCCAGGTGACATATGGGAACAGGTGGTGCAACCTGTGCATTTGTAACATCCATTTTTTCGTGATAAAAAATTCCTGACTGGGGGTGCTTTTAGTTTGGACATATCAGTTTTTTCCACGATGTCCCTGATGCTTTTGCCTCTTTTGTGGCTAGGTATCCAATAAATTAAATTAAATTTTAAGACACGCACCAGAGAGATGAATCTAGGTGCCCAGTTTAGTATCACAGTATAGCAAAGCACCCATCCTGACATCTAAACAAATATTAAGTATTTGTTAGTAGTACAGGTCTTATGATATGATTAATTTTCACATAGCAGGTATGAAAAGGGTTAACGGGAACACAAGGATGTTTTTCAATGTCTTTTTAATGGAATTTTTAATAGTATGTTGTAGTTATATTTCGTATATGAATTTCATGATGTTTTAATAGCACTTTTGATTGGAATATGATTGATGTATTTAAATATGAGGAGTCTCTTGATTGCAAGCGGGCACTGGCGATCCGGTGACTGTTTGGATAGAGAGTCATGTGTTCACTGTTTCTTTTTCCCCTTCAGCGTTGCCATGGTCACGCGGCCCACAACGACACGTCACTTCCGGCATTGACGTAACAAGCAGAACACTGCACCGGAAGTGCGGCTGGCGTGTCCGCGGCGGACGCTGGCGGGGAGATCAGAAAGAGGAGGGGGGTAAGTAGGTATTTATTGTACACTTTTCTCACTGTGTGTTTGTCCTGAAGACGGGGAGGTGGTCCCCGAAACGTTGACCTCATCAATACAAGTTTTTTCACTGCTTCACAAGACTCTGAGTGCCGCCTCTGATTTCTGATTGTTGTTGCATGTCAGGGAGAAGATCCCTGGGGAGGGCACCAGAGCAGGATACACCCTACGGGGGAGGACTTGAGTGCCAGAGAACATTTGGAATATATATATATATATATATATATTTATTGTACCATTCCAATAAAACAAAAGGTCACCTGGGAGGCATGGTTTTAACTGCAGTCCTGGAAAACTGTATATATACAGTATATAGTGTGTGTGTGTGTGTATATATATATATATATATATATATAATGCACAAAAAAGCTTTTTGGTTTCACATATCCTGGGATGTGCAGTCGGGAGAGACAGGGGAGATTAAAATAATACAAAGAAGTATACTCTTTAGCTTTTGTATTATTGTAATAATTTTTACCTTGTAAAAACTGTTTTTAAATGTGTGTCGGAGGCACCGCTCTTGGTGCCTCCTGCTGTCCATGTGTATGGGCCGGTAGCGGGCGGCGGGGACAGGCATCGGGCAGTAAATTCACATTAAAAAAAGCTGTGCAAGCACTAGTATAAGTGTTTCTTTGACAGGGTAGTGCTTTCAGACCATTTGAAAGCACGCCCCTGTCACTGAGTTAGTTGTGATTGAGCAGTGGGCAGCGACGGATACAGCGTGGGGGTTAACACCAAGTCCTTGGTCTGTCTAGAAATGTGCCCCTGTTGTCTAGTATTTATTTTCATCATTTTAATATTTACCTTATAGTGTATGCTATCGATCACCCGCCGGTCCCCCAGTACTGCAGAGCAGCTGACAGGCTGAGCTGGATGCTACTGTCAAATTGAGTGGGGGGCATGATCCCCTTTCCCAATTTCTCCGGCCCCACTTCCGTCACTGGCTCCCAGCAGCTGACCAGCCACACCTGGAGCCCTGTTTCAAGGTAACAGAGCAAATACTCCACCTGCACCCCATCAGAATGCTTTGCCTTTACCAGCCAGCGCGGCCCTGTACAGAAGAGCAGCCACATCACAGTGAGCAGGTTTGTTGTTTTCTCTCTTTGTTACTGGCTGCAGCAGGAGGCGGGGGTTGGTCGGAACTGGCGAAGGAGAGTGGTTGGGACTTCAATTTGACATGGGATAAGCTCACGTGTGATGTTTCCCGTGGACTCCATGCTATACTTCTGACAGAGTGGTACAGCAATAACTTCCTCCTAGTATCATCCTCTCCCTGTCACCTACTGCTGTCACTCTCTTCCTGGAGTCACCCTCTCCCTGTCACCCACTGCTGTCATCCTCTCCCTGTCACCCTCTCCCTGGCGTCACCCTCTCCCTGGCGTCACTCTCTCCCTGTCACTGCTGTCACCCTCTCCCTGTCATCCACTGCTGTTATCCTCCCCCTGGTGTCACCCTCTCCCTGGCGTCACATACTGTTGTCACCCTCTCCTGTCGTCACCCACTCCCCAGCATCACCATCTATCTGCTAATTGCTGTCACCCTCTCCCTGGCATCACCCACTACCTGTCATTGCTGTCACCCTCTCCCTAGTGTCACCCTCTCCCTGTCACCCACTGTTGTTGTCCTCTCCCTGTTACCCGCTGCTGTCACCCTCTCCCTGTCGTCACCCTCTCCCTGTCATCCACTGCTGTTACCCGCTCCCTGGTGTCACCTACTGCTGTCACCCTCTCCCTGTCATCCACTGCTGTTACCCGCTCCCTGGCGTCACCTACTGCTGTCACCCTCTCCCTATCATCCACTGCTGTTACCCACTGCCTGGCATCACCAACCGCTGTTGTTGCTTCGTTGTATTCCAACCCCCCCCCCCTACCCATCCCACCACCAGGCATCTGAAAGCTGGGATTCCGTTGTCTGTATAGCGACCGCCGGTCATGCATACGCAACCATACCCTATGGCGGGATGTAATGGAGTCCAGGATAGCTGTATGTGTGGGATGCCGGCCGATCGCGGACATTTTTTTAAAGGAGTAATACCTTACAAGGCATTGTCTTACCTTGTAAGTGATTACCGTTTCAAAAAAACGTCCGAGATCGACTGGCATCCCGCACCTCCGGCGATCTCTGTTTCCATTACATCCTGCTGATAATACTGTATGTACAGATTTTTAGGAATTAATTAGAAACTTGTGGAATTAGGACTTAATGGAGCAGTCTCCGGCTGCAAATAGATGCCATACAGAATGTCGCATCGCAGCAAAGATGAACATCACTAAAAAAACTTTTTTCATTTACATTTTAACATGAATGTTTTTGTGTCTTTGTCTTTCACATTTGTAAATAGTTACATTTGTGCCAGATAAGTAATATGTTGCAGTGCTGCAATAAGTAACCGGTAGACAACAGAAACCAGCCACAGACAGAAATACACAGTATTGTTCCGAGTCTGATTATTTACTTTTTAATTACAGAGATATTAAATTAATTTAATTTCTAGTGCACAATCACTTTAGTAGGTGCAGCTATATTTAATTGGAAATCCTTTTATTCTCAATCACCACCCCATATGGGTGCACACATTATGATTTCCTTCATTTGTAATATGTCAAGCAATTATTTTAATTAGTTTTATTATTATACTGAGGTGGTATTATGCTTACCCTTTAATTAAAGCAATTACAACTACAGATCATTTGCACCCAGCTGTTGAGTATATTATCAACTTAAGTGGCTGGTTTAGCAGACAAGCACCATCATGCAGTAATTTTCTCTTTATTGCATACATAGCTCTTCCAATTAGTAATACAGAGATATGTTCCACATTCAGTACACAATTGTTTGTCTAATTATCTTTATTATTTTCTGATGGATAAAAACACAACTAATAATCAATGTTAATGAGTTTATTAAGCTCCCAAGCAGGTGTGGTATGTAAGGTCGATAGTAAGTAGGTCAACAGTGGTTAGGTCAACCACTATTGGTCGACAGTAAGTAGGTCAACAGGGATGCTAGGTAGACAGGGTCTTGAGGTCAACATGGTCTAGGTCAAAAGGTCGACATGAGTTTTTAATTTTTTTGAGTGTCATTTTCTCCGTACAGTGACCGGGAACCCCAATTAGTGCACCATTTCCGCTCGCCATGCTTCGGGCAGGTTACTATTTCAAATCGTATTTCAAATCGTAGTCCACGTGGATCGTTATGTATGAAAAAGTGCAAAAAAAAAAACAATTGTGAAAAACTCATGAAGACCTTTTGACCTGTCGACCTAGACCATGTCGACCTAGAGACCCTGTCGATCTAGCATCCCTGTCGACTTAATGCATGTTTACCAATAGTGGTCAACCTAATGACTGTCAACCTAAGTGTTGTCGACCTAATGACCGCATCCCGTTGAAGTGCAATTTTTGTGGTTTGATAAAGTCTTGCATTTAATTTGATAGCAATGGCCATTGTATATCTGATTTGAATGCACTCCTTTAATTTCTACTAGCATTTAGTAATCAGCCCACTTTTAATTGTTGGTGTATAGTTTGGTTTAACAAACTCCGGTTCTTAATTGTAATTACAACAGTACATAATGGATCACAGATAGCAGGTGCTGGGTATCTGCTTTTCATCATTTGCTTGTTTTAATGTTTTTATTGTGAGTCTAATGTAATAAAGTAATTCTGTCATCTCTTCCGACAATATTGCACTAGACTATTCTGGGAATCCATTGAATTTATCCTTATGGAAGTATCTATGGTGTGTGGATAAGAACGTTTCCAACTCATACAAGAATTTGGATTCTTTAAACTCCGGAAAAAAAAACCCTTTGGAGTAAGAACTTTTCCATCTATTATACGTGTGGTGTGCGCTATGTATAACAGTTATACGTCTAAATAATAAACTTAATGTTTTTAATAAGATTGGCCTGCAATATTGTCATTTCCTACCATATAGACTATGGGGGTGATTCAGACCTGATCGTAGATGTGCTAAATTTAGCATATCTACATGTGGGGGACGACGCCCAGCACAGGGTAGTCCACCCCGCATGTCAGGCTCTACCACCCCCCGCACAGGTGCGTAAGCATCGCATGACGGCGATGCTTTCGCACCCGCCAAGTAGCTCCCTGCCTGTACATCCTAGCTGCACTGGCAGGCGGCTGCCTACCATGTTATAAGTCGCAGCGTCTGTGTGTGATGTCACGCATCTGCCGCGGCCCACCCCAGCAACAGTCCAGACACACCTTCGTTGAACGGACTACGCCCCCCAATGTCTTTTTAAAGCCGTTGGCACGCCCCCTCCTGCCCTGCGACCGTCTTTGCCTGCCAATCAGGCAGAGTTGATTGCAGCAGTGAGATGCTTTCACATTTCAATGTGTGCGCACGCACAGTGCGGCCACTGCGCGTGCATACAACCATAAGGGCTTCAGGCTGCGATCGCTGCCATTGCAGCGATCGGGTCTGAATTAGGCCCTATATTTAGATAGCAATTATTTATGGTGTTCCTCTAGCACAGGGGTGGGGAACCTCCGGCCCGCGGGCCATATAAGGCCCGCAAAGCCATTTGTTCTGGCCCACCCGCTTGTGTCAGTGAGACACGCCCCGCTCAGTCCGGCGGCAGCGTGTCTCAGCTGTCTGGACAGGGAGGAGAGCACAGCTACTATGTCCGGCGGCAGGTAAGATCTCAAACCAGCCGCCGGTTCGTGAGCCAATCAGAGCTCGTGGACCGGCAGACAATCAGGAGCCACCGCTGCCGGTCCACGAGCTCTGATTGGCTCACGCACCGGCGGCTGGTTTGAGGTCCTACACACCGCCACCCGACATAGCCGCACTCTCCTCCCTGTCCTGACACCCAAGACACGCCGCCCCGCCGGATGGAGCAGCAGGAGCGGTCAGCAGTACAGTGGGGTGGGGGGGGCACTGTGGGGGCTTTTGTGGATCTGGCACTGTGGGGGCATTCGTATACATGGCACTGTGGGGGCATTTGTGGATTTGGCACTTTGGGGGCATTTGTGGATCTGGCACTGTGGGGGCATTTGTATACCTGACACTGTGGGGGCATTTGTATACCTGGCACTGTGGGGGCATTTGTATACCTGGCACTGTGGGGGCATTTGTATACCTGGCATTGTGGGGGCATTTGTGGATCTTGCACTGTGGGGGCAATTGTGGATCTGCCACTGTGGGGGCATTTGTGGATCTGGCACTGCACTATTGGGGGCATATGTGTATCACGTCCCATTTTAATTGGCCACACCCATTTTTTTGGTGCGCGCACATTACTTCTAAGGGGCCGACCTACTGGGTGGCAGGGTAATTTTTTAGGTTGAGAATTTTTGTATGGCCCTCGAAGGATTTTATAAATATCCAAATGGCCCTTGGTAGAAAAAAGGTTCCCCACCCCTGCTCTAGCAGGACATGTGCTGAGTTCTTCAGCCACATACAATATCCTATACACAAGTGGAGCCATATATGCCTGGTATAGTGCATCCACTCCCTTAGCAGCAACTTGCTCGACCCCACTTTTCAAATTCACGCAGTTACCCTCTCTCTCTTCTAAAGGGGGGTACTCACGGAGTGATAATCTAAGCAATCTGACTAGATTGCTTAGATTTTAAGCATGATCGCTCCTTGTGTACCCTCCACAGCTATAGCGATGCGCAGCCCCGCACATCGCTATTGCTGGTGCTAGATTGGCCTGCCATGCAGGCCAAGCTAGCGGGTCGCTCACTTCACACGCTGGGTGAAATGAGCGTCCCCCCGTCTCCCCCCGCACGCTCAGCACACATCGCGCTGTGCTGAGCGGTGGGAGAGATGTGTGCTAGGGATTCCTACAAACAAAAGAGGGACGACTATTTCCTATCCCATTTTACTGAGAAAGCTGACAAAGTATTATGAGATATTTCACAGTGCAGATAGATAATTGGCAGACCAAGTGCATCCAAGATTATCAATTATTTCTTCTTGAGAGACATTTATTTGCAGCCGTCCACCAATTGTACAGTGATAACACTTGTGCATCAACGCTTTAGATACCCACTAACAGATTGAGCTCACAATGATATCATATTGGGCCAAATATAATATAGTAAAGGTAAAGGAGGGTACACATGGAGAGATCCGTTCTGAAAATCTAATCTAATCTAATCAATCTAGATTGCTTAGATTTTAAGCACGGATCTCTGGTGTGAATGCCGCAGTGTTAGCGATATGCGGCCCCACGCGTCATTATCGCCAGTGCTAGATTGCTCCCCCCCCCCCTCCCCCTGCTCGCTCAGCACACATCACCCTGTGCTGAGTGGGCGGAGATATGTGTACTGAGCGGTTTACTCAGCACACATTTCTCCTGTCAGTACGGCCCTTGAGAGTTTCAGAAAGTGAGAGACTTGGTAAGGTTTTTCAGTTCTTTTTAAAGTGGCAATCATTTACACTGCAAAACCAGGTTGATCTTGCTGTGTAAATGATCGCCACTTTAAAAAAACCTGCAAAATCTTACCAAATCTCTCAGTTTTTGAAACTCTCACTCTATTACATTTGTCCCATTGTGTTGATTGATATACTTTGCATCTGTGCATGAAGGAATGTGCCTGACTGCATTATTGCTCTGTACTCTCTATTCAATATTTGAACATAATTTGTGATATTGCTAGACAACAATTGATAATGAGCTTTTCCAATTTTGTCATTTACCTACACTTTTATACAATAGTACTCCCAATTCAAATTATGCAACACAATAGCACAATCACATTACACCACACGTAGTGCCCCTGATTCATATTACCCCACGTAGTATTATGCATATTATGTTACTCAGTAGTGCCCCTAAATCACATTATAAAACACAGTAGTACCCCTTATACATGTTACACCACACAGTAATGCCCCTTATACACAATGTCTACAGTAATAGTGCCCTAATACACAATGGGGGTCATTCCGAGTTGTTCACTCGCTAGCAGATTTTAGCAGCATTGCACATGCTAGGCCGCCGCCCTCTGGGAGTGTATCTTCGCTTAGCAGAATTGCGAACGAAAGATTAGCAGAATTGCGAATAGAAAATTCTTAGCAGTTTCTGAGTAGCTCGAGACTTACTCCTACACTGCGATCAGCTCAGGCTGTTTCGTTCCTGGTTTGACGTCACAAACACGCCCTGCGTTCGGACAGCCACTCCCCCGTTTCTCCAGACACTCCCGCGTTTTATCCTGGCATGCCTGCGTTTTTCCGCACACTCCCAGAAAACGGTCAGTTTCCACCCAGAAACACCCACTTCCTGTCAATCACACTCCGATCACTTCAACGATGAAAAATCTTCTTTCTGCCGTGAGTAAATGTACTAAGTTTTGAGCTAAAATACTTAGCGCATGCGCACTGCGTACCATGCGCATGCGCATTTTTGCATTAATCGCTCCGTTGCGAAAATTGGCAATGAGCGAACAACTCAGAATGACCCCCAATGCCCGCTGCAGTAGTGTCTTTTACACATAATGCCCACAGTAGTTCCGCTTATACACACAATGCTCACAGCAGTGCCAGTTATACATGTAATACAGTAGTGCCCCTTATACATACAGTAGTTGTGCCCCTTATACGCAAAATGCATACCCATAGTTCCCTTTATAAAACTGTGTCACTCCAGCAGTTCCTTGCCCTATTTCCGTGTACCTCCAGCCCCCTCTCACCTTGTTCCCTCTCACCTACTCCCCTGGAGTCAGCTGCCATAGTGGCAGCTGACCTCAGGAGAGTAGTCCCTGTATGTGTTGCATCTGCAGTTTGTATACAAATCCACCATAAGTAATACATCTGCATAATATTACAAACAAGCTGCTTTCTTCCCATTTGACTAGTTTATACACGAGTATATGTGATAAATAAACATTTTAATTGCTTGTTGGAAAAAATCCAATTCAAAGAACATATTACTTTATATACATATAGATATGAGCTGCTTAAACATGTTTATCTGATTATGATAACTTTTCATTCATCATCATCATTATGTCAGATATGTATCTATGGAAGAGTTATACAGCCTTGTAAAACATGAATAAGGAAAGGTACTGTTATCAAATGTATTTGTTAGCACTGATTATCACAAAACACATTTCTACTTTCCCCAACATACTGACTACAGCTTTGACTCTCTACGACCTAACCACAGCAGCTTGACCAGATATGCGGCGGGATGTAATGCCGCCTGTCCAGCGGCCGTGTGGGTTTCCGGCCGAACTCGGACGTCTTTTTAAAGGAGCACTCACTTACAAGGCATGGTTTTGCCTTGTAAGTGATTGCCTATTTAAAAAAAAACATCCGAGTTTGGCCGGCAACCTGCACGGCCGCCGGAATCGGGCGGCATTACATCCTGCTGATGGTGTTTCTCTGATAACTTGCCTGGCCAAGTGGTTCTCTCTTGGGAGAAATCAGAACTGTTACACAGGCTTCTTCCCCCCAACTTTCCCTCTGAGTGTGACAGCCAGTGACACCCAAGTGCAGCCCGCACCACCCACAACCCCATAGTGACTCCACTGAGTGTGAAAAGGCTAGCTGAAAGCAGCGGGGGAAAGGCTGTGCTCCCGAGTGGTGCATATGGGGAAGGGAAGCCTGTCACTGACATACAGTATCTCTTGTATCTAGCATGGAGCTGGTGCAAGTGCTAATACTAATTATGATGATTTCAGTGGCTGATATAATAGATATTAGTAGAACAGAAGCTCACATTAGCATAAAGCAGGAAATTGGGCTTCCGCTCCTGCCCACAACTGCAATTACTTTGCGTTCCACTTATGTCGGGTATTTATCAGAATGATGTGTAGCCAGCCAATCTGGCGGGCAATGGGACCCTCCACTGGTAGAGGGCGACGGAGTGACGAAGGATGCCATGCTGCATTTGTCAGCATGGCATCGCTAGTGATGTCTTTTGGTTGACCCTGCATCAAGACTGACCAGAAGACATCGCAAACAACCGCATGCAAATCATGGGTACATATTGAATGACCTGGCCGATATGTTCTAATTTGTCTGGAAACGACAAATCCAGCCGACATCGCTCTATTTTGTACCTGGCTTTAGAATCAACGCCTGTGAGTGGAAAACCATTAGGCTGACAGCTGTAAGCCCAGGTGAGGCCACAATTACCAAAGAACCCTTACTGAGTGTATTATTTATCTGCACAGGTCAAGCACACAGCAGAAGACAAATAAGTAACAAAGATTCCTATTTAATGTAAACAGATAAGAACGGCGGCGGCTCCTTCTGTACCTTGTAGTGTCACGAGGGCTGCTACGGCTCAGGTATGAATGGTCGACCATGTTAAGGTCGACAGTCATAAGGTCAACCACTATTGGTCGACATTGACATGTAGGGAAATTTACTAAGCTCCCGATTTTGACCGAGATGGTGTTTTTTCTTCAAAGTGTCATCTCGGGAATTTACTAAACTCAAATCACGGCAGTGATGAGGGCATTCGTATTTTTTGGGACTCAAAGACAAAAATTATGAATGAAAACACCATCGGTCAAATACGCCTGTAATTTGGTAGAACTCGGTAATTTACTAAAAAGTGTAATTCACAAACATTGCTGGCAATAGCCAAACACTGCCGTGAAAAAATACAAATCGTAAAAAAGTGCTAAAATAAAACAGACCTGCTTTTTTTTACCGTGTTCTGATAGGCATGCACGGATCCATGAGATCCGTGCATGTTTATCAGTGGGAAGGGGTGGGAAAGTGTTAAATTTGTTGAAAAAAAATGCGTAGGGTCCCCCCTCCTAAGCAAAACCAGCCTCGGGCTCTTTGAGCCGGTCCTGGTTGAAAAAATATGGGGGGGAAAAATGACAGGGGTTCCCCCATATTTAATCAACCAGCACTGGGCTCTGCGCCTGGTCCTGGTTCCAAAAATACGGGGGGACAAAAAGCGTAGGGGTCCCCCGTATTTTTGAAACCAGCACCGGGCTCCACTAGCCAGGTACATAATGACACAGCCGGGGGACACTTTTATATTGGTCCCTGCGGCCCTGGCATTACATACCAAACCAGTCACCCCTGGCCGGGGTACCCTGGAGGAGTGGGAACCCCTTAAATCAAGGGGTCCCCCCCTCCAGCCACCCAAGGGCCAGGGGTGAAGCCCGAGGCTGTCCCCCCATCCAAGGGCGGCGGATGGGGGGCTGATAGCCTTTTTGTCAAAATGTGAATATTGTTTTTAGTAGCAGTACTACAAGTCCCAGCAAGCCTCCCCCGCAAGCAGGTACTTGGAGAACCACAAGTACCAGCATGCAGAGGAAAACCGGGCCCGCTGGTACCTGTAGTACTACTACTAAAAAAAATACCCCAATAAAAACAGGAGACACACACCTTGAAAGTAAAAGTTTATTACATACATCCACACCTCCAAACATACATACTTACCTATGTTCACACGAGGGTCGGTCCTCTTCTCCATGTAGAATCCATGGGGTACCTGTGGGAAAAATTATACTCACATAATCCAGTGTAGATCGGTCCTCTTCTGTTCTTTTTGTAATCCACGTACTTTGCTAAATAAAAAAATGGACACCCGACCATGCACTGAAAGGGGACCCATGTTTTCACATGGGACCCCTTTCCCCGACTGCCAGGAACCCCCCCCTGACTTCTGTCTAAGAGGGTTCCTTCAGCCAATCAGGGAGCGCCACGTCGTGGCACCCTCCTGATTGGCTGTGTGCTCCTGTAGTGTCTGTCAGGCAGCACACGGCAGTGATACAATGTAGCGCCTATGCGCTCCATTGTAACCAATGGTGGGAACTTTGTGGTCAGCGGTGAGGTTACTTACGGTCAACCGCTGACCGCAAAGTTCCCACCATTGGTTACAATGGAGCGCATAGGGGCCCCTTTCAGTGCGTGGTCGGGTGTCCGTTTTTTTATTTTGCAAAGTACGTGGATTACAAAAAGAACAGAAGAGGACCGATCTACACTGGATTATGTGAGTATAATTTTTCCCACAGGTACCCCATGGATTCTACATGGAGAAGAGGACCGACTCTCGTGTGAACATAGGTAAGTATGTATGTTTGGAGGTGTGGATGTATGTAATAAACTTTTACTTTCAAGGTGTGTGTCTCCTGTTTTTATTGGGGTATTTTTTTAGTAGTAGTACTACAGGTACCAGCGGGCCCGGTTTTCCTCTGCATGCTGGTACTTGTGGTTCTCCAAGTACCTGCTTGCGGGGGATGCTCGCTGGGACTTGTAGTACTGCTACTAAAAACAATATTCACATTTTGACAAAAAGGCTATTGGCCCCCCATCCGCCGCCCTTGGATGGGGGGACAGCCTCGGGCTTCACCCTTGGCCCTTCGGTGGCTGGAGGGGGGGACCCCTTGATTTAAGGGGTTCCCACTCCTCCAGGGTACCCTGGCCAGGGGTGACTAGTTGGATATGTAATGCCAGGGCCGCAGGGACCAATATAAAAGTGTCCCCCGGCTGTGGCATTATGTACCTGGCTAGTGGAGCCCGGTGCTGGTTTCAAAAATACGGGGGACCCCTACGCTTTTTGTCCCCCGTATTTTTGGAACCAGGACCAGGCGCAGAGCCGGGTGCTGGTTGATTAAATATGGGGGAACCCCTGTCATTTTCCCCCCCATATTTTTTCAACCAGGACCGGCTCAAAGAGCCTGAGGCTGGTTTTTTTTAGGAGGGGGGACCCCACACATTTTTTTTTTTTGGATTTTTATCAATGTTTTATTTTTTACGAATGGTGCACAATGAAGCCCAGCACGGATCTTACAGATCCGGCCGAGATTCATTGTGTTAATGTCGGCAGTGTTTTACAATTCACTCCCGTAAAACACTGCCAAAAAATACGAATGACATCGACATTGGAAAATTCGAACATGCAGAATACGACAGCTTAGTAAATTAGTCGTAAAAAATTCAAAAAGTTTCAATTTTACACTTTCGATGTCATTCGTATTTGAACTTTAACCTCATTCGGAAAAATACGAATTTTAGTAATTATACCCCATGGTCGGGAGCAGCACATGTGCACCAGTGGTGGCCAGACTGCGCATGCACCATCGCCTGGCTTCTATGGACTGCATCAGTTGCAGCCTAAAGAAGCCCGCTAGGGCTGACAAGGCAAGGAGTACAGGAAGCCAGCTCTCTGCTAATCACAGCCTGGTCTGGCAGTCCCATGGGGAGGAAACACCTCCCAATGGGACTGCCAGTAGTGTCTGTGACTGACAGGTAGGACTTCCAATAGAAAGTCACTGCTAGCCACAGTGAAGCCAGTGCAGTCACGGACTGCATCTGGCTTCACTGACACTGAGCTGGATGGCACATTTTACCTGGGGGAAGTCCTATAGGTAAAATCCGCCACAGGATAAGAAAGATATATAATAACAAGGGGTGGTAGTCATGTGACCGCCGGTCGGCTGACCGACAGTCACATGACCTCCTCCGTGAGCCCGACGGCTCACTATCCCGATGGTCGGCATGCCGACCAACAGGGACTATTTCCACTCGTGGGTGTCCACGACACCCATAGAGTGGGAATAGAACCCGTGGCGACCGCAGCGTGGCGAGCGCAGCGAGCCCGCAAGGGGCTTGCTGCACTCGCCCCTCCCCGCCGGGATCCCGGCGTCAGTATGCTGCCGGGATCCCGGCGTCGGTAAGGTGACCGGCGGTCAGGAGACCGCCGGTCACCCGTACTACACCCAATAACAAGTATAGCAGAAACTGCACTCAAATAAACATGTTAGATATGGATTTAACGGAGAAAACAACTATATGAGAGTTTTTAGAGAAAGAGCGTAATATTAAGAGTATTACGTTATAGGGGTCTATTTATAGTGCTAAGCCTTGGAGAGAGATAAAGTGGATGGAGAAAAAGTACTAGTCAATCAGCTCCTAACTGCCATGTCACAGGCTGTGTTTAAAAAATGACAGTTAGGAGCTGATTGGTTGGTACTTTATCTATGTGTACTTTATCTCTCTCCAAGGCTTAGTACATGGGGGGGGGGGGGTCAATCCGACCCGATCACTCACTGCAGTTTATCACAGCGCAGCAATCAGGTCAGATGCGCCGGTGCATGCTGGACGGCCGAAGGCCGTTGTTCCGTAGCAATCGCCCCTGCCTGATTGACAGGCAGAGGCCGTCGCTGGGCGGGAGGGGGCTGGGCGGCGGCATTAAGCCACCGTTTAGGGGGGCGCGGTCTGGCCAACGTAGGCGTGGCCGGACCATTAGGGGACGGGCCGTGGCGGCTGTGTGACGTCACACGCAGCCGGTGCGACCCGGGCAGCGAAGAGGTTCTCCCGGCCAGCCGCAGGAGCTGCGCTGGCTGGGGGTTACTCCTGTGCTGGGCGTCCCCCCACATGTCTGAGTGCCTGATCGTAGCTATGCTAAATTTAGCACAGCTACGATCAACTCGGAATGACCCCCATAGACCCTTAAGTCAAGAAAATGTTTTAAAAATTGCAACAAACAAGGGAAAATGTTAGAGAAGGTAAAATATAGTGAACAACATATGGGGAGGGATGTAATACCGCCCAAGTTCAGCGGCCATGCAGGATGCCAGCCGAATTCAGACTTTTTTTAAGGGGGCAATCACTTACAAGGCAAAATAATGCCTTATAAGTGATTGCCCCTTTAAAAAAACGCCCGAGTTCAGCTGGCATCCCGCACTGCTGCCGAACTCGGGCGGCATTACATCCCGCCCCTGGTATATATGGAAATATGTATAGTAAGCAAAGAATCATTTCTATGTCCGAGATACTATCACTTTTAGTACAAACTATATATATAAATGCGAAAGCCTTCACTGACTGACTGACTGACTGACTGACTCATAACTAATTCTCTTACTCCCTGATATGTTAGGAAGCTGAAATGTAACATAGGTATTCGTCAGGTGGGAAATAGAAAAACAATGTCATTAGAATTTAAATAAACCTCCCTTAAGGGGATGAAAAGGGGGTTGACATAATGATGTCATTACCGATGCATGGCTTGCGTTGCGTGAATGATAATACCCAAATGGACAATAGGATCAAAATTTGGATTGATCCTCCAAGAATTTAATAAACTACAAAAATGGTCCTGTCACTTTTTACCGTATCTGCTACAGGTGATCCTTGGTTAACACCAAGAACCATGGATTAATATTTATTAACATTAATATATCTCAAATTTACATCTCTATAGATATACCAAATTTTTAACACTCATTTATATTTACAACCGTGAAAATCAGTAAACTCCTGTGCGAAGAACGGGTAGAACAGCTAGTCCTTAATAAATTTTGAATTTTTGTTCCCTCCTACAATAGATGAGAGCACACTGGGACTGTATCATTCCATTCCATTGAAAGCAGAGGATCAATCCCAATTACTAGGCTTTCCCAAATACCAATAGGAATCCAGTTCTTTTATTAGGAAACATGAGTGAAAAGTAAAACCCACAAACTGGGAAATATTCCCATAATTGTTTTAATTCTCCTTCATTAATCTCATTAGTTTATTTTGGGTAACAAACTCAATCAGACTCATAGGAATATAAGCAAAGTAACATTTCATTGTATTAGGCAGTGGCAGGTTTGGCCCGGGGCAGAGTGCCAAATCTCCCTCTGGCCAGTCCCATTTTTAGCTACATGGGCCAGCCACCGTCCACTGACATCCACAGTATATTACCTGCACTATGACTATTGCCATAATGATGCAGCACGTGGCCATAATATCTAACATGATAGCTCAGCGCGAGTCGCGCTTCTGACTTCAAACACAACCATGGCACGGCCCCCACCTCTACTTTCCTTCTGCTGTCTGGTCAGTGACTCCTCCTCCTAGATAAGCCAGCCCTCAATTTGGGTGTATTCTTGCATGTGCCTTTATCATGAGGCCTTACAATAGACAATTACATGGCCCCAAGTGGGTACTATTATCATGCAGTGTAGGGGCTGCCAGTGATCAGAGAAGCCGTGAAGGGGCCTGACAGCTTACCATGTATTTGCAAATGCATGCAACAAATATCTCTGAACTTCTATTACCATATAGTTTTCAAGTATTATTGAAAGTACTATTTAGTGTGTTTTCCGTTTGTTGTCACCCCTCCCTTTCATGAACCTGATAAGTGCTGCCAGAGTGATTGAGCAGCTTCCACTGTGTTTACTAAGAGATTTTTGTTTCCCCATCAATATTGTATATCACTTGTCTACATCTGCCCCTAGCAATGTGTGCCTCTGTCCCTACCTGTAGCCATGTGTGCCTCTGCTGCTGCCAAAGTATGCCTCTGCCCATACCAATGTGTGCCTCTTCCTATACCCATGTGTGCCTGTCTATACCATGTGTGCCTCTGCCCAAACCCATATGTGCATCTGTGTGTACCCATGTGTGCTTTATCTCATACTAATGTGTGCCACTAACCCTAATCATGTGCATCATCGCCTGTGCCCATGTGTGCATCTGTCCCTACCCATAAGTGCCACTACCTATACCCATGTGTGCCTGTTTGTACCCAATTCTGCCACTGCCACTACCCATGTGGGCCTCTAAGCATACCCACGTGGGTCTGTCTATGCCCATGGTTGCCTCTGTCCCTACCTAAGTGTGTCTCTGTCCACACACGTGTGCCTCATACAATACCCATGTGTGCCACTACCCCTACCCATATGTGCCACTACCGTATCTACAGTATGTGTGCCTCTGTCTTACCCATTTATGCCTCTGCCCATAGCCATGTATGCCTCTGTCCGTACTCATGTGTGCCACTGCCTCTACCCTTGTGTGCCTCTGTCTGTACCCATGTTTGCCTCTGGCCATACTTGTTTGCCTCTATCTATACCCATGCGTACTTCTGTCATTACCCATATGCACATCAGGCCATACCCATGTTTGCCACTACCCCTACTCAATTGTGCTTCTGTCTGTACCCATGTCCAATGGCGGGCTGGACAGGGGGGCAGGGTGCCATCTTCCCTCCAGGCTAATACAATTATGCAGAAATAGGGCTGCCTGTGCGCTGTGTCTACATATACCTGACAGCCGGGAAGGTACAGTGTCTCTGCCTGCCTTCCGGCTGTTAGTATCAGGCTGCAGCTGCTGCAAACACTGCTGTGTCCGGCAACCAGCATGAGAAGGGGCCGACAGTCCCAGATGGGGACACCATAAGGGGGATACAGAATTCTGCTGCACACCAATATTATGATGCAGGAACCTGCCCTAGGAAGCCCCTCTCACAGACAGGTTCCCCCCTCAGACCCCTGCACCACCAGATTAGGTTTCCTTCCTGGACTCCACAGTAGTTTCAGAGCAGTTTCTCTCACTAGCTCTCTCACTATCTTCCCTGTGGTCGCTCTCACTATTTCCGCTGCAGTCTGTCTCTCTGTCTCCCAGTCCCCTGTGTTCTCTATCACTATATCCCTGCCCCCTGCGTTTTCTCTCAATATCTGCCTGTCATTTGCAGTCTCTCACTATTGGACCCATTTATCAAGAATTGCATATGCAATGCGATCTGGGCGCAATACTAGCACCCATCATCGCACTGCAATATGCAGTTCTATTGGCAGGATGTCCATCCCTGTCGTGCTCCAAGTGTTGCCGGGGCTACTGCGCATGCACAGTCCCGCTGATCTCACATGTACTGCAGCTATCAACGTAATGTGTTGCCTATAGCTGGGGGGAATGGTAGCTGCGGGGAACAATTTCCAGAAATTGGTAAATCTGGTAGCATCGATGCGGCTGTCAGTGGGAATGGAGGGATCGCAGTGATACTAAGTATTTGCAGTTTAAGCTGCAAATATTGAGTGATAAATAGGGGCCCATTTATCATTCAATATTTTCAGATTAAGCCGCAAATAATTAGTATCACTGCGATCCCTCCATTCCCGCTGGTAGCCGTATCAATATCCCTTTTCCCTGCTGTCTCCCTCACTATCTCCCTTTTTCCTGTTGTCTTTCTAACTTGGGTGGTCATTCTGAGTTGATCGCACGTAGCAACTTTTTGCTGCTCATGCGATCAACTTGTCGCAGCCTATGGGGGAGTGTATTTTAGCATAGCAGGGCTGCGATCGCTTGTGCAGCCCTGCTATGCCAAAAAAGTTTCCTGCAAAACAAGACCAGGGTCAGACCTACTTACCCTGTGCGACGGATCCAGCGACAAAGGTTCCGGGATTGATGTCAGACATCCGCCCTCCAAACGCCTGGACACGCCTGCGTTCGGATCTATATGCCCGGAAAACGGTGAGTAGATGCCCCGGAACGCCTCCCCACCATAAATCTTCCTGCGATCACTTTCGGTGCTGGTGACGTCGCTGCCCGGCAATGACGCACGTGCTCATTGTGGGCACCGCGCAGCCACAGTCCCAACCCGTTCACACCACAGCGAAGAACCACTGCGTGCGAACGAGTCGGAATGACCCCCTATATCCCTCTTCCCTGCAGTCTCTCAATATCTCCCTTTCCCGTGCAGTTTCTCCCTTTGTCGCCTTTTCCCCTGCAGTCTCTATCACTCCGGAGCCACTTGCTTGTGTTGCCAGTTGTGCTGCAAGTTGCCAGCCCCTGCCCAGGTCTTCCTCTGTCTGTACCCATGTCCAGTGTCGGACTAGTGCATGAAGGGACAACAGGGAAATGCAGTTATAGGGGCCCATACTTAGGGGTGTAGCCAGCCTCCAGATGGGGTGTGGCCAGCCTCCACAGAGGCTTGGCTAACCATTAGCGTGTGCATGGCCTGGGCCCTTTTTTAAATATACAATATATATAGTAAATGCGGCTAGTGCATGCATAAAAATATACCAAATTAATAACAGGAATGCACTGTTGATAATACACCATAGTCCTATGCAGTATAATGTAACATATGCATAATTTATAATTCAAGTGCACCTGATTCCTATAGGAAGGGGTGGTCCCTCAGGCAGTGGGTCCCACCGGGGCCTTCCTCTGTTCCCCTGAGGGCCAGTCCAACCCTGCCAATGTGGGCCTATGCCCGTGCCCATGTGTGCCTCTGTTCCCTTTGGTATTTGTATCACTGTCTGTGTGGATGAGGATTTATTTACTTTCATGTACATACAGAATACACAAATTAAAATGTAGTTGAAAGCTTTCTTACCATTATCACTTTTAAGTTACATGTACAACACCACTGTATCTCACAAGCAACATGGTGCAACCTTCTCTGAGCTTGTTTTCAAATATTTTGCTATTGACTGATGTGAGTCAGGCAGGGGAAGAAGGTGAAGAAGCGCAGCGCTGCTGAGCTACAGCTGCGTATCACAAAGTACCTTTTATATTTCGTTAAAAATAATGTAACTAGTACTGTATTAAACAAATGCTTTATTTCAAGAATAAAGCATTTCTCAATGCTTCTGTTCTGGCAAAGCCATAAGCTATGGGAAAATGATGTTACCAGAGCCAAGGGGTCCACCTTAAGACTTAATAAGTACTGTAGGTTTCCCCAGTGTGGTTACTGTGAGCAATAACCCCATTAATGTACAGATGTGTCCAGTTACATTGTGGCACACAAGTCACAGCATAGCATGTTGCGTGCGTATGCACGTTTCTGCTAGGCATTCACTTCTATGGGTCTGTTGGACTATGTGTATATACGCGGCATGGATCCCGCTACGGTGGTCTTCAGTTTGCCAGCTGTCGGGATCCCGGCCTACAGTATACCGGCGCCGGAATCCCGACACCCAGCATACCAACACTTTTTCTTCCTCTTGGGGGTCTACAACCCCCCTGGAGGGAGAATAGATAGCGTGGCGCACGTACCGCAAGGGACTCATTTGCGCTCGCCCAGCTGTCGGTATGCCGATGGTCGGGATTCCGGCGCCGGTATGCTGGTCGCCGGGAGCCCAGCCACCGGCATACCCTACTACACCCCCCGCTACAGCATACAGCTATACACAGTGAAGCTGTAGTGGACACATCTGTATAGGGCAAACGGGAAACAACCCTTTTGTACCAGTGGAAAAAAACAGTGTTCTCCAGGAAAACAGCTTTTCATTTTTAATAAATCACTTCCATGTTCAAAATCTTAAACCATCCATTAACATTAAACCAACCTACCTTCAGTTAGAAGATCCACAAGGTGGAAAAAAAAAGGTTTCCAGCCAGTAGCTATAAATATGAGTTAAGAAGCAATCACAGAGTCCTAGGAGGGCATACGAGACTGACCATCCATAAGAAGAAGGAGTAGATAAAAGCTGCTAATGAAGTGATGCAATCTATCAATCAGCTCTAAAGCTGGTAATTCAGAACCAATATCAGACTCACATGATCTGTATGGGTGTAGTATGGTATGCCGGCGGCCGGGCTCCCGGCGACCAGCATACCGGCGCGGGAGTCCAACCGCCGGCATACCGACACTGTGGCGAGCGCAAAGGAGCCCCTTGCGGGCATGGTGGCGCGCTACGCACGCCACGCTATTTTATTCTCCCTCCAGGGGGGTCGTGGACCCCCACGAGGGAGAATAGATGTCAGTATGCCTGGTGTCGGGATTCCGGCGCCGGTATACTGTGGGCCGGGATCCCGACATTCGGCATACTGAAGACCACCCGATCTGTATATGTCCAGTGGGGAGTGTAATACTTGGGACAATTACTGCAATGTATATATTCTTCTGTTTTACTATTAGTTAATACCATACTTGCCTACCCTCCTGGAAGTTGCTTGAGCCTCTCGGTTTTTGTCATAGCCCACTGCAGCCCCGAAAAGGTAGGTGACTCTCCCACACCACGACTGCTTCCTGGTGAAATGGGAAGGATGGTGATAAAATCCCTAAAATCTTGGTGGCTGTGTGAAGGGGGAGAGGCTAAATATGCAAATCATGCCATTTAGCCCCACCCCTACACAGTTACCCATGAATTGCGGGCATTTCTTCATCTTGGGAGTGGGGCCTAATGACATCACAGTACGGCCCCCGCCCCCTGAAGTATCCTGCTGCGTCTCCTCTTCGGGCTTCTCCCGGAGAGGAGACATAAAAGGAAGGTAAGTATGGATAATACAGATATTTTTTTTAATTATATAAGACAAATCTGGAAACTGAAAGTTGGTGAAATGTAAAATGAGTACCGTAAGTTGAATGGCTCTATTAGTGTTATTCAGAGGAAACCTTTACAATGGAACACAGAATGTGTAGTTGTAGCTTTTCTAAAAAGCAATTATTCCTATCCCAAAATGAAATCAGTTGAGTTAAACTTATTATGGTACATACATTGCAATGTTCATTAGCACAGGGTAGGAAGGTCAGGGTTAGATATATCTATGGAAGCAGTAGAAAGTCCCCCAAGGGGCTTTGGTAAAAGATGAACATTCTTTTTTGTTAGAGATGTGCAATTTCTTTTTTCTGAAAACCGAACTCCCCCAAATTTAGGGGATTGAATCTCACGTATTTTTTATTTCCTCGGAATCAGGGCCTAATTCAGACCTGATTGTAGCAGCAAATTTGTTAGCAGATGGACAAAACCATGGTGGTCATTCCGAGTTTATCGCACGTAGCAACTTTTTGCTGCTTTTGCGATCAACTTGACGCCGCCTATGGGGGAGTGTATTTTAGCATAGCAGGGCTGCAATCACTTGAAAACAAGCCCAGGGTCAGACCTACTTACCCTGTGCGACGGATCCAGCGACGAAGGTCCTGGGATTGACGTCAGACTTCCGCCCTCCAAACGCCTGGACACGCCTGCGTTTGGATCTCCACGGCCGGAAAATGGTGAGTAGACACCCCGGAACGCCTCCCCACCGTCAATCTTCTTGCGATCGAGCTAGCGATCACATTCTTCTTTCTTCTGGTCATTGCCCGGCAATGGCCGGCACTGGGCAAAGACACGCATGTGCATTGAGGCCGCCGTGCATGCGCATTTCTGACCCATTTGCACTGCAGCGAAGAACCGCTGCATGCAAACGGATCGGAATGACACCCCCACCCCCATGTGCACTGCAGGGGAGGCAGATATAACATGTGCAGAGAGAGTTAGATTTGGGTGGGTTATTTTGATCCTGTGCATGGTAAATACTGGCTGCTTTATTTTTACACTGCAATTTAGATTTCAGTTTGAACACACCACACCCAAATCTAACTCTCTCTGCACATGTTATATCTGCCTCCCCTGCACTGCACATGGGGGGTTATTCAGACCTGATCGCTAGGCTGCATTTTCGTACAGCCTGCGTATACAGCGCAATGTGCAGGCGCGTCGCACGGGTACAAAGCAGAAAGCCGCTCAGCGATAGGTTTGTGCGAAGAATCCATTCGCACAGGAGATTGCAAGGAGTTTGACAGGAAGAGGGAGTTCGTGGGTGCAAGTGAACGTTTTCAGGGAGTGGTTGGAATAACGCCGGTGTGTCCAAGCGTTTGCAGGGCAGGTGTCTGACGTCAATTCTGGTCCCAGACAGTGTGAAGTGATGGCAGTGGCTGAGTAAGTCCTGGCCTGTGCATAGATTGCACAAGATCTGTTTGTACAGCTCTGCTACACATGCGTTCGCACACTTGCACAGCTAAAATACACTCCCCCTGTAGGCAGCGACTATCTGATCGCAGCAGTGCAAAAATAGCTGCATAGTGATCAGGTCTGAATTAGGCCCCATGGTTTTGCCCATCTGCTAACAAATTTGCTGCTACGATCAGGTCTGAATTAGGCCCACAGATCTAGCATGTTTTAGATTCTATAGATTGTAAGCTTGCAAGCAGGGCCTTCCTACCTCTATGACTGTTTGTTATCACCCAGTTTGTTATTGTTATTTCAAATTGTAAAGCGCAACGGAATTTGCTGCGCTATATAAGAAACTGTTAATAAATAGATAAATAAATAAATTCCATATAAAAGTCTCTCCCTCACGATCGGGCACCAACTCACACCGAAGAGTGGAGGGAGAGTCTGTGGCATGGGGCTGGTGGAGACTGGCTCAGTTTCCTAAAACAAAACAGAAACACAAAACAAAACACCATAATCATTTATTAGTACACCATCAGGGTGTTATTACGATTGGAGTGGATTCAGGGTTTTATTTATTTTTTTATAATACATACATACATACTGTACATACAGTACTACTTACTTAGTGGTGCCTGGGAACTTGGAAGGGTGACTTGCTTTCAGTGCCTACAGGCATAACTGCACATACCACAAACAGGTGGTCATTCCGAGTTGATCGCTAGCTATTTTTTGCAGAGCTGCGATCAGGTCAAAACTCGGCAAAACTGCGCATGCGTATGCACCGCAATGCACAGTCGCATCGTACTGGTACAAAGCGGATCGGTGCTGAGCGATGGATTTAACAAAGAATCCATTCGCACAGCTGATCGCAAGAAGATTGACAGGAAGGAGGCGTTTATGGGTGTCAACTGACCGTTTTCAGGGAGTGGTTGGAAAACGCAGGCGTGTCCAGGCATTTGCAGGGCGGGTGCCTGACGTCAATTCCGGCACCGGACAGGCTGAAGTGATGGCAGCGGCTGAGTAAGTTCAGACCAACTCAGAAACTGCACAAAACTATTTTTGTACCGCTCGGGTGCACAAGCGTTTGCACACTTGCAAAGTGAAAATACACTCCCCCATAGGCGGCGACTATCTTATCGCAGTGCTGCAAAAAGTACCTAGCGAGCGATCAACTCGGAATGACCCCCACAAAGCGTGGTGCAGAGGGGGATCCAAGTTAGGAAGAGGGAAAGGCCAGCACGAGGAGCGACTGATGAGGCGGGCCGAAGAACGGTAATCGCCTCTGTAAGTATTCTCTCTCTCTCTCAATGTGTAAAATGGGGACACCTGCCGTAATGTGTGAAATGGGGACTCTTGCCTGCCTTAGTATGGGGATTTAATGTATCAAGGGCATTGCGGTGTGTGGCATAATATGGAGCAGGGGGCATTACTGTGTGGGGCTTAATATGGTAGATTTTTTTTTCCTGTGGTGGTCGTGATCTGTTGGAGCAGGGTCAAAAACTGGATTGTGAGGTAGTCTTTTCAGACGAGGCCACGCCCATTTAAATGAGGCCACACCCATTTAGATGGGGCCACGCCCCCTTGCCGGGTGCACGCGCAAGTTTTTTTTTTTTATCTAGGTGTGTGTGTGTGTGGGGGGCACATTTTTTTATGTCATGGGGGGGCGCTTTTTTAAATCTCCCACTGGGAGCCAAATTGTCTAGAAACAGCCCTGGGTGCAGCAATAACAAATGAAAGTCTTTTTTGAATCTGGACATTATTGAAAAAGGAAATTATTGCATGTCACTTCTTATGAGCCTGGGTAGAGACAGTATTGTTTAGATGATTATCTGTCCAAAAAAAATACTTTGCTGTGTCTGTGCTGCACACAAATAAGCCATCTTTTTGTTTTCCTGGCTGTTATTAAAAAAGTAATAAAAAAAAAATCCTGTTTAAAAAAAACACAAACTTATTATTATTACCGACTCAGGCCCTCATTCCGAGTTGTTCGCATCGGTGCGATTAGTTCGCAGTGCGCCTGCGCCAAGTAAATTTGCTGAAAAGTTTGGTATTTTACTCACGGCTTAACGAAGAAATTTCTTCGTTCTGGTGATCGGAGTGTGATTGACAGGAAGTGGGTGTTTCTGGGCGGAAATTGGACGTTTATTGGGTGTGTGCGAAAAAACGCAGCCGTTTCTGGGAAAAACGCGGGAGTGTCTGAAGAAACGGGGGAGTGTCTGGGCGAACGCTGGGTGTGTTTGTGACGTCAAACCAGGAACGAAACTGACTGAACTGATCGCGGTGGCAGAGTAAGTCTCGAGCTACTCAGAAACTGCTAAGAAATTTCTATTCGCAATTCTGCTAAGCTAAGATTCACTCCCAGTAGGCGGCGGCTTAGCGTGTGCAAAGCTGCTTAAAGCAGCTAGCGAGCGAACAACTCGGAATGAGGGCCTCAGTGTATATACTATATTATTAGCTGGGTTGTGGTATCCGGTACCTGCCTGATATGTAGTGCCTAACTGTCTGTACTACAACATATTTCTTATATTACTGAAAAAGACTAATTGTTCCTGCTCTTTTAAAGTTGAAACAAGTGACTCAGCACATATTACATTTTATCAGCTGGGTTGTGTTACATACTGGGTGCCTGCCTGATACCTACCGCCTATCTGTCTGTACTACAAAATAATTCTTATTTTGTACCCAAATCCTGACTACATTTGACGAGGCATCTGTACCATTTGTGAGGCCACTGTTAGTAAGTAGGGACATTAACCATCTAGCCCAGTGGTTCCCAAACTGTGTGCCTAGGCACCCTGGGGTGCCTCAGAACACTTGCAGGGGTGCCTTGAATTGGTGGTCTGGGACCAATCAAAATTATTTCTTGTCAATGTAATAGGCAAAAACCAGTGCTGGTGGCTGCCAGTCATAAAATATGTGGACAAACAGAAGCAAATCTTGTTCTTCACCACATAATGGAACCTAAAGATGACATATAAACACAATTTTTGATTTAATATTTGTTTAAAAATTTGTCGCTAAGAAATATTTGGCCTAGGGGTGCCGTGAATAAAATTCTGATACTCTAGGGTGCCATGATTCCAAAAAGTTTGGGAACCACTGATCTAGGCACCTCATCTCTGTTACATCATTTGCAGTGAGTTCATGCAGATTATTTATCAAAATCTGAAAAATCCTTTTAAATAATAATAATGCTTGTTTTTTTTAACGTTTTTAATTATTTCTTCCTAAATAATTTTTTTTTTCAATTTTAATGACTAATCAAAATTCATCAAACATATGTAATTTGTAAATCAAAATTAATTAATCAATCAAGCAATCAGATTTAATCAGTGAGAATTAAGCAATCAGAATTAAGCAAAAATCTCACGTTTGGATTCTTGTTTTTTTTTAACTAATTTGTTCCACGTCTTTTTTATTTTTGCCTTTTTTAATCTATCAATTAATTAATTAATTGAATAATTAATCAATGCTTTACCTTCCATCCACTACATACTCAACCTCCATTTCCCTATAATTTCCTGGGGCCTCTGAGCTAGTAGTTGATTAATGAAAACATTCTATGGGGTTGTATAGTTTGTTAAAACGCCATTCTGTCTGCCACTTCTGTGCTGCAATGTTTCATAGATGTTTTATATTTTTTTTAGTAACTTTTGTGTGTTTGTGCCACTGCTGTGTCATTTAGCCAGCTCGCTGCAGCCTTTGGCCAATATTGGTGAACAATATTGGGAGCTGTGAGGTGGTCAAAATTCCATCGAAATGACTGTAAATTAATGTTATCGATGTTAATAATACTGTAGGAACAAAAATAGGTCCAAATTACATGATTTTAGCTGTTTTTATCAATTTACAAGAAATCCAAATCCACACCAAAACACTTCAGGGTGGTTTTGCCAAAAACCAAATATGAGGGTTGCACATGTCTCTACTTTTTGTACCAATAAGCATATACAGATTGAGGCCTAAAGCTCAGTACCTCATTTGAAATGCTTCTGTGTAAAGACTATTATTTCTATATCTGAAATTGTTTGGGTGGTTCTATATATTTAATGTGATTAGTTGTACAGTAGATATACCAGACTGTCTGCCCCATGTACATTTACCAGACTGTCTGCCCCGTGTAGACGTACCAGATTGTCTGCCCGATATGCAGTTAAAAAAGGTGGTATCTGTGATGTGTGGGCTTCAGAAGGTACTGTATACAGATTTAAGCCACCAAAGTAAATCCTGTACTGTTTGTTAAAGCAATGAAAATATATTATTATGTACAACAGTGTTGATCAGTACATTTAGGGGTACGCGTGAATGGTGTATTTACAATATGATATGTAGAAGCAAATCTTGATCTTTGTATTTCTAGAACTGAACACCTCAGCAATTGGCTCTGTTAAGATGCACAGCTAGATTGGTACAAATGTCAAGATAAATATACACACAGCGCTTTATGAAACCACCAAAAAATCTGTTAATTAGTTAATAAACACCAAATTCCTGCAGCTCCCACCGGTGGTACTATTCCACCATTTAATTACTAAAAACACAATGAATTAATTAATTAATTCAAGGGAGCGCTGGAATAAGGGTAAATTTATATAACATATTTATTTAATACACTCCACATTTAAAAACAACAATTAAAATAAAAAATAAAAAATATATTTTATCCGGATATATTTAAACCAATAATGTGCAATTAATTTCCAATCCCATGCCAAGAGCAAATTTAATAAATGTCAGTTCAATTGAACTCCGCTTATTAGCATTCACTATAGTAGACTGAAGCCAAGTTGTAATAGTATTACAGATGAATACAAAACGTCTCTTTGCATTAAATGAATGGATACAGTCACTTAGTAGCCGTTGATATATAGCAGCTAGTGATGGGAAATCTAGTTCACTTTGGTGATTAGTTCATTATGTTCTAGTTCACTCAAAAGATTAGTTCAGAAGATTAGTTCATGTAGTTCATTTAGTTCATCATTTCACTCGCTGACTCTGAGACTGAAAGGAGTAATTAGGTTTAGAACTAGTCTAGACTATTACACATAGAGTAGGTATTTCTAATACTAGCTCATTGTAGGAGTTATAATCTTTTTCAAATGATCAGATATGTTTAAAATTAGAGATGAGCGCCGGAAATTTTTCGGGTTTTGTGTTTTGGTTTTGGGTTCGGTTCCGCGGCCGTGTTTTGGGTTCGACCGCGTTTTGGCAAAACCTCACCGAATTTTTTTTGTCGGATTCGGGTGTGTTTTGGATTCGGGTGTTTTTTTCAAAAAACCCTAAAAAACAGCTTAAATCATAGAATTTGGGGGTCATTTTGATCCCAAAGTATTATTAACCTCAAAAACCATAATTTACACTCATTTTCAGTCTATTCTGAATACCTCACACCTCACAATATTATTTTTAGTCCTAAAATTTGCACCGAGGTCGCTGTGTGAGTAAGATAAGCGACCCTAGTGGCCGACACAAACACCGGGCCCATCTAGGAGTGGCACTGCAGTGTCACGCAGGATGGCCCTTCCAAAAAACCCTCCCCAAACAGCACATGACGCAAAGAAAAAAAGAGGCGCAATGAGGTAGCTGACTGTGTGAGTAAGATAAGCGACCCTAGTGGCCGACACAAACACCGGGCCCATCTAGGAGTGGCACTGCAGTGTCACGCAGGATGGCCCTTCCAAAAAACCCTCCCCAAACAGCACATGACGCAAAGAAAAAAAGAGGCGCAATGAGGTAGCTGACTGTGAGTAAGATAAGCGACCCTAGTGGCCGACACAAACACCGGGCCCATCTAGGAGTGGCACTGCAGTGTCACGCAGGATGGCCCTTCCAAAAAACCCTCCCCAAACAGCACATGACGCAAAGAAAAAAAGAGGCGCAATGAGGTAGCTGACTGTGTGAGTAAGATAAGCGACCCTAGTGGCCGACACAAACACCGGGCCCATCTAGGAGTGGCACTGCAGTGTCACGCAGGATGGCCCTTCCAAAAAACCCTCCCCAAACAGCACATGACGCAAAGAAAAAAAGAGGCGCAATGAGGTACCTGACTGTGTGAGTAAGATAAGCGGCCCTAGTGGCCGACACAAACACCGGGCCCATCTAGGAGTGGCACTGCAGTATCACGCAGGATGGCCCTTCCAAAAAACCCTCCCCAAACAGCACATGACGCAAAGAAAAAAAAAAGAAAAAAGAGGTGCAAGATGGAATTGTCCTTGGGCCCTCCCACCCACCCTTATGTTGTATAAACAGGACATGCACACTTTAACCAACCCATCATTTCAGTGACAGGGTCTGCCACACGACTGTGACTGATATGACGGGTTGGTTTGGACCCCCCCCAAAAAAGAAGCAATTAATCTCTCCTTGCACAAACTGGCTCTACAGAGGCAAGATGTCCACCTCATCATCATCCTCCGATATATCACCGTGTACATCCCCCTCCTCACAGATTATCAATTCGTCCCCACTGGAATCCACCATCTCAGCTCCCTGTGTACTTTGTGGAGGCAATTGCTGCTGGTCAATGTCTCCGCGGAGGAATTGATTATAATTCATTTTAATGAACATCATCTTCTCCACATTTTCTGGATGTAACCTCGTACGCCGATTGCTGACAAGGTGAGCGGCGGCACTAAACACTCTTTCGGAGTACACACTTGTGGGAGGGCAACTTAGGTAGAATAAAGCCAGTTTGTGCAAGGGCCTCCAAATTGCCTCTTTTTCCTGCCAGTATAAGTACGGACTGTGTGACGTGCCTACTTGGATGCGGTCACTCATATAATCCTCCACCATTCTTTCAATGTTGAGAGAATCATATGCAGTGACAGTAGACGACATGTCCGTAATCGTTGTCAGGTCCTTCAGTCCGGACCAGATGTCAGCATCAGCAGTCGCTCCAGACTGCCCTGCATCACCGCCAGCGGGTGGGCTCGGAATTCTGAGCCTTTTCCTCGCACCCCCAGTTGCGGGAGAATGTGAAGGAGGAGATGTTGACAGGTCGCGTTCCGCTTGACTTGACAATTTTCTCGCCAGCAGGTCTTTCAACCCCAGCAGACTTGTGTCTGCCGGAAAGAGAGATCCAAGGTAGGTTTTAAATCTAGGATCGAGCACGGTGGCCAAAATGTAGTGCTCTGATTTCAACAGATTGACCACCCGTGAATCCTTGTTAAGCGAATTAAGGGCTCCATCCACAAGTCCCACATGCCTAGCGGAATCGCTCCGTGTTAGCTCCTCCTTCAATGTCTCCAGCTTCTTCTGCAAAAGCCTGATGAGGGGAATGACCTGACTCAGGCTGGCAGTGTCTGAACTGACTTCACGTGTGGCAAGTTCAAAGGGCATCAGAACCTTGCACAACGTTGAAATCATTCTCCACTGCACTTGAGACAGGTGCATTCCACCTCCTATATCGTGCTCAATTGTATAGGCTTGAATGGCCTTTTGCTGCTCCTCCAACCTCTGAAGCATATAGAGGGTTGAATTCCACCTCGTTACCACTTCTTGCTTCAGATGATGGCAGGGCAGGTTCAGTAGTTTTTGGTGGTGCTCCAGTCTTCTGTACGTGGTGCCTGTACGCCGAAAGTGTCCCGCAATTCTTCTGGCCACCGACAGCATCTCTTGCACGCCCCTGTCGTTTTTAAAAAAATTCTGCACCACCAAATTCAAGGTATGTGCAAAACATGGGACGTGCTGGAATTTGCCCATATTTAATGCACACACAATATTGCTGGCGTTGTCCGATGCCACAAATCCACAGGAGAGTCCAATTGGGGTAAGCCATTCCGCGATGATCTTCCTCAGTTGCCGTAAGAGGTTTTCAGCTGTGTGCGTATTCTGGAAAGCGGTGATACAAAGCGTAGCCTGCCTAGGAAAGAGTTGGCGTTTGCGAGATGCTGCTACTGGTGCCGCCGCTGCTGTTCTTGCGGCGGGAGTCCATACATCTACCCAGTGGGCTGTCACAGTCATATAGTCCTGACCCTGCCCTGCTCCACTTGTCCACATGTCCGTGGTTAAGTGGACATTGGGTACAACTGCATTTTTTAGGACACTGGTGAGTCTTTTTCTGACGTCCGTGTACATTCTCGGTATCGCCTGCCTAGAGAAGTGGAACCTAGATGGTATTTGGTAACGGGGGCACACTGCCTCAATAAATTGTCTAGTTCCCTGTGAACTAACGGCGGATACCGGACGCACGTCTAACACCAACATAGTTGTCAAGGCCTCAGTTATCCGCTTTGCAGCAGGATGACTGCTGTGATATTTCATCTTCCTCGCAAAGGACTGTTGGACAGTCAATTGCTTACTGGAAGTAGTACAAGTGGGCTTACGACTTCCCCTCTGGGATGACCATCGACTCCCAGCAGCAACAACAGCAGCGCCAGCAGCAGTAGGCGTTACACGCAAGGATGCATCGGAGGAATCCCAGGCAGGAGAGGACTCGTCAGAATTGCCAGTGACATGGCCTGCAGGACTATTGGCATTCCTGGGGAAGGAGGAAATTGACTCTGAGGGAGTTGGTGGGGTGGTTTGCGTGAGCTTGGTTACAAGAGGAAGGGATTTACTGGTCAGTGGACTGCTTCCGCTGTCGGCCAAAGTTTTTGAACTTGTCACTGACTTATTATGAATGCGCTGCAGGTGACGTATAAGGGAGGATGTTCCGAGGTGGTTAACGTCCTTACCCCTACTTATTACAGCTTGACAAAGGGAACACACGGCTTGACAAATGTTGTCCGCATTTCTGGTGAAATACTTCCACACCGAAGAGCTGATTTTTTTGGTATTTTCACCAGGCATGTCAACGGCCATATTCCTCCCACGGACAACAGGTGTCTCCCCGGGTGCCTGACTTAAACAAACCACCTCACCATCAGAATCCTCCTGGTCAATTTCCTCCCCAGCGCCAGCAACACCCATATCCTCCTCATCCTGGTGTACTTCAACACTGACATCTTCAATCTGACTATCAGGAACTGGACTGCGGGTGCTCCTTCCAGCACTTGCAGGGGGCGTGCAAATGGTGGAAGGCGCATGCTCTTCACGTCCAGTGTTGGGAAGGTCAGGCATCGCAACCGACACAATTGGACTCTCCTTGTGGATTTGGGATTTCGAAGAACGCACAGTTCTTTGCGGTGCTTTTGCCAGCTTGAGTCTTTTCAGTTTTCTAGCGAGAGGCTGAGTGCTTTCATCCTCATGTGAAGCTGAACCACTAGCCATGAACATAGGCCAGGGCCTCAGCCGTTCCTTGCCACTCCGTGTGGTAAATGGCATATTGGCAAGTTTACGCTTCTCCTCCGACAATTTTATTTTAGGTTTTGGAGTCCTTTTTTTACTGATATTTGGTGTTTTGGATTTGACATGCTCTGTACTATGCCATTGGGCATCGGCCTTGGCAGACGACGTTGCTGGCATTTCATCGTCTCGGCCATGACTAGTGGCAGCAGCTTCAGCACGAGGTGGAAGTGGATCTTGATCTTTCCCTAATTTTGGAACCTCAACATTTTTGTTCTCCATATTTTAATAGGCACAACTAAAAGGCACCTCAGGTAAACAATGGAGATGGATGGATACTAGTATACAATTATGGATGGACTGCCGAGTGCCGACACAGAGGTAGCTACAGCCGTGGACTATTGTACTGTACTGTGTCTGCTGCTAATATAGACTGGATGATAATGAGATGTAGTATGTATGTATAAAGAAGAGAGAAAAAAAAAACACGGGTAGGTGGTATACAATTATGGACGGACTGCCGAGTGCCGACACAGAGGTAGCTACAGCCGTGGACTACCGTACTGTGTCTGCTGCTAATATAGACTGGTTGATAAAGAGATGTAGTATGTATGTATAAAGAAGAAAGAAAAAAAAACCACGGGTAGGTGGTATACAATTATGGACGGACTGCCGAGTGCCGACACAGAGGTAGCTACAGCCGTGGACTACCGTACTGTGTCTGCTGCTAATATAGACTGGTTGATAAAGAGATGTAGTATGTATGTATAAAGAAGAAAGAAAAAAAAACCACGGGTAGGTGGTATACAATTATGGATGGACTGCCGAGTGCCGACACAGAGGTAGCTACAGCCGTGGACTACCGTACTGTGTCTGCTGCTAATATAGACTGGTTGATAAAGAGATGTAGTATGTATGTATAAAGAAGAAAGAAAAAAAAACCACGGGTAGGTGGTATACAATTATGGATGGACTGCCGAGTGCCGACACAGAGGTAGCTACAGCCGTGGACTACCGTACTGTACTGTGTCTGCTGCTAATATAGACTGGATGATAATGAGATGTAGTATGTATAAAGAAGAAAGAAAAAAAAACCACGGGTAGGTGGTATACAATTATGGATGGACTGCCGAGTGCCGACACAGAGGTAGCTACAGCCGTGGACTACCGTACTGTGTCTGCTGCTAATATAGACTGGTTGATAGTGAGATGTAGTATGTATAAAGAAGAAAGAAAAAAAAAACACGGGTAGGTGGTATGCAATTATGGACGGACTGCCGAGTGCCGACACAGAGGTAGCTACAGCCGTGGACTACCGTACTGTGTCTTCTGCGACTGGATGATAAATAATGATATAAAAAATATATATATATCACTACTGCTGCCGGACAGGTATATATTATATAATGACGGACCTGCTGGACACTGTCTGTCAGCAGAATGAGTTTTTTATTTTATAGAATAAAAAAACACCACACAAGTCACACGACGTGTGTTTAACTTTTACAGGCAGACATTCACAATACAATATAGTATACTATATACTGGTGGTCAGGTCACTGGTCAGTCACACTGGCAGTGGCACTCCTGCAGAAAAAAAGTGTGCACTGTTTAATTTTAATATGTACTCCTGGCTCCTGCTATAACCTAACTGCTCCCCAGTCTCCCCCACAATTAAGCTGTGTGAGCACAGTCAGATATTATACATAGATGATGCAGCAGCACACTGGGCTGAGCACAGATATGGTATGTGACTGAGTCACTGTGTATCGTTTTTTCAGGCAGAGAACGGATTATATTAAATAATATAAAACTGCACTGGTGGTCACTGGTCAGTCACTAGTATAACTAACTAATACTATCAGCAAAATTCTGCACTCTCTGTCTGAGTACTCCTCCTAAGCTCCAGTAAATGAAGTGTCACTGTCTCACTCTCACTCTCCTATCTATTTCTTCTCTAAACGGAGAGGACGCCAGCCACGTCCTCTCACTATCAATCTCAATGCACGTGTAAAATGGCGGCGACGCGCGGCTCCTTATATAGAATCCGAGTCTCGCGAGAATCCGACAGCGTCATGATGACGTTCGGGCGCGCTCGGGTTAACCGAGCAAGGCAGGAAGATCCGAGTCGCTCGGATCCGTGTAAAAAAAGCTGAAGTTCGGGCGGGTTCGGATTCCGAGGAACCGAACCCGCTCATCTCTATTTAAAATGTCAGATTTTTTTTATTTTTAAGAAAAGCAATAAGTTATATAGCAACCTTATAGTGACATATGTAGCTCTGCAATATTAATCCCATTGTTGGTACTCCTTTTTACTTCATAATATGCAAGTGAAAGACCCAAATTCAGAGTAATGTCATAAGTCACTTTTTTTCTGCTTTTAAAATACAATAATTAAAAGAAAAAAAAGTCCCTTTGCCCCAATGTAACAGACCTTAGAGAGAGATAAAGTGGAGCTGTTGTAAAGTAACCAATCAGCTTCTGTCATTTATCTTCAACAGTATATAAAGTGACAGAAGCTGATTGGTTGCTAGGGGCAACTGCTCTACTTTATGTCACTTGAAGGTTCATAGTACATATCCTCCTGTGTCTTCTGTGGAGTAATCCTACCCTACAGGATAGTATGCAGCACTCAGCACTGTGTCTTTAGCTGATTGGGAGTGTACAGTGTAGCTTGTCACCTAATATACTGGGGGAATGAATCATGGCTATATGCAGTTCAGGATCAGCTCCATACAATGCATATGCCTGTGCACAGCAGTGCCACACATGGTAGCTTAGAAGTACTGTACTGACTCGTATGGCTGTATGAGTCATTGAGTCAGTGAACTGATCAGTGATCTGTAATGAATCACTGAACTACTGAACTACTGAACTACTTGCAAGAAGAGTGACTCATGAATCGTCAGGACAATGCAGTTCACTCAGCTCCACAGAGTCCACTGACTCCATGAGCACAGCAGTGACCCCTGTGGCAGCTGAGGTAAACTGACTCATGAGTATTCAGTATTCACACACACACACACACACACACACACACACACACACACACACACACACACACACACACACACACACACTCTCTGATTGGTTGCTATGGGCAACATCTCCACTTCTATAGAACTACCTAAGTATATGTACCATCATATTTTAATTATTTAAAGTCTGAAGGTTCATCAGACAAACATACATGACCCCCTATGTCTTGTGTAGAGTAATCAGACCCTACAGGATAGAATGCAGCACTCAGAACTGTGTCTTTGGCTGATTGGGAGTGACAGTGTACCTTGTGATCACCTAATATGCTGGGTGAATTAATGATGGCTATAAGCAGTTCAGTATCAGCTCCATACAATGCATATGCCTGTGCACAGCAGTGCCACACATGGTAGCTTAGAAGTACTGCACTGACTCGTATGGCTGTATGAGTCATTGAGTCAGTGAACTGATCAGTGAACTGTAATGAATCACTGAACTACTGAACTACTTGCAAGGAGAATGACTCATGAGTCGTCAGGACAATGTAACTCAATCAGCTCCACAGAGTGAGTCCACTCCATGTCTGAGCACAGCAGTGACCCCTGTGGCAGCAGAGATGTACTGACTCATGAGTATTGCTGAGTGAGAGCTGAATAACAACAGTGCTGCTGCTGCACCTACACAACACCCAGCAGAAGATTAAGCACAGCAGTATGCACAGAAGCCAGTAGTACCAGAAGTAGCAGCAAGTGTTTCGATATATGGACTAATAGGACAGTGATTATATCACAGAAAGGTGAGCAGCATGACCACACATGCTCACTCACAGACACACATAGACTTTGGCTAGGCAGTGCAGATGCTATTTTTTTATTAGATCTGTATTGCTGGGCTGTGTTGTACTTTTAACTTTCATTTTACAGCATCAGATTCAGGAAGTGAAAATCCAGTGAAGTGAATGAGACAGTGAGAAGCCTAATGCAGCTGCTGGCTCTATTCTGTCTGTGTCTGTGTCTGACTCCTCCTTCCTGATGAACTAATCTTTGCCAAAGCTGTGAACTGAACGAACTAGTTCACTTTGAAGATTAGTTAATTTTGAACTAATCATTCATGAACTACCCATCACTAATAGCAGCAGAAGGGGGAGAGCGCTGTGTGATGAATGTGTGCACAGCGGTATGCTACGACCCCTTTACGTCCCAGCCGCAGCACGTATTAAACGGATACTCACAGCCGCCTCGGCTTCCCGTACATGGGGCACAGACCACCTATGCTCGGTCACGTTTTATGCTTTGTCCCCAGTCCTGTGTCTCAGCAACACTCCGTGCGGCAGCGGGATAGTTTATAAGTGTCTCCTGGCAACGAGATCCAAACGGAAAAGCCCTCCTTACGCGTTTCTCCGCCTCCAGTAGCTGGAGGCAGCTGTGAGTATCCATTTAATCCGTGCTGCGGCTGGGACGTAAAGGGGTCGTAGCATACCGCTGTGCACACATTCATCCCACAGCGCTCTCCCCCTTCCGCTGCTATATATCAACGGCTACTAAGTGATTGTATCCATTCATTTAATGTAAAGAGACTTTTTGTATTCATCTATAATACTATTACAACTTGGCTTCAGTCTACTATAGTGAATGCTAATAAGCGGAGTTCAATTGAACGGACATTTATGAAATTTGCTCTTGGCATGGGATTGAAAATTAATTGCACATTATTGGTTTAAATATATATGGATAAAATATATTTTTTATTTTAATTGTTGTTTTTAAATGTGGAGTGTATTAAATAAATATGTTATATAAATTTACCCTTATTCCAGCGCTCCCTTGAATTAATTAATTAATTCATTGTGTTTTTTGGTACAAAAGTCAGCTGCATAAATAAGCTGTATTTACAGTACCAGCCTGACTTTATTATTCAAGCTTTTTGGAACCAGTTCTATTTCAAAGAGATGGTAGGACAAGATAACATCTATTGCTCAAGGCTTATGGAAAGAATAAATAAGTTGAGTCAGCCTGCAATCAGCTGCAGTTGGGCAAACGGTTCTCCCACCAATAAATGTGGCATTTAGCGATTGCCTCTCTCACTGCAGGACAACAGAAGACTTGTGGACGACTGCTGGGATATTTTTGAACAACTAGAAAGCTCATCTGATATTATTTCACGCCATCTAAATGTGAGTTATAGGTGCATTATGCCTTGTTACTGTACAGTATATTAAGCTTCTGCAGTACTTTTTTTTTCCTTTTTTGATGATTTGAGTTAAAAGATAGTGATGGCACTAGGATTTGCATTAGAGAAGCCATATGGAATCTGGTCAACAGCAATTTTACCATTAATATGTAAATTGTATTTATTATGATTTGTGTACAGCATTCAAGTTTTTCTGAATACAGTACCTTGCTAAAGTATTCACCCCCCTTGGCTTTTTACCTATTTTGTTACATTACAGCCTGTAATTTCATTTTTTTAATCTGGATTTTATGTGATTGATCTGCACAAAATAGTCTAAATTGGTGAAGTGAAATAAGAAAAAATGTATATAAAAAATATTTTTTATAAATAAAAATCTGAAAATTGGCATGTCCATAAATATTTACCCCCTTTGCTATGAAGCCCCTCAAAAGTTCTGGTGCAACCAATTACCTTCAGAAGTCACATAATTAGTGAAATGAAGTCCACATGTGTGCAATTTAAGTGTCACCACATGATCTGTCAGTATAAACACACATTTTCTGAAAGGCCACAGAGGCTGCAACACCACTAAGCAAGAGGCAGCACACCATGAAGACCAAGGAACTCTCCAAACAAGTCAGGGACAAATTTATTGAGAAGTACAAGTCAGGGTTGGGTTATAAAAAAATATCCACATCTCTGATGATTCCCCGGAGCACCATCAAATCCATCATCTTCAAATGGAAAGAATATGGTACCACAACAAACCTGCCAAGAGAGGGCTGGCCACCAAAACTCACAAACTGGGCAAGGAGGGCATTAATCAGAGAGGCAGCACAGAGACCAAAGGTAACCCTGAAGCAGCTGCAGAGTTCCACAACAGAGACTGGTGTATCTGTGCATGTGACCACAGTAAGCCTTACACTCCATAGAGCTGGGCTTTATGGAAGAGTGGCCAGAAAAAAAGTCATTAGTTAGTATTAAAAATAAGAAGGCACGTTTTGAGTTTGCCAAAAGGCATGTGGACAACTCCCCAAATGTATGGAGGAAGGTGCTCTGGTCAGATGAGACTAAAATTTAACTTTTTGGCCACCAAGGAAATTGCTATGTCTGGCGCAAACCCAACACATCCCATCACCCCAAGAACACCATTCCCACAGTGAAACATGGTGGTGGCAGCATCATGCTGTGGGGATGTTTTTCAGCA